>NW_024871305.1:0-628750 GCF_019054845.1 Dipodomys spectabilis | reverse complement strand
GGCCTCTGCTCACAGTCTGCGTTTTCCTTGCTAGTTCTGAGGAAACGCAGAGCCTGGGGAAGCCCCCGGCCTTCCACAGTCAGCCGCCGTCCTGTGGGCAGCCTGCCGTAGCCAGACATGCAGCCTGGATGTGGGGTAGTGGGGCAGAGGGCCTGATAGGGGCTCCCTGCAGGGGCTGGCGGATGGGCGGGGGCCAGAGGGGCTCCTCGGGCCTCGGTGGGTGAGCCTCAGTCTCCTCATCTGTAAGATGGAGTAACAGTGTCAGGGCCCAGGTTGCTACTGGTACTAGGCGTTGGGCTGAGCAGTACTCAGCCAGCCCGGAGTGTGAGGCGGGAGTGAGCCCGTCCCAGTTAAACCCAGCTGCTGGTAGCATTCAATTATATAATCTTACAATTAAATAAGTTTATGTTTCTGTGCTGGCTCTGGGGTTGAAATCAGAACCTTGCTTTCTTGCTTAGCTTTTTTGCTCAAGGCTGGCACTCTACCACCTGAACCACAGTTCCACTTCTGGACCTTCCTGCTGGGGCTGGCTTTCAGCTCAATCCGCAGCCTCCCGGGTAGCTGGGATTCCAGGAGTGAGCCTGGGGCGCGTGGCTTCACATTTCCTGTTAGAGCTTGTGCTGTGCCGTGATTGAAGCGCGCAGCTGTGGAGCTTGAACGCCCTCTGCCTTACAGATGTGCACAGGGGGACCCAGAGCAGCTGGTGCTCTGTCCCAGGCTGCACAGCTGGTGAGTGCAGGAATCAAACCCAGAGCTCCTTCCCCCAGGGTCAGAGGCTGCAGGCAACCACAGGCGTTGGAGTTATCCAGTCTTTATCTGGCGCTTCTGATCTGGGGGTGGGGAGCTATGCATTCACCCCGTAAGTATTTCTTGAGCCGCGGGGTCAGCAGCAGCAGACCACAGGTCTGCAGTGAGTACACTTCCAGGAAGCGGAACCCTGGATGAGCAGGCGGAAGGCTGCTGGTCCCGAGGGAGGGTAGGCCGGGGGCCATGGGATGGGCTATGGGAACGGCATGTGCTGCCATGACAGCTCCGTCCTAATTCTCCCTCCTGGCAAACTTCCTCAACATTCACGGAGCAGCTGCGAGGGGGGGGCGGGGGAGGAAGGATGACACAGGAGGCCGCCTTGCTCTCCTGCTCTGGAGCGTTGCACGGGTGCCTTGTAAGCTCTGGAGTATCGTGATCCCCTGCACCCCAAATGTCCACAGAGCCTTCATTTGAGCGGCCCAAGCCCCCTGCCCCCCCCCCCCCCGCCTCCCCCTAGGGTCCTGATTCCACCTTAACTGCCCTGGCTCACAATCTGGTTAATATCCACAGGACTCATTTTCTGTTTTGTTTCATTTTGCTTTGTTGGTTGTGGGGCTTGAACTCTGGGCCTGGGCGCTGTCCCTGAGCTCTTTACCACCTTGAGCCACAGCGCCACTTCCAGTTGTCAGGTGGTTAATTGAAGATAAGAGTCTCATGAGGACTGTTTGACTTGGGCTGGCTTCAAACCACGATCCTCAGATCTCAGCCTCCTGAGCAGCTAGGATAACAGGCGTGAGCCACCAGCGCTCACCTGGGACTCGGTTTTACTGGCTGCAAAATGAGGATCTAATCAGCCCTTCCCTGGCAGAGCCACTGAACAACCAGGCGCCGGTGGCTCATGCCTGTCATCCTAGCTACTCAGGAGGCTGAGATCTGAGGATCACAGTTCAGAGCTGGCCTGCGCAGGAAAATATCTCCAATGAACCAACAGAACTCTGGAAGTTGAGCTGTGGCTCAAGGAAGAGTCCCAGCTTTGGGTGACAGCGCTAAGGGCCGCTCAGGCCCTGAGTTCATGCCTCAGCACAGAAGCCCTGCTCAGTGGACAGCCTGGCCCCAGTGTTGGCCCTGGGCTGGAGAGCTTCGTTCTCCACATGGCCTCACGTGTTCTTGGGAGATCTCGGAGCTGTCAGCCTCTCTGTGGTCCCCTGGGCTTTGTTTTGCAATAACACAGCTGAGGTCTGCCAGAGATGCTTCCGGCCCTGCTCAGCCTGGGCGGACAGCGGGCGCTTCCGCAGTGGTGTTGCAGGAGAGTCGAGGTTGAAAGCGCAGAGCTGTATGGGGGGAATGCTGGGGCTCCGCCACCCACACGTGAGCCACTGCCTGGCCATCTGCAGCTGAGTGCCTGGCCCAGACATCAGCTCTGATGTTGAGCCAAAGGTGTGTCACCGGTGGGGGTGGCAGGTGCCCCTCAGAGGGGTGTAAAGGCTCTGTCTCCCTCTGGGTGGTACATGAGCTCACTCTCCTACAGTGTTGCCTGTGCGCCGGGAGGCCCCTGCCCAGCTCCCCCCAAGGGGAGACAGAGTGCGTTCCTAACCAGGAACTGTCCTAACCAGGGCTGTCCTAACCAGGGCTGTCCTAACCAGGACCATGGCCTGGGCAGCAATGGCCACGGCCACCATGTATGTCCCAGGGAGCCACAGGCCACCAGCCCAAGATGGAGCTCAGGCCTCAGCCCTGGCTTGCAGCCACCTGGCTGGTGATGTCCTCCTGCGGCTGTCCCTCGGCCCAACGTCTGCCTCCTGGTCTCGGGCCAGATCAGATCCACCCAGAGGACACTTTCATGGAATCCTCTCTTCAGAAGCCGGGCGTCCAAATACAGGCATGTTCTCAGCTGCTGAGGTCAGGATCTCGACATGCAAGGCTGAGCCCGTCACAGGTGCGGGCTTGCTGGGCACCAGGTGCTGGGCTGCATCCTGGAATACAGCCATGGGGATGCCAACCCTCTGCCCTCAGGCCCTTGTAAAGTCTGTAAGAGCTGCGCTTGGCCGGAGCCCCACGCTGGGCCTCGGGCCTCCGCGGCACAGATCCACATCCCCTTGTGCCCCAGCCAGGCCCAGCCGCTTTTGGACCCTGTGGTAACGGCCTGCTTCAAAAGGCTTGACCAAGGTCTTAGCAGGCAAGAGGCACGGGAAGGCCCAGAGAAGCCACAGCATTCTCTTCTTTCTTCTGTCCTCTCCCTCCTGGAGGCTGCGTAGCACTGAGGCTCTCTCCGTACCTGAGACTTTAGAACTTCTCTTTATTTATTCAATGTGTGTGTGTGTAGAGTGCCATTAGCAAAGTGTTCTATATCTTGCTTTTTAAACTTACCATTGCATTATGTACTCATTCCTACCAACATAGGACCCTAGCCGGGGTCTTTTTCCTGCTGTGTAATATTCCACCACACTACTCTCTCCCATGTCTTGGGTTCGCCACAGCTCCTGCTGATCGCCCTCTGAATGATGCACGTCAGTAAGGCCCAGCTTATCATCTGGCTGGTCACCAGGTCCTGGGACACTATGCCGGGTCTTTGTCTCCGCCCCTCACACTCCCGAAGCGCAGACCAAAACAGATGGAGTGCTGTCACCTTGCCGGGGTGCACTCTGGGGACGTGGGCCCCCACTCCCACGTCCCAACAGCATCAGCATGCTTTTGCGTCTCTTCTCTGACCTGGCCTGCAGTGGCAGCTAGAAATGTCACCGTGTACGGTGGCATGACCCTGGAGAGAGAGCTTGGGACTCTGGGAATTATGCATTCTTGGTTTGACTGCCAGATGGCCTGGCCAGTGCACAGACGCCCTCCTTGCCTGGCCCTGGTGTCTGGCCCTGGAGGCCACTGCCCTCTGGAGATGGGTAGTGCGTCCAGCCCACGACAGGGCAGCTGAGTGTCCCCCTGCCAGACGGCTATTTGTGTGTGCAGGCCCCCGTCAGGACTGGAGCGTTTCCAGGGCCGGATGGGAGCTGCAGAGTTCTCCTGGCCCTGGGCCGCCCGCCCGCCCCCTCGTGCCAGCAGTGTGCCTTCTGGGATGCCTGTCCCAGCCCCGTCCCCTCCCTGCCTCCCTCTCCCTCGCCCCAGGGCTGCTCTCCGAAGCCCAGCCTTTTGGAGCGGTGTGGTGCTAATGCAGCGTCGCCCTCCCCGGACAGCTGAATTCTGGAGTCCTGGCCCCAAGATGCCACAGACAGGAGTCAGCCCCGTTCTGCTGCGCTGCGTGGGAGCTGCTGCCCCTTCCCTCTCCCGGGGCAGCTGAGGGGGGGGCGTCCTCGAGGCCTGGGTTGCGTCCATCCTCTATCCCTCCCTCCCCCCCCCCCGCATCAGGGGCCACAGGCCTGTGGGCCTCGGAGTGAAGCAGAAGCAGGCAGGACCAGTAGCAAGTGTTTGTCAGATGCCAAGACGGGTCTGTGGTGACCAATGGTCTTTGGAACCATTGGTTCAAGTCTCCCACGAGAAGGCGGGACCTGGGCCTGCTCATCAGTAAAGTGAGTGTGAGCTAGCGGGTGGGCCTTCTGCGCCATCTTCCCGGGGCACCAAGGTGATGGGAGCTGACAGATGGGAAGAGGCCATCCCCCGTGCGGAAGGACTTCACCCGCAGGGACTGTCCTGTCCCCGCCCTTCGCACTGGAAGCATCATAAGAGTGAGGGCTCTGCGCTTTTGCAGACACGCTCAATGTCCTCAGCCAGCCGGTCTCCTGGATCTCCAAGACAGGCGATTCCCTCCCCAGGTGCCCTGGGAGCAGGCCCCCCAGTCTCCCGGCCCCAGCCGGGGCCAGACAAGGGCCCCTGGGCACGGCAGCTTGAAGGCAGGGCCAGGAGCACCCAGGAGGCCTGGCCACGCCCTCCTCCATCCCCAAGGCTCTGTGCGCTGGGCGCTGTCCCTGGTTGGGTACTAACTGGGCTTCTCCCTGCTTCCTCTCTTCCTCCCAGAGCTGTGTGAAGAGCCCAGGCTGCAGGTGTGGAAACATGAGCCACGTCTCCCTCTCCCTGGGGCTAGCCCTGCTGCTGTGCGGGGCCCAAGGCTTCTTCCTGCCCAATGCCACGCGCCTGGAGACACTGCTCCGCAAGTACCAGCCGGCCGAGCCCCACGCACGCGTGCGCCGGGCCATCCCGCGGGAGGACCGCGAGGAGATCCTCAGGCTGCACAACAAGCTGCGCGGCCAGGTGGACCCCCCGGCCTCCAACATGGAGCACATGGTGAGCGGTGCGGCCCCCACTGGGCTGGGTGGGACCCAAGCCTCGGCCAAACACGCCTGGCTTCACCCTGCAAAGGCTGCCTTGCCGGTCACCTTTGTGACACCTGTCTCCCCACCCAGAAGCTAGCCCTGCTTTTGGTCAGCTGTGGAGGTAGTTGGGAAAGCCTGTGGGTGGCCTTGGGTGACCAGTCCTCTCCACGACACTGAGGTCTCCAAGGACCAGCCCTGTCCATCTGGGGGTGTGTGTGTGTGGGGGTGCTGGTTCTGGGGCTTAAACTCAGGGAATCTTGCACACTTACTTAGCGTTTTTTTTCTTTTGTCGGTCATGGGGTTTGAACTCTGGGCCTGGGTGCTATCCCTGCACTCTTCAGCTCAAGGCCAGTACTCTACTGCTTGAGCCACAGCGCCACTTCTGGTTTTCTAGTGGTTTATTGGAGATAGGAGTCTCAAGGACTTTCCTGCCCGGGCTGGCTTTGAACCGTGATCTTCAGATCTCAGCCTCCTGAGTAGCTAGGATTGCTTAGCTTTTTTCTCAAAGCTGGTGCTCTCCCGAGTGAGCCATTCCACTTCCCACACTGTGGCTCACTGACGTCCGGGTGGGACATCGTGGTGGCAGGAAGCCTCAGGGGGCTGGGTCACTGCAGTTCTGACTTCTTGGCTGGTGGCCTCGGGTTTGTTGCTGACCCTCTCCCAAGCCCCAGGCTTTGGTTCGGTTTCCATCTGCCACACGCCCAAGGGCTTGTTACGGGAATTAAGGAAGGACGAATGTTCCCGGTCAGCCCTGGAAAACAGCAGATGTACAGCCAGGGCGGGGAGCCCTGCTCTGCGCCGTGGCCGGTGCTGGAAGAAGCCGGCGCCCTCGGCACTGCGCCAGCCCAGGCCTCCTTTGGGGCTTGCTGTCCTGGAACCTTTGCACCACCAACCCTTTAAGAGATGAGAAGACCGAGGCCCAGAGAGGCCAAGCCGGCACCCCAAGGCCACACCGCCAGCAGCGTCTCAGCCAGGCCCGCCTGTTGCACACACACACCCTGCATCCACTTCTCTCCCTGGAAGGAGGGGCTGAGGCCTGCTGCCCTGTGGGCAGGACACGAGCCTGTCCTGGGCCCAGCAGGCAGGCCCAGGGGGGCAGGGCAGGAGGGGCTGGGGGAGGCTGGGGGCTGCAGTCCCCGCCAAACCAGGCCTGGTTCACGCCTGCAGTCAGGATGCTGCACGCTGCTGAGGCACCCTCCCTGGCCTGTGGGAGGTGTATTTTGTCACCATTGTGGTTCCTCTCCAGGCATCGGGTGTCTGAGCAGGGGCCTGGGAGGGAGACCCCCCCGCCGTCTGTCACACACCGAGGCTGAGGGCTGAGGCTCCCACCACACCCTGGGCCCGGCTGCTGGTTGAGTAACCTGGCAGGGTGGAGGTTGTAGCTTCCGGCCGCCCCTGGGTAACTGGGTGCCCCTGCTCCCTGCCTCCCTGCTGCCCGTCTCTCCTCCCCCCTGCAGACCTGGGATGAAGAGCTGGAGAGGTCGGCGGCGGCCTGGGCCCAGGAGTGCGTCTGGGAGCACGGGCCGTCCAGCCTGCTCGTGTCCATCGGACAGAACCTGGCTGTGCACTGGGGCAGGTACGCGCCCCTGCGTGGTGCCGGGCAGGGCCTGACCACATGGGGGTGATCCCGCGCGTGTGTCGTGGACGTCAAGCCGCAAGGGGGCTGGAGGTGGGGGAGGGTGTGTGTGTGTGTGTGTGTGAGCCCCTGTGTTGTTCTGGGGGGTCAAGCCAAACCCCCAGCAAGGCGAGTATGCGATTGGGCAGGTAACCGTACCTTAGGCCTGTGGGGAGACTGAGGCAAGGGGCCAGGAACACTTCCAAGTAGTTGGCAAAGGGCCTGGGTGGCCAGCCCAGGACTGAGGACCGACCCAGGGCTCAGCGCTGCCGTGCAGGGGTGGGATGTGACTGAGCTCTGCCCGCAGGTACCGCTCTCCCGGCTTCCACGTGCAGTCCTGGTATGACGAGGTGAAGGACTACACCTACCCCTACCCGCATGAGTGCAACCCCTGGTGCCCGGAGCGCTGCACGGGGGCCATGTGCACCCACTACACGCAGGTACCCGGGGCCCCCGCCCCCGCCCCGCCGCGCCGGGCCCCGCACCGGGCCCCTGGAGTTCAGCACAAGGCCCTGGCCTGTGCGGGGATTTCACACGGCGGGCACTTCTGCTGTTGGGTGTGACGTGCTCATGTGTGTGCTCTGGAGATGCGTGTGTTCACGCTGTCCGGGCGCGTGGAAGAGAGGAGCCCTGGCCTCCAGCCAGCCCGGAGCCAGCCGCCCGGCCCCTCGAGCGGTGACGCGTGCCTGCTGTCTTTCCAGATAGTCTGGGCCACCACCAACAAGATCGGCTGTGCCGTGCACACCTGCCCGACCATCAACGTCTGGGGCGACGTGTGGAAGAATGCCGTCTACCTCGTCTGCAATTACTCCCCCAAGTAAGACCGAGCTGCCGTGGCTGTGGGGCTGTGTCACACACTAACGCAGGCCTCAAGGGAGCGCTCTAGGCCATCTCCCGTGACAAGGGGCCAGGCCGCCTCCAGGCGGTGGGTAACTGCCGTGTCCATAGCACTCGGGCCTTTTCTCTCTCCACTGTCCCATTCTTTCCTCCTGGACCCAAAGTGGCTGCAGAGCACTTCCCAAGCAGAAAGAAGTAGCCTGGGAGGAAAGGGCGGTCCCCTTAGCAGTTCCAAGCCCGGCACACTTTCCCCTAGTCACTGGCCGGAATGGGACCGATCATAGGTGGGGATCGTGTTGCCCCGTTGGCCCCATTGGCTGTGGTGTGGGCAGCCCGCAGCGTCTGCCTTGATGGTATTTTCATCTTTCCCCCAAAACATTCCATAGATAGCACCCCAGGAGCCGCGTACAGTCTGGGCTGGGGAGCACTGCAGAGCCCCCCTGGAGCCCCTGTGCCCTTAGTGCACCCGTTTGTCCTCATCGAGGCTCAGGGCTGACCCTTGGCAGGCTGCGCGTCGCGGTCGCAGCCTGTGGTTTTCGGGCTGGCTGCTGGCCCGGCCCGGGGCGCTGCCCCGTGGGCTGGGTGACGGAGGGAGGCAGGAATGAGCTCGTTTCCTTTGGCCTGGAGGGGAGCCCTGGGCAGGGGGGTAGAGACTCCACAGGCCCGTGTGGCCTGGGTGTGTGTGTGGGGGGGGGGATGAAGTCACTGTCAGCCGTGGCTGGGACGATCCTCACCATCACTGCTGGGGGGCGCTGGGGGGCGCTGGGGTCTGTGAGGATCCGGTAGCAATGGGATTCCTGGGTGGAGGGGAGTAAGGGACATTACTGGCTTTTCGAGGTACTGGGGTGTGAACTTGGGCCTCCTCCGCTGGCAGGGCGCCCCCTCCGCCCTGCGTTGAGCTGGTGATTGTGAGACAGCGTCTCACTGCCCAGCCGAGTGCCTGGGCGCAGCATACCCCGCGAGGTGCCCCCTCGACGCTGGGCCCAGCCGGCGCACCCCACAATGCCCGGCTTCACTTTCCCACCAGGCTGGTCTCCAACCACGACCCTTCCAATCTCAGCTTCCCGAGTGTCCAGGATTACAGGCCTGAGACACGTGCCTGGCAGATCCAACACAAACCAAACCCGACCTTCTTTAGCACGGTCCCCTCTCCTTCCTGGAGACGGCGTGACCTGTGGTGGGCGGGCCTGCGTGCTCAGGATGTCCCTGGCTGGCCGTCCCCTGGCCAGTTGCTGGGGTCGGGCCTGGTGGCCGCCTTCTCTCACGGGCTCCTGTAGCCTTCTTGGGTCTCAGCTGATGGGAGCAGGACCCCACCCTCACGACCTCTGACCTGGTCTGGCTGCACATGGGCCTCCCCGGGAGACCCCGCTGCCAGGCCTGACTCCAGCAGACACGAGATGTGGCTGACATCCTTGCCTCCTTCCATGCGAAGTCCGTCCAGGAAAGATGGCTGAGCCCAGGCCTGGCTGCTGCCCGCTGTGCGGGCAGAGGCCGGGGCAGAGGCCGTTCAGCCCCGGTCTGGCGTCTGCTCCTCTCCCAGGGCTGACGAGTTCCGGGCGAGGTCTCGGCGTGGGAGTTCCCGGGGCTCCCTGTGTGTGCCCTGCGCGCCTTCCTCCCCAGCCAGCTGGGCTGTGCTCGGGTCCTGGGTCCCGGGGAGCAGCTGTGCCGACCGCCTTGCTGGTCTGTCCTCAGGGGGAACTGGATCGGAGAAGCCCCCTACAAGACCGGCCGGCCCTGCTCCGAGTGTCCGCCCAGCTTTGGAGGAGGCTGCAGGAACAATCTCTGCTACCGAGGTAGGTGGAGTGAGCGTCCCACCCGAGAGGACCCTCCTGAGCCAGGGCCACAGGGGAACGGGAAACAGAGCTCCTCCCCCTCTGGAGACCCGGATGCCCAGGGACGCCCCATCAGCATCAGCACTCTGGCCGGACGCCAGAGATCAGTGCTCCTGGCCATAGACCACGCCTAACAGGGAAGATGGAACAGGAAATATACAGCAAACGACAGTGTGAGGCTCCAGACAAGCTCAGGGGCTCGGGCGGGGGCTGCGCGCGCACACGCACACGCACACGCACAAACATGCACGCACGCACACGCACACACATGCACGCACATACCCACGCACGCACGCACACACACGCATATACCCACGCACGCACGCACGTGCACACGCACTCACGCACGCACATACCCACCCACGCACGCACGTGCACATGCACGCACGCACATACCCATGCACGCACACACACACACCCACGCACACATGCACGCACGTGCACACACATGCACATATGCATGCATGCACGCACCCATGCATGCACGCACACGCACACACAGTGCCCGTGGGGACTCCCTTCCTTCTAGAGCTTCTAGAGCTTGTCCCTGTCCCCTCACCTCGTGTGTGCACCAAGCCCCTCCCCGCGCTCTCCCCCACTGCAGCTCTGACTGCAGCTGGCCAGCAGGTGTGAGGCCCAGGCACGCTCAGTGGGGGGGTCAGGGTATGCCCACCCCTGCCTGCGTCACCATCCTTGGAGGCTTAGGCAGCGTCTGGTGACTAGCTCGCGTTCTCCGTGCCTCCTGCGATTCTCACCTTGGGAGTCGATATTCTTCTCTTCTCCAGGGCCCGGGCTGCCCAGAGTCTGTGGTTGGGATTTGTGTTCTTTGTGGCTCCATCAACGCACCTTGCAGGGCAGTGGGTAGGGGGTGGGAGGCAGATGGGGGCGACCCTCTTCTAGTACCTTCCAGTACCTTCCCCAACAGGCAGGATGTGGGGTCGTCTGGAACTAGGGGAAAGACAGTGATCACTGTGACTTGATACTTATTTTTTGTGCCAGTCCTGGGTCTTGAACTCAGGGCCTGGGCCCTGGTTTTGAGCTTAGTGCTCCACCACTTGAGCCACAGCTCCACTTCCAACTTTTTGGTGGTTTGTTGGATATAAGCCTCATAGACTTTCCTGGCCAGGGTGGCTTTGAACAAGAATCCTGAGGTCTCAGCCTCTTGAGTAGCTGGGATTGCAGGCGTGAGGCGAGCCCTGGGCTTGCCTGATGTTTTGACTTCTTAGTGGGATGACATCGCCACACGGGCTGAGAATTGTTCAATGTTTGTTTCTTTTTTTTTTGGGGGGGGGTCCAGTCGTGGGGCCTGAACTCTGGGCCTGGGCGCTGTCCCTCAGCTCTTCAGCTCAAGGCAACGCTCTACCACTTGAGCCATAGCGCCACTTCCAGCTTTTATTTCTTTCTGCTTATGTGGTGCTGAGGAATCAAACCCAGGGCCTCATGCATGCAAGGCAAGCACTCTACCACTGAGCCATCTTCTCAGCCCTCGTTTGCTTTCTTTAGGGGACAGAATTATCTAGGGTTTGGATTATCACTCAGTGAATTTTGCTGAGCAGCTACTGTGGGTGGCTGGGTATTGGGTGCAGGCTGGATTTCCAGCGGGTGGAATCACAGCTGCACGCATGCTAGGGGTCTGAGGATGGGGTGGGGCCTCCCCTTTAACCTCTGCTTCCCCATCCTTTCTCCTCTTGGCACAGGGCTAGCGTGGGGTGAGGCGGTGGGAAACAGCGGAGAGCCCCCAGTCTGGACAAGCTCCCTTCTGACACCTTTGCTGTGCACACACTGACACCCAGCTCCCCTAGGTGAAGAGAGCACGTTACTTTAGCAATGGACCGAGGGCTGAGGGGTCCGTGGGCCCTAATGACACATAGAGTTTAACTCTCAAACACAAAGAGGCCTGCAAAGAACAGCACAGTAGCTCATGCTGCGATCCCAGTTTACTCAGAAGGCAGAGACTGAGAGGAATGTGATTCAAGACCAGCCCTGGCAGAATGCCATGGAGACCCATTTTAACAAGCTGGCACAGTGGTGCACACCTGTGGTCCCAGCCACACAAGAGGCAGGCAGGAGGATGAGAGGCTGAGGCTGACCCCCAGACAAAAAGTGTGAATCCCTAGCTGAAAAATAACTCAAAAAGAGCTAGAGGGGTGGTCAAGTGGTAAAGGGTCTGCCTAGAAAGTACGAGGCCCTGAGTTCAAATCCCGGCACCAGAAGAATTTAAAAATCTTGCAGTTTCCAGGGGATCATTCTTAATCTCATCTATTCATGCATTTTTGTTGTTATTAGTCATGGGGCTTGAACTCTGGGCCTGGGCGCTGTCCCTCAGCTCTTCAGCTCCAGGCTAGCGCTCTACCACTTGAGCCACAGCGCCACTTCCGGTTTTCTGGTGGTTAGTTGGAGATAAATATTCTCATAGCCTTTCCTGCCTGGGCTGGCTTTGAACCACAATCTTCAGATCTCAGCCTCCTGAGTAGCTTGGATGACAGGCGTGAGCCACCAACACCTGTCTCATGCTTTGATTTTACAGTGGTGTATTGTCAGAACACATGCAGTCAAGCCATGCTTGGATTTGTGTATGTGTGTGTGTGTGTGTGTTTGTATGTGTGCTGGTCCTAGGGCTTGAACTCAGGGCCTGGGCACTGTTCCTGAGCTTCTTTACCAAGGCCAGCACTCTACCACTTAAGCTTCAGCTCTACTTCTGGGTTTTTACTGGTTAATCAGGGAGATCAGTCTCATGGGCTTCCTGCCTAGGCTGGCTTTGAACCACGATCCTCAGATCTCAGCTTCTTGGGAAGTTAGGATTACAGGCGTGAGCCACCAGTGTCTAAGCCATGCTTTGTTTTGTTCTTTGATTTGCTTTTCTCTTTGTGGTGGTGTGAGGGCTGGGTGCAGGGGTGGGGGCTTCCCGCCGTGGTGATGGGGTCTTCGAGCACACATACAGGTTTGGTACACTTTGGACTTGGGGTGTTTCTGCCCAGAGCTCTGTGGAGGGTGAGGAGCAGCTACTGTAAGACAGCCCACAGGGACACACTTCAGCTCATTTGTGATGAAGCCACGGAGTACCCATAAATAGCTCTCAGGCTCTGCGTGGGCTGGAATTCAGAATTTATAGTTGTATTTCTCCTCCTCCTCCTTTTCCTCTTCTTTTTCTTCTCTTTTGGCAGTACTAGGATTTGAACTCAGGGCCTCATGCTTGCTAGGCAGGTGCTAAGCCACACCCTAGCCTATGGCGGTCTTTCATGAAGAACAGGAATGAGTGAACACTTCCTTAGTATAATTAACTCTGTTTACTGTAGATGCCTTAAAGTGTGAGTCCCTGGCTGTAGCTACAGCAGTAAGAGTACAGTGTGTGCTGGGGTGGGGTGGGGGGGGTTGGGGGGAAGGGAGGAAGATGGAGGCTGGTGAGCAATGCCTTCCTACCCCAGGGGCTGCCTCTGCCTGGCTTCTGGTCGTCGGGAGGCCAGGTGGGGAGCCGGGCTGCTCACCACCGCTCACCCGCCACACTGGGGTCCAAGGCAAACAGCAAATGGCGGCCGCCCCCCTTGCTGGTAGAATTCCACCTGGCCGCCCCTCTCCGCCCCTCTCCACCCCTCGCCGATGAAGCAGCTCTTTGAGAAGCCAAACCTCCAGACGAGCTTGGTGTTGAAGTTGCTTTTTGTCAAGTGCGGTTTGGTTGACCCCTCTGTTATCCTCTCCGGCCACTGTGAAGAGCCCTCCAAGCCCAAGCCCGAGACAGACGACATGAACGAGGTGGAGACGGGCCCCGAGCCCATGGGGAAGTTCGACTGGATCTACCCCAGGGTGTACCGACCCACGAAACCCAAGAAGACCCCGTCCATCCGCTACATGAGTGAGTCGGCCCCTGCCCCCCAGGGCCCTCTGAGCTGCCTCAGAAAGTGGGGAGCTGGGGGCTGAAATCCTTCAGGTTGACAGTAGGGAGGAGGTGTGTGTATGGGGGGTAGCTGAAAAAGATAGATATATATAGTGTGTGTGCCAGTGTGTGTGCCAGTCCTGGGGCTTGAACTTGGTGCCTGAGCACAATTCCCAAGGCTGGCGTTCTACCACTTGAACCACAGCTCCATGTCTGCCTTTTTGGTAGTTAATTGGAGATAAGGGTCTCCTGGACTTTCATGCCCAGGCTGGGTTCAAACCACAAGCACGAGATCTCAGCCTTCAGAGTAGCAAGGATTACAGGCCTGAGCCATTGGTGAAAGTGATCTTTTGAAGTCATTAAAAGCAGGCATGGGTGGAGGGGTGCTTGGGTGGCATTTTTCCTGCGCAGGTGTTTTAAAGTTGGACCTTTCTGGTGTCCTTGGTGAACGCTGGGCCCCCCCAGGCCCCTTGGGGGGAGGCACGCATGCCCTGCATCCCATAGGCTCACAAGCCTGTCACCTCCATCTATCAGGGCGGCCCTGAGAATCCTTGCTCTGGTTCTGACATGAGTTCCAGAACATTCCAGAAGGTTCCTGGGAGTGGGGGCTGCCCCCTGGTTTCTTACTGTGACGGACATTTATCTCCACATCTCTCCCCTAGCCCAGGTCATCGGCTGTGACACCATGCTGAGGGACAAGTGTAGAGGGTCCACGTGTAACAGGTGAGGAGGGTCACCTGTCCTGCCCCGGGCACCGCCACGGCTCCAGGCCACACCAAGCAGCGCGAATGTGAACTCAGGGTCTGCACCTGTGTGAACTGTGCTGGGGTCCGAGGCTGGAGCAGGGGGTGTAGCTTGGGGTAGAGCACTAGGCTCTGGGTTGCATGTACACAACAGGACTAGAATCTTCATTAAAGAAGTGTTTCCAGACTGAGTAATGGAGCTACTGAAGGAAAAAAAGAAACAAATGATCAGTAATCATGAGACTTAATCAGGGTACTTAATCTCTGAGCAGCTTTTAGTTTTTGTTTTGTTTTTGGCCAGTCCTGGGGCTTGAACTCAGGACCTGGGCTCTGTCTGTCCCTGAGCTTCTTTTGCTCAAGACTAGCGCTCTACCACTTGAGCCTCAGCGCCACTTCTGGCTTTTTTCTGTGTATGTGGTACTGAGGAATTGAGCCCAGGGCTTCCTGCATGCTGGGCAGGCGCTCTACCGCTGAGCCCCTTCCCAGCCCCTCTCAGAGCAGCTTTTATTTCTCCTTGCAGGTACCAGTGTCCTGCCGGCTGTCTCAGGAGCCCTGCAGAGGTGATTGGATCTCAGCTTTATGACAGTGTACGTGTGCTCTGTGTTTCTCTCAGTGGGTACATTTAAAAAAAATTTTTTTTTTGCTGGTCGTGGAGCCTGAACTCTGGGCCTGGACGCTGTCCCTCAGCTCTTCAGCTCAAGGCGAGCACTCTACCACTTGAGCCACAGCGCCACTGGCAGCTTTTTCTGCTTATGGGGTGCTGAGGAATCGAACCCAGGGCCTCATGCATGCGAGGCAAGCGCTCTACCACTGAGCCACCTTCCCAGCCCCTCGGTGGGGACATGTTTAAAGGGGACTGGGTGTCTCCCAGGAGGCTCTTCACTCCTTGGTCAGCGCTGGCGTGGGGACCTGACCAGAGCAGCGGGGTTGTGCAGGCAGGGCTGGGCTGACCCTGAGGGAGGAGGTGCCCTTCTTCCCGGGTGTTGGTTGGCACTCTCCAGCGGGTGACTCTTCTCACTGGCAGCCGCAGCTACAGCTGCAGCCCGGGTGAGTCCAGAAAGATAAGCAGCTGGGAACAAGGACCCGGTCAGACAGAGGTGCCCGCCGGAGGGGGACAAGCTTTGGCTGGCTCTTGGCGGCGGAGGACAGGAATCTCGGTGTCTCTGATGAGGATTAATTCAGAGCGTGACTGCACCCCACCCCACCCACAGGCGTCCAGCATCTGCCGGGCGGCCATCCACAACGGCGTCCTGGATGACAGAGGGGGCCTGGTGGACATCACCAGGACCGGGATGGTGACCTCCTTCCAGAAGACCCAGAGCAATGGCGTGCAGTCCACAAGGTAGGGGCTCTGGGGCTCCTGCGGTGCCCCAGAACTGGTGATAAAAGTGTTGCTGAGAAATAGGGAAGAAAGCTGGACTCAGGGCTGACCCTGGCCTGTCCACTCTGGGATGGCAGGCTGGCCACCGACCCCGGCCACCATCTCTGAGCATCAGAGTGCTGCCCCCAGACCAGGGGCTTCATCCACACGGGGGAGGAGGCCCCGGCTCACCACGGCTGAGAGCGGCTGGGCCTTCCCCTGGGTGCAGGGGTCTCTGGGGTCCCTGGTCGGTGTTCATGCCGGGGTCTGAACCCAGGAAGGCTGGAGACCAACTCAGCAGTGGTTGTGAGGTAGTATGAGTCACTTGAACATCACGAAACAATGACTAATCCCCCTGGGAAAGTCTCTGCCAGCTGCAAGGAATGCCCTGACCCTCCATCTTGTCTTCTCGAGAGGCCCGGGCAGCCACACTGAGCAGGGCATTTGACGTGGAGGCCAAGGGCTTTCCAGTGGGGGCAGCTGGGTGGCCGATACCAGCCCTAGACTGCAAGGATGGCCACACGGTGGGGTGTCAGCGGAGTGTTTGGGTCTTGAGGTGTGCCAAAGGCCCAGGTTCCAGGCAGGCCGAGTCCTTTCCTCCAGGGAGCCCGCGGCCTGTGGGCAGCCGGTGCAGCCCTGTCCCCACCGGTCTGTCCTCTCCTGATGGGTGGAGTGCTGGAAGGGCAGGCGACATCCCCGCCAGGGACCAATTGCCACAGACTGTTGGGAACAGGTCCCTGCTGCCATCACCTGAAATAATGGAAGTGGAGGAGCGAGTCTGGATTCCACCATTCCACACACTCATCAGGCCGCCCCGCTGCAGTGGAATCCAAACTCCTCCCGTCCTGACACCAGTAACCACTGCTGCCCCGGGCGACGTTTGAGATACACTTTATGCGTGTGAAACACTTACTCTAAGTCTGTAGACTTCACCAGGCTGGTGGAGAAGTCCTTGGTGGAAGAGGGTCAGGATCCCTTGTTCTAGAATATTCTAAGAACTGTCAAGCTCTTATGGCTGGAGAAGGGAAGCGGGGTCTGGACTTGCTCCTTTAGGGGAGCAGGGCTCCTGTGTGCACTGACCCCATATCTTCCCTTCCAGCAAAGTCAAGCCTTCCAGTTCATTCAAGGTGTCCAAGGTGGAAGGTAAGCTGACCGGCCGTCAGGACCATGGCCCATCGATTTTACACTTCCCACCGGAGCTGGGATGACAGACGTGTTTCTTCCATTTGAATGGGGGCCTGTAAATCCTTTTGCTCAGGCTGGCCTGAAAACGCATCTTTCTGAGGTCACGGGTGTGAGCCACCGCCTGACCCTGGCCCAGCTTTTCCCACTGCTCGGGGTGTTATTGTGGCAGGGTGCGGGGGTGCCCTCACCACCTCTGAGCAGTGCCCTGGGCCTCTGCTTGCAGAGCGCTCTGCTCTGTAGGGGAGGTGGCTCTCGTCACTGACCTGGGGGCAGAGACAGCCGGCTAGCTGCCCTCAAAAAGTGTGTAGTCATGCTTTCCTCCCCCCTAATTACGAAATATTTTTAAGCAAATTAAAAATACAGAGAAACATCTTCAAAAATGTTTTAAGAGGGGGCTGGGAAGGTGGCTCAGTGGTAGAGCGCTTGCCTTGCATGCATGAGGCCCTGGGTTCGATTCCTCAGCACCACATAAGCAAAAAGAAAAAAGCCAGAAGTGGCGCTGTGGATCAAGTGGTAGAGTGCTAGCCTTGAGCTGAAGAGCTGAGGGACAGCGCCCAGGCCCAGAGTTCAGGCCCCACGACCGGACCCCCCAAAAAAACGTTTTAAGAGCATTAACTTGACCTAAAGCGCACTAGAGCTAAGAAAGCCAGTCCCTTTGTCAGGTGGCTACGGAATTCCCTGGCTGCCCCAGGGACAGACTGGCGCGTGCTCCGCCAGCTCTGCCCAACACCTGTTTTCGTCAATGAAGTTTTATTGGGACACAGCCACGCCCATTTGTTTACACGTCTCCCGTGGCTGCCTTCTGCCACTCTGGCAGGGTTGGCTAGTCTTGAAACAGACCCACCAAGGTGGAAATGAGAAGGTTGCCAGGTAGAGTAGTGGTTAGCACACGCCGCCGCTAAGCCTAGCGACTCCAGGGGCGGGGCAGGGGAACCAAGAGTTCTGTGCAGCCTGGGCCACGTCGTGAGAAGCCGTCGCAAAGAAAAATTCAAAAAAAGGAAACGTCTAACCCTGGGTCAGACAAGGCCAGGCGGCTGGGAGTCCAGAGTGCTGGGCCTGCTGTTGTTTGAGGAGCAAAGATTGTGAGGGAGCGTGCCACCTGCCCCAGGAGGCAGCAGCAGGAGCAGGAGGCGGGCCTGCCATGTGTCTTAGACCAGGGGCCTGAGCCAAGTCTCACTGGGCCCCATCTCAGGGCCCTCAGCGCCCATCTGCCTACTGAGCTGCCTGGCTGCAAAGCCAGAAGCACAGTGCACACAGCCAGCACGGTGGGTCCCTGAGAAACCAAGCACTTCCCGGGCTGCCGGGGCCTGACACAT
This sequence comes from Dipodomys spectabilis, assembly GCF_019054845.1. NCBI lineage: Eukaryota > Metazoa > Chordata > Mammalia > Rodentia > Heteromyidae > Dipodomys > Dipodomys spectabilis. The sequence continues at coordinate 610,988 of NW_024871305.1, read as the reverse complement.
CCTCTGTGCTCCTGTTTGTAGAGCAGGACCTGGACTGCTATACCACGGTCGCTCAGCTCTGCCCATTTGAGGAGCCGGCCACCCACTGCCCGCGGTAAGGTGGAGGGGCGGCTGGCCAGGGGTCTCTTGTCTGGTGGGCCAGGGCTGTCACCTGATCTGGGCGTATCTTGGCATGGCCAGATGGGTTGTACCTGGGGGTCTGTCACTTCGAGCTTGGGCCTTCCCTGAGAAGGTTGGTTAGGAGCATTAAAAAGAAATTCCCCAGCCCCTTGGTAGGCATGGGGTCCTGGGTCCCCGAACCCTGCAAATGTCACCAAGAGTGTGCTGGTTCCCCCTGAGGGTCCCCGACTCTCAACCCTGACCTTTCTCCTCCAGAGACCCTTCTAGATCTCTGGGAGCTACTTGTCATTTGTCCCTTTTAAATTTAGCTTACCACCTTGTACTTAATGTTTTCATACTTCCTATGGATTTCTCTAGAAACAGCTAAATTTTTTTAATTGAGGTACAAAATAAAACCCACCCATTGTGAGCAGAGGATTCAGTGCCCGCCCCCAGGGTGAGGGACGCAGCGCCCAGCCCAGGTCAGGCTCTGCGGTCCGTGCTCCCCTATTTGCTGCTGACCATGTCCAGTGCTGGGGGGCAGGAAGGTGGTTCTTAGAGCAGGCCGGGCCCCCTGTGATACTCGTCCCCAACACTCCCCTCCAGCGGAGGGACCCTGGAGGGCAAGCTGTCTGAGCACCATGGGACCAGGCTGGGATTAAAGTGTTCCCACTCTGCAGTGACCTGGGCTCAGCCAGGGCTGCCAGGCCTCCAACACTCGGGTGACAAGGACAGCCACTTTGGCCTGGGCCAGGAAGCACGCGGAAGCCCCGGGCTGGGCCGGGGCCACCCAGCCCTGCCGCCACCTGGTGGTCTCTTTCCAGTGCTCCTTTAGATTTAGTGCAAGAGATTTAGATTCCAGGACAAGGAAATGATTTCAGAAAAATACGAAGAAACACTTGATAGAGCACAAGGGCCCAAAATGTAAGTTTCTGACCTGCGATTTAACTTTCTAGATGAAAGACAGGCATGTCCTTTAAGATCACACACACACACACACACACACACACGGAGATGTGCCGAAGCAAAAAAGCAAAAGGGAATCAAAGACCCCAAAGAGACAGGGTAGATTGTGTCTGGGTGTCGGTTAGTTCCTCCTGGGGTACAGTGTGCAGACTGTGATCACACTCTGTGAAGGTCACTTCTGGCCGCAGAGCGGGGCACAAGTAGGAAAATTTAAGTTTTTTTTTTTAAGAGGTCTACACAAACACACCCCCTTTCCCTGCCTGCCCCCTACACTCCCCCTAAGAGCTGCCTCAGCCCCAGAAGCCTGTCTGTGTCTGGCCGGATGGTTTCCGGGTGCCATTTTGGTGTCTTGGTTCCTGGGCTCCAGCCTGTGGTCGAGTGCTCTAGATAAACACAAACGGCCTTTTCTTAAGCTTGGCTTTTTCCTGGTTAGCAGCTCGCCAGCCACCCCGGTCCCACCCAGTTCCAGGGACTCAAAGCAGCGGTGGCCTGGCCAGGCCACCCCAGGTTATCAGCACCCCTTCTTGAAATATTCCATGAGTCACTAAAGTGAGGCACCCCCCCCCCGCTCTGCGGCCAGAAGTGACCTTCACAAAGTGTGATCACAGTCTGCACACTGTACCCCAGGAGGAACTAACCAACACCCAGACACAATCTACCCTGTCTCTTTGGGGTCTTTGATTCCCTTTTGCTTTTTTGCTTTGGCACATCTCCGTGTGTGTGTGTGTGTGTGTGTGTGTGTGTGTGTGTGTGTGTGTGTGATCTTAAAGGACATGCCTGTCTTTCATCTAGAAAGTTAAATCGCAAAATTTAAATGGAAAGGGGCTGGGAAGGTGGCTCAGTGGTAGAGCGCTTGCCTTGCATGCCTGAGGCCCTGGGTTCGATTCCCCAGCACCACATAAGCAAAAAGAAAAAAGCCGGAAGTGGCGCTGTGGCTCAAATGGTAGAGTGCTAGCCTTGAGCTGAAGAGCTGAGGGACAGCGCCCAGGCCCAGAGTTCAGACCCCCCCAAAAAAATTTAAATGGAAAGAACCAGCGCGGAACATCGGGGTGTCTCGGTTGCCCCCCTCCCCTTCTCACAAGCGCCGCTTCCTTTCCAGGATCCGCTGTCCTGCCGGCTGTCGGGACCAGCCATCCTACTGGGCCTCTGTGTTTGGAAGCAAAATCTATGCCGACGTGAGTACGGGGACCCCCAGTGCCCCTCAGGTCCCACAAAGCCCGATGCCAGACTCACGAGGTCTCTGTGGCCCTGGTCCCCCCCTTGCAGACACTTGGGGACTGGCGGGAGCCTCAGCTTGGGTAGTCAGGGGCTCGTGTGCCTTATCTTACCAAACCACCCTTCAGTTGGAAAGTTCCCTGCTTTACAAACTCCGTCTTCCTACATGCTCCCGCATCTTTCCAGAGTCCCCCAGAACCTCTACAGAAATCGCATGCTCCCACAGATGACCCCTGTCCACCACGGTGTTGGGTCTCTTATTCTGCCCTCCCTCCTAACTCCAACAGGGTGTTTTGCCCTTGAGCCCCTGGACGTGGCTGGTCCCTGGAGAGGTCCACGCTCAGGGAGTGAGCGGCCCTGCGCGGCTGCCGGCGGCGGGGGGCCTCCTCCAGCTCCTTGGCCTCTCGGGAGCAGCCAAGAGCTGGGGTCCTCTAGGCCAGGAGTATCACCACTGGACCAGCCTGGCTGGGCTCCTGCTGGCGGTGCACACAGCCCTTTCTCAGCTCCATTTAGTGATCCCCCTCCCCACCCCCACTGGGTCCACCTGCCTCCCAACTCTCCCCATCCTGGGCCGTGTGGTCACGTGGGGCTGAGAGGCCGGGCCGCCTTTGTGGCTCAGCTCTTCCGCTCCCCCGTCTCTTTTTTCTTCCCTCTTTATGAGGCTTTTTTCTCCTTCCTGAAAGCTGTGCAGCAAAAATTGAGTTGTCGGTGTTCAGACTTTTTTATGAGTAAGCGAGAGGATGTGTATCAGTTGTGACGTGAAGTGTTTGCACCACATATTACAGTTAAAAGGCAGAGACTGTGCGTTTGAAAGTGATTAAAGAATGGGTGGGTGAAGCAACTCCAGGAGCAAAAAAAGAAGGCAGGAGGGGCGAGAGTCCTGCCGGAGGCGCAGAATTTAAACACACTGGATGGGACCACGTGATTCCTTAGGCAAGAACACATGCAAAGAAGACCTGGAAGTCAGAGCTGCTGCTGACCTCGTGAAGCAAAAAGAAACACAAGAACTTGACCCTTAGAAGTAGTACATAGTTACTTTTTATCCAATATTTCCTAAGTTTAGAGTCATTCAGGAAAAAAAAAACAACCACCCTCTCTAGGTCTCCTTGGGTGGAAAGCAAGGCTCAGAATCCCCTGCCTCAAATCCCCCAGCAAAGCGGACGCAGAGGAGGGCGCACCTCGCACGAGCACCTGCGCGCCTCGCACGGGCACCTGTGCGCCTCGCACGGGCACCTGCGCTTGTAGCTCCGCCGCCAGGGGCAGGCGTGCGGTGAGACCTGAGTGTGGTCTTCAAAGCATCCGCTAGGGCTCTGAGTTTGGGGGCAGAATGTGGCATACAATAATTGCTTAGTCCGACTGTTGAATGAATACACAACTCAAGATACCATCCAGGCAATGCTAAAAACAAAATCTTCAAAAGGAAGGGGAACAAAAAAACCTGAGGGAGAAAACGCAGAGAGAAAGAGCGAGAGGGCGAGAGCGAGAGCGGGGAGGAGGACGGCTCTTTGCTGGCCTTGGTTTCTGGGTCACTCTGGATTCTGGGAAATGGTGATGCTTTTTGGAAAATGTCTGTTTAGCTAAGAGGTTTATTTTGGGACGGAAGGGCCTCAGCACCGCGGATGCTGGCGCGCAGAGGTGCCGTCCTGGCACTTCAGCCTCTGGCTCTGCCGCATCTGGGCGGGGCAGGTCGGGATGGCTGACCTTGCTGGCCGGCGCATCTCCCAGTGTGGAATGCTGGGTGGCCTCCGCGTCCTCACCTGTCTCCCCCCCACCCGGTGCTTGGCTAAGCTCTCCCACCTGTGCGGGCATCCGGGCCCCACCCACGGTGCGGTGGAGATGGACCCGCCCTCCCGCTGTGTCCCAGGCGAGGACGCTGGGGTCAGGGACAGCCCTCGAGGTCGCCGGGTTGGAGGTGGTGACAGACTCTTGCTTGGACTGGCCTGTGTCCTTTGCTGGTGGGCTTTCTGGCTCAGCCAGCCCAGCTCTGGCTGTGTGCCCGCTGCTCCGGGCGCTAGCTTTTCCTCAGAATGGAGGACCAAGGGCTGGCCTCCAGGCTGCCCTCTAGAGGCCGGCAGCAGACAAGTCAGTGACACAGTGACCAGAGGCCTCCTCTCCTGCCGCACTCTGTGGGGACACAGCCTGGCTGGCCCGTGGCTGGCTCATGTTGAGTAAACGGTGTGTGGAGAGACCCTGAGTCGGGGTGGAGCTGGGCTTTCCCCAAGCCCGGGATGGTCGGGGCCGGCCAGCTGCACGGGGGCCGGCCAGCCCTGACCTCGGGCCCCTGTGTCTCAGAGCTCCAGCATCTGCAAGGCAGCGGTGCACGCGGGCGTGATCCGTGACGAGAGCGGCGGCTACGTGGACGTGATGCCCGTGAACAGCAAGCCCAGATACGTCGGCTCGCTGCGGAACGGCGTGAAGTCGGAGAGGTAGGGCCCGCCCTGGACACGCTCTGCCTGACGGGCACTCCCGCGTCAACTCTCCAGGAGCTGACCAGGCTCTGGCTTCTTGTCTTCCTTTTGTTACCATCACATGTTCGTGTAGAAAATGTAGAACCTGTAGGAACATTATTATAATAGAAGCCCAAAGAGCGGGGGGTGACCCGTGGCTGTCCCCAGAGGAGGAACCCAGATTTTTTTTTTTTTTTTTGGTGTAGCCTCCTGGTCCTTTTACTGTTCTGTTCAGTGTGTGTGTGTGTGTGTGTGTGTGTATACGAGTGTATGAGTGTGCATGCACAGGTGTGTGTGTGCATGCAGGCGCATTTTTTCCCATAAAGCTAATAGGACCCCAGTATTGGTCGGTACGGGCTTTCCAGCTCTAGATGGTGCCTCTTTCTTTCTCCGTCGTCTCTCCCTCTTCCCCTCCTCTGTTTCTCCCTTGCTCCCTCCCTCCCTCCCTCCCGCCCTCTCGGATTGCAGAGGGCTCTTCCTGTGTCTTCACGTGACCATCCGATAACTTCCCCAACCCCAGCCACCTCTAAGACGCTGTCCCCAAGCTCAGAGCCTGGAGACTGGGGGGTGGGGGTCAGGGCTTTGGCAGAGGAATCGGGGGACACCAGAGCAGAGGATTTTATTGTTGAAGTCTCTTTTATAGAAAGTGAAAATCAAGTCCAGGATCTCCCACAGCCCAGGTCCCCAGAGGCTGTCCTTTGCTGGCACTGGGCCACCTCCAACTTCTGGGAGCCCAGGGCCCCTGTGTGTGAGGACCTCACGTTCCAGGGCCGCCCGAGCGCTCCTTTCTCCTGGGGCTCTGCTCCCCAATAGGGAAAAAACTTAATGAAGGGAAATCTCGCTGGTTTCATAGGCAGGAGACAAGATAGCTGGCCAGGCCGAGCACCGTGTCCCTTTAAGAGAAGACAGCCTGTGCGTGCGTGCAAGAGCGCATGTGTGCGTGTGCACGTCTGTGTGCATGTGCATACACAGAGCACAGAGCACTGCCCTCGGTCACACGGGGTCGTGTGGAGAGACACATAATGCAGAGATGCAGCAGAGGCGTTTTCTGGCAGTGAAGATGGAATCAGGTTGAACAAGGCAGGGTGGCCGGGGCTCCCGTCCGCTGTGCGCTTCGCTCTGGGCTCCCGTGGCCAGCTGCCCGCACGTGGTCCTCCAGGACGGACAGGATGCTACTCCAGAGCGAGCTGTCCTCTCGCTGCCCACACTGCTAGCAGCGGGAGCCAGATGGCAGCGAGCCCTTCCTCCCCGAGAGGCAGGACACGGGGAACGGAGGGATCCAGGCCAGCCCGGCCCTCCAGGCCCCCGAGGGAGCTGCTTCCCGGGGCCTGGCAGAGCCCCAGCTGGCCCCTCTCCGGGCCTCCCCGAGCCTCCTCCCGCCACCCCATCTTCTTTCTCATCTCATTATCCCCTCCTCCACTTCTTTCCTCTTCCTCCTGCTCCTCCTCCTCTGAACTTTGAGAGAGTATAAACAAAAAAATAAGTTAACAACCTCATGCAGTCCAGATGGGCGACTGGCTGCCGGTGGGCTGCGGGTGGTGGAGATGAGGACCACCGCCCTGCCTACACGTGCCCCTCCGTGTCGTTTTCCCCGTGTAGCTGCGACCCTGGGCTTCTCCCGGGCTGCTTGTCTAGGCAGAGAACCCAGGGAAATCACCCAGCTCTGGAACTCAAGGAAGGGCTGAGACCAGAGCTTTCCAGAAGCCAGCCGGAGCCAGGTGACCCCGGTCCTCTCTGTCTCCTTCCATCCCTCGGCCAGGCGGAGTCGCTGGCCACGGGTGGTGGGGTTTCTGCTGTGTGTGGTTCTTGGCTTTCTCTCACAGAGCCCCATCTGATGCTGGCCTCCGGGGTTCAATCCCAGGGTAGCCAGGAGCTCCAGGCTGGGGGGAGGGGGGAGGCGGGAAAGCCAGTGGGTTCCGAGCGGCTGCCCCCAGAGGGCAATGGGTCCCCCCCCCCCCGCCCAGTGCGGCCAGCTGTGCAGTCCTGGGGACTGTGCAGAGTCTTGCTCTGAAGGAAATTGTGTTTATAAATCATGGCTGGCTTATTTATCGGCACTTGAGCTCACTCAAAGTGAGCAGAGCGCCAGCGGCGCGCTGGCCAGCGGGGAGTGGAGAGCTGCTGTCTGTGGCAGGTTATTCATCGTTCATTGTGCCCTGCTGCTGCCACTGAGTTTAACCCTGGGGGCATTTTGGCAAGTGCCAATGAACATCAGAAATGCACCTGTGTGGCTTCCGTTTGTTATTTTCTGCTTCGTGTGTGTGTGTGTGTGTGTGTGTGTGTGTGTGTGTGTGTGCGTGTGTTGGTTAGTGGCTTGAACTTAGGCCCTGGGTGCTATCACTTAGTTTTTTTTTTTGCTCAAAGGTAACTCTGCCATCTGAGCCACAGTTCCACTTCCAGCTTTTTGGTGGTTAACTGGAGAAAAGAGTCTCACAGACTTTCCCATTCAGGGCTGACTTCAAACCATGATCCTCAGACTCCACTCCCTGAGTAGCTAGGATGACAGGCGTGAGCCACTGGTGTCTGGCGGGATTTAGTCTTTTCTTTTCCTTTTCTTGTGATTGTTATTATGAAGGTCAGACATACAGAGGGGTTACAGTTATATAAGTCAGGTAACAAGTACATTTCTTTTTGGACGATGTCATCCCTTCCCTCACTGGGATTCCTTTATAGATAGAGAAGGAACACGTTCTAACATGTGGTAATAAACAGAAGGTGCAGCACAGAGCCCGCTGTCCCGTGCGCAGCCCCTGGGTGGGAGGGGAGGGTCTACAGGGAAAGGTCATCTGGTCAAAGGCTGAGAAGCTGTTATTCTTCCAATGGAAGCTAGTGCAATCACGATGGAAGTCAGTGTGGAAGGTTCTCAAAAAGACCAAACCCGAACATAGAGCTCCCTACCCTCTAGGATCCCGCACACCGCATGCGGGATTTAGGCAAATGTCTGCATGCCGGGAGGCACGTGGTGTAAGCACGCCGATGCACACCCCACAGCGGATGAAGGGGGCCTGTTTGAGTTTTAGGCAGACATGAACCTGGCTGCACCTCTACCCCTAAACTCGGGGCTGGCCTCTGCCCCCCCCACTCAATGCAAGCTGGCTCACAGACCTGAGTGTTAAGGCCTAAACCCCTGTGGTCTTGAGTTCTAATCCTTGCATTGGACAACAATTTCTTAAATAGAATGTCAGAAGTATCATCTATAACTGAGAAAAACCAATGAGTCAGATTTCATCACAGCTTAAGACTTTTGTGTTTGAAAGGACGGCATTAAGGAAATGAAGAGCCAGGCTACCCTGGGAGCGCATTTGCAAACTGTGTCTGATAGAGGATTTCCGAGTGTATGTGTGTGTGCTCGTGGACACGCGTGTCCATATGTGTACCAAACTGAGGCTCCCAATCTCTGCCTTTAGCTTGGATTACAGGCAGGGCCCACCACACCCAGCTCATAAAGCTGTCTGCAAAGCCTGGAAGGCTGCAGGAATTAACTCCCAGCCTGAGAGGGTGGATTTGACCATCCGAGTGACCCTGGCTCCTTGCCTCGGTTTCCTCCGCCACGCCGCAGGGAGGTGACAGGGCACGCATGTTGGGTGGCCTGACGCAGGGTTGGGCGTGGCGTTCGCCCCCCCCCCCCCGTACCACCTCGTGACTGACGCGCAGGGGGCAGCGGAAGTGAGCCCCCATCCTGGAGACCCAGTCCAGGTGGCCAGACGTGAGTCAGCAAACCTGGAGTTCAAAGAGAACAACTTCACAGTCCTGACCCAGATTCAGAGCGAGGCTGCCCGGCCAAGGCCGTGGGTGTTGGCGGCCGGGCTGTGTGGCTTGCTGCCGGCCGGGCTCCATCCTGGATAGCCAGGCACCATGGGGACCAGGTGGCGCCCGCCCACGCCTCCTGTAACAGCTCTCCCTTTCTCTTGCAGCCTGAGCGAGCCTCGGGATGGCAAGGCCTTCCGGATCTTTGAGGTCAGGCAGTGAGCGGAGGCGCGGCGCCGGGACCAGGACGCCGTCCACGGGGCTTCGGGGTCTTGCTTTCTCTCTTCACTTTGTCATTGGGGGTGGGCGGGGACCTGGCGGCCGGGAGACTTGCTTCTGATGGTGTCTGTCACACCCCCGGCCTGAGGCTCACCGTGGAGCAGTGCCCCCCCGGGTCTCGGCTGGACAGCTGACTGGGGACTGGGCCGCCGGGGCTGGGGTCTCCATCCTGCTGGGGTCGGGGTCTCCGTCCAGCAGCCCCTGACCTTTAGGGATCCAGCCCGGTTCTTTTACTTTGGTGATACTGGGATTCGAACTTGGGGCCTCGACTTGCCAACTTGGCTCTCATCACTGCAGCCCCACCCTGCCCTGGCCCAGGGCAGCTATGATGAGGGTCTTGTCATGTGCTCCCGTGGGGGGAGGGGAAGGACTCTAAGCCCCCCGAGAACGCGGCGTCTGAGTAGTGTCGGGGTGCGGAGAGGTGCAAGGAACAGGCACAGACGCAGAGTAAGAGGGTTATTTAAAAAAATAATAAAGAACCACCGTCCATCCCTTCCAATGAGAAGCATAGGTTTAATGTTTGCTGGTCAGACACATGGGGCTGGTCAGGGTTGAGGGGCTCCGGCTCTGCCCTGGCGGCGCCCTAACTCCAGCCAGGCTGCGGCCTGCGGTGGCCGTGTGCACCAAGTCCTCACGCAGCAGTGCTGGTTGAGCCCGTCTCTGTCCCCGTTGGTTCTCGTGGCCTGTCTGTTTCCTGCCGTGACTTTCGGTCTCCACGAGGACCGGCAACCCGGAGCCCCCTCCCATCCTCCCTGGGGGCTCCTGCCCGACCCCGCTGGCTCCGGTGTCAGGACTCTGCTTTGCAAGCGTCCATCCTTTCTGGGCCCCTGGGCCCCCGCGGCTCCCGGAGAGGCCTCGGAGCAGCTGCTGTGAGAAGGTGACAGACACCCCCCCCCCCCCCCCCGTCTTGAGTGACCTACTTTAGCTGGATTTCTGGGCACACTCCTTACAGAGGTTAGAGGCTTGGTTTGTGGCTATGAACCACAAAGGCAGGGCCGCGAGGGGCACCCTTGCTATGTTTCGGGGACGCTGCCCTTGCCAGCGTCTGCCAGGCTCCAGCGTGTGGCGAGCTCTGGCTTGTGTGGCTGGTGCAGCTCCACCATGGCCCCCAGGGACGTAGACACCCTGGGTGAACAGCAGAGGTAACATTCCCCATCCCAGCAGGCCAGCCGGGAGACCATGGGTGAACCCCGCTTCCCAATGGCAGCCCACTCTCCAACAGCACATTTCTTAGGCAAAAGACTGAGGAGAAAGGAAGAAAACTGCAGTGCGCTGGGCCGAGCCCTGGACGCCCGGGCGGGGTCCGGGTCTGCTCTGAGAAGTTCTCGAACCCATGCAGAAGCGCTTGGAGGGCTTTTGTAACGGTTCAGCTCTTCGCTCCACTGTGCAAAACCTGGCAGGATTTCTCTGCTTGTTGTACCTGGCGGGTTGCTGTACCCCCTCCCGCACTGGCTCTTCACCCCGTCTGTCACGGCAGAGGGGCTGGGCCGTCTGTCTTTGGCGTCTAGTTAGCGGTGAACACCTGGGAAGACACTGGATGCAGGTGTGCACAGGCTGAGGGAGGCGGGGCGGGGAGGGGGAGGGAGAGCCGGGTGAACGCATCTCCCCTGGGTCTCTAGTGAGGGCGCCCTGAGTCAGGCCGGGGCAATGGACTGACTTCCAGGCAGACGCCCAGGGGTGAGTGGAAACTTCTGCTGTGAGTCCTTTTTAGTGTTGCGGGTTCTGTGGTGGAGCCCAGCTGGCTTGCTGTCCCCGTGAACAGTGTGGAACTGGAACCGTTTGTCTTCAGAAAGCTACTCCTTCGAACCCCTCCTACCCAGAGAGCGGAGCCTTGGGCTGCCCGCCCCGCGCTCCCGGGACGTGGCCTGTGCCCCGAAGGGACAGCAAGCCAGCCGCAGCAACGGGTTTGGGGTTCGCTTCGGCTTCAGGCTTTGCCCAGTGGTGATCTGAGTTTTCAATTAGCTGTAGGCCCCACGGCCTGCGGTTCGTGTGTGTGCTTTTTTTTCTATGAAAAATGATGTGTTTCACTGCCTCCGATGTACAAAAGCTGGTTGTAACCGTTCCTTGTGCCGCGCGCGAGCTGGGGCCTTGCCGGCGGCTGCTGTTGGTCCAATCACACTGATTTGATTGCTAAAGTGTCCTTAATGTATCTCTTATGGGCAAGTCCACACAATCTGTACAATAAACATTTAAAACCTTTCTCTCGGGATCTCAGCTGTCTGGGACCATCTCTGCTTCTGGGAGGCTGCGGCGCGGGCCTGGCCCAGCGGCAGGAAGAGGCCCGGGGCCCAGGTCACCCTGTGAGAGCTTCTATCACTACCTGAAACAACCAGACCTCAACAAAACCCCACAGGCCCCCAACACCTCATCCCCCCAGACTGCGGACAGCGTGGCTGTGCCTTGTTAGAAACCCAGAGTCTCAGCTGGGCACCAGGTGACTCACACCTGTCATCCCAGCTACTCAGGAGGCTGAGATCTGAGGATCGCGGTTCAAAGCCAGCCCAGGCAGGAAAGTCCACAAGACCCTTATTTCCAATGAACCACCAAAGAGCCAGAAGTGGAGGTATGGCTCAAGTGATAGAGTACCTACTTCGCAGGTACTAGGCCCTGAGTTCAAATCCCTTGTAGAGGCAGTTCTGAGACTGGCCCCTTTTGCTGGGTTGGGTTGGTTTGTTTTCTGCATTGACCTTCCAATTGTTCATGCCAAACCCAAACCTGACATAGACTGCTGTGGGGCTTCTGGAAAAGTCTTTTAGACTCTTGAAAAAAAAATGCCTGTTACCAAAGCAGGGCTTTGGAAAAGTTTGCCCATTCCTCTCTCATCTTGGACAGGTGAACTGGTGGTGGCCTCCAGCCAGGAGCCAGGGAGCCAGAGGCCAGCCCCCCTGCCAGCCCCCTGCCAGCCCACCCGACAGTCTCCCCCTGCCAGCCCCCCTGCCAACCCCCTGACAGTCCCCCCCGACAGTCTCCCCCTGCCAGCCCCCTGACAGCCACCTGACAGCCCCCCTGCCAACCCCCTGACAGCCCCCCCCGAAAGCTCCCCGAAAGCCCCCCCTGCCAACCCCCTGCCAGCCCCCCTGAAAGCCCCCCTGCCAACCCCCTGCCAGCCCCCCCAAAAGCCCCTCCTGCCAGCCCCCCTGCCAGCCCCCCCTGCCAGCCCCTGGCCCGGCTTTGATGGGCAGCAGCCTCTGCGCATGCCAGCCAAGGCTGTGTGGATGGGCACTGACTCCCTCCTGCCGGCCTTGGGCACAGGTTCACCGCCTGTCACCAGCCTCGGTCATGACACCGGCAGGAGGACCGGGGCTCACCGTGCCAGGTGTTGCCAACATGGCGCACGGTGGCTCACGTCCCAAGTGCAGGCCTCGTTTCAAGTGCAGGCCTCGTTTCCTGCTTCTCTGGGGCTAATGCGTGTGCTGGCCGCAGTGGCAGTGGGGCGGCGTGCACCTGTGAGCCCAGCTCGAGCCCGTGGCCGGGGACAAGCCCGGCTGCGTCACAAGAACTTGCCTCAAAAAAAGGAAAACAGAAAGCGCTGGGTGCTGCGGCTCACACGTGTGCTCCTGGCCACTCAGGCAGCGGGACCTGAGGGCAAGGTGCAGAGCCAGCCCAGGCAGGAACGTCCCCGGATCATCTCCACCAAAAAGCCAGAGGTGGAGCGGTGGCTCGAGCGGTGGAGCCTTGAGTGAGTGTGTGAGGTCCTGAGTTCAAGCCCACACATGTGTGTGTACGTGCACACACACACACGCACGCACACACACACACAGACCCGGCATCTGGCTCTGGGGCGTCGCTCCTGGGATGAAGCTGACCTCCTGTAGCCTTCCTGTCCGCACATGGACCCTGCCATGGTGCTGTCCCCAGCTGTGGGGCTCCTGCCCGACCCCCACTCAATGCATCTCTGGGAATGTCTCATCTTGCCCGGGAGGAGGGGGGCGGAGCCCCGCTGGGTGGCGGCTGGGCTGGGGCAGCGCCCCTTCCTTGGCTGTGGGTGAGGCGCCGCGGGGCTGGGGGCTAGGAGCTGACGGGTGAGTGGCTCATCTCCGCCCGCAGTGGTTAGCATCCCTGCTTAAGGACGCGCAGGACAGAGAGCGAAGGAAGTCCCCCAGGACCCCGATCGTCCTCGTCTCCCCACGGGTCCCCTCTCCCAAACTTTCATTCGTGCTTCATTGTGAATACTGGAAGGAGCAGACATGTTTACTCACCGCCAGGAATGGGGCCTGGGGAAGTTTCCAGAGGGTCAAAACAAGGCAGGAGTCCCCACGGGGGATGCGGGGATGTCAGTGCACGCAGCCGCGCCCCCACATCTGACCCGCCGGGTGCAGCCCTGGGGGGGGCCTTGCGGGCGCTTCCCTGCGTGTGTGCGTGGAGGTCAGAGTCCCGCGGCCAGGATCACGCACACAGACACGGATTCACTCAACCGTGCCCAGCGCCACCCACGACCCCGAGGACCCGTCAGCAACGCGTGACCAGGGTGGACTCACCACCACGCCAGCGTGACACACTCTGCCGTTCCTGGGCCCTCAGGGAGACCATCCTCCAAATGCCCCCTGGGAACCGGTTATGTAAGTGTTCCCTGAGGCCTGGAAAGTTCCAGATGGCCCTGCGGCCCAGCCCACCAGCTGCTCTGGAGATGTCAGCACTGGCCACGTGCCCTGGATGTGAAGCAGAGCTGGACAGTCACCGCAGCCGGGCGACCCCCCCCCAGCGTCTCCCAGCACAGGGGCCGTGGCGGGGTCCCCGTGACCCTGGACAACAGCCCACAGCGCACGCAGCTGTGCATCGGCGGGGGGGGAGGGGCTGTCCCTCCCTCCTGGCCAGGACGCCCCGACAGGGAGCCCGGAGGCCCTGGGCCCGGTGGACGGCCCATCTCACGGAGGCTCCAGGCCGTAGAGCAGCTGGCCACTGCTGTCCTGCACCGGACGCCCCGCGTGCCCGCCCCTTGGGGGTGGGGTGCGGGGCTCTGTGCTGCCCCGGAGGGCTGCGGCGGGCTCGGGGTGAGTGCTGAGGGCTGGAGTGGGAGGTTGGTGTCCGGTGGGCAAATCAGTGGCACAGCGCCCGCCAAGACGCGGCGTAGTCAGTAGAGGCACCGAGCACCTGCAAAGGGCCGTGGAGGACTCTGTGCGCTCACGAAGGGCAAATGGCTGACAGCAAATCAGTGTTCAAGAGAGCCAGTGTGAGCACCCCCGGCTGGGCCCAGTAGAGCCCGGGCCCCCCGCCCCTGCCGCGCGCGCGTGTGTGCATGTGTGTGTGTGTGTGTGCGTGTGTGTGTGCGTGTGTGTGCATGTGTGTGTGTGTGCGCGTGTGTGTGTGTGCGTGTGTGTGTGTGTGCGTGTGTGTGTGTGTGCGTGCGTGTGTGTGTGTGTGTGTGTGTGTGTGGTGTGTGTGTGTGTGTAGGGGGTGGGCAGTGCAGGCCTGCCGCCACTGGGGGGCAGCAGATCGCCAGGGAGCCCGGCCAGGGGAGTGCAGGGGAAGCAAGGCAGTGTGCCAGTCTTCCGAGTGACCTCCTCGCCCTCCCCCTCCTCCTCCCCTCCCTCCCCACTCCCTCTCCTTCCCCTTCCCCCTCCTCCTCCCTCTCCTCCTCCCTCTTCCCATCCCCCACCTCCTCCTTCCTCCCCCACTTTCTCCTCCCCTTTCTCCTCCTCCTCCTCCTCTTTTCCTCCTCCCTCCTCCTCCCTCCTCCTCCCCCTCCTCCCCCTCCTCCTCAGTGTGAGCTCCCCTCCTCCTCCCCCGACCTTCTCCTCCACTTCCTCCTCCTCTTCTCTTCCTCCTCCCCTTCCCCCTCAGTATGACTCCCAGCCTCCCCTCCCCCTCCTCCCCTTCTCTCCATCCTCTTCTTCTGCCCCCTCAGTGAGTTCTCCAGCCTCCCTCTCCTCCTCCTCCTCCTCCTCCTCAGTGTGAGCTCTCCCTCCTCCTCCTCTTCCTCCCCCTCCTCCCCACCTTCTCCTCCACTTCCTCCTCCTCCTCCCCTCCCCCTCCCAAGACCAGGGCAGAGCAGGCCATCTTGGTTCTCACAGACTCTTCCACCCAAGTACAGACAAAAGCTTCGCCTCCGTCCATGGAGCTCCCACAGACCCCCCCCCCCCCCCGCCCTGTGGCGCCTCCACGCCCGCTCCCAGTGGCATGGGAGCAGCTCGCCGGGCGCTTCCCGGGCCTGAGGCCCAGGCCTGGGCCACAGAGCAGACTCATTGGGAACTATTGTGCGGTGGGCGCCCGGCACTGGCAGCCCCTGCTCCTCCCTCCTCCCTCCGGTGTGGTCTGGGGTCCTCACGGACCTGGGGTCGGGCAGCAGCCTCACGCCCAGTGAGACAGGCACCCAGCCCGGAGCCAGGGCCGCCCCTTCTCCTTGGACCTAAAAGTAAGGGGAGGGAGGGAAGGAAGGAGGGAGGGAGGGAGGGAGGGAGGGAGGGAGGGAAGGAGGGAGGGAGGGAGGGAGGGAGGGAAGGAGGGAGGGAGGGAGGGAGGGAGGGAGGGAAGGAGGGAGGGAGGGAGGGAGGGAGGGAGGGAAGGAGGAAGGGAGGGAGGGAAGGAGGGAGGGAGGGAGGGAGGGAGGGAGGGAGGGAGGGAGGAAGGAAGGAGGGAGGGAGGGAAGGAGGGAGGGAGGGAGGGAGGGAGGGAGGGAAGGAGGGGAGGGAGGGAGGGAGGGAGGGAAGGAGGAAGGGAGGGAGGGAAGGAGGGAGGGAGGGAGGGAGGGAGGGAGGGAAGGAGGGAGGGAGGGAGGGAGGGAAGGACAGAAGGCACGCCCCTTTGCCCTCCCTCCCTTCCTCCCTATCCAGGACGCAGACGTGACATCGGGAACCACAGCGGCCACGTTGTCCTGAGGCGGAGTCCCCGAGGAGCTTGCTGATGGCCCTGGAGTGCGGGGAGAGGGGGTGCCCAGCTCACCCCAACCTAACTGCAGCCCTCAGACAGGCTGTCCGCCGGGGTCCATGACCGCCAGAGGCCGCCCTCCCCTCCGCACTGCCGGGCGCATGGGCCTGCAGCGCCGACCCTGAGCTCAGATCTGACCGGGCCGGGGCTCTGTGCAGCCGGCCTGCTGTGGGCATTTCTCGTCCCTGGCTGCCTGGGCCTCTGGTCCCGGGACCACGGAGAAGGCCTCTGGGGGGCGGGGGGGCCGAGGGTGCAGCCCCCTCGTGGAGCCCCGTGCTCCCAGCCTGAGGCGCCGCGGCCGCTGGCAGCGGCTCTGCTCCACCCCATGCGGTGGAGACCGCCTTCCAGCCAGAGTCCTTTTCCTCCGACTCACGTCACAAACCCAGACAGAAACTTCCTTTCCGCCGTGGCCGTGGAAGGATGGAGCTGTGAGATGTGCAAACTAAAGTAGAATGCCATTTTCTCTGCTCTCATTCATTCATTCATTCATTTCCTTAGCGGTACTGGGATTTGAACTCAGAGCCTGGTGCTTGCCGTGCTGGCCCTGCGCTGCTCCGCTCTGCTCCCAGCTCCACGTCTCCTGCCGGCTTTCCACTCCTAGCCGGGGCTCTGCCGCTCAAGCCACGGCAACAGCTCGAGAAGCTTTTTTTTTTTTTTTTTTTTTGCCGGTCCTGGGGCTTGAACTCAGGGCCTGGGTGCTGTCCAGCCTCCTCTGTCCCCCGGCCTCCCCCTATTCCTGCACACTCAGCCTCCTCTGCCCCCCGGCCTCCTCCTCTTCCTGCACACTCAGCCTCCTCTGCCCCCCGGCCTCCTCCTCTTCCTGCACACTCAGCCTCCTCTGCCCCCCCCGCCTCCTCCTCTTCCTGCATGCCCAGCCTCCTCTGCCCCCCCCATGCCCAGCCTCCTCTCCCCGGCCTCCTTCTCCTCCTGCACGCCCAGCCTCCTCTGCCCCCCCCCATGCCCAGCCTCCTCGCCCCGGCCTCCTCATCTGCCTCCTGGTGTCCTCTGTGCCCTGTCCAACCCATTACGCTCACATGGGAAGGTCGGCCGAGCATCAGGGGTTTCGCCCAGCGTCCTGGCAGTAGGATTTGCCAAGATGCAGGTACAGGAGGATGAATCCTGACTCCCAGCAGTCAGTCTCCCTTTCGTAGGATGAATAAACGCCACCATTTGTGAGGGTTTTCAATCCAGCCAAGGCCTAAGCAAGCTGACTGCAGTCCCCTCTTCACACGGCCCAGAGAAGTCGAGTGATCAGGCAGAGGAGGCACAGCCCACCTCCGAGTGCCGGGAGCCATTCAGGAATGTGTGGGCTGCTTCTGGAACCTGCCTAGACGTTGCTCCTCTGTGTTCCGGTGGCTTTTGTTTTTCCAAATCAAAACCAGTTGTTGCTGTCTTGGCCCGCGCTGGGGGGGGGGGGGGGGGGTCCCACGCAGCTCTCCCGCGCTCTTGCAGGAAAGAAGTCATATAGAATAACGCTTGGGAAGCTGAAATGGATCTGCGCCGTGTGGGCCGCCGGGCTCAGCCCCAAAATTGGTTCCAGGCTTTTAAAAACCTCTTTCTCGTCTTTCGCGTGTTTGTTTGTTTCGGGATTGTTCTCTCCCTGCACACATTTTCCAGGCCTCGTTTGCTGAGCGGCTGACATGCCAGGCCGGCTTGTCCTGACTCACGGTTGAGTCAACCCACGTCACCAGGCTGGCGGGGGGCGCGGACGCCGCGGGGTCCGCACCTCAGGACCCACGTTGGGGGTCCCGCAGCAGGTGGCGGGCCTCTGTCGGCCTGGTCCTGCCGTGCACCAGCCGGGACCGTCCTGGGGGAGGAGCCCCTGGGCCACGCGTGGCTGGAGGTCTGAGCTCACTCAGGGAGAATCTGGGTCACGAGCGGCTCTGACCCAGGGTGGGAAGACAGGAAGGTTCCAGGACCTGCTGAGGGGACAGAGGTGCCCCGGGAAAGATGGGGGGACCCAGAAAAAGCAGCTCAGAGGGAGGGCCTGGCAGTGGGAGGGGGAAGTCCAGGTCTAGGGAGGTTGTGACCCATGGAAAGTTCCAGAACATCCAGCTCGCGATAGTCTCTTGTGTCCTCTCCAGGTCCAGCCTCCTGTCAGGCATGGCCTTTGTGAGACCTGGCCACCCATGTGACATTTCGCTCAGCCCGGCCCGGGCCTGGTGTGCTGGGGGCGCGGGTCTTCCGGCTCAGCCCGGCTCAGCCTGGCTCACGTGGGCCGAAGCGGCACCCCACTCAGAGCACAGCGGAGATTGAGAAATCAGTGACCACATCGAACGCGCCCCAGGTTCAGGCCGGCTTTGAAACAGATGTTGGCTTGGCTTTGTGACCAAGACAAACCCTGATGATCAGGGATCCCGGGGGGGCCTGGGTCCCCCCCCCCCGCCCCCCGCACTCGGAGCTCCGCCAGCTGCTGGGAGCCTGGCCTGGAGGGCCCAGCTGTCCTCCGGATCCACGGGCCGGGCCGGCGCTGACTCCAGGAAGCTGCAGGCAGGCGACTCTGGCCGAGTCCTCCCATGGGGTCACTGGGCTGGGCTGTCCCGCGTGGACGCCTCTGCAGCCGCGGCTCCGACTCCTCCTACACTCACCAGGCTCAAGGCCACCCACACGCCCAGCTGGACCCCAGCTGGAGATGGGGCTGGCGATGGAGGCTGGCGATGGACCAGGCCGGGATGGAGGAGGCTGGAGGCCGTTCTTGTGGTAGCCACCTCCTAAAGACCAGGAGAGCCAACCCTCACGGATTCCGGAAGGGAGGTGGGGTTGCCGCTCCAATGGCGCCCTCTGGTGCCATGAGGGAGAGCACTGCTTGTTGCACACAGGCAGCCAGCCAAGATGACCCATGCTGGCCCTCCCTCCAGGGCACGTGAGCAGAACTGCCCAAGGTCTAGCCGGCGGGGCTTTCTCCAGAGAGTACCCGCCTTGGGGCTGGAGTCCAGGGGTCACCCCAGCCTTCCTGAGGGACACACCTCTCAGACCCTACACGTACACCTGTGAGGATAATTTCAGACAAATAGATGGCCCAGGAGCAGAGACCAGGTTGGTCTTCCAGAAGGAGATACACTTGGCCATGGCAGGGGCACTAGGGGCCGTGCACACACACACACACACACACACACACACACACACACACACACACACACACACACACACACACAGAAGCCGTTGCTAGTTACTGAGCTCATCCTCAAAGCAGCCACCAAGCAAACAGCTCCACCAGCCATTTCTCTTTCTCCTACCCATCTCCGTGTGAAGAGAAGAGGACCTGGAGTTAGACCCAATCCCCAGCCTGTCACTGGCTACTGGGTGGGTGTGGCCAGGCCCTCTCCTGTCCTGTCACTGGCTGGCTGGGTGGGCGTGGCCCCGCCCCGCCCTTGTCCTGGCTCCTCCTCTGACTGGTGGTGAGGCTGAGAGAACTCACACTTCCGCCCACACCTGCTCTTGCCGGCGTGCTGGACGTGCTCCTCGCAGCACAAGCATCTGCCTCAAGCCCTGAGCTGTGAAGAATTGCTTTCCGCATGAGTCAGCTAAGGTCCTAGATGCTGGGATCCGCTGGTGGGCTGGCTGTGCCCGGCTGTGTTCACACCAAACGTGCTTCCTGTCGGCTGCCGGGCTGGCAAAGCTGTGGGTGTCCTCAGAGCCAGCAGAGAGGAGCCCCTAAGGGACGGGGCCGGGATGGTGTGGTGGGTGGATTTGGCCCCCAAGGAACACTCAAAGTTTTCTAAGGTGAGCCAGGTGCTGGTGGCTCACGCCTGTAATCCTAGCTACTCAGGAGGCTGAGATCTGAGGATCACGGTTCAAAGCCAGCCCAGGCAGGAGAGACCGTGAGACTCCTATCTCCAATAAACCACCAGAAAACCGGAAGTGGCGCTGTAGCTCAAGTGGTAGAGCGCTCGCCTTGAGCTGAAGAGCTGAGGGACAGCGTCTAGGCCCAGAGTTCAAGCCCCACAACTGACCAAAAAAAAAAAAGTTTTCTAAGGTGTCCGCTGTCCCCGTACCCCCCCGCACCACCGTACCGCGGGACACCCCAATGCCGGCAAACGTAACAGAGAAGGAAGAAAATACTCCAGCCACAGCAACAACAGCCTGCATTCCGGGAGGGCCAGCGGCCTGGAACCCTTTTGTCTGGAAGCGGGCACTCCAGGCCGGCTGGTGGGGAAAGCAGAGGGCCCAGGGGCCGTGGAAATTTCCTGGGAGCGTGTGCTTGGACACAGGGGCTTGGCAGACCTGCCCGCCTCCTCGGCTCAGGAAGCGGGAAAGCGCCATGGGCTGTGCTTGTCACGCGGCTCAGCTCCCTAGAGGAGCCGCCGAAGGCAGCCGGGACGCCAGCTTCCAGGAACTCAGCTCCACGCAGCTGCAGCCCGGGGCGGCGCCCTTGCCCTGATCCCGCAGCCGGGGCCGGCAAAGCTGAGCCGCTGTGCAGGTGCGCCTCATCAAGCCCCTAAACTCGGAGGAGGAGAGTGTTTCCAGCTTTGCTCAGAGAGTGGGATGGGAAGAGGAGGCAGGGAAGAGGTCAGGAGCCCCGGGCCGGGGACCGGAGGGCCGGGCAGGCCTTGTCCTCCAGGGCCGAGCATGGAGCAGGCCACAGAAAGCTCCTGTGCACTGCGGCCCCCCTGACAGAAAAGGAAGGAAGCTGGGTCTCCCGGAAGTGAGCCAGCATGCCAAGACAGCCTGCGGGTGGGAGGCTGGCCTCAGCTGCTCACAGGTGAGGGGCTGGGCTTCCTGGGCCACGGGGGGAAGAGGGGGGGGCATGAGGTAGCAAGATTCGTCCCCAAGAGCAGGCCCTGGCTCCGGCCTGCCGTTGAAGTGTTTTCCCCTCGAATGCCACGGTAAAACCAAGCCGCCAGGCGCAGCAGTGCAGCCTGCCATCCCGGCACTGTCGCCCCGGCCCTGGGACGCTGGGACAGGCGGAGAGAGTTTCGGGACAGCCTGGGCTACACAGCAAGACCTTGTCTCAACAACAACAAAATCTGAACACCGGTGGCTCACACCTGTCATCCAGCTACTCAGGAGGCTGAGATCCGAAGATCTAAGTTCAAAGCCAGCCCATCCAGGCTGGGAAGTCTGTAAGATGCTTTATCTCCAATTAACCAGCAGAAAGCTGGAGGTGCTGCTCAACTAGTCCAGGGTCAGCCTGAGGAGAAAAAGCCAAGCAAGAACACACAAGAGCAAGTCCAGCACGAGAGCAGTTTGTCTGTGCTGTGGACAGCGCTGGGTCCCGGAGGGCGGCCTCCCGGCCAGGGCCCAGGGCTCCCCGCAGCGTGAGGAGCAGGCTTTGAACGGGATGGAGGGGGCTGCAGGGAAGGAGTTCTACGTGCCTCTGAACTGTTCACTTTAAATGGTTGCTCTTTAGTTTGTGCTGGTCCTGGGGCTTGAACTTAGGGCCTAGGCAGTGTCCCTTGGCTTCTTTGGTCGAGGCTAGTGTTCTACCGCCTGAGCCACAGCTCCATGTCTGGCTTTTTGATGATTACTTGGAGATAAAGAGTCTCGCAGACTTCACACCTCCGTCCTCAGATCTCAGCCTCCCGAGAAGCCTGAGTGACCAGGGCCTGGCTGGGGTGATCGTTCATGTGACAGCGACTTCACTCAGATAAATTATCTTTCCAAGTCCAGACAGCATTGCATCGTTAGGCTCCCACCAGCCGGGCTGGGGAAGCTGGGTGTGGTTTCCCAAAACCCCTGGTCTGCACCTCAGCAACTGGCAAAGGTCCTGATCACTAGCACAGAGGCCCGGCCTGCAGCCTCAGCCCGAGCTTGCCCGGGCCGGGCCCTCCAGCAGGGCTGGAGAAAGGATGGCGGCTGGACATCAGTGACCTCGGAGGACAGAGCTGTGGCCCTGGGACCCGCCGCGGCCACTCGCTGCTGAGGCCGTTCATCCTGCTGGGATTTGTGATCAGTGACCTGGGCTGTTTTGTTGGTTAGGGTTTTATTTGGTTTTTAAAATCTGAAATCCCATCCCCCCTTTGTGAGCAAGGATGCTGTGTTAGTTAGTGAGCTGAACGAAGGGCAGCCAGCCCCCGAGAGACATGGATGTTTATGGGGTTCCTCAGCCCAGGTCCCACTGGTCATGCAGTGGCGAATGTGCACGCCCAGAGTGTGCCTGCGCGGTGGGCTCGGGGCCTGGGCGCTGTCCCTGAGCTTTTTGGCTCAAGGTGGTTGGTGCCACAGCTCTATTTCTGGACGGTAGGTGGCTCATTGGAGATGAGGGTCTACGGACTTTCCTTCCCGGCTGGGCTGGCTTCCCACTGTGATCCTCAGATCTCCGCCTCCTGAGCAGCTGGCTTCAGATCTGCCTTTGCGAAGCCGACAGCCTCTGGTCCGGAGGGCTGGGCAGCCCGAGCCTCCTGGCTCACAAATTCTGGGTTGCACAGTTGTGAAAGAGGACAAATTCATTCACACTAAGGTGCAAGTGGCTGCCAAGATGGCACCACTGCCGGGCAGTGTTCTAGCAGGCGCGGTCCTCAGGCCCTCAGAACAGCTCGGTCTGTGCCAGGCTGCACACGTCGGCTGATGATTTTACACTTGAATGATGTTACAAGTATCCAGACAGCCCCTGGGAGGGGGACTTCGGGCTCCCGTCTGGCTGGCTGGGGTGGGCACAGGCTGGATGGAGGGGCTGCTTTGTCCCAGCCCTCCCCAGGGAGGGATGGGGACCCTGTGGTCCAATCAGAGTTCGCCTCCCGGAACACCGTCCTGTGCTGCAGACCCCACAGGCCACATGCACAGCCCTCTGAGCCGCTCACCGCCTGCTCCCTCTGCCGCCGCGGCGTCCTGCACATAGGACAGCCGCAGCCTGGAGGACTCCTCGGGCGCTTCCTTTCTCCCCCAGGCTGCCCTGGATGCGGCTTCTCCGGCCGCCAATGTCCTAGGCTAGGGTCAGCTGAGGTCACAGCCCTTGAATATGAGTGATGAATAAATCCTTGGTTTAGCTAGGTGCCAGTGGCTCACACCTGTCATCCTACCTACTCAGGAGGCTGAGATCTGAGGATCACAGTTCAAAGCCAGCCTGGGCAGGAAAGTCCTTGAGTCTTATCTCTAATGAACCATCAAAACAAAGTGGAACTGTGGCTCAAGTGGTAGAGCACTAGTCTTGAGAAAAAAAAGCACAGGGACAGTGCCCAGGTCCTGAGTTCAAGTCCCGGGACTGGCAAAGACAGAAAGCAAAACAGAAACTACGCAAAACACTGGTCCAAATGGATGCACAGCATCCCCAGAGCATGTGGCATTTGTGGGCTGCTGGTGCCCTCTGGTGGTCACTGTGCAGCATTGCAGCGCTCACCTCTCTCTCCCAGGTTTCCTGGACCCTGAACCCGACTGAAGGGAAGCAGCCACCAAGCTGCGCCCATCAGCACGGTGCCAGCTGGTGCCAGCCAGTGCCTCGGCAGCTCGGCAGCTCCCCGTCCTCTGCCCGGCCTGCAGGTGACCAGGTAAGAGGGCAGGCAAAGGTGTCATGCCGCCGGCTTCCTGCATTGTTGCTATCAGACAACTGTTGTTAATCACGCTGGCCATTGTGGTTAGCTCCCCGGGGAGCCTGCAGCACCTCTGAGCCTCGGTTTCCCCATCTAGAATGTGGTGAGAGCCTTGTGTGTTCAGTAGCACAGGCTGGAGGTTTTCAATGTGCAATGGCCGTGGTGAGGACACATCCTGTGTTGTGGGCACATCCTCACCTGAGGGCAGGTGACAATGCGGGGGTGGGGGAGGGAGTGGCCCTTCAGTCATGCAGGGCATGATGGGAAATCAGTCTGTTTCCGGCCTGTGAAATGCCACGTCGGCCACACTGCGTCTCAGGGAATGGCACCGCGGCAAGGGTCCTGGATGAGGAGGCAGGGCCCCAAATGAGAGTTGACTCTGGAAGGTTCTGGAATCTGCAGTCCTGCCAGTGTCACACTCCATCAGCAAGACAGCCAGAGGATTCTCAGATGGGGGAGAGCACAAAGCCCAGGGGTCAAAGGAAAACCCGGAACAAAATCAGACCCAGTGCAGCTGGCGGGGGGCGGGGGGTGCACAGAGGGGCCGCGACAGGCCCGCAGCCCGGGGACTGTGCGGCCTGAGCGCCCAGCACGCGCGGTGTACAGTCAGTGGGGAGGCTGGGACTGCAGGCGTGGTCTAGAACCTCTCCAGAATGCGCCGCACCTGGAATCCGTCTCTGCCAATAGGGGGCAGTGTCCTCCGGCGACGATGGAGCCAGTGCCTTGCGCTTCTCCACTGTACCATCGGGGTTGGTGGACCCCAGCAACCAGGGGTTGAACCAAGGGTCTGGGGACTGCTGGCAGTGCCCTGGGGTGAACGGCTACGCAGGGGCTGAGACGCCGTGGTATGAGCACACGCAGGCCACTCCCCCGGGGAAGCATGGAGACGGGCGCTGCAAGGTCTGCAGTGCTTCCCAGAACAGCGCAGCAGCCATCTGACGCCACCGCGGACTGAGGAGGGCCCCGTGAACGCGGGGAGGGCGGGTGAGTCCCGGGGCCCACACCACCCCCACCGCCCCCTCTTCCACTGGCCGGTCCCTGCACCCTGCCCTGCCTCCCTTACAGTCCAGCTGTCCCCGCTGCGCTGAGCCAGCCAGCGCTTGCTGCCCCCGCTTGTCCCCTTCGAGTTGGAGGTCTGCAGAGCTGCCCACCTTCCTGGGCATGAGGGATCCTGTGCCAGCGCGGGGACCAGCCACCCCTCAGCATGCCGACACCTCCTCTGGAGGCTGGCCCCGAGAAGAGAGCCATTTGCCTCCTGCACCATTTGAGGCTGGCACTAAGGCTGCAGGCACGTGGTCCGTGCTAGCCGGGCGGGCATGTGGCTGGGCCTGGCTCCAAGTGTTCCCAGGCTGCCGCTTCCACTGCTCCCACAGCTCAGCCAATCACAGCCACTGTTCCACCCAGGAGTCTTCCCCTCCTTCCCACTCCATGTACTGAGGCTGCTCGCCCTGCCAGAGGGGAGCAGCAGAGCACAATTCAGCAGACACAGGGCCGGGGCTGCCTCTGCGTCCCAGGCTCCCCTTCCATCCCCAGCGCCCCCGTGGCTGGGAAGGTGGCGGTGTGGGAAGAGTACTCTGGGTCCCTCCTAGTACCAATATTTTAAAAAATGTGCCCAATGAGTGTTGGTGCATGCCTGTAATCCCAGCACTCAGGAAGATAAGACAGATTGAATACCAGGCCGGGCTGGGCTATAGCACACCTGTCTCAAAACATCAGCAAAGGGCTGGGAAGGTGGCTCAGTGGAGAGTGCTTGCCTAGCACACATGAAGCCCTGGGCTTGATTCCTCGGTACCACCTACACAGAAGAAGCTGGACGTGGTGCGGTGGCTCAAGTGGTAGAGAGCTGGCCTTGAGCAAAAGCTCAGGGACAGTGCCCAGGCTTTGAGTTCAAGCCTCAGGACTGGGAACAAAGGAAAATCAGCAAAACCCACAAACTCTAGGTACTTGGCAATGTGGATCAGGGGATCTTCTTTTCCCATACTGGGGTTTGGACTCAGGCCCTGCAGCCTGACAGCTGCCCCACTAGTTGAGCCTCGCCTCAGGCCTGTGAGGGCGATTTCTAAATAGTTTATGCACTCTTAAAAATGACCCAGGGCACTTAGGGGAAAGCCAAGACAGAGCAGAGCCAACCCCGGCGGCCGTGAGCATGGCCTTACCCGTCAAGGGCAGAAGCCACCCGGAACCCCAAGGTGGAGGCCATCAGGAAGACCCCACACGGAATCGACATGGGAAATAGTATGAGAACTGTCCATTGGTTACTTTATTTTATATAAAAGTTACATTGAAAGGAGAGGTTGAAAGTCAAGTATGCTTGATTCGCCAAGTCTCGCGGTGCCGACCGCTGTGATAGTGACTTTGAACAGGCTGGACGTACTTCAAGCCTCCCACCGGCGTCCCAGCCAGACACGGTGCGCACGACTACTGGACACGGTCCTGGTCAACCCGCGCTGACCTCTGGCTGTGAGTCTGTCCCTCCCCGCAGGTTTGTCACCAGCGGTCACCGCAGAGTGACTGAGGCCGACACACAGCGGACAGGAAGGCAGCTGGTGCCCAGGCGGGCAGCCCCGCCAGCGGGCAAGGGCGCAGGGCCTCCTCACGGCCAGCAGCGAAGGGACAGCGGGCGAGTTTAAGGCAAGCCCCGCAGAGGGGAGCTGTTTGCTTCCTGGCATAATTTTAAGCTCTCTCGCACCAAGGGTCCAGTCATCACCTGTGCTGTGGGTAGAGAGCGAACATAAAAACCAAAGCCACCAGCACGGCGCGGGTGCCCAGAGGGGCCGCAGGCTCGCGGGGCTGTGCACGGCGCGGCCGGAGCAACCGCAAACTCAGCCCCGGGCCTCAAGCACTGGGGATCTGAAAGTAAAATGAAAACGCGGCCGCAGAGGGCCGCGCAGGAATGACTGTTCTTTGGATCCGGCTCTCCGTATGCAATACATTCACAGAAGCCCCTGCGGGGGCCGCCAGCTCACCCCACTTCCCTGAAACGGCGGTGTCTAAAAAATAGCTTGTTTGCTGCACACACCAGTAAATGTCACACCGCTTCAACAACACTGCCGATTCTGACACACATGCACGCGCGCACAGACACACACACAGATGGACGCACACACGAACGAACTTGCTGTTCAGTGCAGAGCCAGAGCCGGCCCAGGCCGCCAGGTCTCTGTGGAGACGCCCCTTCCGGTCAGGGAGTGCTGGTGACACACTGCCTGCCATCTTGGATTGAGAAGAGCAGCTTGGTACATGGGGTTCCTGACCCATGTAGCACCCCACAGCCTCCTGACAACCAGCTGTGCAGGACGGGGGACAGCCTTCCCTCGGGACAGGCCCTGGGTCCGTGGAGCCACTGGCTGCCCGCAGCAGCTGGGCAGCTCCACTTGCTGCTGGTCCCGATGTGGGCAAGGCCGCTGCTGCCGCCTCTAGTGACAACAAATGTCTGAGACTGAGTCGGGCCGGCCGGAGGCTCACACGGAGAACTCGGGGCCCCCTTTCCTGGGCCTGAGTTGCAGTTGCCTGAGGCGGAAGCCGACAAAGGGGTTCATCCAGAGGAGTGAGGGAGGCCCCCCAAAGACGGACTTCATCCCCTCCCACCGCAGCCGCCGCTCCCACGTAGGCTTCTCGCTCTTCAGTCTCTCGATCTCCTGGATACAAGAAAGGACCGAGTGGGCAGCAGTTCCAGGAAGGCCCTGGCCACTGGCCAGGCTGTGAACTGCACACCGGCGCAGCTAGCTTCTGGGCAGAGGCTATCAGACCTGGCCTGGCGGGCGGGACCCCAGGGGCCCCAGCATTTCTATGTGGTGCCTTCTAGGCATTAGCATGCACACACACCAGAGCCGACCCAGCGGCAGCACAGGGCAGGGGCCCAGGCAAGACCTGAAATGGGCACCGAGGGAGGGAACGCGGGGCTCAGGGGACCACCCCCAGGCCGCCAGCAGGGCCGGCAAGGCCTACCGTCTCGTCGTTGCATATGGAGTGGATCTGGGTGCCAAACATGACTGCCGTGAACGTGAAGAACAGGAGACCCTCAAGGCACAGGAAGATCAGCAGGACCACCGTTATGGGAGGGGAGAAGTCACTGCATTCTGTGGGCAGAGCGGGCCGGGTGACTGCGGGGCAGAGCCCGAGGGCAGGCGCCCACAGCTTCACAGGGCGATGTGCGAGGGAGGGGTGGCAAGGCAGCCCTTCCCGGCAACCTGAGCCCTGCTGCCGGGCCTGGCGGAGGCGCCATCTTCCCCGAGGTCTGACACAGCCACACCCGCCCCACCCGCCTGAGGTCAGGCCCCTAAAATGGGGGCCCCTCAAAGCCTGCCTGGGCCACTGAAGTCCAGAGACACAAGGCCAGCTCAGGTCAGCTAGGCAGGAGACAGACATGGCTAAGGTGTGTGTGTGGGGGGGGGGGGGGGGGAACAACAGTAATTTCCCTCTAGTCTCAAAAGCCTGCAAACTACAGATGATGACGTTATCTGAAGAGCAACTGCACAGCTTCAGCACAGCGCACGGCAGGGGTCAGCAAGGCCCAGGGCTTTTCAGGACTGGACCCCCAACTCTCCCGTGCAGCGCGTACTTACCGGTCCACTGCCCACGGACACAGGAGATGAACTGGAGCCCACAGAGGATGAGCGCGTGGATCGAGGACAGGGCGATGTACATCTGCGGGGAGGTGGGCGTCACCTCCCATCCCCCCCGCCCTCACCACGAAGACACGTGCCTGCTCAAGAGCAGTCTTCTGGAAAGTGAGCTGTGGGGATTGGCACCCACATGACCACAGCCCCCACCCCGTGCCAGCACAGTGGTGGCTTCGGCATCTGGACCAAGGACTGATTTCTGATCTGGGCCAGCTCTAGGCGGACTCTCCCGTCACACCACGCACACACCCACGCTACTCACAGTGAAGAGCACAAAAAACCTCTGGTTCTTCTCTCCCACGCAATTGTTCACCCAGGGGCAGTGATGGTCCATTTTCCGGATACATCTCTTGCAAATACTGAAAGGGAGAGTGTACTGAGCATGCGTGCTCTGGGGCAAGGCCAGGACACATCCTGTAAATAATGCACAGGCCTGCGATGCAGCGTGCTGCTCCTTTAAATTAAATGTCCTTGCTCCCCAAGGAAGTCCATGCACTACAAGGCACAGTTCCAGACTCTTGCAGCAAAACTGGGTCAGGCATACCTATTGATAATGCAGCAAGCTGACCGGTTCAGAAAAACAAAAAACTGAACTTTTAAATTCACAGAGCCAAATAGGGTGGTGGGTGGCTGTAACCCCGGCCCTTGGGAGGCCAGCCTGGGCCAAACAGCGAGACCAAGAACTGTCTGGCACCTTCAAATGATCCTACCACCCATTCACACCCACGTTGTACCACTCAGCCCCGCCCGAGGGCGGCCTTATTCTTACAGCTGGGGTCTACCATCCAAACGCCTTGCACTGGATTTGAATGGCTCCCAGCTGTGTTTCAGAAACAGCTTATGCCAACTAACTGGGTCGAGCTGGGCACCCAGGGCCGCCCCCCTGAGGGTGGACACTGGCTTACCCAGCTAACCGCACACTGAGCACACAGGCTGCAGCTGCTCAGTGTCCTGCAAGGGACAGCAGACTGGGAGCCAGGACTGTGGAGCAGTGAGTGGACACACTGCGCAAAGACTTGGGCAGGGCACCAGGAGACCTTCCGCGTGCCAGTGTCTGCTTGAACTGCTCTGGGTCCTCTCTGAAACCACCGGTGTCTGCCAGCATGCCCCACAGACACCGGCGCGGTAAGGGAAGCAGAGCACGGGAGGGCGAGCCCTGTGAATGACGCAGAGGCCCAGGAGTGGGGCAGAGGGGCACCTCCTACTCCCTCCACACAGCTGGCAAGGTGAGCTGCGTGCACATGCACCAGCCCTGGCCAACCAGGCCCTGGAGAGAGCAGGGCACCATGCCGCTTCTCCGGCTCTGGCAAGTCTAGGGCGGAGGGGGAGGGGGAGGGGCGGGCACTGGCCTGAGGCTCTAGAGGGTGCCGGGGTTGGGGTTGGGGGGGAGGGCGCGTGTTGGGCGCACCTGCAGTGGTGGGCGCGCTCGGGCTTGATGCAGCAGCACTTGGGGCACTTGTAGATCACCTCGCCCGGCTTCAGCCGTAGGCTCTCCATGTACTCCTTGGTAGCATTCCCCTTGGGAACCGCCCCCTGCCGCACGGGAGCGTGTGTTAATTGGGGAGAAAGGGAGGTTAATGCGTTTCGTGCTAGGGCCACCTCTTACAGTGTGAGTATGAAAAACTAGCTATGACAAGGCAGGGCCGGAAGTGTCAGGTTAAATGACATTCACCCACGCTCAGCAGCCCACAGCCCAGAGGCTGGCCTTCCCAGATACCCTTCCCCCCCAGAACACCCCCCCCCCCCGGCACTTCCTGTCACAGTGGTGGAAAGCAGCAGCAGACCCCAGAACCTCAAAGGCATTGTATCTCATGATGTTGCAGCCAGCCTCACCAAGCATGCTCATAAGCCCAGCAGCGGGGTTCAGACCCCAGCCGGACAGATTGGCCCATGTGCTGGAGGGGCTGGGCGGCCGCCAGCAGCGGGGGAGCGAGGCTGGGAGGGGGAAGGTGCAGAGGAGATGCCATGCCCCGCTCCACAGCGAGGACAGGGTTTGTGGAGAGAGGATGCTGCTCTGGAGTGGGGATGTCTGCACGTGGCTCGGCGGCTGCCCCCGGTGCCACGGCAGCACGTGGCCATGGTGCCCGGGCCCTGGGTGTGGAGAAGCCACGAGCCTGGACGACCGGGCGCCGGGCGCCAGACGCAGAGCGGGCGCGCGGGGCTCAGACACTCACGGGGTCGGTGAGCATGGTCCTCAGGTGCGACGACAGCGCGAGCACCGCCAGGCAGTTGAACAGCACTCCGTTCACCACCGAGTACCAGAAGTCTTTGGAGGGCAGCAGCATGACAAACGTCACCACAAAGTCTG
Source organism: Dipodomys spectabilis (assembly GCF_019054845.1). Classification (NCBI taxonomy): domain Eukaryota; kingdom Metazoa; phylum Chordata; class Mammalia; order Rodentia; family Heteromyidae; genus Dipodomys; species Dipodomys spectabilis. The sequence continues at coordinate 580,978 of NW_024871305.1, read as the reverse complement.
CGTAGACGACCAGCAGCCAGGTCATGAGGGCACAGACCATGCCACAGCCGTCGCGGATGAACCACACCCTGTCCACCACGTCGGCCTCGGAGGACGAGGAGGACGCCGAGTCGTAATTGTCGTCCGTCAGCAGAGGATGGTGCTCCACGTCCCGCAGCCGGCGTCCTGACGGCTGCATGATTCCCAGACGCGAACCCCTGCGGAGGTGCGGGGGGGGGGTGAGGCCCAGGGAACACAGCCACCTTCCACAGGGGTCACCGCGCCCTGGGCCACTTTATAGTCACTGAAAGACTTTGAAGACAGCAGAAAAGAACACACAGACTGAGCTGGCTCAGAGCTGAACGGCCCCATCTTTGCCTGACTGTCCATCTGGTCACCCTGCCACACACAAAGACAATGGCATGCAAATCCACAGCTCCCACTGCCTGGCATGGGGCCGGCTCGCTGGCCCCACGGTCCACCTGCTCTGCTTTGGTCAGTCCAGCTCACACAGCCTAGACGCAGGCAGGGGACAGGACCCCGTGTCTCATGCGGAGCTGCAGCTCCCTCTTGGCTTTTCCCTGTGTGTGACCCGCGCTGCCCACCAGCCTCCTCTTACCGCTCCCAGCCCTAACGACACCCGTGTCTGGACACACCCTTGTGTCTTCAACCAGGCAAGGGTGCCCCCAGTAACTAGTCCGTTCTGGCATCGGACTGCCAGACAGTAAAGGAACCCAGCTCCTCCCCCGGCGGCGACCGTGCGGACAGCTCCTTGGTGCACGACCTTCTCTAATCGTGTGTACCCAGGGCGGAACACTGGTGGCAAATAAAGCCGGGGGAGTCAGAGTCCTCTCTGTCTTGGCCTCTCAGACGAGAGCAAACACCAAGGGTTGTGCTGGGACAGAGCTGCGCTTCCCAAGCAGAAGCGGAGCCCGATGAATGCAGGCAGGGTGCGAGGCGTGCGAAGGGAAGGAGGCCTTGCACTTGGAATGGCTGGCGGCAGCTATCACACGGCCGTCATGGAAGCACGTCAGGACCGTGCCGGAGAGGTTCAGACCCCTGAGAACTTCTCCACAACGCCTTCTCAACGCGAAAGCGCGGACTAGCACAGTCCGTGAACAGCCCCACTCCCGGGCCAGGCGGGAACAGCTTCAAACTTCTAAGTAACATAGGAGAATGGAGGATGGAGAGCATGCAACCAGCCATCTGTGCAGCTGGCAGCTAGAAGGACACCCCTGAAGGGCAGGGGTGTGTCCCGTCTATTCTAGCTTCTCTCTCCAAGCGAGCACCTCTCAGAGACCTTCCGTGGGAGCTCCCGCAGAGACCTTCCGTGGGGTGGGAGCCCCGACAGGACCCTCAGCCTTGGCGGGACCGCAGGTGTGCTGCCGCGGCTACAGCTTGGTGCACTCCTAGGACCCGGGGCTCAAGGGCCACAGACCCTGCTGAGCCCCAGGACGGCTCGCCGCGTGTGGGCTTAGAGAGCGCTGTCACATTCCGGGAAGGAGGGAGGACGGCCGACAGGCAGACGTGGGCAGCCAGCGTGCAGACGCTCACCGCCGCTAACCTGGGCCCTGCTCCCGCTTCCCTCCTCGCAGCCCAAGTGGTCAGCCTGGAGAAGGAAACGGATCACACCCTTCTCCACCAAGAGTCATGCTCGAGCTAGGCGTGGTGACACACACCAGGCTGCGATGCCAATATGGAATCGTGAGTTCAAGATCAGCCTGGGCCACAAGGTGATTCTGTCTCCGCAAACAGACGCTCTTACCTCACAGGTCAGCACTGACCATCACTTGAACATTTTGTGCCTTTTCTTGAGGATCTTAAGGTGCATGCCGGCCTTCGAGACAGGACCTGAAAGGCATCGAGAGCTTACTTTGTTGTTTGCACGGGAAGGTGTGCGCATGCGGCCATGTGGCCCTCACCCTGGCTTCCACTCACTCGCTGCCTTCTACGTTCTGATCACACGCAAACAGATCACAACCCTGGAAATTCACTCACTGATTTTGGTGTTTTGCTTTTATTCAGGATGGGCTCTATCTATGTTGCCCAGACTGGCTTAAGACCCTCCCGCCTCAGCCTCCCTAGGGGCTGGAACCACAGGCAAGCCCCACCACGCCCAGTAGATATTTACTTTTAGTCTATTGTACCCTCCTACTCTTTTGGCCTAGCGTTAAATTCGAACCTATAAGCCACAATCTCTCAAGAAAGACCCAGGGATAATCCAGGTCAGATCTGGCTGCTCCTTACTCCAGCCATCTGCAAACTGTTTGAGTGGCCATGTGAAGTGGACCGTAGGAAAGGGGAGAGAGCGAGTCCAAGTCGGTGCGCTGGAGGGCCAGCCCTGCTAGGAGGGGGCAAAGCCGCAAAGGAAGAGCTGGGACCCCGTGGGGGGTCACAGAACTCTGGCAAATAAATGGACAATCCAGGAATTTTCTAGAAACACTGATGTGGCCCGAGAGCAAAGGTAGTGAAGACCTTGAGACGTGTGGGGTCCCCGACAAGTGTGTCAGTCACTGCCAAGTTTCCCTAAGGCTGGGCAGGGCTGCCAGAGGCCACCCTTCCCACGGACACAGCTTCCAAATGCTTGTAGCTCTCTCCATCCTGAACAAGGCAAGCCCAGGGTGGGAAGTAAGAGCCAGAGGCCGCTGGACAACAGAAGCCAAAGCTCTATCAGTACCAAGGGGCTGGCTTCCCGACTGGCACCGCAGAGATGGAGTGCTAAAGAGGAAAAAGCAAATTGTCCCAGAAAAACCCACAAAGCAACAGCCCAGTAAAGCCGCAAGATCGCTGCTACTCCGCCACAGACCAGCAGCGGCAGACACGGGGGCACTGGCCACCAGGACGTAAGGAAGAGCTCTAGCTGCTAAAAGACGACACTGCAGGGTGGAGGAAGCGAAATGAAAGTGTGTGTGTTTAAGTCCAGAGCAATGGGGCAGCAAGCGGTACAGTAAGGGAACTATAAATTCTGGCCCTGGGCCGACCTGACCTTTTAGAGGCTTTACTATCTCAACGCTCTTTTCTAAGCTAATTAACTCTGGATGGCAGAACAAGGAGCAGGGTGGATATTTCCTAACATGCATCTTTAACATGCATAGGGGAAGCTAGCTGCCAACTTCTTAATGATGGCCTGTGCTCACCTTCTAGTAAGCAATAAAATAAAGTAACTGCCACAGGGAGGGGAAAGAAAGGGGAGGGAGAGATCAGGAAAGAATTCAGGGGAAAGGAATTCAGAGTGGGAACAAGGTACAGAGAAGAACACTTGAACACAGCAAATCCACCATATTCTCAGACACAGGAACAGACACGGGATCTGTGAGACAAGAGGTATGGCAACTTCCTGGTTACTAAAAACTAAAAATGGTAGTAGAATTTAAGATTCTGAAGTAGAATTGGGTACAAGTGAGGAGCATGCCAGGAAGGAGAATTAAAGGACAGGAGAGGGCTCAGGAGAGCTATACAGCGAGAGCACGTGAAGCAGGCTGGCTGCCCAAGGTCACAGGGACGGCCAGCTTGGCACATCCAAAGTCCACGTAATCTACACCTGTACTGAAGTATCACGTGCTACCACAAAATTGTGTTTTTATTTTTTTATGCATCAGTTATAAGAGCAGAAAATTAGATGCTGGCCCAGAAGTCAGGAATCTGCAGTGAAGTCACCACACAGCCCCACCATCCCTGCAGTCCACAGTCCTGGCTTCACAGGCCCTCTTGTTGCCTGTGTCTGAAACCAGGAGCCCCGAGAAACACACACACATGCATGCACGTACGTATGCATGCATGCACGCGCGCACGCACACACACACAGCAGTGGACCAGGGAGGAGGGCCTCAGGGTCTGGGGAATGGAGAGACCAGAGGGGTAGCTCTCTCTAACATCCAACATTAAACATTTGGTGGTAGTTCCCAACACCCAAGCTCTCTGCCCAGGCTCCTGCCTTGGGAGCCAAGCCCCACAGAACAGCCCCCTGCCCCTGTGCACTGTGATGTTCTCAGACGGTGACCCCTCGGTGCTCAGGGAATGCCCCAGACAAACACCTTGCAGCAAGGCTATCCGTAATGCGCTAGGTCTTCCCGCCAAGGGTCTCCCAGGCTGACCTCAGACTCAGTCCTCCTGCTTTAGCCAGCCTCTGGAGTGACAATTGTGGGCCACCATGCCAGAGATACAGCAACTTGATTCAAACAGATGCTTAATAAGACTTTGAACTGTTTTCCAATGAGCTTATCTTACCAATGTTTAAAACCTAAAGCTGGCAGCGCCAGAGGCTCAAGATTGTAATCCTAGCAACTCAGGAGGCTGAGATCTGAAGATCACAGTTCAAAGCCCCCAAAGACTCAGCTCCCAATTAAGCACCAAAAGCCAAAGTGGAGTTGTGCCTCAAGTGGTAGAGCATTATCCTTGAGCAAGAAAGTTCAGAGACAGTGGTGTCCAGCCCCGAGTTCAAGCCGTAGGACTGGCACAAAATAAAACAAAAATGTAAAGCTGGTTTGCAGAACACAGAACTGTCTACCGTAGAGACCCTGCCTACAGTAGCACAGCTACGATGTGACCTAATCTCTAATTGTTTGTATAAGGACAGAAGTAACAGCACCATTTGGGAAGGCAGCACAGTGCTTAAATACCCAGTCCACCATACAGCAAGCTACCTCTAGACAGTTACTCCAGAAAACAAATATGAATACGGACACAAGAATGTGTACAAAGCTGCGCAGAGCTGCCTCATCACAATATCCCCAAACTGGAAACCAGCCAATAAGCCATAAGAAGATTAATAATGCATGGTCTAATCATATCATAGCATGCTTCTGAGCAAAAAAAAAAAAAAAGGAAAAAATTTCTGATACAAGCAAATCTCCAAACCACCAAGCTAAGTAAAAGAAGCCAGACACAAGGATCAGTGCAGTGTGACCCACCCGCACTAATTGCTTTTTAAAAAAAAACAAGGAAATATATGTATATACACTCTATATATGTGTATGTATATATATAAATATATAATTTCACTGTCTATCAAGCTATACCTCAATAAACAGGAGACAACGATGAAGGGCTCTGTGCAGGTAGGCAACAGATGCAGTTATCTGCAGAAGCTGCAGCCTGGCTGCATTCCAGTCAAGGCCTGTTTTAGATTTATGCTGATCAGTAACTTCAGTCCCCATGGCCATAGAGAAAGTGTATTTCACATAAACACTGACACAAGCACAAAAGGCCCGAGCCTGTGATTCCTGCGCATGCTGAAGCTTCCCGCTGCTTTCCCGTCCACACTCACGTGGAAGGGCAGAGTCGTGGTCAAGCACCTTCACCCCAGGTCACTGCCTGGATGCTACCACTAGGAAGAGGAGCGGAGCTAAGGGACAGCTTCAGTGAGCCAACACTCTCATCCGACCTGGCAAACAAGTGTGGCATTCAGATCATCTAATGTGTTCTTAAATGTTCTTCCCACCAACTTGCAATCATGAAATATTTAGCTTGTCCTCCCAAACTCTACCAATAACGTACGCCATGTGAAACCACTATTTTCTTCAATGACCCCAAGAACAAACTATTTCTATTTCTCAAAGTTTTAAGAAAACACACTAGAGCCAGGTGCTGGTGGCTCATGCCTGTCATCCTAGCTACTCAGGAGGCTGAGATCTGAGGATCACAGTTCAAAGCCAGCCAGGGCAGGAAAGTCCATGAGACTCTTTATCTCCAATAGAACACCAGAAAACTGGAAGTGGCGCTGTGGCTTAAGTGGTAGAGCACTAGCCTTGAACTGAAGAGCTAAGGGACAGCACCCAAGCCCAGAGTTCAAGCCCCACAACCAACAAGAAAAAAGAAAACACACTAGAACATTAAGCCAAGTGTCAGTAGCAAGCTGGCACATGACCAGTACTGCTAACAGCACCTTATTTTCCCTTTCTAGACCACAACTCGTGGTCACTGTGAAGCAGCACTTGGACAGTGTAGCCACGAGGCAGTGGTGCGCAGGTGTTGAGGAGCAGCCCCCGCCTGTCTCTCCCCACTTCCCCAGAGATCTCTGTCTCTGAACAGGGGAGTCTTGCTTTCCCGTCTATATACATCCTCTCCAGGAGTGACCTTGCATCATAAAAAGGGAACTACAGCTAGAAAACTCCCAACCTCACAGCATACCAGTGGGTCAAGCCAAGAGCTCGTCAGCAACTCCACCCCGGAGGTAGGGAGTCAAAGCAGAACCGCAGATCGTGATGCCCCCGTTCCTATTGCAGTAAACCACATAGCTACTGAGGACAAAAGCCAGTGCTCGCGTCCCTGACTTCCTCCACCTCCCTACTCCCCCCATCAGCAAGCAGAGTCCCCCCACCACCTCCCCTCCTCCCCTAGATCCAGGTACTGTGGGCACTCACCTAGGCAAACTCCCAGCTCCCCAACACTCATCCCCACTGTGGGGGCCTTCACATACACAGCCCGGATCCTGCCTCTCCCTGCTGCCCCAAGCTGCCTTTTAAAGGCCTCCCAAAGCCTTCAGTGCCCTCATATCTCACCTCCCACAGCCAACAGAAGGGCAGGGAGGCAGACCTGACAATGTGCGCCCGGGCGCTGGCATGAGAGGGGAGGGCGGGGGGAAGGGGGAATCCTTGCCTAGGAGTGGGGCTGAGGGCTGGGCTGGGAGTTTGAGAAATAGGGTTAAGGACATACGTAATAAGCAAGACAGGGACGCGGAGAAAAGCTCACTGTCGCGCGAGGGGGGCTCCCTGGGCGGCCTAAGCGAGGCGGTCCCCAGGACTACACAGGAGCTGCGCTTCCCTCCGTCCACTCCGAGCCACAACCACGTGAGAGGCCAGACGAGGCAGCTAGTGTGCTGACGAAAACCAGCACAGAAAACACACTCTCAAGAACGCCAAGTCCAGACATAAAAAGAACTCTAGACACCCAAGACTCTGAGACTGGCACTCCCAGCCCCCCTCCACAACTGAAATGGAACTTCCGTACCGGTGACCCAGCAGCAGACCCAGCAGGATGCAAGATGGTCTGAAAACCTAGCTAGTCAGATGCGACTAAGACACAGCAGGCAACAGGAACGGCTGCTAACTGCATACCTACTACGCCTGGGAGCTCTGCCCACACCACTGACTGATCCTGCATCCCACAGAAGCAGCAGCAGCTCACCGGATACAACGCTAGCTCACTATCAGGAGGACACCAAGACTTCAAGCCAGGCTTGCAGTTTGTTCAAATCTGCACCAGGCTTTCTGCTAAAGCACCCTAGGGTTGAGAACACTGCACCAAACAAATGGGGCCAGAGAACTCTAGGAATTCAAAACATCTTACTGACACTGCACGAGCTTGACCGGAGAAGCGGGCGCTTCCGGCTGAGGCCCCTCGCGCCGCACAGGCTGCACGGAGCTGTCTCTTCCAGAATTCCTATTTCCTGTGTCGCTTGCACCTACCCAGTGCCTTCAACCAGCTTGCCAAATCCCTCCCCTCCCCTCGCCTCTGGCTCAAGGCGGCGTCCTGCCCTGTCACCCAATTTCAGGCAGCCCTCATCCCGAATCTACACCCTGAGAACGCTAACCTCGGGTCACTAGGTTTGAGAGCACCCACGCGGGCTCAGTCCTTAGCCTTCTCCTTTTGGTCTCTTTTACCCTTTGTGCCCTTGCCATGTCTTCCGATTTAGGATTCATATTCGTGTTCTTCCTGCCTAGCCAAATTATCTTGTAGGTATCTCTACCACCAACAACACACGGAAGGGCAATATAGATGTTTCAAAGCTATCACGTGGCAGACTAATGTAAGACACCATCTTGGCCCCACAGGTGTCTGGATTTCATTTGAGGACTCAAAGATGATGGTCAATGTCTTTCAAGATGGGAATTCAGGAAAAAGCGGAGCTGAAATCGTCAGGACAGGAACAAGTGTGTAGACAGCAGCACAGAAGCCAGAACAGAAAGCAAGAGGTGAGTGATGGTCAATGGGGATTCTCGGTCCACAATAACGGGCAGCCCCAGCACAGACAAGCGCACCAATGCGGGGAAGGAGGGAGCATCTTTTCCTCAGATGGAAGAGTGACGGATAGTCACAGGCATTTTAGCTTTTTCAGAGATGGGTGTTGTCCAGGCTGCCCTTAAATTTCTCAAGCATAAAAGCCCTCCAGTGGGCTTCGGGACTGATGCCCAGCAGACAGCAAAAAACACTCTTCACGGGCTTGGATTTGGCAGCAGCGACAGAGGGGGCGCTTCCACCTGCACTTCTTGTCACTTGAACTCAGTTGCCACAATAAACCAATTTTTGTGAGCTACTGAGCTCACTCAATGACTCGGAGGGACTTGGGGAGGCGGGCGTTGCTCTGGAGGCCGCCTGATCGCCCCTGATGCCTTCTCAGGCAATCACTCGAACCCAAGATCATTAGCCCAAGTTCACGGTCGGGGTGCAGGAGAGAGGCGAGGAGCGTGCGCCGAGAGTAAGAGAGACGGTGGAGACATCCAGGTCAGGGTGAGGGAAGAACGAGGCTGGAGCCAGGGAAAGCGCCCCACCCAAGCCCGCCAACCCTGGGCGCGCGGCCGGGGCTCGCCGCCTTCCGTAAGCAATCCCGGCATCGCCCGAGGAGAACGCCCAGCCTCGCGGGGCCAGCCTGCTCACGCCCAAGGCCGGGGCACGGCCGCGCGGGCCCCCCAGCGCCCGGCGCCGTCGGGAAGGGAAGCCGGCGCCGAGGAGCGCGGCGGAGGGAGAATGGAGCCGGAGCCAGGCGGGGGTGGAGGCCGGGCCGGGAGGCCGCGGGGTGGAGGCCGGACCGGGCGGGGCGGACGCGGGGTGGGGCCGGGCCGGGAGGACGCGGGGTGGAGGCCGGACCGGGCGGGGCGGACGCGGGGTGGGGCCGGGCGGGGAGGACGCGGGGTGGAGGCCGGACCGGGCGGGGAGGCCGCGGGGTGGGGCCGGGCCGGGAGGACGCGGGGTGGAGGCCGGGCGGGGAGGACGCGGGGTGGAGGCCGGACCGAGCGGGGAGGCCGCGGGGTGGAGGCCGGGCGGGGCCGGGCCGGGAGGCCGCGGGGTGGAGGCCGCGGGGTGGAGGCCGGGCGGGGAGGCCGCGGGCGCGGGGTGGAGGCCGGGCGGGGAGGACGCGGGGTGGAGGCCGGACCGAGCGGGGAGGCCGCGGGGTGGAGGCCGGGCGGGGCCGGGCCGGGAGGCCGCGGGGTGGAGGCCGCGGGGTGGAGGCCGGGCGGGGAGGCCGCGGGGTGGAGGCCGGGCGGGTCGACGCGGGCTGGGGCCGCCGCACTCACCCGAGGCCCGGGCGGGGTCGCCCGGCGCTGCGGCTCCTCGCGGCGGCGGCGGCGGCGGCGGCGGCGGCTGCAGCGGCCGAGGCAGGGACGCATCATGCGGCCGCGCTCATGGCCCGGCCGGAGGGATCCCGGCGCGGCTGGGCTCTGTCCGGGCGGGCCGGCCGGAGGGAGGCGGCGGCCACCGAGGCTTCGCGGGAGCCCTGAGACCTGACTGGAAAGCGGGGCGGCGTGACCCGGAAGCGGATCCCGCGGTGTCAGGGGCCGCGCAAGCGCACTTCCGGCCGCGCCGCGCCGCGCCGCGCCGCTGAAGGCGGCTCCGCCGGCCCCGGGCCGCCCTCCCTCCCGCCCTCCCGCCGGCCCCGGGCCGCCCTCCCGCCCTCCCGCCGGCCCCGGGCCGCCCTCCCGCCCTCCCGCCGGCCCCGGGCCGCCCTCCCGCCCTCCCGCCGGCCCCGGGCCGCCCTCCCGCCCTCCCGCCGGCCCCGGGCCTCCCTCCCTCCCGCCCTCCCGCCGGCCCCGGGCCGCCCTCCCGCCCTCCCGCCGGCCCCGGGCCGCCCTCCCGCCCTCCCGCCGGCCCCGGGCCTCCCTCCCTCCCGCCGGCCCCGGGCCTCCCTCCCTCCCGCCCTCCCGCCGGCCCCGGGCCTCCCGCCCTCCCGCCGGCCCCGGGCCTCCATCCCGCCGGCCCCGGGCCTCCCTCCCTCCCGCCCTCCCGCCGGCCCCGGGCCTCCATCCCGCCGGCCCCGGGCCTCCACCCCGCCCTCCCGCCCTCCCGCCGGCCCCGGGCCTCCCTCCCTCCCGCCCTCCCGCCGGCCCCGGGCCTCCCTCCCTCCCGCCCTCCCGCCGGCCCCGGGCCTCCCTCCCTCCCGCCCTCCCGCCGGCCCCGGGCCTCCATCCCGCCGGCCCCGGGCCTCCACCCCGCCCTCCCGCCCTCCCGCCGGCCCCGGGCCTCCCTCCCGCCCTCCCGCCGGCCCCGGGCCTCCCTCCCGCCCTCCCGCCGGCCCCGGGCCTCCCTCCCTCCCGCCGGCCCCGGGCCTCCCTCCCTCCCGCCGGCCCCGGGCCTCCCTCCCTCCCGCCGGCCCCGGGCCTCCCTCCCTCCCGCCGGCCCCGGGCCTCCCTCCCTCCCGCCGGCCCCGCGCTGCGGCGGCGGAGACGCCCTCACGCGCCGGCGGCCCGGAAGAACCGCCCGCCTGTCCGACCGGGTCCGGAGCCCGCGCCGCGGCCGGGCGGCTCCGAGCCGCTCCAGGGGCTCCTCCGCGGGGGCAGGGGGACTCGGACGGGGAGGGTGGGAGCCCCCGGCCGGGCTGGGGTCCCCCCGGGGCCGGCGGAGCCTCCTCGGGCTCCCTGCGTGTCAGGCCGGGGGGGTCCCGCAGGCCGGGGGGGGATCCCGCAGGCTGGGGGGGTCCCGCAGGCCGGGGGAGGGGTCGGGGGGTCCCGCAGGCTGGGGGGGGAAACCCGCAGGCCGGGAGGGGATCCTGCAGGCTGGGGGGGTCCCTGTGTGTCCGGGGGAGGATCCCTCAGGCCGGGGGGGTCCCGCAGGCCGGGGGGGGGATCCCGCAGGCCGGGGGAGGGGTCGGGGGGTCCCGCAGGCCGGGGGAGGGGTCGGGGGTCCCGCAGGACCGGGGGAGAAGGGGCCGGGGGGGGGGACCTCTCCGGGTGTCGGCGGGGTGCCGCGGTGGCCCCCAGCCCAGGTCTTCTCACCGCGGCCCCTCTTGCTCCCGGAATCTCCGGTGGGAGGAAGAGGTGCGCTCGGTTGTCAGACTTGAGCTCGAAAGGCTGGCTTTTTATTTTTGAATTGTCTCGCGCGCATCTGCCCCCCGCAGAATGGTGCCGTGACGAATCGGCTGGCTGGTCCTTTCCCTCTATGTGGAGAGTTGTGGTGAGCAGGCGAGAAGCAGACCATCCTGAGTAAGGCCTAGGCGTTGCTGGACTGGCAGAAGCAGGGGCTCACAGCTATTCAGAGCCCTGTGACACCAGGATCCAGAGGCAGGGGCTTCAGCTCCAGGCACTGAGGTTGGAGGCTGATGGCTCTGGGTTTTTAACTACCAGTGGCCAGGGATTTGACAGCTTCTGAAATCTTCAGCTTCAACACAAGTGGCTGGTGCCAGTAGTCCGACACTAGCAACTGTGCTGGTGCCTTTTGGAGGGACAGCTCTTACACAGCCTCTGGCGCTGTACAGAGCGTTGGAGCTTTGTTCCTAGGGTGATCAGGAGCCACAGTCTTCCCAGGCCGCTATGGCCTGACACTCTGCTGCCATTTCCACCATCTGCCTTGCTGCTACATTGATAAAAGAATCAAAAGTGGGCAAGAAGGGGCTGGGAAGGTGGCTCAGTGGTAGAGCGCTTGCCTTGCATGCATGAGGCCTTGGGTTCGATTTCCCAGCACCATATAAGCAAAAAGAAAAAAGCCGGAAGTGGCACTGTGGCTCAAGTGGTAGAGTGCTAGCCTTGAGCTGAAGAGCTGAGGGATAGGGCCCAGGCCCAGAGTTCAGGCCCCACGACTAGACTCAAAAAAAAAAAAAAAAAAAGTGGGCAAGAAAAGACTAAAGGGAAGCCATTTATTGAGGCTAATTTGGCAGCACCAAGGACAGCCCAGGAGGGTGTCTTCTGGTTGATTCAAAAAGGGAGCTGAACGGGACTGGGAAGTTGGCTCAGTGGTAGAGCGCTTGCCTTGCATGCATGAAGCCCTGGGTTCAAGTCCTCAGTACTACACAAGCAGAAAAAAGCCAGAAGCAGTGCTGTGGCTCAAGTGGTAGGGCACTAGCCTTGAGCTGAAGGACAGCACCCAGGCCCAGAGTTCAGCCCCCACAACTGGCCTAAAAAAAAAAAAAAGGGAGCTGAACAAGCCCAGTTTCTAGCCAGAAAGGAAGATAGCTAGAAGTTTGCACCAGTTATGGCTGACCTTCACGCACAGACTGTCTTGCTACTAATCAAAGCACAGTCCCTCATGCAAATAAAGGACTGTGTTTGTGCCAATCACAAGGCTTCTGTTAAGCCAACAAGGGAAGGGCTCCGCCTCCCATCTGGGTGAAAGTGGCTGCAGCCTCATCAAAGTTCACCTAGGCCTGTCTTCCTTAGATGCTGCTTTCCAGGGCGCATCAATGCAGGCTGTCTGGAGCATGTCTCCAACTGTTGTTGTCATGGAGTGTCCAAAGCAAGTGGACCACCCTGAGGACAGTCAGGCCTAGCCAGTATAGGGGCTACTTGGCTGATAATCCTTTGCTTATAGCAGCCAGCACACCAGGAAAGTCTAACAGCTGTAAATTAGAGTCAGAATGCCCATACCCCAACACCTTATTTTAAGGACGAATGAACATCCAGAGTAGTGCTTACAATGAAGGGATATCATTAACGTCAACAGCTTACAATGAAGGGATATCATTAACGTCAACAGTGCTCTATCAACAGTGCTCTATCAGCACTGCTTATCTTAACCGAGTGCACGAGGTGCAGTGAATGCTTGTGCTCTGTCTCAGTGCTATGGCAGTCTGCCTGCATGGTACTTGCTCTCTCCTGGTGTCTGACTCATGAGGAGGTGGGCTTCCAATCCTTAGTCAGTTCTCTTTAAATATAGTAAAGGTAAGGTTGGTGGTCTTTGGATAACTAACCACAAGACTATAAGCGGCTGTCATATTTGGGGCATGCTTGCAAAGGGAAAAGTTAAAATCATCCTGTTTTCTAAAATGGTAAACTCGCGTCCTGTACAAAAGTGAACATGTCAAGGGTTTAATTTAACTCAGCTTATTGGGGAGGATGGAAGATGCTGCACTTGGTGCAGGCACGCTCATACAGAAGCAGTCAGAAATGGTGGAAGACTGCTTAATGAATGCTGCATTGGTTCCTTCCCTGGAGGATTGGGGGTGGGGGAGAGCGAACTTCCACTAGACAAGATTCATTGGTACAGCTAATATCTATGGGCAAGAACTATTTGCATTGCTCTCTGTTCTTAACATCTCATTATAGACAGCCTAAAGACAAAGACACCCCTCTCCCCCTCTCCCCCAATACCCGATTACCCAGGAGGGAAGGTCACTCCATGTTTACTTGTTCCTCCCAGACACCTCAAGGAAACCAGAATGTGCCTCACACCCCCAAAATAGACTGAGTGGGAGGCAATTAATTAAGCAACAGCAAATATATATTTTAAAAAGCAAACACTTTTACTTTCTCCTTTCCTGTCAAGGCTAAATTCTCCTTTATTGGAGACACTCGACTTTAGCCCGGAGGGTACAGAGGAGGAAATCTGTAACCCCATCAGTGACTTTTATGCGACCTGTCCCTGTCCAGGGCTCTTTGTAGCCTAAAACCACTTCCCTGTGTCCTGTACTCCCTCTCCGTCCCTTGCAGATTTGCTAGCGAAACCAATTCAGAACTTCCCTTTTGAGTTTCCTCTGTGTCTCTTCCGGGCTTGCAGAGTGTACAGGTGAGTAAATGTTTGTTAATGTTTATGACAGGGGCCCTGCCCCAAAATTCCAAAGGGAAGAGGGAAAAGGATTTTTTCCCTCCCTTCTACTCAGAGCAAGCCTCGTGACCCACTTCAAAGTCTCACCGACATTGAAGAGTGGAGAGTGGAGGAATCCTCAGCCTGTTGTTCTCTTCCATTCTCTGAAAGCATACTCATCTCTGGAATAGAAGGGTTTGTCAAGTTCCTACAGGTAAAGACAGGATCCTATAACTAGCGAGCAAGCTCATTCCTTCTCACGTTCTCTCTCACTCCCTCTCTCCGCTCCCCTTCCCCTCCCTCCCTTCCTCTTTCACTGCTGTCCCGCAGTTCTGCGCTGCCCAGGCTGACTTAAACCATCCCGGTCCCTCACGGCCCCACCTCCCTACTCACTACCTGAGATTAGAGTTGCTCACCACCACACATAGCCAGGAGTATTTAGTAACAATTTGTAGAGCAAGCTGGGTACAGATGGCTCATGTGTAATCCTAGTTACTTAGTTGATGACTGGAGATCAGGAAGATCTTGGCTCAACTCTAACCCAGGCAAAAACTTCAAAAGACCCAATCTCAGAAAGAAACACGGGATGTGGTGGTCCGTGCCTGTCATGCCAGACATCCTGGGGAACATACCTGACACTGACCTGGTTAAATAAGAGCCAAGAGGCCTGCATCATGGCTCAAGTGGTATAATACCTGCCTGGCAAGTGTGAAGCGCTAAGTTTAAACCCCAGTACCACAAAAAGGGGTAGCGGGCTTGGAAGGCATACATTCTTCTACCTTGGCTAAGAGGGACAAGAAACCACTAGGTACCCTAGGGATGGAGAATGGTCCGCAGAAGTGACTTAACCTCTGGATGAGCTGGACAGAAGCAGGATGCGGGTGGGTGCATGGGAAGATGACAGGGTTTGTTGTTTTGATTTTGAAATACTGGGAATGGAGCCTAGAGCCTCGAGCGTACCAGACACATTTGCTTGGTTGATGTTCTGACACTTGAGCCACTCCTCCTCTAGTCTGGCTTTTTGTAGGTTATTTTTGGAGAAAGTTGTGAGGTCTTTCTGAATGAGCTGATTTTGTTAGATCCTCTAGATCTTAGCTACCTGAGTAGTTAGGATTACAGGCATGGGCTGCTGCTACCTGGTTTTGTGGTTTTGTTTTGTTTTGGTTTTTGTTGGTTGTGGGGCTTGTACTCTGGGCCTACGCGTTGTCCCTCCGCTCTTCAGCTCAAGGCAAGTGCTCCACCACCTGAGCCACAGCGCCACTTCCGGTTTTCTGGTGGTTAATAAAAGAGTCTCATAGACCTTCCTGCCCATGCTGGCTTTGAACTGTGATCCTCAGATCTCAGCCTCCTCAGTAGCTAGGATCATAAGCGTGAGCCACTGGTGCCCAGCTATGTTTTGTTTTTGAAATAGGGTCTCACTAATTTTTTGCACATACTGATCTTCAGCCAGAGAGCCTCCCACCTCCACCTCCCGAGTAGCTGGGATTACAAAAACACCACCATGCCTGGCTGAGTTAAGATTTTAACATACATTCAGTATTGAGAGAGGGTCTCTTGTTTGTCTCCTATGGAGCAGGGGCAACTTGAAACAGTCTTGTTCTGTACCCTAAATCAGCCTCTTTAACTGGGCATCCACCTGCCTTAACCTTGTGCTGGGATTATGGAGGTGTACCACCACACCCAGCTTTTGTTTGTTTTTCACCCAAAGCGGTTAACTGATTAACCTTGCATATCTCTCTTCCTCTCCATCTTCCTCTGCTCCTTTAACTAAATGTAAGGCTTCTCAGAATTTTCTTATCAGTCCCCGCTCAGGTTTAAGTTGCCTCTGTTTTTATTTCCTAGGGTAGGTCTTGTAACTTTAAAATTGTACCCTCACTGAAGAAAATGGCACAATAAATCCTTCATTAGAGTACTGGGGGTTGGGTGTGGTGGCACACAGTTGTAACATGCCTGTAATTTGGAGTCAGAAGTAGGAGAATGGAGACCTGAGGCCCACTGGGTCAAAGCTAGCATGGCTATCAGGAAAAAAAAAATGGTATAGCAGAAGGACTAGAAATAGCTCAGGGGCTGGGAAGGTGGCTCCGGGGTAGAGTGCTTGCCTTGCATGCATGAGGCCCTGCATTTGATTCCTCAGCATCACAGAAGCAGAAAAAGCCAGAAGTGGTGTTTTGGCTCAAGTGGTGGAGCGCTAGCCTTGGCTGAAGAGCTGAGGGACAGCGCCCAGGCCAGAGTTCAGGCCCCATGACTGACAAAAAAGTAAATAAATAAATTAAATAAATAGAGAATAGCTCAAATGGTAGAGTACTTGGCTAGTAGGCTTGAAGTCTGAGTTCAAATTCCATTATTGAAAAAAAAATTGAACCAGATCCACTTGGTTTGGAAGTGCATGCTAGGTTCACAGGTCTCAGAGTCTGAGGCCAGATAATTTCCATTTTGAGGCCAACCTGGGCCTTGTAATGAGATCACATCTTAAAAAGAAAATGTGTCAGGTTCCGGTGGCTCACACTTATAATCCTAGCTGCTCAGTAGGCTGAGATCTGCAGTTCACAGTTCAAAGCCAGCCCAGGCAAGAAAGACCATGAAACTTATCTCCAATAAACCACCAGAAAACCAGAAATGGCTCTGTAGCTCAAGTGGTGGAGCACTCACCTTTAGCTGAAGAACTGAGGGACATCATGACATTGCTCAGGACCATATTTCAAGCCCCATGACAAACAACAAAAGTGTGTGTGTAATAGGGTGGTATCAGATTAGCTCTTATCAAGACTGTGTTTCTCAATAGAATTAAAGTATGATCTGCTTGTCATTTCCCTCTCTAAGTCTCAGCATTACAAAAAGAAGGAAGAAAAGCAACAACAAAAAGCCTCAGAAATAGGAGATTAGACTTGATTTCTTAGGTTCTTTCCTGTTTGAAGACTGTGGTTGAACAATGTTTTGCCCTTCCGTGATTTCACTGGGGACTGAAGGGCAGAGAACCTTCCTTCTGATGGGGGGAGGGCATGTCCACCCCTCAAGCAATGCTGAGCCTGCAGGACCTGGTTCACCCAGGAACCAGCCCACAGCCACCAACATTCCATGCAAACAGTGGGAAGAGCACGTTCAGAGGAGCAAGAGTGTTTGCAAATCCAAGGCAAGGGGCAGTGCCCCCTCCACCTGGTAAGGCAGACCAACGTGGTATTATCATGCTGTTTTCAGCACTTTGCAGACCAAGTCAGTAATAGAATGGCAAAAACTTCAGTGCACCATCCTTTTGGCCTGTAACTTCTCCAAGGCATTTCCGTGCAGATAGACCCCTCTGTGTGTGCAGCTCATGTGCTGAGGAGTTGGAATAGCACCTTTGCAAGGCTGCAGGTCAGACTCACCCCCATGCCCACCAGCAAGAGCATGATGAATAAAGTACTGGACTCACCCGTAGAACACCATGCCATGCCCTGGTAAAGTATCAGGTTTTAGCCAGACCCCAGGGGCTTATGCAAGAGGCCGAGATCTGAGGCTCATGGTTGAAAGCTAGCCTGGACAGAGAAGTCCATGAGATTCTGATCCAATTAGCAACCAAAAGGCTGGGAGTAGAGCTGTGGCTCAAGTGGAAGAGCACCAGCCTTGAGCAGAAAACACTAAGGGACATTACCCAGGCCCTAAGTTCAAGCCCCAGGACTGGCACCAAAAAGTCTGAGTACAAAGCCAATGCAGCAAGGCAATGAAGACAGGAAGAGAGACAAGTTCTAGTGACATTTTGTGTGCCCCCAGCTGCTGGGCCAGCCCCAAACTTGTTATGTAGACCAACTTAATTTGGATTATCATTTAGAACTGAGTCATGATAAGTTCCCTTTGGGGTCCAGAGACAGAACTCCCCCATGTTTGCCTGGCTATAACTTTTGTTTCCCCAGTAGCAGAGAAGGTCAACATGCTTTTTGTCACTGATGCTTCCTCTTTGGAGGGGTCACAAATATTTCTCATGAGTCATCTGCCCTGAATATTTCCCCGGCCCAATAGCAAGTTCAGTGGCCTGTGGTTTGCAGAACTCTTTTTTTCCTTTTTAGAAATGACCGTGACATCTGCCACTGTATAATACACCTCCGGCAAGGTCAGGAAACCTGTTATGAGGTGGGAAGGCATATGCCACGTGTGTCCCTCAAGGAGGAATGCTTCCCCCAAACAATCCGAATCTGACCTTCACTGCGCACATTTTTGGTTTTCAGTACTTGAGCCGTTGGTTTTGTGGAGTTTGGGGCTTCAGGAGCCCGACCTATGCCTGACTGAGTCACGGCAGCGTGATCTTCCTCTGTCCTCACACATCTGCACGGTGGCACTGCATGCTGCCTGACTCAGGGCGGCACCCTGCAGAGGCCACTTAGCCTTCCCGTCCACATAAGGAAATGAAGACTGCCTTACAGCCTTCCCCTCCCCAGCCCACACCCAGGTGCCAGACCCAGCTTCTCCAATGGCCACATCCAGTTGGCTGAGCAAATCTGGAAGGAACTAAGAAGCAGCTATGAGGCTGGAGATCCCAAAACCTTTGCCCAGCTCCCAATTTCATTTGTACATCGTAAACTTCCAAACAAGTCCACATAGTTCAAGTCATCTTTTGGGGGGGGGGGCACCAGTTCTGCTCCCCAGCCAGGGTAGATGCTCACTCCTACTCAAAGACGTTTTTTCTCTGAGCAGCAAAACTCCAATCCTTCCACAGCTTTATCACTGCAATAACATTCAGCAGCCCTATACCGGATAGGATACCCTCAGCTCTCTTTAAAGGAGGCCAATGCAGGAACACTTTGTGGGAGCACTACTATGGACATGGCTTTTTAAAAAAATTTTAAAAGATGGGATAAACCTATTTGAAAGTGAAAGGAGGCTGGGAAGGTGGCTCAGTGGTAGAGCGCTTGCCTTGCATGCATGAGGCCCTGCATTTGATTCCTCAGCACCACATAAGAAAAAAGCCAGAAGTGGTGCTGTGGCTCAAGTGGTAGAGCGCTAGCCTTGAGCTGAAGAGCTGAGGGACAGCGCCCAGGCCCAGAGTTCAGGCCCCACGACCGGACCCAAAAAAAAAGAAAGAAAGTGAAAGATAAGCCATAAAAGAAAGTTGTGAGGCTCGGTTGGGAGGGAGGCCTAATGAGGAACCCTTTGAGGAGCCCTTCCAGAGGGTGGTTATTATGTGGACATGTTTTTAGGAGATTGATGGTGTTAGAACAAATTAGACTTTGCCAGAAAGCCACGCACACATCCAGGCACAAAGAACAAAAAAAGGTTTATTGCCAGCAAAGGGACCAGCAAGACCCCTTCTCACAAAAGAGAAGTGAGAAGTGCCAGCTATTGTCTGAGATATCCTGTATAACCTAGGAGGTTTAGGAGGGGCTAGAAGGGACTAGGAGGCGGAGACCCTGGTGTGGACATAAGGACCAGGGGCTTCATCATGGCAGACAAAAATTTATGGCTGCTGCCCGAGTAGTAGATAAGGGTCCTGCAGCTGCCCTGGCCTGGAGGTCACTTCGAGGGTGGTGGCTGCCCCAGAGGAGTGCCATCCCAAGGTAAGGGGTCTGGAGGCTGATCACTTGTACTGTCATTACTACGTGGGCCTAGTGCTGTCTAGGCAGGGAGCGTGCCAAGCTGTGGGAAGGGGCTCACTGGGTAACAGAAGGGTAGCGACACTGCAGTGTCAGGACTCAGTCTGTACTTTGCCAAAGCCCCCAAGGTCCTGGAGAGATGTCTGCTTCTCTGCTCCCTTCCAAGGAGCTGCCAGAGAGGGCGTGTCCATTGTTAGCTTTGTTTAAATGGAACTGGGTGGCCTGGCATCATGTTTAGAGTGCAGTGTTCATGAGAAGATCCCAGACCTCTCGCTGCAGGTGGACTGAGTCGCCCGCCCGCCCACAGGCATGCTAGCCGCCGAGCACTCCCCGGGACCCCGCGACGCCAGGCGGGAATGGCGCCCAGGCCTTGTAGGCGGCGGCCCGGAGCCCCGGAACCCGGCCCGGAGCCCCGGAACCCGGCCTGGAGCCCCGGCTTCTGGCTCCAGCCTCCGCGAGCAGGTGCAGCCGTCACGTGACGCCGGGAGGGGCGGGGCGCGCCCGCGCCTGCGCGGACGGGAGGGGGCGGGCGCGCCCGGCTGACTGACAGCTGGAGACGCGGCCTCGGAAGGACCCGGCTGCTCGCGGAGCAGAGCGGAGCGCAGGAGCCGCCGCCGCGCGCCCGCGGCGCCCGCCCGCCGCCCGCCGCCCGCCGCCCGGTCCACAGCGGCCGTCCTTCCCCGCGGTGAGACCCGAGGGCCCGCGAAGGGGCGGGCAGGGGCAGCCGGAGCCGCGAGGACCCGGGCGGGAGCTGTCTGCGAGGTGACAGATGGCAGCGCGGGGGCCGGCGGCGGGTCTGGGGTCGCCGCGTCCCGGCGGGCGGGAGGTGGGGCCGCCGGGCTGACCCCTGACCCCACGCTCTGGGGGAGCGCGGGAGGGGCGCGGGCGCAGGACGGGGGCGCAGCTCTCCCAGGCACCCCCCCCGGCCTCCGGGGCCCCGGCCGGGGGAGGCCGTGCGGCGGCCCGCCGCGCCCCGCGCCCCGCGCCCGGCCTCGGACTCCCGGGGGGAGAGGGGACAGGCCCGCAGCGGGCAGGAGCGGGCCTCCGGCCGGCCCGGGGACCCCCCCCCCCCAGGAGCTCCCTCCTGCAGACCAGCCCGGGCCCCGGCCAGGCGCATCCCGCCCAGTAACCCGAGGCTAACGCTTCTGATTCACCGGATTAGAGCCCCAAAGCAGGGCGGCCAGGAGATAGATGCTCACCGCCCGGCTGAGCAGTTTGCAGAGAGACAGACCGAGCGAGGGAGGCCAGGCAGATGAGGAGGAGGGAGGGAGGGAGGGACTGGGGAATGGATCGCGCCAGCCAGCGAGCATTCCTTCCTCCTCTCCGCTGGGAAGTGTCCATCCACCATTGTTCAGAGGGGCCACTCTGGGTCAGAAATGGGAGCGCTTATTCCTTTGAAGTCCGGGTCATAGGCTGTTGAGATCCGTTCAATGAAAAGGGGGAAAAGCGGGGAAGTTAATGGCCAGGGACCGGCCTGTGCATTGCATTTCGCAGTTGCTTTTCGAGGGCACGTGTCCTGAGGGTTAAAGAGGAGGGGGACGCTCAAATTCAGATCACCCAGTGATCTGAATGAATCACAACTTACAAAGAATTTGCTAACAACATTCCGTCAGTTGGGGAATCTTCACAGGCACTAGAGGGGATTCTCTCCGGTGACAGTCACCTCGTTTCTTCAAAGGCAAATTGATTTACGGTAACCCCAAATTGCTTTGTTTAGGGGGAAGCTTTAGGGTGGATGAGATACACCCTGTGCCTGACTCTCTCCCTTTCCCTTCCTTTCTCCTGCTCTGAAAACAACCAGGTTAAAAGAAATAACAAAGCTGGGCATGATGGTTCACACCTGTAATCCCTGCAAAGGTGATTTCAACACCAGCTCTTAATGCAGCTCCACCATAAACTTGGAAGTGACAGGTGCTATTACCCCCCTGTGTCCCAGATGTACGAGGAAGCCGAGGCTGACTGGCCCAGGGTGAAGCAAGGTGTTAAACCTCACTGCCAACACTAGATGTGGAATCCTGCCCCCACAGGGGACGTGGGATTTGTGTGGTTGGATTACGTGTCCTGACAGGGTTGTGAGCGCCCTCTCCCATCCCTGCCCTGCTGACAGCAGGCTGGCCAGCAGGGCTGTGTCTTCTGCACTTCCTCTACTCAGATTTGTTTATGGTTTTTGAGAAATCTAGTAGGAAGTATGATTACAAATAATGTCTTTTGCTCAAGTGTCTGATGTTGCAAATAGTCCAGGTGCCTTCAGCCGTGTGTTGCAAGAGGACAAGGCTGGTCCAGGGATACTCACTCTCATGGTTCTTCTTGGCCTCCACCCGGCGGAGAAATGTTGTGAGACCACAGGTGCTAGTGCCCAGTAGCTGTGTTTGTGTGCATGGGTATTTTATACTTGGTGTCGTGTGGATTAAGGTGGCACTTTCTCCCTCCTCTTTACACCCCTCACCCCCAGCACAGTTGTTCTCACTAGGATGGAGCAACCTTTTACTCCATTCTCTAGCTCAGGGTAACATAGCAAGGACTTAGGTAGTGGTGGTGGTGGGCTCTCTGTCATGCATTTCAGCAAGCCAGTGGTTCAAAGAGGAATGAAAGGCTAGGCACTCTCTGGCACATGGTTAAAAGCACAGATCTGGAAGGAAAGGCTCCCAGAGGTACTGCTCTTGGGACATCACATTCTGTTCTGGACACCACGCTGGGTGATGGACGTAGGAGAACTCCAGGTGCAGTCTTGAGAAGTTGCTGTGGTGCTGAGGGATTGGGGGTTGGCAGAAAGTTTGGGGCTGTTGTTAAGGCCCCCGATAAGCAAAGGACGACCGTTCCCGACAGAAAGGTTCCGATCTGAACTAGATCATCCCGCAGTCTCTCTGCCAGCACCTCGGTGCTCTTGGACAAACGTCAGAATCTGCCTTGGTTGGTGAGGTAACGTACAGGCGCACACCGACCTCCCCTGTTTTTCCAGCTCAGCAGTTACCACTCTCTCACACAGGCCCCACCTCTCTGGGCCTTGAGCCTTCCTGGCTGTCCCTCCTACCACATTCCCCTGTGGCATCTCCTTGTCACTCAGAGCACTGCTTCAGAGTCACATCTTAGTGAGGCTTCCCTAACTATGAGAGTGATATTCCTTTTCCCTCTACCCTCCAATTCCCTCACTCCTATCAAACTGCAAAAATTCATTTTCTTCATCACAGAATCAGAAATTATCTTGTTTGAAAATGCTTTAATATCTGTTCTCCATTTGTTACCACATCAATGGAGCCTGTAACAGTAGGTGCTCAATAACTATTTGCTGAAGAGTTGATGTTTAGGACAGGCAGCTCTTGTCAGAGTGGGAAGCGTTGCTGGAGCAGTCAGCCAGAGCGGGCCTTCTATGAGAGACAGCAGATGCCGGCTGACCATGGGGTGGCCAGTGCACATGGTAGGTGGATGGGCAACTAAGTGATTGTCTGTATTAGTGTCCTGGTAACTGGTACCGCACACTGTCATTCTAAACACAGTTCTGGAGTGCAGAAGTCTAGAGTCAAGCTGTGGGCAGGGATGGTTCCTTTCTGGGCTCAAAGGGAGCAGGTTGTATCTCTCAGCCTCTGGTTCTTGTTGGCAATCCTGGAGATTCCTTCCTTTGTGCTTTGGCAATCCAGGCCCTACCTCTGAGGTCCTGTGGCTGTCTTCTCCCTGTGACCTGTCTTCCAAGGGCACCAGGCCTAGTGGTTATAAGGCCATCCTCCTGGGGCTGGGGGAGAGGGGGGTGGGGGGGGAGAGGGGGGAGGGGGGAGGGGAAGGGGGGGAGGCTCATCTTTACCAATCAATGTCCCTGTTTCCAAAGAAGTTTAGTTCTTTGGTTCTAGGGGGTCAGGACTTCATATCTTTTGGGGAGGGGACCCAGTTCAACCCGTAACACCTTCCAACTTCAAGGTCTAGCAATGTCTTTGGAGGTACTGGAGCACCCCTCTCTGGGTGTGGACTCTGAGCAGTCCTCTTGCTCTGTGTGGATCTCGGGCATCCCTTCCTGCTTTGTTGATCTTTTCTTTCCTCTTGCAGTATGGTGTACTGTGCACAATTTAGATGTTGTAAATTTACTCATTTCAAGTGTGTGACTCAATTACTTATACAGACTTTACTGAGCCGTATGACCACCATCACAATCTAATTTTAGAACATTTTGTCATCCCTAAAAGAAGCCCCTCAAAGTCAGCAGTCCTTCCTTCCTGCGCCCTGGGAGTTTTGTATGAACGTGGTGAGCCCCTTTGTGATGCACTCACGTTTGTTCATCGATGTCCTCCCAGGACCAGTCTTTACTCCTGTCCATCAGGTGGTTTTCTTTATCTCTGTGGAGCCTTCTGTCCCCTCCTGCCACCATTGGCTGTGGGGTGTGCATCCGAGGCCCGGCCCCTCTGGACATCTTCATGGACTGCACTGCAGAATTTATTTGGTGGTTTGTTTTTGTTTTTTGTTTTTTTTTGTCGGTTGTGGGGTTGAACTCTGGGCTTGGGCACTGTCCTTGTGCTCTTTAGCTCAAAGCGAGCACTCTGCCACTTGAGCTACAGGGCCACTTCTGGTTTTCTAGTGGTTTATTAATTTTTTTCTCTAGTGGTTTATTGGAGATAAGAGTCTTATGGACTTTACTGCCTGGGCTGGCTTTGAACTGTGATCTTCAGATCTCAGCCTCCTGAGTAGCTAGAATCCTAGCTACTGGCGCCTGGCTGGTGGTTTGTTTTTTGAGGTGAGGTTTCACTGTGTAGCCTGGACTGACCTTGAACCCAATGATACCCCTGCCTCAGCCTCCCCAGTGCTAGGATTACAGGTGTGTGCTAACACATTCAACTCAGACTTTATTTGAGTTGTACTCATTTAACATAAATGTCCTTTCTGTTCCAGGAGCTGGCCCTCGCTCCCCTTGCAGCCCGTATCACACCCACGCAGGCCCATCTGCTCTGGGGCCCATCACACGCACACACAAAACTAGCGCAGTGGAAAGCAAAGCCTGCTCTGTCCTCAGGGCTTCAAGCCCCATCGCATTGTGGGGGAGCTGCCCACAAAGGCAGAGGGAAATGGCAAAGAGAGGAAGGGGGTGGTTTTTCCCTTTGTTACTGCCCCCACTCAGGGCAGCTGCCCCTGGGCAGACCAGGTCATCAGCAACTCCCTTTCCCAGCAGGTGTGCCAGAGACATTTTCCTGGCCTTTTCATCATGGCCAAGCATGACTCAGGGTGGTGACTCAGCCAGTGAGCTGGGGGAAAGGAGGCTGGAAACAGCAAGCCCTGGCGGAGGGGGCGTGCCAGTGCAAATGTGCTTGGGGGCTGCTGTGACGCTGAAGTGCTTGAGCCGGGTAGGGCGAAACCAGGGGGCTGGGCCTCCAGGAAAGGGGGGAAGCCCCCTGCATGCAGCCAAGTAGACCCTGGTCTACACATACCACAGTGAACCCCTCTAATACAACTAATTGATGCTAAATAGAAAATGTGAGCAGGGCAAAGAGCCATGAATGGTGGTCATGCCTGGAATCCTGGCCTCTCAGGAGGCAGAGGCAGGAGGGTCATGAGTTCAAGGCCAGCTCCAGCAAAGTTAGACTTTGCCTCAAAAATCAAATACTCAAAAACTAGGGATGTGGCTCAAGTGGTAGAGTGCTTGCCGCGCATGTGAGAGGCCCTGGATCCTGTCTCCCCTACAAGGAGGAGGGGAGAAGGAACGAGAGCAGAGGAAGGAGAAGAAATGAGAACCAAATAAAGTCAAACCTAAGCGCCCCCCAATAATGATTTATTTGAACATGGGTGCTGCATAGGGAATGGGGCGTCCATGAAGGAAGGAGAACTAGTCCCATGTCCTCTCTGCTCTGGGAGAGGCAGGGTTGAACCTCATTATGGCTCATGACCACATTTAGTCCTGGCCACAATGTGGAGCGGCCCTGGGTTCCAGAACTAGAAAAAAAATCATCTTGTTATATGCAAACAAGAGAACTCCACTTTGCCTTCCGCAGGGGTAGAAAGGTGCTGACAGTGTGTTTCCCGTGTAAGGGTTGGGGACACCTCCATGTGGAGGGGAGCCGTGCTAGACCAGGCAGTAGTTTCCTCCTGCCAGGCCTGCGTAGATCTGTTGCGTAGCTGTGCGGGGCACACGGGCCACCTCACGCCTGCTGACTCGTGCTGTCCGTCTTCGCTGTCTGGAATACCCGCCCTTGTCTGACGGGCACACCTGACAGCAGCCACCGCCGCGGGATCCTTTCAGATCTCCCAGGCAGAGCTGTCTCCCTGGGCCTGGCCGCCAGTGGCATCTGCATCCAGAATTCCAGCACACCTCGTCACCGGGCTCTGACGGTGCTGTGTGGGTCTCCCTGCAGCTGGCATTTGGGAAGTGAAGGCCAGAGGCTCCTCTTGTATCCCAGCAGGGGTTCCATCAAAACCTGTCAGATGAGTGAACTGAGGAGAAAGGGTAATTGGTAGGGAGCCATTTGTCACCGAGGAGCAGAAGTGACAAGCCAGCCCAGTGCAAGAGTGGCCCTGAACCCGCCTGGTTGGTGACATGGTGTGTGGAAGGAAGGGCTCCAGATGCAGCCACTGTGAACCTGGCCTCACGGTCACTTCCTGCTCTGGGCTCCCTCCCATCAGGAACTGTCCCTGCAGTCTGTGCCTTTCCTGTATGCTGTCCCTGTCTCCCCTGCGCTCCCACCGAGCCCCGCCCCTTCCCTGGAGGCCAGCACTAGCGACCCAGAGCTGTGTTTGAGAAGTTGCAGAGACAGCCCGCACTCAGCCGCTTTGTCCCACGCTTCCTTTACACCTTCACAGCTACTGCATTCATTCAGGAGTAACTTCTGTAGCAGTGTGTGTGTGTGCGTGTGTGTGTGTGTGACAGAGACAGAGACAGACAGAGACAGAGAGAATATGAGAGTGCCCGCCAACTCTCCAAGCTCCACATTTGCCAGACTCTCATAGAGTGAGAACTAGATAAACGTCTTCCATTGCTTTGGATAACTACTGGCTTTCTGAGGTCAGGTGTTGCTCCACCTTTTCCAACAGGAAGCCCTGAGATGGAGTCCTTGCCACAGGCGGTACAGGGAGAATTAGCGCACCCCCGTATACTGCAGTGATTTGGAGAGTCCTTTACTGTATTAGCCACCTTGTGTTACTACAGCAAAATGCTGGAGGCAACTACATAAACAGAAAGGGTTTATTTATCCCAAGCTGGGCACCTCTGGTTTGGTCTCTGGGAGCTACATCACATAGTGAAAACACGCAGGAAGGAGCAATGATCCCACTGACCCTGAGCAGAAAGAGGGGATGAGCAGGTCCCACAGTCCCTTCTGAGAGTGTGTCCCAACCACCTAGGGGCTTCTCATTAGGCCCCATCCCCTTCTGGTCCACACCCTTCCCCCAATTCTCCATCCTGAGATCTTAACATGGTGGACCCTTGGGGACATACCAAGCAGGTCCTCACCATTGCATTATTCATGATTGGATAGAGCCAGGCTGTGGAATCTGCTCTACTAGCTTTGTCTAGACTTCTGCTTTAGCTTTGTGGCTTTAGACAACTATTTATCCTTCTAAGCCTTAAGGTTTCCTCATCCCTAGGCTGGGTGCTAGGAGATTTGGCTCACATTCCTGGAAAAGTCAATCAGATTAGCGTCAGCCAGTGGCTGAGAGCCGGATATGTAGTGGGCCCACACGACTGTGTGATTGCTAAGATGTGTGTGTGCCAGCAATGCTTACCTGGCTGGAAAAGCCCAGCCTGTACTAACCCTCCCCCCCCACGCCTTCCCCGCTCCCCCACCGCCACCAGCTGAGGCAGCATTGGGGTGGCTGCTTCAACTCTGCAGGTCTCAGTGCAGCCCGCTGAGGTTGCCGGTGTGTTTCACAAGGCCTCCTTGAGGTGTCTGAAGATGCTATTCTTGCTTGCACATGTGAGTTTCAGTGGAGGAAAAAAAAAATTTTAAAGCATGATTACATCTAACCTCTATAATAAGTTCTATACAAATCATTGCGATATTTAATAAAGGAAATTGTAATCCTAGCTCCTCAGGAGGCTGATGTGGAAGGATCTCTTGAACCCAGGACTTGAAGATCAGCTGGGGCACTATAGCAGATTCTGTCTTGTAACTAAAGGAGACCTCTCATTTCACACCTCAGACCACTCTAAGTAGCATCAGGACACACAGCGAGGCACTCATTTTGTCTCTATCTCTCTGTCTCCGTGTGTCTCTTTCTCTTATCCTTCGTGTGTCTCTCTGCTCTCTATCTCAGTGTATATGTCTCTATTTCCTTTTCCTCTGTTTCTTCCTCCCTCCCTCCCTCCCTCCCTCTCTCTCTTTCTCCCTCCCTCCCTCATTCCCTCCCTCCCTTCTTTCTTTCTTTCTTTCCTTCCTTCCTTCCTTCTTTCTTTCTTTCTTTCTCTTTCTTTCTCTTTCTTTCTTTCTTTCTTTCTTTCTTTCTTTCTTTCTTTCTTTCTTTCTTTCTTTCTTTCTTTCTTTCTTTCTTTCTTTCTTTCTTTCTTTCTTTCTTTCTTTCTTTCTGTTGGTCATGGGGCTTGAACTCAGCCCAAAGCAAGCATTCTGCCTCTTGAGCCACAGTGCCAATTCTGGTTTTCTGATGGTTAATTGGAGATAAGAGTTTCACAGACTTTCCTGCCCGGGCTGGCTTTGAACCCTGATCCTCAGATCTCAGCCTCTTGAGTAGCTAGGATTACAGGCATGAGCCACCAGCACCTGGCTCTCTCTCCATTTCTATCTCCTCTCCTACTATCTCTCAATCTTTATCTCTCTCTCTCTTTCTCTCTCCCTCCCTCCCCCTCCCCTTCTCTCCTTCTCTCTCTCCCTCCGTTCATCCCTCCTTCCTTCCTTCCCTTCATCTCTCCGTCCCTCACGCTCACCTTTTTATCCACTCCTCTGTGCTGTAGCCTGATAGGTGAAGCACCAGCAGGAGCCATGTGGCCAACACTTTCCTCCATATTGGATTTGGGGACATTCTACTTCCCTAAGCACATTTTTCGAGTCTTACATTCAAGCTGGAATACATTGTCTGGCATAGGATGCAAATGATTCATGGGGAGTGATCACACCAAGAAAAGCATAAACAAAATGAGGCCCAGGACCAAGCATGCTGACATCAGAGCCAGGGCCTCTTTCCTGGGTCTTCCTGTGCATCCTTGTGCGCCTGCCAGGGCTTCTCCCTGCGAAGATGAGGACGCGCTTACCTGGCTGCCTGGGCCGCTTTCTCCTTCTGGTTGGCTGGGCTGCTCTGCCCTGGGCCGAGGCAGGAGATGTCTGAGAGAATAAGCTGTTCTCCTACCTTACTTCCTGAAAGCCTCAGCGGGACGGGCAGAAGGAAGCCCTTCCTTGTGGTTGCTCCAGGTCTCCAGGTCTGGCGCTTGCCCAAGGGTGGGCAGTTTCAGTGTGAGAGGGCGGGGCCCCTGGGCGAAGTGGCTGTAGAGCAGGAAGGGAGGCCAGGTCTCCGTCTCCCCTCTCCCACTGCGCTGCGTGCGGGGCAGGTCTCAGCGCTCAGGGAGGTGACTCAGAAGCAGGCGGAGGC
Organism: Dipodomys spectabilis; assembly: GCF_019054845.1. Classification (NCBI taxonomy): domain Eukaryota; kingdom Metazoa; phylum Chordata; class Mammalia; order Rodentia; family Heteromyidae; genus Dipodomys; species Dipodomys spectabilis. The sequence goes on along the minus strand of NW_024871305.1, from coordinate 552,263 downwards.
CTGAGATCCTGCTGTCCCCACAGCTCTAGAAACACTCTCCCTCCTCTTTCCAGAGAGACTCCCTCTCTCCCACAGCCTCTGCCATGCCAAATCAGCCTTGCGGGGCGGGGCGGGGCCTGCTGTGGCAGGTAGCTTCATGCCACAACTTGTGTAGCACCAGCACCTCCCCACCCATCCTCCTCCAGCCCTGCTCCGCTGCACAAGGCCATGGACGGTCACTGCTCTGGTGTTGCCCGGGGTACTGGTCACCCACGGTGGGGCTCAAAGGGAGATGGGGCGGGCAGCAGGGCATTGTGTGCCCTCCCGGAATCAGGCCAGGTGTGCCCTGGATGCAGCCGAGCCTGGCTGCCCGGTGAGGAGGTGCAGTTAGGCCCGGCCACCTGATGTCCCACAGAGGGCCGGGCGGGCGGCCAGGGCCCTCCCTCCGCACGCCTTCCCCCTGTGTTGTAGTGCCTTTTTCATGTGATGCTTTCTTACCCTGTTTATTTTACAACCACCAAGCTTGCCTGATCCAGAGCATTCTCTGTAGACAGAGGAGAAGGGACAGAGCTCCTAACTTATCCTTGCCCATGTAAGCCAATGCTCCCCGCCCCACAGCCTGCAGGGAGCTTAGCATAGCAGCCAGGAGTGCCGCCCTGCCCCCCCCCCCCCCCCCCCCCGCTCCAGCCTCGCCACGTGCCCTACCGAGTGCCCACGGACACGCGCTGCGGAGGAGGGCGGCCATTTGGAGGCAGGTGTCCCCCTTGGAGGCCCGCTGGCGGCAGAGATGGAGGTGACTCATCCACTCAAAGGACCAGGCTCCCGACCCACCTGTCGGGAGGGGCTGGCACTCAGGCCTGGGGAGGGGAGGCGCGCGGGCCACGGGGCCAGGCGGCTGAGCAGCCACCTGTGCAGCTGAGGAGTCTGGGCCTCTAGAGCCTCCTTTCCCAAAGACGGAGGAACCACTGCATGTGGCTCCTTCTGTGTTTAGACACTCAGCTCCACCTGCCTGCCTCTCCATACCCCAGTTAACATGCAGTACATGTGAGCTATTTGGGAGCACATTTAATCACTACTACCCACCAAACCACTTCTGTCTCTGTGTCTGTGTCTAGGTCTGTGTCTCCCACCCCCCCCCCCCCCCCCCCCGTGTGTGTGCAGACTTTTGGTGAATCCATTTTCACATCTCTTTTTTTTTTTTTTTTGGGTCCGGTCGCGGGGCCTGAACTCTGGGCCTGGGCGCTGTCCCTCAGCTCTTCAGCTCAAGGATAGCGCTCTACCACTTGAGCCACAGCACCACTTCCGGCTTTTTTCTTATGTGGTGCTGAGGAATCGAACCCAGGGCCTTGAGCATGCAAGGCAAGCGCTCTACCACTGAGCCACCTTCCCAGCCCTTTCACATCTCTTAGACAGATGTACACCCAGAAGTGGGGGGCAGGGGTTGTGTTATATGTCGCATGATTAACTGCAGGACTTCAAGTCTCCCACGCACAGTTCCAAATAGAAGCTGGAGATACTCTGTCCTCCAGGAGGTGGCCTTATTCCCTCCCAGGGAGTGGGGGGCAGTGCACAGCCATTTCCTTCCTAAAAGCCCAGAATAGACAGGGAGATTTTAAAGTGCTATGTCTGCAGTGGCAAAGTCTAACACAGCCAACCTCAGCCAAGCGCTCAAGGTCAGCTCAGCCGTGGTGAGCAGTGCTGAGAGGCGTGGCCCTGTGGAGGGGGCGCGTCCTCTCCAGCCGTCCAGTCCCATCCTGAGGCACTCATGAGCCGTCTCCTCCATCCAGGCCGCATGCTTGCTGGTTTGCCTCGAGTTGCCCTTGTCTGCCACCAGGTCATGATGACGTGGGTTTGGTTTCGCCTGCTGGGAGATTTTCCCATTAGGTTTCTGTGGCTGGCTTCCAGTGGGATTCCATCGTGGTAGGAGCATGGTTTCGGTTGTTTTAAATTTGCGTCACAACCCAGCCATGGTGTGGTGTTCTTGAGAGGAGTGTTTATTTGGCTGTTGTTTGTGGAACATTGTATCAGTGTCCTCCCGTGGACACAACCCCTCCTCCTCTCCACCGCGCTCCCCCTCGGTGCTCCCCTCAGTGCTCTCCCCTCCATTCCCTGCTCCGTGCTCCCCTCCATGCTCCCGTTCCCTGGAGACAGCACGGGGCACAAAAGGGCAGAACAGAGATGGCCAGGGGGAAGCTGTGGACAGGTGGCCCCTGTATGAGAACCCCTCGACTCCACGCCTGCGCCACGGGGTGGGCGTGGCGCGGCCCCCCTGCCCTGCTGATGCCAGTTCCCACGCGGGGCTGTCTCACCCGGCCCGGGTGGCCGGCCGCTGCCTGCCCTGGGCTCGCAGGCCCTCTGTCCTCAGAGGCGGCCACAGCCACGCTGCACCGCCTGCTAGTCGTGAAAGCCACATTTGACGACAAGATGAGTGATGTGGACTTCCTGAGAACTGCGAGGAAACCGGAAGGTGGGGGCTTCAGAGCTCTTCCCAGAGCCGGGTGAAGCCAAGCGGTGAGGAAGCCGCAGGAGTCCGGCGACTTGCTCCCTGCCTTCCCAGGGGAACTGCGTTTCCATTAGACATGAGCATTCCTCACGCTATGCTCACCTTCCTATTTCAAGTGGCAGAATTAACGTAGCAACATTTACATCGCATTCTTCCTGGTGCATACTTTCTCAGCTTGTAGCTCTTATAAATATGGCAAAGGGGCTGGGAAGTGGCTCAGTGGTAGAGCGCTTGCCTTGCATGCATGAGGCCCTGGGTTCGATTCCTCAGCACCACATAAGCAAAAAGAAAAAAAGCCGAAAGTGGCGCTGTGGCTCAAGTGGTAGAGCGCTATCCTTGAGCTGAAGAGCTGAGGGACAGTGCCTAGGCCTAGAGTTCAGGCCCCACGACTAGACCCAAAAAAAAAATATGGCAAAGGTGTCTGAGCATGTTTGGGTGACCGCTTTTGGACAGAGTGAGTAGGGATGCTTCCGTGATGTTGTTGATCGTATTTCAATGTTAGGGAGGACGTTAAAAGGCCACAAGGGGCCCAGGGCCCACACCGGAGAAGGACACTGACCATGCTCAGGGCTCTCCTCTTGGCCTGCTGCGCAGTGAGGGGCGGGTTTTGGACTGGCTGGGAAGTCCAGCCCAGGTGGCTATTTGGAGGACGGGTTAGCATCTGCCAGGTTCCCTGAGGCTCCTATGGAATGGCGACCACCCTCCCTGCTGCGTGGGTAGCTGACCAGCCCCACAGTGCAGAGTGCCTGCCTGCCCGCCAGCCAGAGTGACCGGTGGCCCGCGTAGGCGGTGATGGACGCCGGTGGCGTTATACGAGAGGGCTGGCTGCGGCTGCCCGGGTCCCTGCACCACAGAGGCCCCGGAGCTCTCCTCCCACAGGGACACGTGTGCTCTGCACATGACTCAGGCTGCCAGGACAGAGCCCCAGTCCTGAAGAGAATGGCTGCGCATCCGTTTCCACCCCTAACCCCGGTGGGTTCCCTGGAGAGGGCACTCACCCCAGACCCATCAGACCAGTGACGGCCGGCGCTCCCTCTGCACAAAAGCCTGGGCAGTGTTCCTTGCCTTTGCCCCATCACCCAGAAGGACAGGGGCCAAGGCAGTCGGTCCAGATTGCATCCAGCTGCCCGAACTGTTGGCTGTGTCCTCTTGTTGTTAGACAACCACAGCTGTTCACCGAGGGGGCCTGGCCGTGAGTTGGACGTTTGGCATAGCAGGGGTAGCACTCATGGCAGTCACCGGCCCGCAGTCCCTTGGACCGTCCCCTCCACCAGAGCTCACCTGTGTAGATTGAAAGCTGGGGCACACCCCGCTGTGGAAAGACTCAAGGCCAGGAGGCTCAGGCTGGGAGGGGCTCCTGGGATTCTGTTCCCTCCCTCCCTGGTTCCCCCCCCCCTCCTGCCCCGGGGTTGCTGAACTCTTAGATACTTCTATTTTGGGGGAATGTGGTAAAGTAGGACTTCCGGAGCCTTCCGTGAAGAGCTGAGTCAAGGGAGGATGTGCGTGGGGAGGAACCTGTCTCCCCTGCGGATCCCAGATCAAGAGGCATCTTACAGACTCGCCCCTTCATGGCTGGGCTCTCCAGAACCTTTCTGGTCTTGGTTGTAATTTCTTCTGTCACTCTTGGTTTGCAATTCCCGACATCCTCTATCAGCATTTTATTGATTCAACTCCCAAGAATGAATATGGGTGTAGATGGAGCCTTAGAGTGCCCGTTGGTATAGAGGAATTTTCCACATTGGCTGGGTTCTCAGATCTAAGCCTTGCTATCCTTCCTGCCCAGAAAAGTGGTTACCCCTGCCGCCTACACTACCTCCAGAGGGCTCTTTCCCTTGGCCCTTGCTCTACCCTTACCAAAGGGGCTGCTCCAGCGCTTCCTAGATGCAGGGGTCCTGGGCATCCTGCGTGCCGCCTAGGCTCACCCCAGACACCCCTCCAGCTCCTCTCCTGGGAGGGTCTGGAGTGCTCCTGACCTTCTGTGTCCTGCGAGGACTCGTTGAGCAGTGTGGTTGTTATTGATACATTTTGGGTATTGATTTGATTTTGCTTTAAAAGACAGCAACCGGGCCGGGCGCTGGTGGCTCACACCTGTAATCCTAGCTACTCAGGAGGCTAAGATCTGAGGATCGCGGTTCAAAGCCAGCCCGGGCAGGAGAGACCGTGAGACTCCTATCTCTAATAAACCACCAGAAAACCGGAAGTGGCGCTGTAGCTCAAGTGGTAGAGCGCTCGCCTTGAGCTGAAGAGCTGAGGGACAGTGCCCAGGCCCAGAGTTCAAGCCCCACGACCGACAAAAAAAATAAATAAATAAAATAAAAGACAGCAACCTCAAGATGGGTCTGGAAAACTTCAGACATGGTTAGGAGAGGGGATTTGGCATTGGCCAGGCCACCAATCACGCAGTGCAGGCTGAGGTCTTTCTGTCCTCAAAGCTGAAACAAGTACCATGGACAACCCGCGTGCCACGGTGCCTGTGCTCTGCGTGTCCCCAGGGGTGCAGACGCGCACCCCGAGCCAGCCCTGGCCTCCTGCCCCACGTTCTTTGTGCTCCCAGATACCTGTCGGTACCTCACTCTACTGCGTCTGCTCACGGTGCCACCCTCTTCCCCTCTGGACCTGAGCTCTCCTTCTGTCTTCCCTCTCCTTTCTGCGGCCGTTATCTTGGTTTCTTCTGAGATGAGAAGGTGGGATGCATCGCACTCAGAGCCGCGGTAGAGACGTGCTGTCTCTCAGCAGAACACAGCTGAGCACGGGGCTGCTGCGTGCCCGCGCCCCGCACCCCGCGCCCCTCCCCATAGCCAGCACGTCACCCTCGGGCCCTCCATCCCCAGCACATGTGGAGCACTTTACTCCGGAGTCTACATGAAATGCCAGGGAGGGGACTCCGTGTGAACAGGCGTGGCAGGAAGCCACTTCACGAAACAGGACGTGAGCTGAGGCATGGGCGGTGAACCAAATTCTGGCATGGGCTTGGGGAAGATGTTGGGAAAGGAGCGGGAACGGGGACGGGAGGGCCACTGTCCCCTGACTGGGTGGCTGCAGGTCCGGATGGGGACGCCAGGCCAGGAGCTGTGGGTGTGGTAAGCACCCGAGAAGCTGGAAGAACCAAAGAGAGGGGCGCCCTCAGAGTGAGACGTGGCCGCTTCCCAGCCTCTGGTGCCGTCAGCCGGCTGGCAGAGCCTCGCTGGCCCTCTTCCCTGCTGGCCGGGCTGGCGTTTTCACGAAGCAGGGGAATGGCAGGTGCAGGGCTCTGAATGGGCTGTGCAGCTGGCTGTTGGGAGTGGGCTGGCTCATGTTTCTAATGAGAGTCTTGGGCGTGCCTGCCTCCTAGCGGGTCTAACAGTCAGCGTACCAAGGGAGCGGCACCCCGATTACTGTCCTCGTGGGCAGTGTGACTCACCATGTCATTCTCTGCGCGTGGCTGCCCGTGGGGAGGAGAGGCCCCTCGTGGAGACAGTTGTTTATGTGTTGTGTTGCTCTTCCAGATGCCTTAGGGCCACCGAGCTGCACCACAGGACCCGGCCTTGGCGGCCTGCGCCTCTCAAGGCACCACCGCGGCGCAGGCAGCTGGCATTGACGGGGCAGGAAGCCGCTCCGCGGGCTCCCCGGCCTCCGCAGCAGCCCACCCGCCATGGAAGCCCCCGAGGTCCCTGTGGGCTCGCTGATCGACTTTGGGCCGGAGCTGCCCACCTCCCCTTCTCTGCAGGCAGCCCCCCCTGCCGCGCAGGACAGGGACAGCTCCCTGGGAGACGATGCGTCCGAGAGCGAGGCCACGGAGTCCGCAGACAGTGAGAACGACATGGGCGAGTCACCCTCGCACCCATCCTGGGGCCAGGACCGCCGCTCCTCCTCCAACGAGTCCTTCTCCTCCACCCAGAGCGCCGAGTCCGCCCCCGACGCAGAGAGCCTGGCACTCCGGGAGTTCATGCGCGGCTACGTGGAGAAGGTCTTCTCTGGAGGGTAGGTACTGCCTCCTGCTCCAGGCCCCCCTCTCCCAGGGGGCACTGAGGCGGCCCCCAGCCCATCTCGCTGGCACAGAGAGGCGCGTGGGAGGTTGCAAAGGGCATCTGAGCTGGGCTTCACCCCAGACCAGCGATGCCAGCTCCCCAGGGGGTGCAGCCTGCCCCGTACAGAGGGCAGCTGTGCAGAGAGCCCTGAGGGCCCCTTCCTCTGGACCCCATTCCTCTCACACTCCCCCAGACCTCTGCTCACAAGCGAGGCAGGTGCCGTGGCACCTTTGCCACCATGCCCATTGTGCAGCTCCGGGCCCTGCATGCTATTCCTGTCAGCACTGGGCACGGCTGGGTGGACTGGCCACTCTCTGACCCTCAGTCCTCTCACTTCTCACCTGTGTGCCTTGGCTGGGCTTCATGGCCCAGGAGGCAGGTCCTAGAAAAGACAGGGCTGTGCACTTACCTTCAGGAGTCTCTTAGGCAAGCAGGCAGCGGGAAGCAGAGGAAGAAAGCACAGCTCTCTCGGGCCCTCTTTGCCAACACATTATTTAGAAACTTCTCTGTGTCTCCGCAGTCAGCTCCCTGCGGAGCCGTCGTTTTCCCCACTGCCCAGCCATTCTACAGTGCTCGGCTCACCTCGTCCTTGCCAAATCCAAGGACAGACCGCCTGGCTTCTGTGCCAGGGTGGCTTCTCGCTGGCCTGTCTCCTTGGGTATCTGGCTAGAGGTGGCGGTGACTGGCTGGAATTAAACGTACAGGCCACCCAAGGTGGCTGCGTCCCAGTCCCCAGTGATTCCTGAGCAGCGGCCTGTTCTCAGTCTCCTGCCCCCTCTCTGTAGCCTTCCTGTGGTGCTGGGGGTGGGGTGGAGGGGTTGTGTTTCAAGATAAGGTCTCACTATGTAGCCAAAGCTAACCTCAAACTCTTGATCCTCCTGCCTCCCTAGTGCTGGAATTACAGGAATATACCACAGAACTATATAACCTTCTGCTTCCTTTTTGAGTGTTTGCAAGAGAAGCAAAGCCTCTTCAGGTCCAGGGCTCAGACCTCCCTGGGCAGAGCCAGGCAGGGTGCGGGCCCCAGAACCCAAGGTCTGAGCTGCCATGGTCAGCTGGTCTGCGTCTCAGGCCCCTGCGAGAAGAGCGACACATCCGTGCTGTGGAGGGCGGGGGAGGGCACTCAGGCCGCAGGGCTCCCCCGTTCCGTCTCCTGCTCTTGCCTGGCTGTGAGTCTTTGTTCCTAAGGACTGAGCCGTGTGCCCTTGTCTTCTGCCCTTCCTCAGGGAGGATTTGGACCAGGAAGAGAAGGCCAGGTTTGGGGAGTACTGCAGCAGTGAGGACGGGAAAGGCCGCGAGTGGTTTGCGCGCTATGTCAGCGCCCAGGTGAGCTGCAGGTGGGAAGCAAGCAATGGTAACAGACTCCCAGCTCCTTCCTGTACCCACACTCCGCTGAAGAGACAGCACGGGGAAGCAGCTCAGCCGAAAGGCAGCGTAGAGCAGGACAACAGCAAGGCGCTCATGGCCACCACCAGGTCCAGAAAAGCTTCACTCTGTGGGCTCTTCGCGAATTTCTTCCCTTTTTTTGTGTCAGTCGTGGGGCTTGAACTCTGGGCCTGGGCGCTGTCCCTCAGCTCTTCAGCTCAAAGTTAGCGCTCTACCACTTGAGCCACAGCACCACTTCTGGTTTTCTGAGTGGTTTATTGGAGATAAGAGTCTCATGGACTTTCCTACCCAGGCTGGCTTTGAACCTCAATCCTCAGATCTAAGCCTCCTGTGTTGCTAGGATTACAGGCGTGAACCACCGGCGCCCGGTTCCATGAATTTCTTTCTTTCTTTATTATTTTTTTTTTTTTTGCCAGTCGTGGGGCCTGAACTCTGGGCCTGGGAGCTGGCCATCAGGTCTTCAGCTCAAGGCTAGCACTCTACACTTGAGCCAGAGCATCACTTCTGGCTTTTTCTGCTTATGTGGTGCTGAGGAATCGAACCCAGGGCCTCATGCATGCAAAGCAAGCACTCTACCACTGAGCCACCTTCCCAGCCCCCAAATTTCTTAAAAATAACCTTTAATATTCTGTTTTTGCAACTGATCAATAATGTATTCAAGACAATGAAAGCCATGTAAAGAAGACTGTATTAACAAAGCTCAAAACAATTTTATAGGTATTCAGTAGACATTTTTTCCAAGTGAGATAGTCTTCATAGAAAAAAAGAAAGAAAATACAAAAGAAGCTACCGACAAATCCTTAAGCCAGAAATAGCCAGCGTTGGTTTGGCGTTTGTCCTCCCAGGCTTTTAGGTGTGGGTGACAGTGTGAAGTCCTACGTGTTTCAGCTCTGTGAGGATGAGCCCCTGCCAGTGCAGGTGGGCGTGGGGGGGAGGGGCTGTGCCCTGCCAGGAAAGGAAGCGGCTTGGGCCCGGCCAGCCCAGCAAGCCCTCAGCTCACCCTCACGCACCTGGCTTCTCTCCACAGCGCTGCAAGTCCAAGTGCGTGTCCGAGCCCACCTTCTACCGCCTGGTGCAGTCCTTCGCGGTGGTGCTGTTCGAGTAAGTGACCCCCCCTCCCCAGCCTGGGCCTGACAGCTGCTGTTCCCACCAGCTCCCCCCTGGGGAGCCAGCTGTGAGGAGCCACACCACCCCTCCCCACAGCTGCTCAGCCGGCCGGCCGTGCCCAGCGTCAGCCAGAGGGAGATGTGTGACAGGAAAGCCGTGCTGCTGGTCCTCACCAGTGTTAACGATCAGAGAGCTGCAGCAGCGAGGCCCAGGCGCAGCCCCCGTGTGACACCCTGGCACCCCCACCTCAGCTCTGAAGTGTGTGCATTTCCCACAGTGAACTGCTCCAACTAGGTTGCCACCCCTCCCGAGCAGGCTGAGAGCCGCGGGCAAGCCGTGTGGAGCAGGGGGCTGTGGGGAGCGGGGACAGAAGAGCAGCCCCTTCCTGCCTCACCTGTCACCTGTCAGGGAATGGGCCATGTGACCACACAGTCTCCCTCCCAAGATTGCTAGAGCTGCTGCTTTTTCTTTTGGCTTTGGACCATAGAAGCCTGGGACACTGGAAGGAAGCGGTGTTGCGGTGCCTGGAGGCAGATCTGCTGCTGGATAGGGAAGAGGGCTGTGGTGGGGCAGAGCACGCCCTCCCTACACAGGCACCAAGCCCATTCTCCTCCTCCGAGGTCTGAGAAGGGCCCTCCTTTGCTCTCCCCCTCCAAACAGAGGCCACTGTCCCCGGAGTCCTCATGTTACCCTCTGGAGCTGTCATTCTCTGGCCTCTCCATTCCTCTTGCTTTTTCTCCTCCCTTTGAATGTGGGCACGCATTGTAGAGAGGGTAGGGATCCTTCCTCCCCTTCCTGCGCTCCCTCAGCATGTCCCAAGCCCCCGACACAGGGCTGTCAGGGTCTGATGGGCTGGGAGGGAAGGGATGGGAAGCCCTCACTGGAGTTGTTCCCTCAGGCCTCCAGGCTGCCTCCTGTGAGCATCCTTGTGCAGACATTTGCAGCTGTAGCATTTTTGTGAGCTCTTATTTTACAAAGTACCACAGGAGTACTTATGGAGTTATATGTTCAGTTATTAGTGTCTTCAGTTTTTACTTCACCCTCTGATCATCAGTCTTGTGATTGCATTAGAAATTTAGTTCTTTGGCTGGGAATGTGGCTTAGTGTTGAGTGCTTGCCTAGCATGCGTGCATCCAATGTAGGGGGGTTGGATTCCTCAATACCACATACACAGAGAAAGCCAGACGTGGGCACTGTAGCTCAAGTGGTAGAGTGCTAGCCTTGAGCACAGAAGCTCAGGGACAGTGCCCAGGCCCTGAGTTCAAGCCCCAGGACTGGCAAAAAAGGAAGACATTTAGTTCTTTAAATTGACTAGCACTTTTAAAATAACTTTATTTAATGAAAATGGCCCTTAATCCTACTATGTAGATCTACATTCTAGATGACTCTCACTTAAAACTAATAATTGTCCAAGGTTAAAAACTACGCAGAGAAGTGTGAAAGGGAACAGAAAAGAAAGGCAAACAAGCTTCCTTGCAATAACAGCCCTTCCCCACCCCTACTCCCACCCGCAGTGCTTTCCTGGTGGAACCCACAGTAAGTGGCACAGACCACAGCATGTGGACCCTCCACAGAAGCCGCTGCGTTCACCAGGCGCAGTCCTCACCCCTGTTATGCTAGGTGCTCAGGAGACAGAGAACTGGAGGGTTGTGGTTTGAAGACAGGCTGAGCAAAAACTTAGCAAGGCCTCATCTCAGCAAGTAAGTTGTGTGTGGTAGAACACACCTGTCATCCCAGCTACATGAGACAGAGCTAAGAGGATCATGCTCTAAAGCCAGCCCCAAGCAAAAAGTGAGACCCTACCTGGACAGTAAGCTAAAGCAAAAAGGTCTGGGGGTGTGGTTCAAGAGGTAGAGTGTCTGCCTAGCAAGTTCAAGGCCCAGGAGCACATCCCGTCCACACACAGCCATGCCTCTGCAGTGGCTGTGTGGCGTTCTGGTGTGCGCATCTGCCAGGATGAATCCCGCTCCTGCATTCCACCCCTTTCTCACTGTCAGCACAGTCTACAGTCATTCCTGTGCCATAGACCCCTTCCACGCTTTCCCTGTTCTGTTTGCTGAATGGAATTATCTAGACATATGTCATAACCATAACACATAAGGTATAACCTTAAGTGTAGTGCAAGATAGCAACAATAATCCTCGACAGTTTTGGCACACTGTTCAATATGTTTCTTTTATGGACTAGTTTGTCTTGATTTTCAACGAGTATTGACACAATTCTTTTTCTCCAAATCCAGTCCTGGGCCAGGAGTGTGGGGACAGTATGGCCCAGGTCTTTCCTGGCTCAGGCCCTGCCCAAGGCCCACTGGGCCAACAGTGGGGCCTTGTCTGGTCCTTGTCTTTACCACCCCCTGGGGATCTGGGCTCCCAGCCCGTGGTGTGGAGACATCACGTGACTTATAGCTGATGCTTAAGGAGCAGAGGCTGCTGGCGGAGGGCCCTGAGCCACTGGCCGGAGCAAGGCTGGGAGTGGCTTCTGGCCTGACCATGTGGCCATGAGCTGGGCTCAGTTTGCTGATTGTCACCCTAAAGCGACAGAGACCATCTAGGGGACCAAAGCATCCTCCCACTCTGTCAGACCCAGCCTTGGGCTGGGCACCCAGAAGAAGCTCCTAGCTGGCTCTGGGGGACTATTTTTGTCCCTTCCGTGGCATTGTCTTGGGAGCGAGGGGTTAATTTCAACATGTTTATGGAGTGTTTCAGTCCCGTTTGATTAAGTCACCATCGAGGCCTTGCTTCCCATCCAGGTGCCATCAGATGGATGACTTCGGCCCCGCCAAGAATCTCATGACCATGTGCTTCACCTACTACCACATCGGTGAGACCCGGCTCGGCCTTGGCCTCCACACACTTCTACCGCCGAGGCCGCCGCTTGCCAGCTGGCAGCATGGCGAAAGCTGTGGGCTTCCAAAGAGCAGAGACCAAGGATAGGGAGGGGACAAGCCAGTAGTGAGGCACTGAAAGTGGATGGGCCACGGGCTGTACCGTGGGCAGCGCCACAGTCCACAGAGCAAAGGAAAGGCCATGCAGTCAGGAAATGAGGCCAGGGTGTCATGGGCGGGGGGAGACGGGGATACTGGGGGGAGTCTCACCTTTATGTTTTCACAAAACATACTTGCCTCTGAGGCCTCCCCCGCCCCCCAGATCCCATGACCGTGCCCTGTCCTGGGAACGCCTCTGGTCCCCTCACACCACACACACTGTCCAAAGGCAGACTTCATCTGCGGGCTGCCGCCTGCCACCCCCCTAGCTCCTTCCTGACTCCTCTGCACACGGCCGGTGCTGGGGCCTGCAGAGAGGCAGCCCTTCCCGTGTCCCAGCGCCCCTGAGGGCATGTCTCTGGCTACCTCTGGGGTGACGGCTTCCCACCACCGAGGCAGGGAAAGCCCGAGACACCCCAGGAGCCTCCTGTGCCAGCCGCAGCCTGGCTGCACCAACCTGGCTCTTCATCTCCTCCCTCCATCCAGGCAAGCCGCACCTGCTCCCCTCCGAGCCCAGGGAGAGAGCTGCTGGCAGCATCGACTCCTACCTGAAGTCGGCCAACAGCTGGCTGGCGGAGAAGAAGGACATTGCCGAGAGGCTGCTGAAGAACACAGAGAACATGAAGGGCTTCTTCGGGGGGCTGGAGACCAAGCTCAAGGGACCTTTGGCCAAGAAGAATGAGTGAGTGGCCCGGCAGCCTCTGCCTGGGGGGGAGAGGCCCTCCGAGGCTGGGCGGGGCTGTAGCCAGCTCAAGGCCTACTGGGATTCTGTGCCCACAGCCTCCCGTGGTGTCCACTCCCCGCACAGGCAGTCCAGGGCTGGCTCTTGGACCGATGAGCCCACAGTGATTGCCAGTTGACAGTGGGGGACATCACACCTCTGCCCCACCCTCTCCTGTCTGGGGGCACTTAGTGGCCAGGGAACCCAGGAAGACCCCTGAGTGTCCCTGAACACCTGTAATGGGAGCACACAGCCTGCCTCCGCTGTGCCAGGTATCTTTGATTGGCGGGAACATGAAGTGGGCCACATTTGACATTTCTGTGGCTTTTCTTTCTCCAGAGAAGATGAGAACAAACCCAAGGACAGGCAGCCCAAGGCTGGTAAGTGTTGTCCGCAGAGCTGCGTAGGGAGGGGGGAGGGACATTCATGAGTAGGGCGGGGGAGGCAGGACCTTGTAAAGCCAGACTCCCGGGTCATAAGAGGCTATAACCTGAGGGTTGTAACCACTGGCCTGTGGTTAGCCAGTAATAGCAGTTGGAAACAGCTCAGGGCTAAGCTTCCCTCTACAACACAGAATGGTGCCTTAGAGAGCTCACAAGTTGGTCTGTGTTTTCTTACTGAATGTCTGTGGATGCCTGAGGAAGCTACTCCTCAGTCCCAGGGATGTTGAGAGGTTCAGGGGGCGTCATTTTAGGTCTGTCCCCAGAGGAGCTCTAGCGCCACGTGTGGTGTGCCTTCTCTCGCAGGAAACCTGCTGTGGAATTTTTTTTCTTTCTTTCTTTTTTTTTTTTGCCAGTCCTGGGGCTTTAATGCTGGGCCCGGGCACCATCCCTGAGCTCCTTTTGCTCAAGGCTAGCACTCTACCACTTGAGCCACAGCGCCACTTCTAGCTTTGTCTGTGATTTTTGGAGATAAGAGTCTCATGGACTTTCCTGCCTGGACTGGCTTTGAACCATGATCCTCAGGACTCAGCCTCCTGAGTAGTTGGATTTTCGGCGTGAGCCACTGGAGCCCAGCTGCTGTGGAATTTTGACCATGTGTCTTTATAACCTTTCTCCCTCCTACAGAGACCGTGTCCAGCCCCGAGGCTGAGCAGAAGGGGGAGAAGATCTACCTGTACACACACCTGAAGCAGCAGCCCATCTGGTAAGGCCGCCACACCCCTTCCCTGCTGACCGGGGGCAGTGCCTCCTACAGCTCCTCGTCACCGCCTGCGGGTCTGTCAGCAGTACTGGAGATCAGCCACATCAGTGTTGGGGCAGCCACAGGGGAACACGCATGCTACTCAGTGTGGGCGAGGATGTGGAGATGGTGGTGCTCTCCCCGCTGGTGAGAATGTGCACGGGGCAGGCCCTCAGAGGTTAGCACAGTGACCACGTGACCAGCCACTGTGCTCTGGGTCCATGCTCTAGGTCTACGTGGCCACGTGGATGCCTTGCACAGAGGCTTATAGCAGCACTGTGCGAAGAAGCCCCAAAGAGAGAGCGTAGACGTCTACCACCAAGAGAAAAGAGGCAGAATGTGGTCTGTCTACACCATAGTGCTACCTGACCTCAGAAAGGGGGGAAACCTGGATGCCTGCAGAGCCACTGCCACACGTGGACTCTGTCATGCTTAGGGAAGGCAGACACAGAGGCCTCAGGTTACATGCTCCCACACGCACAGAATGCCCAGGAGAGGGGAAACCCTAGAGGCAGACTTTGAGCTGCAAGGCTGAGATGGAGGGGCGTGGTGGTGTGTGTCAAGAGTGATTCCTAATGGGCATGGGGGGGGGGGGGGAAGCATTCTGGAACTGGATAGTGAGCAGCCATGAGTACTCTGAGAACGCGTCCCTTTCATCCGCGGAGCTGCGGATCAACCCCAGTGTGGGCGCTGGGCCAGGACCCATGAAAACATGCAAGATGCTTTACTCACGGTGACGCCTGCTGTCTTCTCCTCAGCTCTGCCTCTCCCCGGCTGCTTAGACAGAGTGCTGATGCGGGAGGCTCCACGTCTCAGTGAGGAGCAGCTCAGACCAGTGTCCTCCAGCTTTTCCGTGTCTCCTCCTACAGGCACACGCTGAGGTTCTGGAACGCGGCCTTCTTTGACGCTGTCCATTGTGAGAGGAGGAAGCGATCTCCCACCACCAGGTAGGAGCCAGGTGTGGTCCATTTCCCTGGGGAAGAGGACCAGGGTATGGCTTTGTTTCCCGGTGACTGGCAAGAGCCACAGAGAAGGGCTGAGCTGCCCTGGCCCTGCGTCCTCCAGCCCACCGACTCCTGAGGGGCCCATGTGGTGGTGCCCAGCTTGCACGAGCGCTTCTGTCCTGGGCTCTGGCATGACCTGGCCTGGCCCTCCTGAAAACACAGGCCCCGCAGAATGAGGCCAGTCCCCCCCCCCCCCCCAGCTTCTCACCGCGCAGACACTGAACCCTGGGGACGTCTTGAAAGCGCAGACCCCACTGAATAAGCCCACCTCCCCTGCCTCCACTGCTCGCTGTGCGAACGCTGAGCCCTGGAAGCCCAGCTGTCCTAGCACGGCCAGCTGCTGCCGGCGCAGGCCACGCACCGCCCTGAGGGCGGGCTGCACCTCGGGTCTCCAGGACTTGTTCAGAAAGCACAGCAGCAGGGAGGGACCTGGTCCTGGCCCTGCCCCGGGCCGTGCCTGGCACCCTCTGACTAAGATAAGCCACGGGGCAGCCAGAGACAGCAACTCTGAGGAAGCGGTGCCAGCCCTGGGTGCCCTTACTAGCTGGCCAGTCCTGAGACTTTGAAGTGAGCCTCTCTGAGCCCTGGTGGCACCTTGTCTTCTCTGTCACTGGGGTGACCACGAGCCTCTTTCCATCCATGTCAGGGAGAAGGGGCTGAGCGAAGCTGGCTGGAGGCTCTGTCTGCCAGCCCATGGCTGAAACCCATTTCACGCCAGCGTGGCCAAAGATCCACCGTGGGGCCAGGTGGCTGGCCCAGTATCCCTGAGGCGGCCACTGGGGGAACGCATGGGCGGGTGGGACCGAGATCCGGTCCAGGGACTCAAATAGGGCTCCAGGCTGTGCCAGGGGATGTGGTGAGGGCGCCCGGGGCCTGTAGCCATGGAGTCTCAGTCCCCGCGCTCTGTCCTCTGCTTCTGCCTGCAATGACTCCTCCTCGCTTGCTGGCCCGCCGCGTACCGCGCATGACTTTGACGTATTCCTTTGTTTACTGTTTCTGCTGCCGCTCCAGAGGGGATGCTGGAGAGCAGGAGGAGAAGAGGTGTGTGTGTCATGTGACTCTGTTCCCTTTTACAGCGGGGCTGTGGAAGCTCTGCAGGGCAGGGAGGGTGTCCCTGGGGACTGGCTGGCAACAAGGCCAGGGCCTGCACAGGTGGGACCTTCTCGCCAAGGCCAGTGTACCCAAGGCAGCCAGAAAACACTTGTGGTACTGGAGCCACGGGAGCATGTTCTGGGCAAAAGGCAGCAAGCAGTCTGGAAGCCCATTCAATCTCGGGGCCTGTGGCGCCCTCTACTGGCCACTCGGCCTCTGTGCCCACCTCTAATCCATCGTGGACTCCCAGGGATCCACAACCAGGAAATTCACCCGGCTCAGAGGCAACCGGCAGGAGCTGTGTGGTCTCTGCACCGAGGGCCTGCAGGCCAGCAGTTCTGGGGGTCTCTCCTCTAGCCGCTGGGTGGTGGGGAAGCTGTGGGAGCAGAGGGGACCCCTGAGGAGCCAGACTGGGACTGCTTCCTGCAAGCGCTGGCAGGGCCTGAAGCCTGGGTGGTGTGTGTTCGGTTGAAGTTCGGCCTTTCCACGTGCGGCGCGTTCACAGCGCTGCTGCTGCCTCGCGGACCCAGAAGGCGCCTCCTTTCACTGGAGATGAGCTTGCAGTGTGTTGTCATGAGAAGCCTTTTTCTTTTTTCTTTTAGCGACCATGGGGCTTTGAACTCAGGGCCCTCCACTTGCTAGGTAGGCACTCTCCCCCTTGAAGCATGTTTCAGTCCTTTTTGCTTTGGTTATTTTCCAGATAGGGTCTTACATTTTGGCCTGGGCTAGCCCCAGACCTGGCTCCACCGCCTACCTCTGTAGCGGGGTTGCAGCACCAGCCTTGTTAGGAACTTTATTTTTTTTTTGGGTCCGGTCATGGGGCCTGAACTCTGGGCCTGGGCGCTGTCCCTCAGCTCTTCAGCTCAAGGCGAGCGCTCTACCACTTGAGCCACAGCACCACTTCCAGCTTTTTTTCTCTTTTTTTGCTTATGTGGTACTGAGGAATCGAACCCAGGGCCTCAGGCATGCAAGGCAAGCGCTCTACCACTGAGCCAACTTCCCAGCCCCTTGTTAGGAACTTTGAGCTGTGGCCGGTAACCAACCTGGCGCCAGAAGACAGGCTTGGAATGCGCAGGCCCCAGGAACAAGGCTTTTGGGATGGTAGCCCAGGCCCAGAGTTGGGGAGCATCGTGGCCTCCCTGCAGCTGGCCAGCACTGCTGCCACCCAGATGGCCTGTCCTGAGCCCAGCTGAGGGGACAGCCAGCCGAGCCCCATGCGGACTCCACACCTCTGGCCTGTCCGAGAGCTAAGAGTGCTCTCAGCCGCCCAGGCCCTCCCTGGAGCGGCCAGCACGGTGACAGACCTCAGCACTACCCACCTGCCGTGGCCGCAGCAGCAGGCCTTGGTGCATCCAGAACCCATTAGAACCCCTCAGAATGCAGGAGCTTAGCCAGTGTCAGGGCTGGGCCGGGTGGAGGTGGGGGATGCTCAGGAAGTCCCGCCAGCCCAGCCTCGGCCACGCATGCTCCCCCCACGCCCCTGAGTCAGGTTAACATCGGGGTTCCCCCCCCCCCCGCCACAGCAAGGGATATGGTGCTCACAGCTCCAGGGGAGCCGTGCCCATTAGGCCTGGGGTCGGGCAGGGGTCACGGTGCACAGCTGCACGCGGCAGGCCAGGCGCCAGGGGACGTGTGTGCCCGCGTAGTCCTGAGGACTGGGGCTGGGGAGGGGGCGGGGCCACGGGGGCTGGGCACACCCCTGGTGGCGCACGAGGGGGGGGTTTCCTCGTGGGCGGCTCCTGTCCAAGGCTCCAGGTGACCTCTGCCCAGCAGAGCTGGTGGTGTGTCCCTACTGAGGCGGCGCCCCGGGCCAGCAGAGTGCAGAGGAGCTGAGCTCTGTCCCCTGGGCTTTCTCTCTCTCCGCTTCTCTACCCGACTTCTCTCTGCTCCTTCCCGGTCTCCTCTTCCTCTCCTCTATTGGGGCCCGCCCCCTCCCATCCAGTGTTGTCCCCATGGGGTGTGGGGGTGGGCCAGCACAAGCTCCTCCTACCTCTGACGGTCCTCCCCCCCCTCGCCTCCCTCCGTCCTCCCAGAAGGACTTTGTGCTGGAGCCTTGCTGGGGAAGGGCAGGAGGCAGGCAACAGGGACCGCGAGCTGGCGGGGCGGCTCTGGCGCTCACCTTGGTGCCTGTACCTGTCTAGATGCACAGTGTGAACAGGGAGCCCCCCCAAACCCCTGCCCAGGCCAGGCAGGGAACGCAAGGTGGAACCCTTCCCCGGCCCCCACTCACTGCCTGCAGGGCCTGCGCTGCGCTGCGCTGGGCTCTGGAGCCGGGCAGAGCCGGGCTTGTGGAGGCTGTGCTTCCAGAGGAGGGAAGGCCAGTGGAGGCGCTAAGGGCAGGACAGAGCGGGGGTGAGCAGGTCTGGGGGCAGAGGCCTCTGGGAAGGGCCTGTGCGGCCTCGGGCTCCGCCTGTGTCTCCTGTAGACACCGGCTGCACAGCCGGCCGCAGAGCAGCGTGCACTGGCTCCCGGGCACAGGTGGGCCCTTCCCCTGTGGGCCTCTGTGAGGTGGCCCGGGCCCCCCGTGGATGGCCGCGTCCCCGTCACGGCTGCAGGCCAGGGGCATGCGATGGTTCGGGGCTCAGAGGAAGGAAAGCACACCCTTGTGTGGGTGCCTCAGCATCCGGGTCTGGCAGCCTCTGGTGGAGGCCGTGGTTGAGGAGCGGCCTCTGTCGGGGGTGGAGCGGGGTGGGCCGAGCCTGGGGCCTGTCTGAGGCCGGGCTGCCCCCTGTGCCCGCAGGGAAAAGTGGTGCCACATGACCCCGGAGGAGCGGGACGACAGCCTGCGGTTCAATGAGAACATCGCCTTCGGGCAGCTGGGGTGAGGCTGGCGGGGGGGGGGGGGGGCACCGGCCGGGCCGCGGCGTGGGAAGCGCTGGGGTGAGGCTGGCGGGGGGGGGGGGCACCGGCCGGGCCGCGGCGTGGGAAGCGCTGGGGTGGGGCTGGCGGGGGGGTGCACCGGCTGGGCCCTGGCGTGGGAAGCGCTGGGGTGAGGCTGGCGAGGGGCACCGGCCGGGCCGCGGCGTGGGAAGAGCTGGGGTGAGGCTGGCGGGGGGCACCGGCCGGGCCGCGGCGTGGGAAGAGCGCAGGCCCACGCTGCAGTCTTCCCGTCCCACTCGGTCCTCTCGGCCGCGGCCGGGCAGCAGGGGTGACGGCCGGTGTCTGCCCCCAGCACCTTCACCCACAACATGCTGGCCTTCGGCCTGAACAAGAAGCTGTGCAGCGACTTCCTGAAGAAGCAGGCGGTGATCGGCAACCTGGATGAGGGTGAGCCGGGCCGGGCCGGGGTGGAGGGGGACTTGGGGCCGTTAGGTTCCCGCTCTGTGAAGGCCGCGTGCCTGCCACTTAGACACGCCGCTGAACCTACGCGGCTGGTTTCCGAGCCTCCCCGAGTTGGTGGGTGCCAGGCCCCTGCTCCACCTGGACGGGGGATGGGTGCGGCGGGTGGGAGAACGGGATCGCGGGCAGGTGCCCTGCAGACAGACTCCAGCCGCAGCCAGTCCCCGGCCTGTGTGCTCCCAAACTGCCCTGCCACAGGGGCCAGGGGTGCGGCGAGGGGTCTGCGTTTCCTCACACTTCATGTGCCGTCATCTGCCACAGCTGCTGCTTCTCCTGGGCCCAAAGGCCTTGCATGAGTGTTCTAGAAGACATTTCTATCCTGCCCCCAAGTTCATGGCCTCAGGAGGCACCAGGGTGTGTGTCCCCCGGGCAGTCGGTGCAGCCTCGCCTTGCCAGCAGCGGCCACCTCCCCCCCATCACGTAGCCCCCAGCATCAGACCATCAGACCACATGCACTTCTAGAAGCTTCCGGGCTGCATTCCACAGCCGCGTGCTAATTCCCCACCCAGGTCCCGCTGTGCTCATACCGCATCCGTGTTCACTCGGGGCACAGCCCTGCCTGGGACGGGACAGGGCGGCCCGGGCCGCTGCGGCTCAGGGGTCAGCAGCCCATCCTTAGTTGTGGCTGAGGAGGCGGGAGGGGAGCGGCCATGCCCGCCTGCCCTTCCTCCTCCCCTAACCCCGTATTCTCTTCCAGAACAATACAAGCTGCTTAGCGACCACATCGAGCAGATGGCCGCTGAGTAGGAGGCTGCGGGCCTCCACCATAACCCGCATGACAGCAGCGGCACCCGGGCACCCGGAGCTGCCTCCACGTAGCGGTTAGAAGACCCCCGCTGCCCGCCCCATCTGCCCCCGCCCCTGTACATGGCGTCTCGGGACCTTCTGCCCCCAGTGAGCCAGGCTTGCCAGACGAGACCGAGGGAGGAAGAGGAGGAGAAGGAGGAAGAGGAGGAGGAGGAGGAGGCGGCGGCGGCAGCCCTGCAGGCTGTGGCCAGGGCCTGGCGGGCACAGGGTTGCGGTGCAGCTGTGTCTAAGCAGGTGGCTCGTGGCTGCTCGTGGCCGTTTGTGGCTCCCGCTTGGCCCCACCTCCCACCGTGATGGGACCCTGGAGCGCAAGGAGCTCAGGGAGGGGACATGCACTCTGTGAGAGAGACAGGGCCGCGCGGGCCTCCCTGCCCCGGACGGGCCTCCCTGCCCCGGACGGGCCTCCCGGCCCTGGAGGCCGCCGTGGCGGTGTGTGACACCTGCCAGACACTCCGGCCTCGCCTGGCATCTCCGTAGACCCTCAGACTGTCTGCCCAGCCCAGCCTCCTTCAGAAGTGGAGGAAGTTCCACGCATCACAGGCGGAGGGCTAGGCATCCGTCCGCACAGCTGCGATGGGAAGGCCCCAGCAGCGGCCCACGCGGCCCTTCCTGCAGCCTCGCGGGCTCTGGCTGCCCCGGGGGCTGAGCCAGGGGCTTGGCTGACCTCTGAGCAGACTGGTCTTGATTGACTGAGCTCTGAGCGCGGTGACCACCACGGAGGCACATCCACCCTCCACAGCCCCGGGCTCTGTAGTCTCCCTCCCGTCCCCCTCTCCCCCAGTCAGAAGTGGCCTCATCTAGCCTGCGGGACAAAGGCGTGGCCCGAGGCCCCCCCCCCCTGCGCTACCTCTTTTCTGCTCCTTCTCTCCGCTGACCTTGAATGCCTCCTTTTGCCCTTCATGGCCCCTCCTCCCTCTATTCAGTCATGAACTGTCTGTGAGAACCGCAAACCCACGTCTGTGCCCGAGGCTTCCCCGAGGGCCGTACCTCCCAGAACGTTCTAGAGCGGAGCAAGGCTGGGCCGTGGAATGTGTGTCCTCCAGGAGGCTGGGCTTTGGGCAGTGCCGGGTTGGGGCGCCGGAGCCAGTGGCGCCCAAGCCGGA
Source organism: Dipodomys spectabilis (assembly GCF_019054845.1). NCBI lineage: Eukaryota > Metazoa > Chordata > Mammalia > Rodentia > Heteromyidae > Dipodomys > Dipodomys spectabilis. The sequence goes on along the minus strand of NW_024871305.1, from coordinate 531,050 downwards.
GGCCGTGGCTCATGGGCAGGATGGGAGTGTGCTCGGCTGCGGCAGCCTGCTTGCTGGGGTGCCGCCTCGGACACTGCGCTCCGGCCCTCCCCTGCCCTCCCCTGCCCTGCCCTCCCCTCCCCTGCCCTCCCCTGCCCTGCCCTCCCCTCCCCGGCCTTCCCCTGCAGTCCCCCGCTGTGCTCCAGGAGCCCTGAGTAGGAGGAGGTCCCTGGGCAGCAGCTGCAGGGTCCATGCCGGCACCCTGACTGAGCTTTGGGGGAGAGGAGCAGCCTGACCTCCCCTGGCTGTGCCAGCTCCTCGGCACTCAGCCCCACACAGACCCTCCAAACCCCAGTGGCTTTCTGTTGTCCCCCCCCATCCGCACATGCTAGCTCCTGGGAGGGAAGCTGCCCTCCACGGGCGTGGCCTGCTGCGCTCAGCCCCGGTGCTGCTCCCCAGGACTCGCTCCCAACCCCCCAGCATGCCAGCGAAGCTGCTGGAGCTCCGGAGGTTGCCCCAGCTTGGGTGATCATTTTGCTTTGTGTATCTCTCCCCCCCCCCCCCCCCCCCCCCGTGCATGGAGGAAGGGTGGCAGCCTGTCCCCCAGCGGCTCTCCTCCCCACCGCACATCTCCTTCAGGCCCAGCAGGTGGGCTGGGGCCCCTGGTGGGTGCACACTGGCTGCTGCGGCCACCGGCTGAGCTCAGGAGCAGAGGCTTGGTGCAGGGAGCTCCAAAGTGAAGTGCGGTCCCGGCAGACACACCCGGAGCCCGGAGCAGCGCGGCCCCTAGCCGCGGATTCACGTGTCCCTGTCTGACCTGCAGGGACCAGTACAGTGCTGTCTCTCGCTCTCCCCGTCCCTCCCCACAATGTCAGAAAGGTGGCCAAGAACAGCGGAACCTGCCCCCCCTCAGGTGTATTGCACTTTATCTAGAAAGATCCACCCAGCCAGGCTCCTCCCCGCCTTGCTCTGGATGCACAGCACACATGGAAAGAAGGGCGCCCGGCTCTGGCGGTGGGGCCTGCCCTGGGAGCTGAGGCCCGAGGGTGGACACGGGGGGAGAGAGAGAAGGTGCCCTCCCTTAGGGCCTGCTGTGGGAGGGGCCGGAGCAGGGCTGGGTGGTCTTGAAATGGACGAGCCCAACGTTTGGCCCCCCCAGGGAGTTGAGGGGGGACCCGGTGGTCTGAGCCCCCGGCCACGCCCGGAGCACCCGTGACGGGGGCCGCTCCCCACCCTGTGCCCCCACCCTCGGACTGTTTACAGCAAGCCCCTCGGCCACCACGCCAGGACTTGGGAGTCACGTGGCTGCATAACCTCGTGTCCTGTAAGTCACGCTCTAAAATTCCATTTCCAGGTTGAGAAAGTGTCAGGGCAGAAGGTCTCTGAGCGGCTGGCACTAAACCTGTCTCCTGCCAGAAAAAACACGCATCCAGCGCTCCCTGGGCTCCAGGGCGGGACCTGAAATAAACGATCTTTCAAAAGCCAGTCTGGTCGCTGTTTTCACACTGGGAGGATCGCGGCCAAGCCGCTCTGCAGACATGAGGCTCCCCTGGTCCCCCCACCTGAGGGGCCTCTCCTGCCGCCCTCGGAGCCCAGCCATCCTGCTGCCACTGGAGGACTCTGGGGCCTCATCCGCCCCAGCTGACGGGGCCGGGGGGGGGGGGGTAGGGCTTGGGGCTTCCTACTCTCTGGTTCCCCCCAAACTGGCCAGTGCCTAGACAGGCCAGAGCCTGTGGGTTCAAGGGGGACACGGCTACTCCAGACCTGTGTCTCTGATGGAAGGGGTCTGTCTCCAGGGCCCCGGAAGACAGGGATCCCCTCCCCGCCCGAGAGGACCGGACATGTGCCTGACCCTCGGTGGCAGGCTGGCTCCCCACTGCCAGGATGAAGAGTGGGCTGGGCCGGCGGGGCTCAGCCTGCGCACGTTTCCCTAAGAGAAAACGGTCTGCCAGTACCTGGCGCCCGCCACCAGTGCCTGACGCCTACCACCTCTACATGATACCCGCCACCACTACCTAATGCCCGCCACCGCTACCTGCCGCCTGCCACCGCTACCTGACACCCGCCACCTCTACCTGACACCCAACACTCTGTCTGATGCCTACCACCACTACCTGACGCTACCATCTGCTTCCTGCAGACAGAAAGAGCACTAAACTTTCTAATTTTTTTTAGACAAACAGGAAGGAACTTAAAACGTGTCATTCAAAAGCCACCAAACTAAATGTAAGAGAAATGGAAACAGCTTCTGAGCAGTGTTTCTCTACAATCTTTATGCCCCTGACCCAAGGTAGGCTAGGTCCCCTCCCTGCGTCCCGGGGCCCTGCGTCCCAGGGGTCCTGCGTCCTGGGGGCCCTGTATGGTGTCTCCCCTGGATTATGGCCCTCCTGAGCCCCTCACCTGGCCTGGGGCAGGACAAGGCTCTCAGGTGTCAGGAAGCAATGTTGGCGCTTTGTGTTCTCAGGCAAAGCACTCAGAAGAGGTAGCGATAAACAGGGCAAAGGAGGCAGCAGCCCCTCCCCCTTCCCTCCCACCCGCCGGCCAGAAAGAGGGGAGCCCAAACTCAGCTGGTCGGCCTCCTCTTCAAGACCACCAGCTATGGGACCTCCTCTTCAGACCGGATCCGCAGTGGAGACACAGCTGACGTTTTTGAAAGCTCACGTGTGTAATAGACAATGTATGTGTGTCCACGCGATATAGACGCGCAGGAGATCTGCGCACAACACTACTGCATCCACCATTGGATGGTGTCGTGACTCCTGGCTGGTTGCAGTCAGGGGAGGCTTTCTGGAGGAGGTGACCTGAGGCGGCTGATGGCGGTGGTCCTGCCGTGACCCCCCAGGGAGACTGTATGTCTCACTTTGCTGATGGGAAAACCCCGTGGTTGGGGGTTGGGGGTTGGGGCAGAAGCAGGACGGTGCACCTGCAGGACATGGACAAGCAGCCACCCGCCCTGCAGAAGCCAACAGAGGTGCAGGACAGACGGCCGCTCCTCCCTGCCAGCCGCACGGTGCCGCTGGGCGTCGGCCTGCAGAGGGTGCGGGAATGGACTCTGACGTCCAAGCCCCACAACTTGTGGCGCTCCGTCTGGACAGCACAGGAAGCGAACCCACGCTGCTTGCCACGTGACGCGGGGTGAGTCCCCTGCTCCGGCTCGGTGAGAGCCATGCGGGCTCCCTCCCCACCTACTGTGTGCCAGGCAGCGGGCCAGGCACACAGCGTGGGCGCAGATGCGGCAAGCCGGGCCCAGCGCCACGCTCCCCGCGGGACACCGGTCCTTCTGACTCTTGCCAGGAATCTCTTCCTAGTTCCGGCGCCCCCGCCCCTGTCCCCCGAGGTCCTCCAGGGGGTCGTCCTCAGCCGGGTCAGCCGCGCCTGCCGCCTCTTCTTTTCTCTGGCTCTGTAGCGTGCTCTGGGCACTCTAGGTAACGACAGATGTCAGTGACAGCGGAGGCATCAACGGGACGGCAGCCCCGGCCTGCGGCTCCCGGGGCTGGGCTAAGGGTTTCACGCAGACCGGCTGACCGCCCGTGTGCACCACAGCTCTGGAAGGAGCGTGCTCTGCTCACCAGCCTCTTCTGCTGGGGAGGGGGGTTCCTCATGCCCAGAGAGGACACAGGGTACCCCAAGATCACACAGCTGGAACCAGTAGGTTTGGACCAAGACAGCCTGACCTGGTCCACCTCCCCTCCACCGTCTTTAGAGGGGGAGAGCCCCTGCGTGACGGCCACACCCGGGTCACTGCTGTCCCTGGGTCGCTGCTCCCACTGGGTCACCGCCCCCCCCTCCCCTCCCCCGTCACCACCCCTCCCCTCCCCCGTCACCACCCCTCCCCTCCCCCGTCACCACCCCCCTCCCCCCTCCCCCGTCACCCTCCTCCCCCTTCCCCCGTCACCGCCCCCCCTCCCCCCCCCGCCCCGTCTGGTCATGGCTGGCCCTCCATCACCGCTCCCTGGGTCCCATGCCTGCCTGGCGGGCTTGGGCTGTGGCTGGCTGTGTTGGTTCCACTTCAAGGCCAAGCCTGTCCAGACCCCACAGCCCCGTCCTGCCCCCAGCGCCCTCCTTCACCGGATCTCCAGGTCTCGGCCACCTTTGTCTGCCCCCCGCTTTGCTACGACCTTAGAAGCCACTCACACCCAAGTGCTCACCTGGCTAGCGGGAGCCCAGGGCACAGAGGGAGAGCTGCTGGCTTCGGCGTGTGTGCACAGCCGCGCCCCGCCCTGTCCACACGCACCACGCATCTTGTCTCTAAAATCCTGCCGGAGAGACAGCAGGGGGGTTGGATGAAAGGGGGAGGGGGACAGAGGCCTGTCTGTGCAGCTCCTATTTACATCTCCACAGCTGCCCTGAAAGTGGGCACGGACACACCATTTCATACATAGAAAACGGAGGCTCAGAGAGGCAACACAGGAAAATCACCCTCATCCTAAAACACAGTGTCACAGGCCTGGTAACCTGCGGCCAGCGATGTGGTAAGGGAAGGCGAGGTGCGGCGAGATAAAGACAATGGGGATAAGGAGAGGAGAGCAGGGAACCAGGCTGCTACGGAAGTGGGCACTGGGTTTTGCAGGAGCTCCTCGGGGCTGCAAGTTAAGTCTTTGGTGCGGCTCCCCCGGAGGTCTAGGTCTGGGGGGCATCGTCATCTGTCTTCCATCCTGGGCACGGGAGAGGATGAGCATGCCAAGACCCACACAGAGCCCCGCCCACCCCCAGTCGGCCGCTGGCAGCTCACAAGAACGAGGCGTCAGTTATAGAATTGCCGAAGGACAGGGCTGGAGGCGTGGCTCCAGTGGTTTGAAGCTTGCCTGGCATTCTGAGGCCATGGGTTCAATCCCCGGTGAGACCCCAAATTGAAACTCCCCTCCCCTCCCCCTCCTCAGAGCAGGACCTGCCGGACCCACCTGCAGGTCTCCCTCCAGGTCGTAGTTTTCCAGGGTCTGGGAGGCATGGGAGTAGATCTCGATGGCCTTGGCGTGGAAGACCATCTCGATGCTCACAAAGTCCAAGAAAATCCTCTGTGGGGGAAACCGAGTCACATTGCAGGAACACACCTGTCACCCCAGAGCCTGACAGTCGGGGCTGGGGAGGGGGCTCGGCCTGCAGGGAAAGTCTACTCAGCCAGCAGTGATTTATTGTGTTTGAACCAGAGGGTCCAGGGCCCGTGCCCTGACCTAGTACTCATGGAGGACACCGCTCTGCACCCTGGACAGCAAACCTTCCAGAAGGTTCTGCATGCCCGCCTCTGTTTCCTTGGATGCACCCCATTCTGCTTTCTCTCCCCGGTCACCCTGCTCTGATCCCTTTGGGTTAAGCTCCGTCCAGGAGTTCACGCAGGAAACCTCTAGCCCATTTTCAGCCCTGTGGTGGAGGGGAGGGGAGGGATGGGAAGGGGAGGGAAAAGGAAGGGAAGGGGAGGAGAGGGGAGGCCCAGGTGGAGTGGGAACACCTGGGTTCCACCAGCAGCCTCCTGCCGGCTGGGCGGAGCAGGCGGACCCTGGGGTCAGGTTCAGGGGCTGGGGTGCTGTCTCTGGCTCCTGTCCTGGGAAGGGCCTCTTCCCATCTGCTCTGCGCCATGAGCAGTTCCACAGCCTGTGGGGAGCCGGGCAGAGCAGGCCGGCTGTGCCTGGTGGGGCCAGGGCTGTGCCTCCAGGAGGATTTGCAGAGAGCAAGCAGGTAAGAGGCCTGTGCCACACCCGCTTTCCCCGACGGCTGTTTGTAAACGCAGCTGCGGCTGATAGACCCGATGTGGTTTACAAAAAGAATGCGTTCGTTCAAGCTCTTGATTCTCCCTCATTTAAACCTCGGGGGGCTTTCTGGGAGGGCTGGGGTAAGTCTCTCCCCAGCTGCTCGGGTCCCAGCTCCCTGCTGTGGAGCGGTGGCGCCAGCCCTGGCTGCGGCCTGACTGGGTACACGCAGCCTGGGAGCAGGCGCCACGCCTGGCATGGAGCGGCTTTTGTTACATTGACGAACAAAGGAAACCACGAAGGATGCGACGGCCCGAGCTAGGGGTGCCGCCCCAGGAATGTCAGAGGCCCCGAGCGCTGGGCTTCACTCCAGGCAGTGCGGCAGGCCTGGCCTGGGCTGTCCCGGGAGCCGGGCTCGGGGTCCTCCTGGACACACACAGGTGCAAACACAGATGTGCGTGCCCACACCCGCGCGTGTGCGTGCACAGTGTCAACCCACCCCACCTGGAGGTCCTGCAGCTTCCGCTCCTGGAAGGCGTCCACCGTCCCCTCCAGCTGGTGGGTGGTGCGGCTGGTGTCCACCGACGCCCGCTGTGCGTGGCTCTCCGCCTGGCCCCAGGGTCGCGGGAGGGAGAGGAGTCAGGGTGTGTGTGACCCCTGGCAGCCTCTGGATGGCCGCTCTCCAGCCTCTTGGGGTGGCTAGCCTTCTTGCTCGTGGAGGGAAGGGCCGAGTGGAACCATGGCTGAAGGGGTAGTTGGTCCTGCTTGTGCGCTAGGTGGCGTAGGCAGGCCCCTCGCCCTCGCTGAGCCTGATTTTCTGAACTCTGAACAAGAGTCAGCAAGGCCGCCTGCTTCCCAGGCCTCAGTGGTACAGCGCACAGGGCCTGTAGGGTGCAGACGGCGGCCTTCCCGGGGCGGGGGCCTCCCGGGCTCCCGGGTACCCCAGGGTGACTCCAAGCCGCCCAGGGTTCTCAGGAGAAGGGGGGAAGCTATGGAAGGCAGGCTGGGGACAAGGATGCTAGTGGCTGTGGAAGGTGGAAATGGTGATGGGGTTTCTTGGGGACCCCTGGAGCCCCCAAAGGGCGCAGCCCTGCCCTGGGTGCAGCTGGGAGGCACCGGTGGTGACTTCTGACCCGATCTGGAAGGACTGAGCATGCTTGCGATGTTTAAGCTAACATTCCATGGCCCCGAACCTAAGGTGTGCAGGGGATCCTTCCAGCCATGACACCCCCGAGATCTCAGAGGCCAAACAGGCCCAGGTAGCTGTGGCTCAGCTCCATGAAGCGGTGAGGACAGGGCCCTGCCAAGGTCACTCAGTGACACGCGGGCAGCGGCGACCACCCCCTCCACCCACCCAGGCCTCAGCCTGCGAGCCCTGCCCCCCCCAGGCCTCAGCCTGCAAGCCCTGCTCCCCCCCCAGGCCTCAGCCTGTGAGCCCTGCTCCCCCCCCCAGGCCTCAGCCTGCCAGCCCTGCTCCCCCCCAGGCCTCAGCCTGCCAGCCCTGACCCCTCCCAGGCCTCGGCCTGCGAGCCCTGCTCCTCCCCCCAGGCCTCAGCCTGCGAGCCCTGCTCCCCCCCCAGCATCAGCCTGTGAGCCCTGCTCCCCCCCAGGCCTCAGCCTGTGAGCCCTGCTCCCCCCCAGGCCTCAGCTGTGAGCCCTGCTCCCCCCCAGGCCTCAGCCTGCGAGCCCTGCTCCCCCCCCCCCAGGCCTCAGCCTGCCAGCCCTCCTCCCCCCCCCAGGCCTCAGCCTGAGAGCCCTGCCCCCCCCCAGGCCTCAGCCTGCCAGCCCTCCTCCCCCCCCAGGCCTCAGCCTGCGAGCCCTGCTCCCCCCCCCCCAGGCCTCAGCCTGCCAGCCCTGCTCCCCCCCCCCAGGCCTCAGCCTGCCAGCCCTGCCCCCCCTCAGGCCTCAGCCTGCCAGCCCTCCTCCCCCCCCCCAGGCCTCAGCCTGAGAGCCCTGCCCCCCCCAGGCCTCAGCCTGCGAGCCCTGCTCCCCCCCAGGCCTCAGCCTGTGAGCCCTGCTCCCCCCCAGGCCTCAGCCTGTGAGCCCTGCTCCCCCCCAGGCCTCAGCCTGTGAGCCCTGCTCCCCCCCAGGCCTCAGCCTGTGAGCCCTGCTCCCCCCCCCCAGGCCTCAGCCTGCCAGCCCTCCTCCCCCCCCCAGGCCTCAGCCTGAGAGCCCTGCCCCCCCCCAGGCCTCAGCCTGCCAGCCCTCCTCCCCCCCCCAGGCCTCAGCCTGCGAGCCCTGCTCCCCCCCCCCAGGCCTCAGCCTGCCAGCCCTGCTCCCCCCCCCCAGGCCTCAGCCTGCCAGCCCTGCCCCCCCTCAGGCCTCAGCCTGCCAGCCCTCCTCCCCCCCCCAGGCCTCAGCCTGAGAGCCCTGCCCCCCCCAGGCCTCAGCCTGCGAGCCCTGCTCCCCCCCAGGCCTCAGCCTGTGAGCCCTGCTCCCCCCCAGGCCTCAGCCTGTGAGCCCTGCTCCCCCCCAGGCCTCAGCCTGTGAGCCCTGCTCCCCCCCAGGCCTCAGCCTGTGAGCCCTGCTCCCCCCCAGGCCTCAGCCTGAGAGCCCTGCCCCCCCCCAGGCCTCAGCCTGTGAGCCCTGCTCCCCCCCAGGCCTCAGCCTGTGAGCCCTGCTCCCCCCCAGGCCTCAGCCTGTGAGCCCTGCTCCCCCCCCAGGCCTCAGCCTGTGAGCCCTGCCCCCCCCCAGGCCTCAGCCTGCCAGCCCTGCTCCCTGCCCCCCCCAGGCCTCAGCCTGCCAGCCCTGCTCCCCCCCCCAGGCCTCAGCCTGCCAGCCCTGCTCCCCCCCAGGCCTCAGCCTGCGAGCCCTGCTCCCCCCCAGGCCTCAGCCTGCAAGCCCTGCTCCCTGCTCCCCCCCAGGCCTCAGCCTGCGAGCCCTGCTCCTCCCCCCAGGCCTCAGCCTGCCAGCCCTGCCCCCCCCCAGGCCTCAGCCTGCGAGCCCTGCTCACCCCCCCAGGCCTCAGCCTGTGAGCCCTGCCCCCCCCAGGCCTCAGCCTGTGAGCCCTGCTCCCCACCCCAGGCCTCAGCCTCCAGCCCTGCTCCCCCCCAGGCCTCAGCCTTCGAGCCTTGCTCTCTGGTCCCGAGCCTCTCTGAGCCTGCTTCCCAGCACCGCGGAGCCCTCCCCCCACCCCCCCGCGCCCAGGGTGTCGCTGATGAAGAACCAAAGCGCACGTGTGGCTTGCTGGACACACAGCTCTCCTGAGCCCCTGTGCCCCCCCCCCCGAGGTGCAGCTAGGGCTCTGCCCACGGTTTCCTTACCCGCCTGCCATGCCGCCTGCCCCCGACGAACCCTGGCCACTCACCTGGCACTGGGGAGGCCGTTAAGGAGCCAGGGGAATCCCTGTGGCCTGCTGGGCAGCCCCTTGGCAGCCTCCCCCCCAGGGGGCCTGGGGCGTTGAAAACACAGGGAGCATGCGGGGGGGGGGGGGGGGGGAGGTGCCAGGAAGGATACAATCATTTGCCGATCCGAGGGTGACCTCTGCCTCAGTTTCTCCAGCTTCTGCAGCTGTTTGATCTCATTGTTTTGGACACGTTTACATTTCTTGATCTCTGCCTGTGGAGAAGAAGAGGCGGTTATGTACCGGGGACCCTGCTGGGGGGGGGGCCGCCACCGCCCGTCCACAGCGCCCCGCTCACCCGGGTCTGCTTTATCTGGGCTCCGTATTGCTGCAGCGGGCTGACCACCTTGGCCTCCAGCCGCTCCACCTGCAAGGCACCCCCAGTGCAGCTGGCCGAGGCTGAGCCGCAGCCTCTCTGGAGGGTCCCCGGGGCCCCAGACCTCACACCCCAAGGAGCACCAGGCAGAGCCGAGCAGCAAGCACCGCTGGCTGGTCCCTCGGGCGGCCTTGGGAGCCCCCCCCCCTCCGGCGGGAAGGCTGCCGGCCCCACGCACCTCGGCCTGCCGGTAGTCCTGCAGCTTGGCCAGGTCCTCCGCCAGGCCCCTCACGGCGGCCCGCAGCGCGGGGCTCTCGGTGTTGGCGAAGTCGATGAGCTGCTTGACCAGCTGGTCAGCCGTGTCCCGCAGCCGGGCCGTCTTGCGTGTGTAGGAGGCCAGCAGCGAGCAGAACTGGCCGAAGTGCTTCTCGGCATTGGCCACTGTGCTCTCCATGATCCTCACCTGGCTGTCCCTGCGGAGCCCAGGCGGTGACACTGGGCAGCTCGGGAGGTGACGCGGCCCCGGTGGGCGGGGACCCGGGCAGGCCACAGCCACAGCCCCCTTTCCCCCCAGGTAGGATTACAGGCGTGAGCCACGGTGCCCACCAGCAGCCTGTTTTTAAAGGATGGGATCGGATGTGGTCCTGCAGCCTAGCTGCAGCATGGTGGAGGCTGGAGCCTGGAGAGAGGGGTGGGTAGAGAGAGTTGGGGCTCCACAGAAGTGGGGGGGCAGGGCAGAGCGGCTTTTGAGGGGTGAGGGAGGAAGTTGGGGAATGGCGCCCGTGCTTTGCCTGCCACATACCAGCCCCAGAGCGGAGGCACCGCGGTCCGGAGCCCTGCCTCCCTCGACCTTTCACCCCTGCACCCCCCACCCCTGGCCCCCAGTCCTCAGCGCGGCGCTCACCTGGAGAGGATGATGTTCATTGTGGCCAAGGCGCGGCGCTGGCAGTTTCGGGGAATTAGCCCAGGCTCCAGGGACACCCAGCTCTGAGGGAGACCCAACAGGGCTGGGCACAGGTGTGCGGCGTGGGCTCCGGGGACGCTGGCACCTGGTTGCCGGGCAACCCTGGGAGGAGCTGCGGCTGGTCACCTCCCCAGCCAGGTGTGGAGCCCCACCCTCCCCGTCTGCCAGCCGGGTGCTGGCCAAGGGGGCCGGGGTGGGCGCTTCGTGCATTCAGCAGGGACACCCAGAGAGGCCCCCCGGCCCCCTCCTCACAGCAGCTGGGGTCCGGGCAGCTTGGCCGGCGGCCGCCCAGGCTCCGCTGTGTTTGCGCTTCCTGTGGGTGTCAGGGAGACCTGGTTACTCAGGAGGGTGTGGCTGAGAGGCGCAGGGTGAATTTGGAGCCCGTCTGGCCAGTGCAGGAAATGAGAAGACCCAGCGGAACAAAGCCGCGGCGTCTGTGTTGCACCCGCCCGGGGCTCTACACACGCAGTTTCTGTCCAGCACCACGAAGAAGTTGGAGAAAACTGCTCTGACCAACTGTGAGACATTTGCGTTTTAATGTATACAGGCTGGGCACAGTGGGTCACACCTGTAATCCCAGCTATTCCGGGAGGAGAGTTGTGGTCTGAGTCTGGCCTGGACAAAAATGCCACACACTAAGGCGCGTACCCACGCACGCACGCGCGCGCGCGCACACACACACACACAGGTACTCAAGTGGCAGAGCAGGTCTTGAATTCAATCCCCCATACCTCATAGAAAGAGAGAGAGAGAGAGAGGAGGGAGGGAGGGAGGGAAGGAAGGAAAGAAAGAAGGAAGGAAGGAAAGAATAATGAGACCAATTAAGAGATTGAAGTAGGCAGAGAGTTGTGGAAGCTTTGCCTTGATGCTGTTGGCTGTTACACTGTATCTTTGGTGGTGGTTAGGCTGTATCTTTGTCGGTGGTTACACCGTATCTTTGTCGGTGGTTACACTGTATCTTTGGCAGTGGTTACACTGTATCTTTAGCAGTGGTTACACCTCATCTCTGGCTGTTGGGTAATGGACACACTGTTTCCCATCTGCTCAGGATTTGTTCAAGACAGAAGGAAGGCAAGGACTCTAGCGTCAGCTACACACGAGTTCAGATTCCACACGTGGCTTTACTGTGTGGCCGTGGCAGTCACCTGCCCTCTCTGGGCTTCAGTGATGTCTCCAAGGCCCCGATGAGGATGCCCTGCTGTGTTGGGGAGGAGCGTCTCCAGGTGCGCTGTCTGTCTGGGGATCTGTGCTCCGCTCCAGAGCCGTCCTCCCACCGTGCCGCCCCCGCCGGGCCCCGCCACCCCTCACTCCGCCCTGACCTCCCTCCGGGGCTCCAAGCAAACCCCGCATTCTAATGGTAGCTTGCGTTTCCCTCCCACTGCGGGGGGGGGGGGGAACTCTGCACTCTGCTCTGCGTGGTGTGGCCGCCCCAACCCGCCACCCCTCTCCCCTTCCCTGTTCTCTTCACTCTGGGAGGGGGTGCTGGACTTCACGGTGTCACCCTAACATGCCTGTCCACCCCACACCTCACGACACGGCCTGAGTCTTGGGAACGGAGTCTTTGCCTGTGGACGTAGGGTACAGGCGGTCCAGGCCTCTGAGTAGGAGGGGCAAAAAACCCCTGGGATCTTGGGGGCACCAAGGCTGCGGGGGGCCCCCAGCGGCCGAGAGGAGGGACGTGGGCACTGAGCACGGAGGGTGACAGGGACGGTCACTCCTGACCCAGCCCCAGAGCTCAGAGGGGCCACACAGAGCCGGAGCGCGGACACAGCGCGCTCCTGTGTCTCCTCTGTGTCCCAAATCAGAGCACCCACTGGGCGAGGGGACCCCACCCACGCCAGCCTCGTGGGGTCCCCTCAGTGTCACAGGAGCCGAGGCATGGTTCTGTTCTCTGGAGACCCCAACCCTCCGGGGACAATGACAAACTCGAGCCTGTGCTGCAGCCGGTGACCACAGGGGGGCGGCAGAGACCTCATCTCAGGCTGTGGGCCTGAGCCAGAGGGGCTGCCCTGGGCCACCGGGCGGGGGGGGGGGGGGGGGGGGGAGGGGGGCGCTGGGAGAGAAGCCAGGGGCCTCTCTTAGACCATTTTGGAAACCCTGGGAATTTGGAATAATGAGCGGGACCTCCTGGCTCCCAGCATGGAGACATCTGGTGGAGGCCACGGGCATGCTGGCGCTGTCTCCCTGCCTGTCTGTCCATCTGCTTCTCTCTCTCTCTCCCTCTCTCTCCCTGTCTCTCTCTGTCTCTCTGTCCCTCTCTCCCTCTCTCTCCCTGTCTCTCTCTCTCTCTCTGTCCCTCTGTCTCTCTGTCCCTCTCTCCCTCTCTCTCACTGTCCTGTACCCTGCTGGGCCCTGTGGCCCTGGGGGAGCAGCCACCCTGAGGTCCGGCCCCCATCTCTGGCGGCCCAGGGCATCTGCAGACCACGTGGAGTCCAAGCCAGCCGGGTGCCGGCGTCCGGTGCATTCCGGGCCCGGCTGCCCCCCAGGGCCTTGATGGGTGGGCGCGTGGCTGGCTTGTGCCATCCCAGAGGCCCCGCGAAGGTGTCCTGGTGTCCCCGTGGCTCCTGGGGACCCGCTCATGTTTCTGGGGTGCTCACCGCTTGTCGACCATCATCACCGAACAATCAGGTGCGGTTCTGGGATTTCTCCCAGTGAGCAGAAAAAGGCAAAGAAAACCCCATGTGTTTCTCTAGGAAGAGCGGGTGGGGATTCAAAGCCTGGGGGTGCTGGGGGCGAAGAGGGTGGCAGCCCTCTGGGTCCAGAAACAGAGAGAACCCGGGGGCTCCTTGGGGGAAGCCTGGAGCGAAGTGAGCGGAGGCCGGGGTGGCGAGGAGCGCTGAGGCCAGGTCCTGCCCCGGGTCTGGCGTGCAGTGTGACTTTGGGCGGCCACTCACCCTCTCTGAGCCTCACCTTCTCATCTGTGGGCTAGGGGGGCGTGTCCCCGCAGCTGGTCCCTGGGCTCACCCGCACCCACAGCAGCCTGAGGTCCTGAGGTTTCTGAGCGGTAGCCACGGCCTGGGCTCCCCTGGGAGCTGCTGGGGGGGGGAGGGGCGGGGGAGGCACCAAGGCTTCAGCTCTGGGTCTCCCCCGACCACTGCTCTCCAGGATGGAGAAAAGACAATTCCAGAGCAATTAGCAGCTCTCCAGGAGGGGCTTCGGAGGCGTTCCTTGAAAAGCTCTCCTCTAATTATTAGAAAATCCAGACACACAGGTAGCAGACAGGAAGGGGAAATGGAGAGGGTGCGTGTCACCGCGGGTGACATGTGTCCTTCCCCCGCAGGCCCACGAGGACGCCCCCCCCACCGCCGGAATCTGACAGCCCACGCCAGCTCGCCTTGCCTCTTCTACATCTCTTTGTTAAGCTGCTTCGAGCTCACAGAGTGGTGCAGGAGGGCAGAGCGCCATCCGCCCGCCCGGGCCTTGTCCTCCACTGCCAACACAATGAAAGAGCCCTGTGGCACGGGCGCAGGCGGCTCCCGGCTAGCCGCGGGTCCTGAGTTCAAGCCTCAGCGCTGGAAACAGCAGCGCACGCTCCGCCCCTGCTCACGTGGCCAAGTGAGAAACAGATCTTTAAAAATAACTTTGCACCAGTGGAGTTCCCCAAATTTCACCCCAGGGCCAGGGCCGCTCCAACCCTGAGATGTCTGTGCCAGGCAAGTGGGAGGCCCCCAGTTCAGACCCCAGCACCCCAAACTAAACCAAACATTTCATTCAGAGAAAGAACATCATCTCACACACAGACGATGGTGAGAGGGAAGGGAACACAGTCCCAGACCCTCGCGTCCTTACCCCGCCCTCCGAGATGACCTGCTGATAACCTTGGCTCAAATCCCAGCTCAGACGCCGTGTTGCTGTGGGCCTCAGTTTCCCTACCTATGACATGGACTGGTGAGAAAGCCCTTTCCTCGTGGGGGAATGCGCCGTGGTCTGGCACTCCAGCGGCCTGGGCTGTAGTTCCTACACAGTGGCTGTTTTTATTTACCTTCGCGCCCCCCACTCCTGCCCCCCTGAGCTGGGTGGGGGTGGGGGAGAGCCTGCCTGGCCAGGGTGGGGAGAGCGGGGAGAGCGGGAAGGTGCCCCCTCCGCCGATTCTGCCGGGCCACGGGCCACCGGCCATGCTGCGTCTGCCAGAGGGAGTGAAGGGTGACGTCCCGTGGCCTGGGCACAACTCCATCCCGGCCTCGCACACCACCGTGCCCTTTAGACAACCGCACTGAGCTCCCGTGGCTTCGTGAACCCACTCTGGAGCCATCACCCCACGGGCCAGTGAACCCCTCCTAGAGGCCCAGCCCAGGCCTGGAGTGCAGCCAGGCTGCCAAGAAACTGCAGCCTGAGGCCATCAGATTGTCCCTGCCCCCACCGCAGGACCACGTCCCTCTGAGGGAGCTACCAGCCAGACCCGAAGGAACCAGCCATCTGGTGACAGCTTGGCAATGCCCCCCCCGTGTTGGGGTGGCCCTGAGGCTTGGCCTGCTGGACCTCAGAGAACTGCAGCCTGCCGGAGCGCCAATGCAGGGGCGCTGCAGCCCTCCACCCTCCACCCATCCACCTCCATCCTCCATCCTCCACCCTCCATCCATCCCCAGACATCCCTGTGCAAAATGTGCACAGCCCTTAGAGCTCATGGGGCTGGATAAGTAATCCAGGAATGGCTTCAAAGATGGACCTATGAGACTCCTCCTCTTATGCAAATGAGAAGACCAGGCAGGTGTGCCCCAGCCAATGCAGATCCTCCTTTTATGCAAATGAGGACCTTGGCTCCACCCTGTCTACTGAGGGTCCGTGGTACAAGTTAATTTATTTTAACCTTTGCAGGCTTTTGAATCTGCCTTGTCTTCCTCTTCTTCAAGGTCCTGCTGCTGCTGGAAATTGTGGGTGCTCTGGGCTCCCTGGATGCTGCTGGCGCCTGCAGGGCACACAGGGGACTCCGACAGGGAGCTCGGGAACAGGGGCTCCGACAGGGAGATGGGGAACAGCCACAGGTGTTAGTGCTGTACAGACTCCTCTGCCCTTCCGGGACCATCTTCCTCCTCTGCGGAGGTGGGGCACTGGCAGGCATCGCAGGGCACTGGCGGGCACTGTGGGGCTTGCCGCTCACCGCGTACTAAGGGAGTTATCTGAACATCTCCTGTGTGTCAAAACCACCCGCCAGGCACTGTCCCTGTTCACACTCGCCCTGCTCGCTGGCTACGCACGCAGTGTGTAAGCTGTCGTCTGGCCGCTCGGTATCTGGTGTCCTTGTCTGTCAACAATTCTCCCTGCAGTGACCGCAGAGCACACTAGGTCTCGGCCCTGCAGAGGTGGCCCTCATATATGTAGGTGCTCAGCCACGTGCTGGCCACCGGGCACCGTCTCCCCCACCATCCACAGGGGCAGGAGTGTGCCCAGCAGTCCCCAGGGCCCATGAGTGCAGCACACAGTAGGTATGAGCTCCGTAATTTCTGAACAAATTGCGTGAACGTGGCCGCTCAGTCCAGCAGGTGGAGATACTGGAATCAGGGGTGGGAGGCCACCCGGCCCCTCCGGGGGAGGCCGCAGCCCCACAGCCCCACTGGCCCAGGGTCAGAGTCTACCTGGGTGGCCTGGCCTGACTTTGGTGGCAGGCAGCTCAAAAACACAGCCAAGGGGTCACGAAGCGGCGGGGGGGGGGGGGGCCTCTCCTAGCCTGGCCTCGCTGGTGCCTGGGCCTGCCCAGCTTGTCCTATCCGTCTGGGGGCTGCCCTGGTCCCTGGGGTCTCACTGACCAGGCAGCACACCTTCCACTCTGGGGGTGCCTTCTCCATCAGCAGCCTCCCAGCACCGCCCCCCCCATTTGCAGGCTACCTTCCATGTACAAAAGCCAGCCAAAGAGAGGTGAGACGGAGCTCAGGAACCCCCTAGGGCACCCCCCTCCCTTCCCCCCAGCCCCCCCTGCACCCCCCCTCCAGCTGGGGAGTCCTCCCACCTGCCGGGCCTGGCCATGCAGCTCCTGGGAGCCGAGACTGGAGGGCACTGAGCCAAGGAGGTGCAGGGGTGCTGGGCGGGGGCCCCAGCTGACACCCGCCCCCCCTCCTCCCCTCAGGCCAGGACTGTGGGGCAGGTTGTTTATTCCAAAAGAGCTCCTGACTCCACCTAACCAGCCTTGTCTTTTAGCCTGAGTGCCGCCTGCCCAGGTGGGCAGCGATTCCTCCCTAAGCAGGCCAATGCTCTGGCCTCCTTGGGCTCCTCCTCCTTCTCCTCCCCCTCCTCCCCCTCCTCCACCTTCTCCTCCTCCTCCTCTTCTTCCTTCTCATCTTCTGGTGCTACTGGGGTTTGAACTCGGGATCCCACATTCAGGTTGTTTGCTAGGCTGGTGCCCTGCCACTTGAAACATGCCTCCAGTCCAGCATTTTGCTGGATCCTTTGGCTCTCAGCCTCCTGAGTAGTTTGGATTGAAGGCATGAGGCCCTGCTCCCCGCCCACAGGTGGTGATCTGTAGGTGATCAATGCAGCAGGCATACTGAAATGTGCCGAAGGGACTTGCACTGAGAGGTCCAGAGGCCCCACGCTGCCCGGGGCTTGAAAGCCAGGTGGAGGAGGCTGGGCCACCCCCCTGTGCACACAGTAGGCGCCGACGCAGTGTGTGTCTGCTAACTATGTCAGGGCCTTCGCACAGAGACCCGCTTGGGACCTTCCCTGGCCTCAACTTGGCTCCTGCCCGGGAGACACCAGATTGTGGCAATCACCCAAAAAAGCCCTCAGCCTGGCTCCTGCGCTCGGGACTGGCGAGGGCTGCGCTCCCCACAGTGGGTGGGAGAGGGAGCAGGTCCAGATTCGCTGACCTCCTCCTTGGAGGGGTAAGAGCACCCTGTGCTGTGTGAGTCGACATGCAGGCTCACATTGGCACACAGTAGGTGCTCAGTGAGTGTTGTCCCCTCCCCTCCCACCCCCGGCCGTGGCAGGTCACTGGGGAGTCGAGCCCAGGCAGGCCTGAGCTCCCATGGCATCTGTCGGTGTCATAAATCTCGCAGGGAGGACTGGACATGGGCACACACAGCCCTAATTGGGTCTGGAGCCCCGCAGCTCTCAGCCGCTCTGACCTGCGCTGGAGGAGCAGGGGCCAAGGCGAAGGCTGCTTTCTTTGCCATTCAAGTGCAGGCTTTGTTTGCGCTGAAATCTGGCTCCAGCCCCCTGGCCCTGGGCGCCTTCTCTACACGTGTGCAGAAGTCTGACTTATCCCTTCTTAGGAGAAGGAAAAAGGCATGAACATTTCATTATCCTGGGGCCAAAGGGGTGGTAAGTGCATAAAGAGCTGAGTTTTTCCTCTCCAAGCCCCCGGCAGAGCCCGGGTGGCCCTGGTGGGGGGGAGGGCTCCCGTCCTTCTGGCCTTCATCCTCCTCCCCCTCCACTGTGGGGTGAGCTGTCCTTTCCTGCTCTCTGGAGGAGCCCCGGGTTTCGGGGTGAGCACAGTGAGGTTCGAGGCAGCCTGCCAGCTCTGCTCCCTGGCACAGAAGAGGGAGGCAGCGGAGGGGCCAACAAACCCTTCCCTGGCTGCACACTCCATGGCCAAGAGGGTGGGGCCTGTGGCGGCAGGGCCCAGAACATTCTACACAGTGGAGGCCAAGAAATTCCAAAAGAAACATTCTGTAGCTTCCAGCCTGTAAGAGGAGGAAGAGGATTTCCTCTTTGGGCAGCTTCTGGGGTCTCTGGGGGCCTCCCTCAGTGGCGGCTCCTCTTGGCTGCCAGGATCGAGGGTGAGCATGGGGCGGGGGGAGGGATGGGCAGGAAGTGAGGTCCGGGTCCCCGCATCACCAAATTTGGAGGTGCTCAGACCAAGCCTCAGGCCAGGCAAGACCAGGACTCTGATGACACTGTGTCCTCCGTGGACATCTTGGGGACAGCCCCCACTGCTGTGGAGCTCCCCCCCACCAAGGTTTGCAGAACAAATGTCTGCAGAGCTGTATCAGAGAGGTCAATAGCTCAGGTTCTACTTGCCAATCTACCTGGTGGAGCAGACTTCAGGTACACCTCCCAGCATCCTCTGTACCCCACTGGGTCCACCCAGAGCTACAAAAAAGGGAAGAAAAAAAGAGAAAGGAAATTGACATAATTGGTGTTCTAAAAACCGATCATCCAGTTACCAAATATATTCCCAAAAGCATGCATGTGGGCTGGGAAGGTGGCCTAGTGGTAGAGTGCTCGCCTAGCATGCATGAAGCTCTGGGTTCAGTACCACATACACAGGAAAGGCTAAAAGTGGGTCTGTGGCTCAGGTGGTAGAGCGCTAGCCTTGAGCAAAAAGAAGCTCAGGGACAGTGCCCAGGACCTGAGTTCAAGCCCCAGGACTGGCAAAACAAACAAAAACCACACCAAACAATGTGCACTTGCTGAGCACAGCACTGTCATCCCAGCCACTCAGGAGGCTGAGATCTCAGGATGACAGTCAAGGCCCTGGCAGGAGAGCCCATGAGACTCTCACCTACAATCAACCACCAAAAAGCTGGAAGTAGAGCTGTGCCTCAAGTGGTAGAACACTGCCCTTGAGCAAAAGAGCTCAGAGACAGTGTGCAGGTCCTGAGTTCAAGTCCCAGAATACACACACAGACACACAGACACACACACACACACACACACACACAGACACACACACACACACACGCACACACGTCATGAAGCCCCCTCCACTGGGAACTTTTCTACCTGCCTGTGCAGGTCATGTGCTCCTGAAAAAGACTGGTTATATACCAGGTGACAGCAGCCGGCCATGGGTGCCGCCTGCTTCTTGGCCCCCACGGGCTCTGGGCACAGGGAGAGTGTAACTCACACGGCTCTTCCCTGGGCCCAGTGGAAGCTTGTCATCAGGAGCACTGGGTGTGGAAAGGAAGTGGACCCCCCCCTTCCCACAGAGGCCACCAAGCCAAGAAACTGTGGCAGTTCCCACAGACCCCACACACAATGACCTGTGCGAAAGCCACCGCCTCTTGGAATCAGGGACAATGCTTGGCTCTGGGTCCCGAAGGACACCCCAGGGTCTCCGGAGGCTGGCCGGGCTTGCCTGGGCTCTGCCTGCCCAGCGGGAGGGGCCACACCTGGTGACTCCTTCCTTCCAGCGGCCGCTCGGCTCCGGAGTTCCGGCCACGCCTTTCCTGCAGCCACCCCTCTAGCCTGTCCCCGCACCCCCGTGGCCCTGGGGCTCTGGCCTCCGCTGGCCTCTGTCCCCAGCCCTCTGAGGGCGGCTCCGTCGGGGACAGGAGGAAGGGGGTGGTGTCCACTGATGGAGTGGCCGGCATGGGCCTGCCCCTCTGGGAGTCCTGACAGCAGTCCATGTTGTGGCTGCCCGGAGGGGGAAACTGAGGCGAGGGGAGGGGACGTGGCTTGCTAAGTTGGCACAACTAAGTCCACAATGGAGAAAAGACAAGATGTGCACCATGGGTGCAGATGCTTCCGCCTGTGAGTGTGCGTACCCCACACCCCGGGGCGGGCTGGGGCTCTGAATGTCCAGGCAAGCTAGGAAACAGAGGCCAGACAGAAGGAAAGCTGCCAGGATGGCTCACTAGAGGGGAGGGACCAGGACGGCAAGGTAGACCCTGCTGCGGGTGGCTGTGTGTGGCCGCGCGTGGACATCCACACCTGGGGACAGGTGGCTCCCGGGGCTCAGGTCTCTCAGAGGGAGGACGAGAGAAGCAGGGAGGAGTCAAAGCCATGAGCCCAGGGCTGTTTGCCCAGGTCCCCAAGGGCAAAGGGCAGGCAGGGACCAGTGTGAAGGCACGTCTGCTGTCCCCTCGGCCTCCCAGCCGAGCCTGTCGGGGGGGGGGGGGTCTCTGAGCCGTGAGGACGGGGTTCACCTGAGCCTGGCCTCGGCCCTCTCTGTCACCAGCAGGTCCACTTCGGAAGGTCTGGGGGCTGCTCTGACCCTCAGCCTCCTCCTCCGCGTAGTGAATGACGTGTTTCTACCCCTGGATGAGGGGAAGAGGAGCCTGGCTGGGGCAGGGGCTTCCTGAGGCTCACATGTGCAGGAGGAAAGGGGAGAAAGTGGAGCCAGAGGAAAGGCTGGTGGAGAGGAGGGAGAGCATCCTGCACTTCCTCCCAGCCTGGCCTCAGCCTGGCCCCACTTCCTGTCTGAACTGGCCAGCCGGGCAGGCCCTCCTGAGCCCTCTCCACGCCGCTTGCTGCCACCCGGGCGGGTGACCCGGCGGGAACCGGGAACGCTCCTTCCCCTCCTCTCTGCTCCAGCTGCCTGACCTCCCCAGCAGCTGCTCTGATTTCACAGGGCCCCTCCCCGTCTGCAGCCGGGCCAGCAGCCTGGCCAGTCTCCTCCCCCACTGAGCTCACACGGCCACCCTGGGCCCAGGCCTCATCTGGACCCCACAGTCCAGGTGGCCAGCGGCGGCCTTCAGCATGGATGCTCGCAGGGAGGGCAGTGCCTCTACCACTCGCTACCTAGAAAGATCTCAGGCAAGGGCTTGATTGGTCCCGCTGGGCCCCAAGCCCACGTCTGGACCAATCAGTGGCTAGAAGAATGGGGACTTGTGATTGGCTGAGGCTAGGTCACATGTCTTCTTTTGTTGCCAAGGAGCAAGGGTGAAATACTGAGATTGGCACCTATCCCGGGAACACATGGGCAGGGAGCAGGGCCCGGGTGAACCTGCTGTCCCCTGAGGTCCTCACAGGGCCAGTCTGAGATGGAGGGTGGATGGAGCTGAGAGGGTAGCTCTCCCGAAGGGCACCCTTCCCCGCCGTGCAGTCCACTGCGGGCCTATCCCAGTGCCCGGCCTCCCCGACCACCTCCGGGCACATGTCAACATCTGGCCGGGCTGCTGGGGTGGCTGACGGGAACCAGGGAGCATACGGAAACACTCGGGCCAGCCGGGCTGAGGGGCTGACCCCTGGCCAAGCTGATGGGGGGGGCGGTCTGGAGAGCACCTCCCTGCCGGCAGCCCATGTGACACACCGCTGCTGGACAGTGACCACCACAAAGCCCTTGTGTAACCAGCCTTGTCCGGGAGAGAGGCGAGGCCCTCGGGCAGCCGTCCAGCCCGGCTGCCTTTCCTGCTGCGGGGCCTGGGGTGTACAGGGACATGGCTCAGAGGGGACAGGGCCAGGGGGCAGGGAGTGGGGTGGGGTCTGATTAAGGCTAATGATTAATTAGCCTAATGATTCGTGACTAATCCTTCATCCCTCTGCCAGCCTTCCCTCCCCTTCCTTCCCCTCTCTCCTCCCCCCTTACATTTCTCTCCTCCTTCTCCCCCCCCCACCTCTTCCTTCCTTTCTTTCCTCTCCTGGCCTCTCTTTTTCTCTTGCCTTCTTGGGGAGCTCATCCTGAGAACCCCCATAAGCCAGGCAAGAGCTTGACAGGGGGGCAATTTACCAAGGCTCAGTCTCTGCTTCTGATTATGCAGTTGGGAGTGGCTGGGAATCTGCCTCGTTCCCACTGAGCCACACCCTTTCAGGGGAGGGGGCACAGCAGGTCCAGCCACACCGAGCTCTGCTTGGGTGGGGCTTCGGGTGATCACTTCCGAAGTAGACAGGGGGTGGGAACGGGAGGACAGCCTCAGCAGAATTGAGCCCAGCTGGGGTCCCCAGGAACTTTCCAGTTACTGTCTCACACATCAGCCTGGCCCAGCTGGGCGCTGGCCCTCTGTCCATCTGTGTGTCATCCTTCCATGTGCCATTTGCTCATTTGTGTGTCATCTGTCCAGCTAAATGTCTGTCCATCTGTGTAAGTCACCTGTTCAAAGCTACTCCCCCGCTACACAAGACCTAGGCCGCAACCTCCGTCCTTCCCCTACACCAGAGGGATTGACAACTTTTGTCAGATTTTTTTTTCTTTTTTCTTTTTCTTTTTTTTTTGTCGTGGGGCTTGAACTCTTGGTCTGGGCGCTGTCCCTGAGCTCTTTGGTTCAAGGTTAGCACTCTACCACTAACGCCACAGCACCACTTCATTGGCGATAAGAGTCTCACAGACATCCTGCCTGGCCTGGCTTTGAATCAAGATCCTCAGAGCTCAGCCTCCTGAGTAGCTAGGATGACAGGCGTGAGCCATCAGTGCCCAGGTTTTTGTTAGTTTTTTGAGCCACAAAAACAAAGAGGTTTTCTTTCAGTGGTGAGGGGATGTCTGTCCTCTAGCTGACCATTAAAATGATTCCATGAATGACAAAGCTTTAAAAAGCCTGGGCGTGGTGATACGTGCCTATAATCCCATTTCATTTCTCCCTTCCTCTCCTTCTCTGAATCTGTTTCTGACTCCCACCCTGACTGTCTTTCTATAATCCCATTTCATTTCTCTCTTCCTCTCTCCTGTTCTCTGTTTCTGTCTCCCACCCTGACTGTCTTTCTGTTTCTCTTTGCCTCTGTTTCATTACAATGCGTTTATTGAAAACACACGTTGTTAGTCTTGGAGAGGTTCCTGCGGTCCTGAGAGTCTGCATTTGAACATGGCTCCCAAGTGGTTTGCTGTGTACTGATGTTGGAGGCCCTGCTTCTGGCGGCCTTCCCGCTGGACCGCATTCATGGTGGATGCGGTGCTGCTGGCAGGACACGGTGCGGGGTTCCCTGGCTTAGTAACTATGCCGGTACCCCTCCTTCCAGGCACCCCGAAGGGTGTGTCTTCTGGCCTGGCCTATGCTCTGGGGGGGGGGGGGGGGGAAGGGCACCAGTCACCGCTGGAGGAGAAGCACTTGGGCATGGAGCTGTGGCTATGCTTGTGTTTTCAGAGGCCCCAGGTCTCAGCTGGGGGGTACAAAGCTGAGATAGAGGAGGCAGCGCTCAGGATAAACAGTGACCCAGAAAAGGAGGGGTCAGCAATGACCCCCCACTCCCATACCCTGTGGGAGTCATGCAGGACGTGGCGCCATCTGCTGACTGGGGGTCTGGGGGTCTCTGGGGCCTTTTCTGCTGGTCTCCAGGCACTGGCTGACAAGTATCTTGGGAGCTTAGCTACTCGCAGCATCCCCTGGGGCTTGACCATGATCTCCTAGCATGCTCTGGGGCTTGGCCATCTCCCAGCATGCTCCTCTGTGTGGCAGGTGTTGATCGAGGCTCTGTCTGAGAGGTGCGCCACCGTCTCCTGACCCCAGCTGGCCATGGTCTCTTTTGTGCTCTACAGGCAGCAGGGACAATACTGGTGCCGCCTCAGGCAAAGCCAGAACACTAAGGACTGTCATCTGGCTGCACCCCCATCCCAGTCCGGGGGCCCTTTGCTCCCTCTGATGGTCCTGCACATCACCCTTAAACTAAGGCCGCCCTCCTCCCCGGCCCCGCCCCTCCCACCAGGGCCTGCTCCAGGTGGAGGCGGGGCACCTGTGGGTTTCATTGCTACAATTGCTCCGCTCCTGCAGACAGAGGGGCTCCGCGAAGGGTGTGGGGTGGCCGGGGACGTGGAAGCCACCCACCCATGGGGATGAAGGCTCCCCAGGCCTCCCTCTCCACCTCCCACCTCCTGAAGTGCTCAGGGACCACAATCCCCCAGGGCCTGGCCTGCAGCCTCCAAAGCCAGCCAAGGCCGGCAGCGTTTCCTGTCACTCAACTTCCGGTGCTGATGCGTGTTCCCCGTGTGCGGGAACCTGGATGGGGGGGGGGGGAGTTGGGCTGCATCAGAAGTCAGGGGCGGGGCTCTGCCTCAGAGTGGGGGTGCACCCCCCCCAGGCTGTTAGGTCCCAGAGCCCCTTGCTGTCCTCGCCGCCTGCCCGCGCCAGCTGAGACCCTCCACACCAGTTCTTGGTAATTAAGATCCCGATGGCAGGCACAGGCATGCCCCGTCTGACAGCCACAAGCAGGGGTTGGGGCTCAGCCACCTGATCTGGTCCTGTTTCCCTCCTGGGGACCACCACGGCGGGCCGGGGGGGACCAGACAGAGCAGGATCACTGCGTGCCCATCATCAAGGGCCCCAACATGGCCACTTCATCGGCTGGGTGGCAGTACCCCTGAGCTGGGGGTACACAGCTGGGCACCCACCCTACTGAAGGAGGGCAGGGCATCCAGAGGGAGCCTTCTTCTGAGAGAGGATCAACATAAAAGGTTCTAGAAAAGAAATGCAATGATTTCAGGTGTGGGCACACAGTGGAGGGGTGTCCCTCCCTGGGAACGGTGGCATTCCCACTGGTGCCAGGTGAACACTGAGAGCCAGCCAGGACCAGCTCTGCTCAACCTGATGAGCACATGGCTGAGGCTCAGACATGCCCCCCCCCCCGGGGTGGGAGGGGGGGGGATGGGCACAACAGGGCCAGGAGGAAGCGCTTAGCGGGGAGTGGGCAGCCATATGGGCTGGCTCCATCGGAGCCCCTCACCAGGCTGGGACAAAGCAGCCGGAATCAGGCTTCCTGCCTTTGAGGCAGCTCTAATGGGGGGGCGGGGGGAGTGAGCTGTGCAGGCGTGAGGAGAGCTGACAGGGCCAATGGCCCACAGGCAGAGGACCAGCGCCAACACCAATACCTCCTTCAGGCCTGGGGCTGAGGCTGGTTGTCCTAAGCCAGCCTGGGGGGTGGGGGGAGGTGAGGGGTAGGGCAGAGAGCATGGCCTTGACCCTGCACGTTCCTGTGACAAATGGCCACAACCAAGAGACTGAGTCCTCCTCCCGGCTCTGGGGGTCGGAGCACAGAGTTGGACTCACACCTATAATCCTAACTACTTAGGAGGCTGAGACCTGGAGGATCAAGGTTTGAAGTACGCCAGAAAAGTTAGCCATATCCAAAAAAAGCTGCAACACACAGGACTGAAAGCATGGTTGAAGAGACAGCACCAGATGAGCAAGCAAACCACACCAAGCAGATGTGAGGCCCTGAGTTCAAATCCTAGTACACACACACACACACACACACACACACAGTCTAGCACAGGCCTCAGTTGGTGATAGTGGGGTTCCAGGGGAAAGGTGAGTCCTGGGGGCCCAGGGGCCAGGGAAATGGCACCACAGCATTTGGCTATCACAGTCAATTCAGAGGTGAGGTGTGGGGGCGCTGCAGAAGCCCCGGAGTGTGGACTGAGCAGCTCTGGATTGGCTTGTCAGCTGTGTGCCTGCCTGCCTGCCTGAGCTCCTGAGCTTCAGTTCTTCTGAGAGGCTCTGGCCTGGGAGGGGCTGCGGTGTTAATGGATGGCATTCATAAATGCCTAACTGCCCAGTTCTATGTCTGGCGCCTAGCAGGAACTCTGAGGTGGCCACAACTGGGGTTCAGTGACCCCCATACAGGCTCTGGGGGAGGCAGAGGCAGTGAGCTACCTCAGGACCCCTCCTAAGCAGGAAGTAAAGCACAGGCCAAGAAGAGAATCTGAAGGGCTGTCTGACAGAGCCGAGGCAGGAGGGGTATTGAGGGTAGCCACTCGGGGAGGGGCACTGCGTGGCCAGCAGGGCTGGGGACCTGTGCCCACGGGCGGCTTGTGCAGGGGACAGCCTCAGTGCGGAGCGGAGCTGCTGTCCAGCTCCTCGTACAGCTTCCTGTCGGAGGGGCTCTGATGGATGCCCCGGAGGGGCCCGGCTGGGGGACACTGCTGCACAGGCTCTGGGGAGCTGGACTTGAAAAGTGGCCAGACTTTGGAGGCGTGACACTGCGGTGACAGGCTCAGGCCCAGGCTCCCGGACGCGATGCCGTGGGCTGGCTTTCTCTGTGATCATGGGCACTGCCCTGAACACTGGGTAGGTGGGTGTCCCCTGACCCGATCGCCGCTCTGCCGAACAGAAAGGCAGGTCAGGGGCGGCCCAGCAAATGCCGTGTCTACCCCTGCCTGACTTGCGGGTGGTTGAGGCAAGGTTTGAATCCAGATGTCTCAGCAGCCTTCCAAGTGCCTTTCTGGGGTCCCAAGGGAGCCACAGACGGTTTGAGAGCAGAGGAGTAGCTGAGTGAATCACTTTAGCAAAGCTGCTGGGAGATGGGTTAGAAGGGGAGTCCTCTGGGGAGAAGTATCTCCTCCTGTTCCCCCCCTCCCGTCCAGGCCGGAAGTGGCAGGATGGCCTGGGCGGGGTGGGGTCAGCAGGGCCAAAAGGCAGCCAAGACAGAGCTCTGGGAGGATTCCCAGAATTCTCATGGCCCCTGAGGGCTGTGACAGGAGGCCAGTACTGGCCCAGGCAGTGGGAGGTGGGATTCCCAGGCCTCTTTTCTTACCTCCTTCCGCCCCCCTGCAGCCTGGCCTCTGGGGAGGGGCTTCTTCCTACTCCCTGAACCCCATCAGGCTACATTGCACCCCACCTCCTTTGGAGCCAGGCAGGCCTCTTGCCCCTGGCTTCAGAAGTGCTGAAATCCAGCCTGAGTGGCCAGAGGCCTTTGCTGGGCAGCTGGCCCAGGGCGGGGCCCCGCAACTCGGGCGTGAGCTGGGCTGGCCCTGGGCTGCCACCACTCACCTGGCTTCAAGGCTCCAGATTGGCGTGGCTGACCTCAGCTGACCTTAACCTCTGCCTGACTCCATCCCCGTAAACACCAGGGCCTCACAGAAATGTGCTCTTTAAAATTCCCATCTGATGGGCTTGTTTTGAAGATTTCTCGATGGTAAGGCCGTGGAGGTCAGAGTGGCTTGCACGTGTGCTCGTTTTGACTTTTCCTTGCCAGGATTTTGCCCCTGAGCCTGGGGAAGTCATCCTGATGACCTGGCACTCACACAGGACCAGGCAGAGTTCTGGGCACAGGACACAGCAGACAAACCCCAGCGCCCCCAACCCGGCGCTTTCCATCTAGGGCCTGAGACCCAGAACCCCTCCTGCCCGGGATGGCTCAGATCTGTGTCCCCCCAGCCCAGGACTCTGCCTGGTACCAGGTGTGGCAGGCTAGGGTCCTGGCAGCTGCCGGGGTGACAGCTGAGCCTGCCCCAGGGGACAGGCTCCAACATGTCCGTCCTAGGGTGAGGCAGATTTAGGGAGGGAGGGGGCGGCCAGCTGGTGGTCAGACTGACCCATCCCAGCCTCGGCTTGCCTTGGGTGTGGGGCCACTGACAGGCCTCTGGGCTGTGTCTAGAAAAGACTGGTGACAATGATTGCACAGGGTTGTTGGGGGAATAAAAAGCAGGGGCAGCCGAAGCTGGACGGACACGTTCATCCACGAACCACGGTCTTCCTCGCAGCTCTGAGCCTGGTGCTGTTCTTCCCATGCCACAAATGAGGAGACTGAGGCTGGAAAGCCTCTGGTTTTCTCTCCCAGCTCAGCTCCGCTCAGCCCAGCTTAGTTCTGCTCAGCTCCATGGCGGTGGGCTGTGCACTTGCTCTCTGTGTATTGCTTTCTCCAGAGGCCCCATTTCTCTATGGGTGGCAGGAAGCCACCTCAGTCAACATTAAGGGGTTCATCGAGTGAATCGATGGATGGCAGTCCCGAGTGACCCCAGGCAGGTCCTTCACCTCTCTGGGCTGTGTTCTCTGTCTGGTTAAGGGTGTGGGAACCAAATAGCCTTTCAAGCCCATTCCAGGAACACAGCAAAGTGACAGGGCAGGGCTGAGCAGAGGGAATTTCCAAGGTCCCCGGTCATTTTTAGCCTCCCTCCCTGGAGACAAGTGGCCTGCCCTCTGTCCTCAGCCCCACAGCTTTCACCATGCTCTTTTTCTGGCTGGATGAGCTCAGGCCGCATGCACAGCCAAAGCTAAACTCAAGAGGGCTGGACACGTGGCTGGGGCGGGAGCCCGAGCAGATGGCAGGCCACCTGTTGAAGGGGTGGCTGGGAATCAGCCTCCAGCTCTGGGGCACCTCCGTTGCCCAATCTCCTCCGCCTGCCTGGCACCATGCTCTCTTCTCAGGGGCCCCCAGGTATTCCTGGGGGGGATGGAGGACTACTCCGGCCTGGAGGCTGTCACCAAAAGGGGCCAGCTGAGGCTGGGCCACAGACATGGGGGGCACACCCAGGACAGCTGCAGGCAGCCCCTGGAATCTGGTTCTCAGGGGACAGGTGGTGGTAGGGCAGGGACCCTGAGCAGACAAGGCAAGGGGGCTCTGTTACCCACCTGAGAGGTGCCAGGTGGGGCCCCAAGAGGGGCCTGGTATGCTCTCCCACCAGACTGCCCCCCACAGGGGTGTTTGTAAATGTCTGTTGTTGCAAAACAAACACTAAATCTCCAACGAGCCACATTAGTTCAGGGCCAGGTAGAACCCTTTGAAAATACCCAGAAGCCAAGGAAATCGCATCTGTTCTTCCTGGCAGCCATACCCCCACAGCCAGGCTTCGGGCCTTTCTCTGGACAGCTATGGTCTGGCCTGGGCACTGAGAAGTCTGGATTCACTTCCAGGTCTTCCCTGGATAGCCTGCACATGCTCTCTCCCTGCGTAGCGCGTCTGAGGCAGGGACCTTATCTGTAACTTCAAAATTGCAAAAGCTAAAAAAACAAACCCAGAAAACCGTCTTTGCACTGGCCACAAAAATCTGCCTTGAACTGTCAGGAGACCAT
Organism: Dipodomys spectabilis; assembly: GCF_019054845.1. Taxonomy (NCBI): domain Eukaryota; kingdom Metazoa; phylum Chordata; class Mammalia; order Rodentia; family Heteromyidae; genus Dipodomys; species Dipodomys spectabilis. The sequence goes on along the minus strand of NW_024871305.1, from coordinate 502,453 downwards.
TTATAGCCTCTGCTCCCCGCTCAGCACCACCATTCATTTCTTTGCTGTAGAAATCTCGATGTGTTTGCTTAGGTGTCACAGACCACGTGCACAGGTGGTGTTTTCCGGCGCTCACATCCCTAATCCCAAGCTGTGCGCTCCCTGGGGTGTAGAAGGGAACGCATCTTCACCTGCCTGGATAGACATGTTTGGGGCTGCCATCTGCCGAGAGCTCTTAGCTAGGGTTTGCTAGTTCATTCCTGTGTCTCCCCTCCCGAGAGGGGAGATTCTACCCAGATTGTAGACAGAGTTGTTGAGGCTTGAGGTGGTGCTGCGCGGGAGTGGTGGGGGAGGCTGAGCCCGGCCCTGCTGCCATGCCCAGGTGCCAGCTTGTCGGGTCTGCTGTCCCTTCCTACCCTTGCCCGACGCAGTTTGAGATGTGCCCACAGTCGGGGGTTTATAAACTGCCCCCTCAGAGCCCCGGGCTGACCGTGAAAACCTCGCGGTCTTCCAGGCTCCCCTCTGGTTTCCTGACCTGGGTCTCGAGGAGGAAGAGGGAAGACTGAGCAGGAGCTGCGGAAGATTCTGGGGCTGGACTCGTGCGGCTCCAGGGTCTCACAGTCTGCCTCTGAGCCCGGCACACATCAGCCGCACGCCGCCGTGGGAGTCTGGGCCCCCGAGGCCATTGTGGTCTTGCAGCGCCTCCAGCCAGGGCACTGGGAATGGGCTTTTGAACCCAGTCATTCGTCTTGGTTAGCACAGGGAGCGCGCTCAGTGCCAGAGCCACTCTCCCTGCCCACCCTTCTCAGAACCTGAACTTCTTGTGGATTTCAGGGAACATAGCACAATGTTCCCAGCGAGCCCTGGCAGCAACGCTTTCTTTCTCCTCAGAACACTCGGGGGTTTTATCCTAACTCAGCCTGCCCATCTTCTGCTTTGTTCTCTGTAGAAAAAAAAATGCTTCCTTCCTTCTGTGCATCCATCCACCTATTGATCCACTGCCCAGTATCCTCCCACCCACCCACCCACCACCTAACCATCCACCCAGCCATCCACCCAGCCACCCACCCACCACCTAACCATCCACCCACCCACCCACCCACCACCTAACCATCCACCCACCCACCCACCCACCACCTAACCATCCACCCACCCACCCACCCACCACCTAACCATCCACCCACCCACCCACCCACCACCTAACCATCCACCCACCCACCCACCCACCACCTAACCATCCACCCACCCACCCACCCACCCACCACCTAACCATCCACCCACCCACCCACCCACCACCTAACCATCCACCCAGCCATCCACCCACCACCTAACTAACCATGTATGCACTCACTACTCATCCATCCACCTATCCATCCATATATGCATTCACCACTCACCAAACCGTCCATCCACACTCACCCATCCATCCCGTACCCACCCAACCATCTACCTAACCATCCTTCTACCCACCCACCTGTCCATCCACTGCCCATCGCCTATCGACCCACCCACTCATCCACCCACCCCCAACATATCCATCCTGGTGGCAAAAAAGAAAACAAACGGAACTCAATACATCTTAGTGCAATGATGATTTTCTCCAAGCAATCCACTTAGCTTTCTGAAGAAGGGGAAGGGATTCACCTAGAAGAAGAGGTCTGGCTGAATGAGCTTGTCCCAGCTCTTCTCATTCACATACTAGCTCATTACAAGCCAGTGTTTATTCTCTGTTCCAACGTGGCAGAAATTCTCCCAGGCTCTAGTGTTGGACATACAGAGTTGAGCAAAACCAGATGCTGGGCGCTCACCCGCCTGGAATTTGCGAGTTTGGGGAGACAGATGTTAACCAAGTAACCACACTCATGAAATCATAATTACAAACAGCAGTAGGCACAGAAGGAGGAAAAATCCCCAGCCGGGGCCCAGAGAATTGCCTGTCACACAGCATCCTGGGCCAGGCCCTGCAACAGATGCTCTTGGCGACCAAAGGACAGGCCAGGCGCTGGTCTAGAAAGCACCTGGGCCAGGTGAGGAAAGAGAAGTTTAATGGGAATTGTCTGGATGGGTGAAAATACAGCTCCAGGTGCAAAGGGTGAACGTGAGCTGACTCACAGGAAGCTGGTGCCACCTGGGCCGGGGCTGGAAGGTTAGAGGAAGAAGATGGAGCAAACAAATCTGCTGCTCAGTAGACTGCCCTGGGAGGGGAGGAGGAGGAGGGAATGAGAGGGGAGAGGGAGAGGAAGGGAGGGAGGAGGAAGGGGAGGTGGGGGTGGGGCGCGGAGAGAACTCTGAGCCATCAGTAGGCCTGGGGTTCTCAGCCTCTGATCCCTCCCATTGGCTGTTTCCAGTGGGAAGTCAGAAGCAAAGGGATTCTGGGAAATGTAGTTCACAGGGCCAAGCCTGCAGCTCTCAGAAGGGAAGATTGGGACCAGCCTGGGACTGGCAGACATCATCCAGGCAGGCATAGAGGGAGGAGGGAAGCAAGTCCTGGGGTTCCCAGCAATAGAACAGCGTGTGCAAAGACGCTCTGGCGTGGTTCCCCTGGTGCCTCTTGGCAAGGCCCAAACACAGGGTAGGTACAAGGATCCAAGAGTCCCTGGTCTCCTGGAGACAGGGGCGGGGGGGGGGGGGGGGACACAAACATGGAGTGTGATCTTTAACCTGAGAGCTATGAAACTTGAGAAGGATTTGAAGTGAGAGAGAGACCGAGGCCAGTGTGCTGGCTGCTGGGTGGAGAATGGATGTCAGACCTCAGAGGGCAGCAGGTAGGAGGGGGTCCCCAGCCCCAGGCCCCAGCCTGCACTCAGCCCAGAGAGCCCCCAGCTGCCCCCACCGTGTGGGCCAGCACACACGGAGCTGCTGCAGGAACAGCACAGCAGCAGCACACACAGGCAGCTCAGCTCTGGACTTCCTGGAGGCCCGGCTTGGCTGCCCAGCCCCCACCTTCCACAGGCCCCAGCTGCCCACAGCCTGGACCCACAGCAGAGCCACAGCACCTGTCCACGGCTGTTTTCCTCCTGTCGGGCGGCTCGGCTTTCAAGTGTGATCAATATTAATAGCCGTGCAGGGAGGGTGGGGCCCGCTGAGACACAGCCTTTCTGGAAGGCATGTCTGAGCACTGGGCGAGAGCCACGGGGGACACCCAGGATGCCGGAAACTTCACACACACGGGCTCTGCTTCTCTCTTGGGACTCGAGCTGGTTTTCTCTGAGCTAAAACTCGAGTTCCCAGGAAGAAATGAAGTCAGAAGGGGTGGGGAGGCACGCACGGGGTGTGTGCAGGCCTCTATCTACCCATCATCGCTACCAGCATCTCCTGAGGCTTGGGGGCTCAGGAAAGTCCAGTTCTAGTCTTGACCGTGGGTGACCTTAGACCAGTGGGGGGGGGCTTCCCTGGCTTGCGTTCACCCTCTTGCAGATGGAGGCCAGGCCATGAGGCCCTGCTCTGTGGACGCGGACACTGTAACGTAGCTCAGAAGGCGAGCCACGCGCCCTGGGCCGAGCGGACACGAGAAGCAGAGCTTCCTCTCCATGTGGAGAGGCAAAGCCACGTAGTGCTTACATGTCGCTAATGCCATTTGCGTGTGGGCCTGTCGCTTGGACGCTGTGTGACCCTGGGCAAGCAGCTTAGCCTTTCTGTGTTTCAGTTTCCGGAAGGTTCTAATCCCACCTGAAAGTGCACACTGAATGGATAAAGTAGGATGATGCCCACCGGGCTGGAACAGGCCGACCGAGCTTTCAGGGCTTCCTTTTGCTGGCATTGGGGTTTGAACTCAAGGCCTTGTGCTTAGAAGGCAGAGATTCTATTGCTTGAGCCACACATCCAGCCCTTTCAGCCTTTTGAGGGTAGAATCTTGTGTTTTTGCCTGGGCTGTGTGTGACCTGTGTGTCTACCTATGTATCTATGTCGCGTGTATGCACCGCCAAACCTAACCTAATGGGTGAGTTGTCTTACTTTTTGCCCCTGTCTCTCCTTGACCGTCCATCCTCTGAATCTCTACCTCTGGAGTAGCTGGGATTACAGGCGTGAGCCACCATGCCTGCCCCTACTGAGAGTCTGCGATCATTACAAAACTCAGGCCTCCTTTGAAGCGCATGCTGCCACCCAGCTACCATGAGCCTAGACCCTGCGGGTCAGCTGCGGCCCCCAGGAGCGGTGGCCGCCCAGGGTGGTGTGTGAGCCAGGGGTGGGAAGCTCCTGGTCTCTGGTGAGGGTGCCCCTTCAGGCAGCTGGAATGTTCTAAATCATGCTAAGACCCAGGCAGATTGGAATGTAAAAATGTGTTTCTCCTTTTAGAGCAAGCCATGCTGAAGTATTTCTGGCCTGTGAAGGGCGCACAGTCTCCGAGGCCGGGCAGAAAAACCACATGTGCTTGCTCGACCCAATGCAAACACGGCCACCGGGCCTGGAGCGCCAAGCCGGAACGGGCTTCTTCGGACCACTCAGGTGGCAGGGGGCCTGGGGGCGGCGGCCGAAGGGGACGGCTGGTGTGCAGGAGCTGAGCAGAGGAGCAGCAAAGCTGCGGGGAGTTGGCAAACCCAGCGGCCACCATGACGTGATTTAAGACATCCTAGGATACTGAGGGCAATGCACTGTTAACTGGAAGGAACGGCTCCATTCCTGGTGTCCACCCAACAGAAAGACACCCACTTGACATCCACAGAAGTTGTGGGATGGAATATCCAGAAAAACACGGATGTCCTCTAAGGGATGCAGGACAGTATGTTCTCCAGTGGACTAGTATGCAGCAGTAGAAAAGGAAAATGTGCCACTCCTTGCGACAGCAGGAAAGGAGCTGGTACAGTGCAATGGTGCAATGCAGGTTTAACATATAGGAGGGCTTGAGTTCAATCCCCAGCAAAACACACACCATACGCCCCCCTCCCCCTACACACACAAGCAGGGAAGAATTTCACAGGCATAATGTGAAGCAAAAAGCTAGGCTCGGGTGAAGTGAGGAGAAAAGAGAGCAGCAGTGGGTGTGAGTTTGATCCAGTGCAGTGTGTGCATGTAGGAAACGTCACAGTGAAATCCCACTTGTGCAACTACTGCATGCTAATATGTTTTAAAAGTATATTAACTGGGCTGGGAAGGTGGCTCAGTGGTAGAGCGCTTGCCTTGCATGCCTGAGGCCCTGGGTTCGATTCCTCAGCACCACATAAGCAAAAAGAAAAAAGGCAGAAGTGACACTGTGGCTCAAGTGGTAGAGCGCTAGCTTTGAGCTGAAGAGCTGAGGGACAGCGCCCAGGCTCAGAGTTCAGGCCCCATGACCGGACCCCCGCCCCCAAAAAAAGTATATTAGCTATGTGAGCTAGATGGAGGGGGGTTTCCTTGTTACACTTTAAAATTCTAAATAAATAAAAATAATTTAAAAATAAGTAAATAAATACAGCCAAAGGCAAGCTTTAGTGGTGCCTAAAACCCCGGCTACTTGGGGGGCTGAGATGGGGATGCTTACAGCTCAAGGCCAGATCAGGCAGAAAAGTCTGTGACCCCCCCCCTTCCAATCCATATAAACTAGGTGGCAGCTGAGCTTGCCAGGTTCTGCTGTCCGGCTGTTGGGAAGCCTAAATGTATGGACTATAGTCTAGGAGGAGCCTGGCAGGAAGTGAGACTGTATCTCAAAAATAGCTATACAGTGCCGGCGACTCACGCCTGTCATCCTAGCTATTCAGGAGGCTGCTCTTGAACTGAAGAGCTGAGGGGCAGCGCCCAGGCCCAGAGTTCAAGCCCCATGACCAACAACAACAATAAAAAAGCCACCACAAATATGAGGTAACTCAACCCTGTATTCCTAGCTACTGAGGAAGTAGAGGTCAGGGGATCATGGCTTGAGACCAGCGTGTGTACAAAGGTTTGTGAGACTTCATCCCAACTAAGGTTTGTGAGACTTCATCCCAACTAATGATTGGGCATGGTGGTGCACACTTGTCATTCCCAGTGACACGAGGAGGATGGCAGAGTTCAGGCTGGTAGAGACATACAGTGAGACCTACCTTGAAAATAACCAACAGCAAAGGGGCTAGAGGCACAGCCCAAGCAGTAGAGCAAGTGTGAGTCCCTGAGTTCAAACTCGATACCTCCCTCCCCCCCACAAAAAGGAAAGTAAAGCCAGACCAAAAGGGTCCATACAACACCCCCGCCCCCCATAAAGTACAAAATAGTCTGGGCTGACGCACACTGGGATGTGGTTTGGCCTTGAGAACATTATAGCCAGCAAAAGGAGCCAGACAGGCCATGGTCATCTAAAAAGCCCAGAGCTGGCAAATTCTGCAGCAGAAGTGGGCTGATGGTACCGGGGCTTGGCCATTAGGGGGGTTCTTTTTTGGGGGTGGCAAAACCATCTGAAGCTGGTTGCAGCCCTGGCTGCCGACGTCTTCACGTGGACTGAGAGCCAAGGAAGCCCACAAGTGCCGAGGGTGGATTCTGTGGCTTGCGAATCTTGTCCCACGGAGGCCACTGCAGATACAGAAGTGGGAGCTGGTACTCAGGGTGCCCCGAGTCCTGGCTGTGAGTTGTCCAGGCTGGACGGGGACAGAGGGGCTTCTGGGAGGACCACAGGGAGCACTGCTGGGCGTGGCCACACAAGGGTGTGCAGTCCTTTGTGAAAATTCAGCCGCTATGCGAGGCGGGCGTTTGCGGGTCTCACGTCCATCACAGGCTTTTAAAAACACAGCATCCCGGGTTAGCATGAGGCACACGCTTCAGGCCCACCGCGTGTCCCTCGGAGCCCACGCGCCCGCCAGCCACAAGGAATGGGACAGGCGTCTGAGGTCTGGGATCTGTTTACTGCAGTGGTCACAGAAAGGCTGCACAGAATCTGTGGCTGTTCAGGCCCCAGGCCTGCTGTAGGCTGGTGCCAGGGGCCTGCTGCAGCCCACCGAGGGGCTTCAGTGTCTGAGAACTTGGGGACCCCTGGTGGGGCCCAGGCTGGACACAGGCAGCTGGGGAGTGATCACAGTGATGGACAGGATGCTGCTGTGGGAGGGATCGGCAGGCCTGTAGCTTAGCCCGTGGCCAGGTTCTGGGTTCAAACCCAGCTCCCGCACCTCCCCACTCGGTGACCGCAGTGCCCACTTGTTTTTCGGTGTTGTGACTCAGCAGGACAATCATCAGCTCTGGACATAGACGGGCCTTCAGCAAGCTCCAGCAGACGCTATGGTGGCCAGCAGGAAGCCAAATGGCTCGGATTAAGCACTGACTGCATGCCGGGCACCGGTAGGGCAGAAGGTGGTGGCTTTTGGCTCCCTCTTTGCCCCTGCTGGACCTTGCCCCGGACCCTGTGTGGCTCGGAGGTTAGGAGGGCAGCCACGCCGAGGCCTGCGGGGGGCGGCCGCTGAGCCGCGGCGGCCAGGAGCCTCCGAGCACACGCGAGATTTATGTGCAGTATTTGTCCAGTCATCCTCCTGGCGATCGTTTATCAGAGCGGTTTTACGAGGCCCTGAAGTTCACGGCAATCTCCCCGGTTCCCAGATGGGGGAGGGATGGTGTCGGGGAGGGGGGGTGGTGGCATCTCTGGAGGGGACACAGAGGGGGTGTCCTTTCCTGAACTCGGTCAGGTGCTGGAAGTAAGGCCAGGCTGGGAGCCCGACTCTGCTGGGATCTGCATTCTGCAGGCTGGCCCTAATACAGCTGTGATTTGTGTGTGTGTGTGTTTTAAAACTCTGCAGCTTACAAAATGTTCCTGGCCTAAGTTGTCTCAGGCCCCAGAGAAGGAGCGGGGGATACCCCCCTCCACCCCCTGCTGACTCTAGCAGTGGGGCTCAAGGCAGGGGTGTCAAACACCATTACACGCTGCAGTTCATGCTGAATACATCGATGCCATGAATGCAGAGGAAATGCTGGAGGATTTCACCAGCCCTGGCGGTGGGCGGCTTGTTCCGGTTCCAGGAATCCTGCCCCTCAGCAGGCCTTGCTCCACGGAGCCTCAGTTTCCCCGCTTCTCAAACAGAACTCTTCCCCTCAGACTTCCAAGATCACTGAGTCACACGGGATAACGGGTGTGAAGTGAGTGGTTTGTAGGCCCGAGGCCTCCATAAATCCCAGGGCTTTTTTTTATATACATATAATTTATTGTGAACAGTAACATTCTTTCCCTCTGAGAAGGAGGATGTATTTTTTGCCAGTGGCCTGCCAGGTTTCAAGCTCTTTATGGGTATCGTAGAAAAGGGTTTGCTTCATTCTTAGGCAGAAAGAAAAAAAAAATAGGACAGGCAGATGATATATTTTTTTTCCCTTCTGGTCTCCAGCAAGCAGGAGGCCAGACACAGCAGAGGCTGTGTGAGAAGAGGCAGGATGCAGGGGCGTGGGAGGGGTGACGGGGTCCTGGGAGGGAAGTGGAGGCGTGGGCATGGCTTCGGGGTGAGGGACGACACTGGGGCAGGTGGGGGTTGTGCTGGCTGCGGGGGTGGGGTGGGGTGAGGGGGGAGATGGCTGGTGCAGCCGAAGCTTGCCGAGCTGTGGTATCTCCCTGTCCTAGCATTCTTGTGCGTCCCCGGTCCCAGCACTGATTGGCTCTGATCATCACAGCCTGTGCCAGGCTCTGCTCCACCGGAAAGGCAGCCAGAGACAGACACACAAAATACCGCCTGGTGATTGCTGGGCAGGCCCCGGGCAGGGGCCACCCCTGCAGCAGCTGTGAACTGGAGATGCGTGCAGACGCTCCGTGCCCTCCGCCTCCTGTCTCCTGTGGAACAAGTGGGCGGTGACTGCCCTGCGCCAGTGCCAGGGCTGTGTGAGCCGGAACTTTCCAGTCTCAGCATGGAGGAAGCAGAGCCACACACACACACTGTGGAGAGAGACCGGCCTTCCCCAGAGGCAGCTTGGGCCGCAGGGTGAGGAGGAGGCTCTGCTGGGGATGAGGAGGCTGGCTTGGTAGCCCTGGGCGGGGCGGGCAGATGCCTCAGTCCCGTTAGATCTTCATACATTTGATAGAAACACTTGTCCAGGACTCTGTGAGGGCCTCGGTTTACCTGTGGGACTGGGGCCCCTCGAGAGAAGAAGGTGAAGCCCGTCTGGCTGCTCCTGCCCCACAGGCTGACAGCTGGCGCTCCTCATTCTCCGTGCTGTGTGTCCTTGGTCAGTGTCTTCCCTCCTCTGAGTCTCAGTCTCAACCAAGATCTGGGGTGTCACTGAACCTGTCAACAAGGGGCAGGGACGATGGACACCATCCAGTACGCAGAGGATCCTTTCTCCCCCCACCTTCCACGGTGTGCCATCCATTCAGCTCTATTTTCCAGCCTCTCTGAGGCTCAGAGAGGTCGAGGCGTGGGCCTGGCCCATGTGGCAGTCATCGGAGCTGTGATTCCGCTCCTCACCCCCAACCCTCCCCAACTAAGCTCCACCCACCTCTTGTCTCCTTCCTTCTTCCACGAGGGCCTTGAGAGAAACACAAACACCAGCTGGACGCTTCCCACACTCACACACGGACCCCCCCCCATGCACGCGCACACACCTGTATGCCTGTACCTGCTCTCAGGTGCACCCACACACATGAACACGCGCACACATGTGCATGCCTACACTGCACGGATTCACACACGTGGCACGTGGCCATCGCTCGCTGGGAGCCCCACGCCTCTCCGTGTGACCCTGTGACCTTGGCCCCACCACAGGCTCTCTGCCTGAGTTTGGCACAGTGGCCCCCGATGCTGGAGTGCTGAGGGGAGCAGGAGAGCTTCCTGACACACTGGGAAGGGTTGTGGAGGGACTGCACATAGGTACAGCCACTTGGAGTCACTGGAGCCCTGGCTCAGGGCAGCCAGCCTTCTATGTCTTGTTTGAGTCCAAGGTCAGGAACTGCAGCCCCTTCTACTGCCAAAAGCAGGAAACAGACTGTTGAGCTAAGCGGTCTGCCTCAGGCTCCCAACGCTGACAGGGGACAGACAGGACTGGGCCCCAGGCAGCAAGTCAGACCTGGCCGGGGAGTGAGCCAGCCAGCCCTGGGCCCTGCCCTCAGGAGGGAACACGGGAGGAATGGGAGGTCAGGCGAGGATCAGCAGACAGAAAAGCAAAAAGGATGGCTGTCTCCCACACTAAAGAGCAGCAGCCAGAGGGCTTTGCGGGGCCTGAGAGCAGGGGGCGGCCTGGGTGAGGGGTCGCCTACCTCCACCAAGACCTGCATTTCCACCCGAGGGCAGCCCACAGGCCCATTTGGGAAGGATACCATGAGCAGACTCCTCTCTCCAGGTATTAAAAAAATGCCAGGAGCCGGAAGCCACGGCTTGGACTCCCAGGGGTCCACAGGACAGCTTGCTGAGCCAGCTTCTCCCTGGGCTGCCAGGCCCACAGGCCCCCTCCCTGGCCCCCACGCTTTCTCGGTTAATCCCTGCATGTGAGCTCTGAAAGATCGGATAGCCGGGGATTCCCAGGAAGCCCCTTCTCTCTTTCTGCGTGTATAAGGCCAGCGCCAAGAGGAAGCCGGCTTTCATTTAAGTGTCAGCACCCAGAGTGGGGAAGGCTCACCCCACACCTCTGTCCCCAGCCCACTCCGGCTCCAGCTGGCGGGTCAGGACAGCTGCACACTGCTGGAAAGGAAATCAGACCCATGGGATCCAGAAGCTGCAAAGGTGGCATGACATGGGGTCTAGGGAGCGGATTTACTCCAGGCTTCCCAGCCTGGGCTGAGGCATTGGGGAGGGGTGTGTGTGTGTGTGTGTGTGTGTGTGTGTGTGTGTGAGAGAGAGAGGGATGCATGTGTGTGGTTGAGTCTCTGCCAGCAGAAGGGCGACAGGGCAACAAGAACCAGATGTCTGTCTCTGGAGGCTGCACTCCTGGGGCAGACAGCAGGGGCCTGGGGCCTTGCTGCCGGGGTCTCCATCCTACTGGGCCTCTTTGGAGGAGTAACAGCACTCCATCACCCCTTCCCCATTACCTGTAAAATGGGGTGATGGCGTATTAGTGGGAAAGCAGCTGAGGCGTGCAGGAGGTGCCCGGAGCCGTGCCGGGCACTCCAGGGCCTGGGCTTCCGTGCTACATCCATCCATCCCAGGTGTGTCAAGTGCGTGTTGCCACCTCCACCGGATGCATGACGTGTGCAAACAACTGGGCCGCAATATTAACACCAGGGGAAGGAGCCCAGAAAGGCTGAGGCCACGGCCCAGGGGGGGTACATGATACCCTTTATATTTGCTGTGGGAGACCCCGTGGTGGGGAGGGGTGGGCAGGCTGAGGGCTGGGTGCTAGGGATGCATTCACAGGTCACTCTGGGGATACCCAGGGCACAGCTCTTCCCTGGCTCTCCAAATTTAGGAAACTGGGTCCTGAGAAGCCCCCAGCCCAGAGATCTTCGGGTGGGAAGGGGCTGGGCACCCGGCCGCTGGGGAATGATGTCCTTCTGGGACCTGGCAGGGTGCTTACCTGGCTCCTCTGTGTCCTGCGTGACCTTTCCTTAAAGACTGGCCTCGGGCCAAGGCCTGGGCTCTGGCGGGTCCTGGAGGGCCCTGTCTAGGCCAGGCCAAGTAGTGGGGGTGGGAGGGAGTGGAAGGGAGGGAGGGATGAGGTAAAGGAGGGAAGGGGGGAGGGAGGGAGGGGGAGAGAGGGAGAAAGAGACAGAGAGAGAGAGAGAGAGAGAGAGAGAGAGAGAGGGAAGGAGGGAGGGAGGGAGGGCGGGCGAGCGCCCCTAATTGGGCCAATGAATCATCGCGCTGCCCGGACTGGACACAAAATAGATAGAGGAGCTGGGGAGCCATTGTGCGCAGTTTGGGACGCCGCGGAGGGGGGGCAGGCGCGGGGGAGGGCGCGGGCGGAGGGAGGGGGCCGGCCGGGGGAGGGGCTCCCCGCCGCCGCGCCCCGCCCCCGCGCCCGCCCCGCCTCCTCCTCCTCCCCAATTAAATGACCCCCGGCTCTGGCAGGCGCCGAGCTCGCACATGCGGCCGCCGCTCCGGCCGCCGCCGCCGCGTTCCGGGCGCGCTCGCCGGCGCCGCTGGGGGGCTCCGCGGGCCCGGGGGTGGGGGGCGGCTCAGGCCCCGGGGGGCGGCGCTGCGGGCGGCCGTGCGCCCGCGCCCGGGCCCGGGAAAGTTTGCGGCGGGCGCGCGCGGCGGCCCGAGTTGGGCGCGGCGCGGGCGGGCGCGGAGCGGCCATGAGCGGGCGGCCGGCGCCGGTCTCCCGCAAGCAGCGGCTGATGGCCGCGGCGGGCGAGCGGGCGGCGGCGGGCGCGGCGGGCGCGGCGCTCTCCTGCTTCGTCTGCGGCGGCGGCATCGGGCGCGGCAAGGAGCTGAAGCTGCAGGTGAAGCGGCCGGCGGGCGCGGCGGGCGCGGCGGGGCCCGCGCAGCCCTTCTTCCCGTTCCTGCAGCAGCAGGAGCCGGCGCCCGGCGCGCGCGGGCCCTCGGCGGCCGACGGCTGCGTGCTGGTGTGCGCCGTGTGCCGCTGCTTCCTGGGCGAGCAGTGGGCGGCCTTCGAGCGCGCCCGCACGCCGGTGGACAAGCGCATGTACTGGCTCAAGCGCCCGCACCAGTGCGGCGCGGCGGGCGCGGCGGGCGCGGGGGGCGCGGGCGGGCGCCGCGGGGCCCCCCGCGAGTGGAACGCGGCCTACGCGCCGGGCGGCGGCGCCGGCCCCCCGCGCGCCCCCCGCGAGCCCCCCGACGGGGCCCGCGCCGCCGCCGACCCCGCGGACTCGGAGCTGTCGGAGCTGTCCGACACCGACCCCGCGTCCGAGCCGGGCCCGGCCGCGCGCCGGGACGCGCCCCGCCGCCAGGACTGGAGGCCGCCGGCGCCCCCGCCCGGACGGGGCGCCGAGACCCCGACGCGGGCGGCGGCGGCGGCCGCCGACGAGGACGGGGGCCCCTCCGAGCCCCCCGCCGGCGACACGGAGCCCGGGAGCGGAGCCCGGCGCCGCGGGAAGGCCGCCGCGGGCAGGCCCTGGGCCCCCGAGCCCCGCGCCAGCGTCCTCCGGGGCCTCCCGGACCCGTGGCCCGGGCCTCCCCTCCCGGCGGCGCGCCCGGACGGCGGTGAGCGCGCCCCCTCGGACGAGCCCGCCGAGCCCCCCGCCAGCAGGCCGCCGGGGGCGCCCGGGGCCGGCGGCGGCGGGTCCGAGGGCGACAGCGATGTCAACATCACCAGCGGCGAGGAGGAGGAGGAGGAGGAGGAGGAGGAGGAGGAGGAGGAAGCAGAGGAGGAGGAGCAGGAGGAGTTGGGCCTCGGCGCGCCGCCGCCGCCGCCGCGCCCGGCCTCCGGGGAGGCGAAGGACAAGGACGGCCGCGTCCCCCGGGCGCTCGTGGAGAGCCAGGCCGGGCCGCCAGAGGGCCTCTGCTGCTACATCTGCGGCTCGGCGCTGTCGCCGGCCTCCCTGCGCCAGATCCTCGTGCAGAAGCAGGAGAAGCCGGCCCCGGCGCCCTTCTTCCCCTTCCTGTGGCTGCACAGCCCCCCGCCCGGCGCCCAGCCCATCAGCGAGGCGGGCAGCACCCTGGTGTGCGCCTGCTGCTTCTCCTCCCTCATGCAGCAGTGGCACAGCTTCGAGTTGGCCGACGTGCCCGTCCTGCAGCGACTCTACGTGGTGCCCCTGACCAGCCACGCGCCCGGCATGGCCTCCAAGGGCGGGCGGCTCCCCAGGGAGGAGGCCCCACCCCCGGGGGCCCTGCCGGAGGCCTGCTACCTCTGCGGGGAGGACTGCACCCAGGACGCCCGGGCCGTGCCCTCCCGGATCCTCAACGGGAACGCCAGGAGCACCATGCACTTCCCCTTCCTCGCCCTCCTGCCCTGCCCGCCCAACGCACGGGCCCCCAACAAGCGCTCCGAGGTGCGCAGCTGCCCCAAGTGCTTCAGCGTCCTGGAGGACATCTGGGCCCTGTACCGAGCCTACCAAGACCAGGAGCTCATCAGCTCCGTGCAGGGCTTCCTGGGCAGGTACCACCAGGCCTTCTCCGCCTCGGACCCGGCCCTCGGCGAGCCGCCCACCCCTGCCCACGGGGGCTTGGCGTCTGTCTGCTACATCTGCGGGGCCGAGCTGGGCCCCGGGAAGGAGTTCCAGCTCAACGTGAACCCCGCCAGCCGCCTGGGCGAGAAGGAGCCCTTCTTCCCCTTCCTCACCGTCTACCCGCCTGCCCCACGGGCCCGGCCGGCCGACTCCACCGGGCTGGTGGCTACCTGCCTGCTCTGCTACCACGACCTGCTGGGCCAGTGGTTGCAGCACGAGGCGCGAGGCGCACACCACACCCTCAGCGCCTGGTCTCGGCAGTACCAGGTGGAGACCTTCGTCTGCTTCTTCTGCCAGCGTGAGAAAAAGCGGTGTCTGGGACTGAAGTCCGTGCGGGTGGCCAGGCTGCCCTTGTTCCTCTACACCTTGCGAGCTAGCCACAGCCTGCTGGTGGACGACGGGCGGCAGCTGATCATTGGTGCCTGTGTGGAATGTGGGACCCTGGTGTGTGCAGGCCAAGGGACCGCCCGCCAGGGATCTACGGGCTGGAGCTCCCCGGCGGCCACAGCAACAAAGGTAAGCGGCAGCTTCTCATTTTAGCTTGTTCCTCCGACAGGTGTGCGGGGAAGGGAGCGGCAAGGCCTTTCGTGGGGCCTGTGGGGTGTGTTCCAGCAGCAGGTGCCCTCCGTTGGTCACCGCGCCACCACCCTAGGAGGCTTGGGGCAGGAGGAGAGCGAAGCTGGGGCGTCCCCGGTGCTCCCCTGAGGTCCTGCGGGGCCCGGCAGGCTGGGGCCGCAGCTGCCGTGTCTGCAGGGGAATCTGTCCATGGGAGGAAGGGGGAGGGCGCCTGCGGTCCGCCTGATAACACTGGCCACCCGTGCGGTCCCAGAGAGGTCGCTCTGCGCTCAGGTAGAGACACACCGGCGGGGAGTTGCTCTGCTGTGGTTCCAGGCCGCTTCACTCTTCCAGAGTTTTCCACGCCAGTTCACCACGTTTACGTGTGACTTTCTGGTTGCCTCAAAGCAGATACCCACAGGTTTTCAGTTGTGGAATGTGACTGGTCTGAACAGACTTCCGTCCATCTAGGGGTTTTCTGTTCCAGGGGTGACCCTCCTCCTCCGGGCGACCACCTCTGTGCTGCTCCGGGGACTTGGATCAGGCTTTTCCAGGGCTGCGGTGGGGGCTGCCCCGCGGGGCTGGAGAGGGGACATTTGTGAATGCGGTCGCTGCCCTGGCCCCGGCGCCCAACAGCCTGGCCGGTGACCAGCAGAGGCCCGCAGAGGGCCACAGGCGCGTGGGGCTGGCCTGTTGAGGAATGAATGGCTGCTGTCCTGTGTGATGGGGGTGTGTAAGAGAGAGTTGGGGACAGAGGCCTGCCAGCCTCCCCGAAGTGGTGTCTGCCCACTTGGGTGCTCTCTCCACATGCTGCCTGGGCCTCCTTCCCTTCCCGCCTCGGTTTCAGGCCTCCAGTGGCCTTGGTCTGGGTTGAACGGAGAAGTTCCCACCTCCAGGGCGCAGCGTGCAGCCCCGGGGGAGGAGCCCGGGATTGGAGCAGGACAGGTCCTAGTTCCAGTCCTGCCCACCTCCTGGCAGCTTCTGATCATGGCTGCTCGGTTGGCATCTTTGGCTGGGAAGCAAATACACAGCGCCGTGGCCTGAGGGGACGCCGGGAGGATGGGGTGACGGTGGGGGGAGAGGTAAGCACCCCAGGTCAGGCAGTGGGGCCCGCTGGACCCCCAAGGACCCCCGCAGGCAGGGGGGGAATCTGGTGGAAGGTGGGCAGTTCTTCATGAGAGGCTGAGGCCGATGGGTGCTGCGCCCCGGCAGCCTGCGCACCCTGGGGGGGGTCTCCCCACGGAAGAGCTGAACTGTGTGACTGGATATTGGTGGACTGCCACTGGAGGAAACTGAAGACACCAGGCTGAAGATGGGGCTCCGGAGCAGAGGGCTTTTCAAGGCAGCATGAGACTGAGTTCAAACCCCGGTAGGGCCAGTTAGAAGCCGAGGTCCCTCAGGCAGGGTAGTGGGGATGGGGAGCGGGCTGTGCAGCTGCAGGGTCAGCCTACATGCAGCCGCCTTCTGTGCGCTTGTTTCTGAAGCAGGTGACCCACCCGCGGGCCCTCCCATCCACGCCTGCCTTTGACACTCAAGTCACATCTGGGAGGTGTCTGGGGCTGGCCCGACCTCCAGGCCCCTGGGCTGCCCCACCCCACCCCGGGGCCTGCGGGAGCCTGGCCTGGGAAACAAGAAGGCTTTGTTGGCACAGGGCGCAGAGGCAGGGCGCGCTCTGCGGCTCCCCCTCCTGTGGGCAGCGGTGCCGAGGGAAAGAAGTGAGCCCGGCGGAGAGGAGCTGGACCAACTTTTCAAATGTGGTACGGGCTGGGGGTGGCCTCGGTCCCACAGCTGGAGGGGCCGGGCCGGGCCTGTGTGGCGGGGGGTGGAGGGTCGCTGCAGGGCTCAGGCCCCCTGCGTGGCGGGAACGAGGAGCTGCTGTGCTCCCAGGCAGCTGTAACGGATGGGAAGAGCGAGCCTCTGGCCTCCCTCCCTCCCTCCTTCCTTTCTTCCCTCCTCTCCCTCTTTCCCTCTCTCCCTCTCTCTTTCCCATTCCATCCGGCAAGTATTTCTGGAGGGCCTGTTGTGCACCAGGCGAGGTTCCAGGTCCGGGAAGCAGGGCAGGCGTGACCGGTGGTGTTTCGGGGAGGGGCCGGCACAGCAAGTTCACAAGAATGTGCGGATGGGCGCCGCGGAGGGGGGGCCGGGGGGGGGGGGGGCTCAGCCAGGGGCCGTCCCAGCCTGCCTTCCACATTCGCGTTCCGCTTCCTCTGTGTGCGGTTTGAGAACTCCGTGGGAGGGAGCCGCGGGAAACCACTTAGCAGGGACACGGCATGTTTCAGAACCTCCTAGGGCTCCCGAGCCGCTCACTGCTAAGTGCTTGCTCATTAGTGAATCAGCTTTCAACCCTGCAAAAGAAAATGTTTAAAAAGACAGAGGAGAAAGGCAAGGGAGGAAGGGGGTGTGGGCCGGGGTCCTTGGACTGCTGCCGCTGCTGGCAGCTACCTGTAGGCTGTCTCCGGGTCCCCGACTGCTGCGCCCGCAGGCCCCCCCCCCCCCCGTCCCTGCGTACTGCGTGGGTGGGGAAGGGCCTGGGTGGGCAGGGAGGGCCGCCGCCCGCCCCTGGCACGCGCTCCACTGTGAAGCCATGGAAAGATAGCCCTGACCCAGAGATGTCGCTGCCTGGCACCTCTCCCCGCCACGAGCGTCTGAGTTCTGTGGAGCATCTGTCACTGCTTGCCTGTTGGGCAGCTACAGATCTGCTCCTCCGGACTCCTGGCGCTCTGCACCCACAGGCTCCCCGCTCACCACGGAGGCCTGGCCACTCTGCCCAGGTCCAGGCCCCTGGGACACCTGGTCAGGCCCCCTTGGATGGCAGAGCCTGCTGGAAGCTGCCGGGCTGGCATTGGCACTCTCCTTTCTGCAGTGGCTGGGCAGCGTGGTCTTTGGGCCTCGCTCAAGCACAGACTGCCTCTTCTAAGGGGAGGGGCGTGCTGGGCTGGGCTAACTGCGAGGAGGAATACACTTTCCAGATGCCTTGTTCTGAACCTGGAGACCACTGGGAAAGCGGAAGTGAAGGCAGAGGCCTTCCAAACAGCCTCCTCTGCCCCTTCTCTGCTTAGATCTCTGGGGTTCTCAACCTTGAGTCCGTTGCTGCTGTGAGGAGCTAAGTCTTTGGTCACAGACAGGATCTTAGGTCACTCAGGCCTGGGCTCTGGTGGGGACAGTGGCAGACAGGACCTCTGCCTTCCAGGAAGAGGACTCCATGCACTTGCCACCAGCGAGGTCACTATGTGACCTTTGCAGGGTGGAAGGGTGGCTGGCGTTCAGGGCTGCAGTGGTTTGTGTTCCCCGGGGATGTCTGTGGGCAGCCCTGGGTGGGGAAGGACTCCCGGGTGTATTGGCCGGGAGTGGCGAAAGGGAGCTTTTTTGGTGTTTAGCTTTAAATTTCCTGTACTGCGTTAATCCCCAAACACCACAAGGCTGTGTCCATGGACAGTGACGTGATCAGGCCAGAGTGACTCCGGTCGTGACCATGGCCCATGACCCGTGACCCATGACCCCAGGCCACTTGGCTAGTGTTTTCAGCGGCTTGAGGGCATTTGGAAATGCTTGCTGTGCCCTGCTCAGCCCCTCCTGCGGTTCTGCCTTGCTCAGTGCGCCCTGGCGGCAGTGGTGGGGGTGGGGTGGGGAGGGAGGTTACCTTTGCAGAAACACCTGCTGTGGGGGAGTGGCCATGTCTCCGATCACCTGGCACGCAGGGTGCAGGGTGCGTCGCAGTGTGGATTGGCCAGGGGCCAGCTGATGCCTGTGCCCCGGGGTTGGGTGGCACCTGGGGGGGCCCTGATGCTGTACACAGCCTCCAGACAGAGCCAGCAGGAGATGGTGGAGCGCTGACTGCTGCAGGCCCCGCCCTGCCCTGCTTCCCACCCAGAAGTGGGGACTCCCGGGCATGGCACGGTGCTGGCCTGTGGTCCGCAGCACCAGCACACGGGGCCCCAGCGCCTGGGGTCACTTGCGCCTCAAGGGGCAGAAGGGGCCTGAGGTACCCCAGGGCAGCGTGGGGCCTGACACCCCGAGAACATCTGTGTGATCAACCTCCGTGCCAGCTTTGGGCTGTGTGGTCCCTTTGCGTGCCAGCTGCCGGGTGCCCTGTCCCTCTTCTAGATGGTCTGCCTGGGTCACCTTTTTGTGCAGTTGTACAATGTCGCCTCCTGGGACCCTGGAGGAGCTACCCTGGGGATGAAGCCAGCTGTCCCCTGTCCTGCAGCGGCGGGGGGGGGGGGGAAGGGGGACACACGTTCACACTGTCCCATCCCCAGCATCACCGGGGGCTGGTGGAGCACGGGTGCTCCCGGGCCTCAGCCCACGGGTTAGGGTGCTCATCACGGAGGTCCTGCTGCGTGCTGCATGCCACCCTGTGTGAGAGAAGGGTTCAGGGCATGGGCGTGAGGGTGGGGGTGCGGGGCGTGGGCGTGCGGGTGGAGGGTGCGGGTTGTGGGCGTGCGGGTGGAGGGTGCGGGTTGTGGGCGTGCGGGTGGAGGGTGTGGGGCGTGGGCGTGTGGGTGGAGGGTGCGGGTTGTGGGCGTGCGGGTGGAGGGTGCGGGTTGTGGGCGTGCGGGTGGAGGGTGCGGGGCGTGGGCGTGCGGGTGGAGGGTGCGGGGCGTGGGCGTGCGGGTGGGGGGTGTGGGCGTGCGGGTGCGGGTTGTGGGCGTGCGGGTGGAGGGTGCGGGTTGTGGGCGTGCGGGTGTGGGGCGTGGGCGTGCGGGTGGAGGGTGTGGGGCGTGGGCGTGCGGGTGGAGGGTGCGGGGCGTGGGCGTGCGGGTGGAGGGTGCGGGGCGTGGGCGTGCGGGTGGGGGGTGCGGGGCGGGGCGTGCGGGTGTGGGGCGTGGGCATGCGGGTGGTGGGTGCGGGGCGTGGGCGTGGGCATGCGGGTGTGGGGCGTGGGCGTGCGGGTGGAGGGTGCGGGTTGTGGGCGTGCGGGTGGGGGGTGCGGGGCGTGGGCGTGCGGGTGGGGGGTGCGGGGCGTGGGCGTGCGGGTGGGGGGTGCGGGGCGTGGGCGTGCGGGTGGGGGGTGCGGGTTGTGGGCGTGCGGGTGGGGGGGTGCGGGGCGTGGGCGTGCGGGTGGGGGGTGCGGGGCGTGGGCGTGCGGGTGGGGGGTGCGGGGCGTGGGCGTGCGGGTGGGGGGTGCGGGGCGTGGGCGTGCGGGTGGGGGGTGCGGGGCGTGGGCGTGCGGGTGGAGGGTGCGGGTGGAGGATGTGGGGCGTGGGCGTGCGGGTGGGGGGTGCGGGGCGTGGGCGTGCGGGTGGGGGGTGTGGGTTGTGGGCGTGCGGGTGGGGGGTGCGGGGCGTGGGCGTGCGGGTGGAGGGTGCAGGTTGTGGGCGTGCGGGTGGAGGGTGCGGGTTGTGGGCGTGCGGGTGGAGGGTGCGGGTTGTGGGCGTGCGGGTGGAGGGTGCGGGGTGTGGGCGTGTGGGTGGGGGGTGCGTGCGGGTGGAGGGTGCGGGGCGTGGGCGTGCGGGTGGAGGGTATGGGTTGTGGGTGTGTGGGTGGAGGGTGCGGGTTGTGGGCGTGCAGGTGGAGGGTGCGGGGCGTGGGTGTGTGGGTGGAGGGTATGGGTTGTGGGCGTGCGGGTGGAGGATGCGGGTTGTGGGCGTGCGGGTGGGGGGTGCGGGTTGTGGGCGTGCGGGTGGGGGGTGCGGGGCGTGGGCGTGCGGGTGGAGGGTGTGGGGCGTGGGTGTGTAGGTGGAGTGTGCGGGGCGTGGGCGTGGGGGTGGAGTGTGCGGGGCGTGGGCGTGGGGGTGGAGGGTGGGGGGCGTGGGCGTGCGGGTGGAGGGTGCGGGTGGAGGGTGCAGGTTGTGGGCGTGCGGGTGGAGGGTGCGGGTGGAGGATGCGGGGCGTGGGCGTGCGGGTGGAGGGTGCGGGGCGTGGGCGTGCGGGTGGAGGGTGCGGGTGGAGGGTGCAGGTTGTGGGTGTGCGGGTGGAGGGTGCGGGTGGAGGGTGTGGGGCGTGGGCGTGGGGGTGGAGGGTGCGGGGCGTGGGCGTGTGGGTGGAGGATGCGGGGGGTGGGTGTGTGGGTGGAGGGTGTGGGGCGTGGGCGTGCGGGTGGAGGGTGCGGGGCGTGGGCGTGCGGGTGGAGGGTGCGGGGCGTGGGCGTGCGGGTGGAGGGTGCGGGGCGTGGGCGTGGGGGTGGAGGGTGCGGGTGGAGGGTGCAGGTTGTGGGCGTGCGGGTGGAGGGTGCGGGGCGTGGGCGTGCGGGTGGAGGGTGCGGGGCGTGGGTGTGTGGGTGGAGGGTGCGGGTTGTGGGCATGCGGCTGGAGGCAGCGCACCTCCCTGCAACTCTTCTCCCCACTGCTGTGGAGACGCAGGGCGTGCCGTGGGCTCCTCGGTGAACATGGTCATGTGACGGTGATGACAGCCCTGGGGACCGGCGGGGACAGCTGCCGCTCACTGGGTGCTGACAAGACAGGCTGGTGAGTGAGGTTCCCAGCCGACGTGTGGGAAAAGTGGCTTCCTGAGTCCCCGCTGTCTCCTGGACGACCTTGAGGTGCCTGGACAAGGTCAACTCATGGAGCCTGGATGGGGGCCTTCTGCCAAGGACCGTGCCTTCCCTGAGATGCTCCTGCCTCTGTCACCTCTAGGCCTGAGCAGCAGCGACCAGCTGGCTGGGCCCCAGCAGCGGGGCTGGAATCAGGCCAGTCAAAGGAAGGCAGGGCCAGCGTGCTGGGCAGCGGGAGGGGCAGGCGCAGCCCCCCCCTCTGCTGGGGGCAGCTGCAGGGTGGACCCAGGCACTCTGGGGGCTCAGGGGTGTGCCTTGCCCGGCTGGGAGCCTGGCCAACCTAGGGCCCTTCTCCCTGGGAATGGAAAATGCGCTCTCCCTCAGCGCTCTGCCAGGCTCTGCGTCCCTCGACTCGGCTACACAGCGTGATGGGGCCCCGGGGACCCGGGGTGCGGATGGGGAAATGGGGGCTCCCGGAGCGCTTGTGCCGCTCCCGCTGGGCGGAGGTCTGGCCGCGCTGCGGTGACGTCACTGCCTCACCTCCTCCCGGTGGCCTCCGCAGGTCTCTGACCTCAGGCTCCTCACCCACACCCGGGGACACTGCCAGGACCTGCCTCCCGGGAGATGTGGCTAGCCAGCTGCCAAGTGGTCTGGACTCAAAACCACGTCAGTGGAAGAAAGAAGAGTCATGGTAGTCCGGGCTCAAGGGCCCGGCTGGCAGCAGGACTCTGTCCCCAGCCTGTCAAGGTCAAGAGCCTGTCTTCTCTGGGGCATAGCGGCAAAGGGATACTTCCACTCTGTGCCCTCAGCCTGTGCCATCTGTCCCTAGACTTCAGTGTCCATCCAGAGGCGCTAGGGTGGATAGGCCGGAGGAAAACCATGCTGTCTTTGGGTGGCAGAGAAGCCTGCGTGTGCTGCCCCTGTCTGTCTGTCTCTGTGGTCATTCCTCTCCTGCCGGGGGCTCCAGGGGAGTGTGACATGGGGTGTGGCATGGAAGATTGCTCAGGACCTGTTGCTTCTCATTTCTGCCTCTCACTATTGTCCTACTTTGCTCTGGTGCTCTGGCGCGCACCTCAGATTCTCATCCCAGGAGGGATCCTCAGGCTCAAGAGTTAGGGGAGCCAGGCACCCAAGGCTCACAACTAAAATCCTAGCTGCTCAGGAGGCTGAGATCTGAGGATCACGGTTCAAAGCCAGCCTGGGCAGGAAAGTCTGTGAGACTCTTATCTCCAATAAACCTCTCAGAAAACTGAAAGTGGTGCTGTGGCTTAAAGTGGTAGAGCCTTGAGCAAAGAAAGCTTAGGGTCAGTGCCCAGGCCCTGAGTTCAAGTCCCACAGCTGAACTTCAGGCCTCCCCCCACCATAAAATAGGATATTGTAGTGACCCGTCCTGCTTGTACATACCCCGTCCTCCCATGTGGTTCCCATGCTTTTCTGGGGAGAAGATCAGCTGTTACCAAAGGGGAGATGAGAACCCCAAGATGTACACGTCTGGCTCCCTGCACACCACGGTCACTGTTTTTGCACCTGCCCCCCCCCCCCTTCCCGACACCTGCTCTTTCCTGTCTGCGTCTGCCTCTGGTCTTGCCCTGGCTGCTCCTTGGCTGGCTCATGCCTGCTAAGGCCGTGTCGGGTGGCGGGCAGCCCTTGGATGGCAGTTGGGCGTGTGGTGCTGCGCCTGGCATGTGCCATGCAGTAGCAGGAGCGGGGTCGGCGTTGTCGGCCATCCCTCCGCCGGGTCTTCGTGCACACGTGTGCACCGTGGCCGCTTGCCAGCCTGGGAGGGGCATTCTTGAAAAGCACCACAGTTGGCCCAGGCGCAGTTGGCAAGATCAGTGTCGCAGAGAAAAGGGGAGGTGAAGGAAAAAACAATAAGAACGGCGTAAGTGTGTGTCTTCAAACCACAGCAAATAAACGCTCTGGGAGACATGGCTGCCAAAACACACAGCTCTGCCCTGGTTGACAAACCTCGCCGCCTCCTCCTGAGTCACGTTCTGGAGGCCGCCCAGGGGTTCACTGCTTCCCCAGTCAGCGCCGGTCCTTCCTGCTTCCGGGGCTTGGCCACCTCACCCCGGTGGTCGAGTGACGTGGCACGGGTTCTGTACTGTCTCCTTGTCACCTCCTGTGGACTCTGGCGGCTCCTGTCCACTCCCAGCACTGGTGACCGGGCCTTCTCCCCGATTCTTCTCAGTGCAGCTACAGGGTCATTGATTGTTGTCAACCCCTTTCTCAACAAGGTTACGTTTAATTAATACGTTTCTTTTTGTGCCATGCCAGTACTGGGGCTTGAACTCAGGGCCTCTTGTTCTTTCTTTTTCACTCATGGCTGGTGTTCTACCACTTGGGCCAGAGTTCTACATCCAGCTTTTTGCTGGTTACTTGGAGGTTAAGGGTCTCAAGATTTGTCCACTTGGGCTGGCTTCGAATGGTGATCCTCAGATCTCAGCCTCCTGAGTAGCTGGGATCACAGGCTTAAGCCGCAAGCTTTTTTTTTTTTTTTTTTGTTAAGTCTGTTTTAGAAGTCCTGGGTCCTATTTCCTGCCTGGCGAGTGTGCCTGAGCCGCGGGCTCCTCCGTTTGGGCTTCGTGTGTAGCTGGGCTCACAGGTACGCTGCTGTGGTCAGATTCCCGGGACTGCTGGGCTCCATCCCCCGTGTAGTGTAGGATGAGTGCGCACACTGCTGTGCACACTGTACCTTGGCCAGGGGATCTTACAAATAGGTCGATCTGGGCTGGCCTCTACTCAGCCTCCCAAGAAGTTTGGATAACCAGTGGAAACCACTGATGCCTGGATGAATAGTTCCTAGTGCCCAAAGAAAGGCATTCTGTCAGAACCACAGGTTTAAGTGTCGAACTTTTTATGTGTCAGTGGTGGTGTTACTTAGAGCATGGAGAATTTGCATGGATACTGTTAGTTTTGCTCCTGCTGGTTCTTCCCCCTCCCTTCCTTTCTCCCTCCCTCTTTCTCTCCCTCCCTCCATCTCCTCCGTTCCTGGGCCCTGTCCCTGTGCTGTTTTGCTCAAGGCTCATGTTCTACCACTTGAGCCAGAGCTCCACTTCCGACTTATTTTGAGATAAGAATCTCACGGACTTCCCCGCCCGGGCTGGCTTAGCGCATTGCTCCTCAGATCTTGGCTTCCTGAGTAGCTAGGGTGACAGGCATGAACTACCAGTACCAGGCTATGTGTTGCTCCTTACTGTACGCGATATCCACTGTTCCCACTTGTGACTTTCTGTGTGTTTGCCAGCTGGTGTGCGCTGTCCCCTTGCTGGTTCCCTCCTCTCTGCCCGTGACACGCTCGCTCTGTGAACCCCGCCTCAGCAGGCTAGATCTGAGGCTGAGTGCCGGTGCTCCGGTCTGTCCTCCACCAGTCAGGGCTGCCCTGCCAGAGGGCAGTGATTTGTACTTCTGCCTTAGCTGACAGGCTCACATGGGCCTCTCGCCGAGACCACTGCACGGGTGCCGGCGCTGTCCTCTGCACATCCCTGCCCATCTCCAGCTGCTGGAGTCCCGCAGAGCTGCGCATGAGTTTTACTTCTCTAGTGATGTGTGTGTGTACACGTGTGCATGTGAGTGGTGTTTGTGTATATATGTTGTGGAATGTGTATGTGTGTGGTTTGTATGTAGTGTGGTACATGTGTGTGCATGTGGGATTTGCATGGTGTGGTATATGTAGTGTATGCATGTGGTGTAGTGTGGTATGTGTTTGTGCATGGTGTGTGTGTGAGATGTATACGTGACGTATATATGTAGTGTGTGGGCATGCATGTGGTATGCACATACGTGTAGTGTGTATGTGTGATATGGACATGTGGGGTATGTGCATGTGTGGTATATGTTTGGGTGTGTGCATGTGTGGTATATGTGTGCTGTGTGTGGTGTATGTGTGCTGTGTTTACATGTGTGGTGTGTGTGGGTGTGTGGTATATATGTGTTGTGCATGTGTGGTGTATGTGTTGTGGTGTATGTGTGCTGTGTGTATGGTATATGTATACTATGTGTGCATGTGTGGTATGTGTATGGGGTGTGCGCATGTGTGGTGTATGTGTGCACATGTGGTGTATGTGTGTTATGTGTGCATGTGGATTTGGGTGCATGTGTGGTGTATGTGTGTATATGTGTATGTGTGTGGTATGTGTGCTGTGTATGCTGTATAGGTGCTGTGTGTACATGTGTGGTGTGGGTGTGTGTGCATGTGTGGTATATGTGTTGTGCATGTGTGGTATATGTGTGCTGTGTGTGCATGTGTGGTGTATGTGGGTGTGTGCATGTGTGGCATATGTGTGGGGTGTGTGCATATGGGGTGTGTGTGGTGTATGTGCTGGGTGTGCATGTGTGGTGTATGTGTGGATGTGGTGGATGTGTGGTGGATGTGTGGATGTGGTGGATGTGGTGTGTGTGTGTGTGATGTGTGTGCTTTGTGTGCGTGTGTAGTATATGCGTGCTGTGTGTGTGTGTGGTGTATGTAGTGTGCTGTGTGTGTGTCCTTTCCACTGGATAAGGAGAGGCAGGCTTCTTTGGATTGTGTGTCTGTGGGCTGGCCCCCAGTCTCCGGCCCCCAGTCCCCAAGCCCCAGCTCCAGCCCTGGACTCCTTAGGACACGGTCACCCTGGGCCTGTGGCAGCGTTCAGCTGTCAGCCTGGAGTCCTAAGATGGGGCCTCCCCAGGTTGACCTGGGGCCATGCCTATAGGTCAGCACATGGCGGTCTACAAGGCGAAAGGCCCCAGGACCCTGCTGGCTGTGGGTGCCAGGCTCAGGGTCCAGAGCTTACCAGGGAGACCGTGGGGGGTTCTGGCAGGCTTTCGAGCAGAGGTAACTGTGGAAGCGTGGGGGGTGACTTTGGACCTTTCCCGTGTGTGCCAGGGAGGGGGCAGGACTCGGTGTTGGCATGACTGTGACTTCCTCGCTCAGATATGTTGGGAGAACAGCAGACCAGATGGCTAAGCAGGGTCTCGGCTCGCTCCAGGGGAGTCAGCCGTGGGGTTCGTGGGGTTGTGAGAGGATCTGGGCTGGCATCCTGGGGCCAGTGGAGAGCGTGATATCCGCCCGGGTCCTGGGTGCTCCGAGGCCGGGAAGGGAGGCCTCGTGGCGTGGGGCACAGGTCATGGACGGGAAGGGCACGCGCCACGGATGCCCTGTGGGCTGGTGGGATTTCAGATGACCTGTTATTATTATTGGCGGTACTGGGTTTTAACTCAGGGCCTTGTTTTGCTGGCGGGGTGCTCTGCCACTTAAGCCAGACTTTGATTTTTTTTTATCCTAATGTAAGTTTGGTTTTAGACGTGCAGCGGGATTTGAGCTTCACTCACTGGGGCAATAGCTAGCCGCTGTTGGAGGGACGGCATCTTTCTGAGAGGCAGACAGCTGGCAGGAGGAAAGGACACTGGTAGGAATGGGGTACAGGATGTGGTGGGGGAGAAGGGGCAGCTGCAAGACTCCTCCTGGCTTCCCTTCCTCCTGAGCCCACAGAGGTCAAGTGACGAGTTGGGATCACGCGGGGGCGGGCGGGGGTGCTCTGGGGCACGTGCTTCTGATCTGTCCTCGTGGGCCTGCTCACTCAGCCCTGAGGTCGGTGTGTGAGTGCGCAGGGCTGATCTCTGTGGAGGTGCACTCCGCGCGTGCGGGGCGCAGGACATCTGAGCTGTGACCGGGTGGGAAGGTGGGCAGCTCGAGACGTCGTTAGAGATGGCTGCTGTCCTTGTCTCCGGGCTTGGGTCCATTTTGGATTCAGACTCCAGCCCCCAGTGCTGTGTGGACACAGCCCTGGCGTGTGGTGTCCAGGCCCAGCACCTCCTGTGGCCGAATGGAGGAAAGAGTTTTGGTTATGGCTTGCGGGTGAAGGAGGAGGCTGGCCCCGGGCGGTGCTGGCCGGGGTGGAGGGGGCTGGGGGCAGTGGCCTCCGCTTGGGGGACCTCGGACAGCAGGCCTCTGCCCTCTGCCCTGCAGATTTCTGGGTTTGGATCTGGAGGTACTCAGGGAAATGCACACACATGTTTGCAGATACTGGCTGCCACGGGGGAGGGCAGGAGGGAGGGACCAGCGGCCTCTGGAGCCTGCACTCCCAAGGAAGAGCCCAGGCCGGAGCTCCTCTCCTATGTCAGGGCCTGCACTGCACTTGCAGCCGGCACCTGGGATGCGTGGAGGATAAGGAGATGCCCTCTACTACAGGGTGACCGGTGCTCATTGGCCTCTTGGTGTTTGTGCACATGTGGAATTTGGGGAGTCTTCTGGATCATGAACCTGGTCTCCTGATGGGAGAAACGAGGGCCGGCCCTTCCCCGGCGGCCAGGCCTTCCAGTGGCTGTGCAACTGGTCCCTCAGTGGGTGTTACTATTCTGTGCCAGCGCCCCCGCCCCCGCCCCCAGAGCGTCTGGAGACAGCAGCTGGGCTGTGTTCAGAGGGCAGGGCTGTGGGAACTGCCTTCCCTCATTCAGAAGCTAAATGGACCTTTTATTAAGATCAGCGGAATCCATTTTTAACTGGATTTGTAGGTCACCCTGGCCTGGGCTTCTCTGAGATGCTCAGGGGTAACTGAGCTGGGCTCCAGAGGAGGCTGAGTCACATGGAGGATGGATGGACTGAGGCTTGGTCAGGAGATGCCAGCCAGGTCCTGCTGGCCCCTGGGGAACTTGGGAACTGACAACGTTGAGGGGTGTGTACAGTCCCTTCAGTGATCATTTAGTGGCTCCTACTGCTTGCCTGACAGGAGAGCAAGCTTGGAGCCTGGTGATGCAGCTGGACAGAGGAGAGGAGCCATTGCTGGGGTGCTGACTGGGGTGGGGGGCCTGGGGAGCTCAGGGCCTGAAACCCAAAGCCAGCCAGCTCAGGGCGGAGCCATGGACAGTGCCCCCCCCCCCCTGGCCCTGGTGTCTGTGTACCTGCCCACTGTCACCTTGGAGCCGCTGTCTCAATGGCAAATGGGGGTCCTCCTGCTCCCTGGCTGCCACCCTGAGGCCAAGGACCAGGTCCTCCAAGTGGTAGATGACCTGGGGTGGAGGCTGTAGCGGGTCAGTTGGGCTGGTGAGTGAGCTGAGCGTGCAAGACAGTCTTGGGGTTCAAGCAGTAGCGGATAAGCCTCTCCCGCAAGAAGCCAAGCCCTGCTTCCTGCCAGCACTGTGCCCTGGGTGAATCTCCACTCCAAGGTGGCCTCCTCCAGCCTGGCCTCGGTCCTCTTCCCCAGGTGGGCACGGAAGGGAGGGCCCGGAACCGGGGCTGCTCACAGGACAGGCCACTGCGGCGCCCGCCCTCAAAGAGCGCGGTCCCCTGTGCCCTGGGCTCCCCCAGGGGAGAGAGTCCTCTGCCGGTGGGCAGAGGCGTGGGGACTCTGAGAGGTCAGCCGAGCCTGCCGGGTTTATTTTCCCCCTGGCAAATTGGTGGAGCCGCGAGAGGTGGCGAGCGCTTGCCTCCCGAGCACCCGGCGTTTCTCCCACCCGACCCAGTCTGTCGCCGCTTGGGTGGGAACCTGGCGCTCGCACCTCTGCCCGTCTCTCAACGCTAAGTCAGGGAGCTCAGGTACCAAAAAAAAAAAAATACGCAGTGGGAACATGGTGTTCAGAGGGTGCCCCTTGTCCCCTGGGGCTCAGGTAGCCGGAGTGTCCCGGCAGACCCCTACAGAGGCGGGGGGGGGGGGGGGGCAGAGGAGGCGTGGCCGCGGCCCTGGCCCGTGTGTGCTCCTCCCGCCTCCTGCAGCCAGGGCCTCAGGACGGGCCTGGGGAGGAGCTCCGCAGGGCTGGATGGTGTGAT
The DNA here is from genome assembly GCF_019054845.1 of Dipodomys spectabilis. Taxonomy (NCBI): domain Eukaryota; kingdom Metazoa; phylum Chordata; class Mammalia; order Rodentia; family Heteromyidae; genus Dipodomys; species Dipodomys spectabilis. The sequence continues at coordinate 473,830 of NW_024871305.1, read as the reverse complement.
CACCCGCCTTGCCTGACTTTACCTCTTCTCCTGTGCCCTGAATAAGAATAGCTGGGCTGTCACCTGCCCTCAGCGCCTCCTGTCACCCTCCTCCGCCGCTCCCTGCGCTCTGCCGCCATCTCCTCCCTCTCTCCACCTTCAGATGTACTTGCTCCCGCGTGTCTCTCCCCGCGCTGGTGCCGGCCGCAGCGCGTGTTCAGTTTCATCTTTCTTGGGGCTCTCACTCCTCAGGGCGGGGATCCTGGGGTACTCCCCTTAGCCCCCAAAGCCCCCTCTGTCAGCCCAGCCCCGGGGGTGATGCCCGCTGTTTGTGGGTGTCTTCCAGCGGGCTTTGGTTTGCTCCCCCAGTCTGGTGCCCAGGGGGCCTCCCAACCTCCTTTGCCGCATACCCAGTTTGTGTGGGGCAGGACCTGCACTCGGGGCTCTGCTTATTATTATTATTGTGACTAAAACACATCGAATGTAAAACTGAGTATGGTAGCCATTGTTAGGAGGGCAGTTTGGCGGCTTGAGGGCCGGCGGCGGCGGTGGCGTTTTTGTCTGCAGAACCTGTGGGCTTCCCAGACTGAAAACTTCCCCCTCAGAGGGGGCTCAGCCCTCCCTGTTCTGTGCCGTCTCTGAGCTCCACCTCCCCAGGGGACAGCAGCCTTCCAGCACCAGCCTCTGCAGACCTGCCTCCGTGCTCGGCAGTCCCTCACTAGATGTGACTATAGCAGCCACCATGCCCGCGGCTGGAGGTCTTGAACTTGAGGTCCGTTGTCTGAGGCTGCCCCTGGGCAGAAGTGTGAAGCCTTGTCCAAAAACAACAGCAAAAAACCTAAAGCAGCCCCACGCCCCCCAAGAAAATACGTCAGGTAAATACAGTCTGGTAGGAATTTGGAGCCTCACCCACCCAGGGGCCCCAAATCTAGATCCCTCGCCAGCTGGAGAACCACAGGTGTGGCTCTGATCCTGGCACGTGTAGGAAGGAGCTGGACCCCAGGGCTGCTCTGGGCCGGCGTGGTTGGAGAGGGGCGGCGGCTGCTCCCTGCGCCCCGTGACGTTGTGCGGCCCCCAGGGCCTCGTTGGACGTCTGTGGCCCTGGGGCCTGGCTCCAGGGGAGGGGCGCGGGCACAGGCACACAGCCCCCGCTGGCCGGCAAGGGTTAGCAGCACAGCCAGCTCCGGACGACACTGAGCCCCCAGACGGCAGTGGGTTGATAGGCAGGCCTGGCCTGCTGGAGGTGTAACTTCAGTCATTTCAGTGCTGGACACCAGCACATGGGTCTTTTTTACCCCCAGGACAGGCTACAGATGACGCTTGCGGAGCCACGCTCCCCCCCAAGTCCTGCAGGCGTGCGTGCGTGTGTTTGTGTGTGTGTGTGTGTGTGCACGCGCGCGCACGCACACACGTGTGTGCAGACATCTTTGCTGACCGCTGCAGAGGCTGTGGGAGGAGTCTGGAGAAGACACTCTGGTCTGTCCTGCCTGTTTCATTCCATCCAACGAGGGAAGAGCCACGCCAGGCTGACGGGAGCCTGGGTCCAGCTCTTCCTGCCACTGCCCTGGGGACAGGCCGCAGGCTGCATGGCCATCCTCCAGCTCCATCCTCTGCTCCTCCCGCCTCCTCCCTCCACTCCCGCCTCTTCCTGCTCTCTCCTCTTCCTCCTTCCTCTTCTCCCTCCTTGCTCTTCTCCATCCTCTGCTCCTCCCCTCTTTGCTCTTCCTCCCCCCCCTCCCCCTGCTCTACTCCCCTCCCTCTCCCTCTTCCGTCTCCTCCTCCACTCCCCATTGCCGTGTGGGAGGACACTGGGATGTGAAGGATGGACCTGGAGCTGCCCCCATTTCACAGACCAGCTCTCCGAGGCAAGGGGGAGAGGTGTGTGGTCCCAGGCTGGGGTGCAGCTCTGGTGGAGTGTGGGCCTGGCCCTGGGTTCCATCCCACGAGCCTTGAAAACCACCAACAGACCAGTGCTGTGCGCATGCTCACGCTCTCTCCATCCTGATGCCCGGCCGCCCGGCCTGCCCCGCCCCCCCAGCAGCCTCCAGGCTCCTCTCCTGCACAGCTCCTGTGTGTGAAATCTGGTAACATGGCCCACCTGCTCCCCACAGGGCGCCGGTGCTCAGGCATGGGCCAGCACGGGGCCTTCCTTGCCTGGACATCCATCCTCGGCCTGTGCATGGAGCCCGCCTGCCCGTCCGTCTGTCTGTCCGGGACAGGCTCTGTGGGACAGGCTTTGCGCCGAGGTATCTCCCAGGAGGGCGGCCTGCTCCGCGGTGTGGTTGGGCAGCGTCCTCAGGTGTGCCCGGCTATGTGGAGTCCGCACACGTGGCCATCCGACCTGCCGGGCCACTGCCATGTCTGTGTCCCAGGGCAGCTGCCATGCGTGGGGCCGGCAGCCTCCTGGGACTGGTGTCCCCACAGCAGGCTGACCTTGGGGTGGGCCCTGAGGCCCCGGCGGACGCCGCAGCCCTGGGCGAGTGTCCGTCCGCTCAGCGTCCTGGATCCCCCGTCAGAGCTCCTGGCCTGGAGCATTCTGGGGGAGATGACGCTGAGCCCCTCAGAATGTTTCGGAAGGATAGTGGCCGAACAGTGCAGCGTCCTTTGTGGTCCTAGCTCCCTCAGGTCCCCCCACGGTCCCAGGAGAGATGAAAGCCACCCTCGCCTGCTGCGAATTACGGTTGGGACTGAAGTCCCAGGGCGGGGCCTTGCCGGGGCGGCACCGCAGGCCAGGCGCGCTGTGCTCAGACGGTGCTCCTCACAGCCTTCTCCTTTCTCCCTTTCTGGTGACCCTCCTGGGCTTCCCGCGGTGGGGAGCCCTGGGGGGGGTGGAGCCTGGGAGGAGGTGGGTGACAGCCCTGAGTGCTGTGTGTCCTCACTGAAGTGACTTCTCTGAGGGCTGTGTGTCCTTCCTGCGCATACTCCCCGCAGAGAAGGGGGCTGAGCAAAACCAGACCTGCCTTGCCTCACTCCCGAAGGATGCCAGGGACAGGGTGGCACAATGTGAGTGTGCCACTGGGTAAAGGCTTAGAGGAAACAAAGGCAGAGGGAAGACAGGCAGTAGCCTGTGGCAGCATCAAGGAGCTTCCTGCGGGCCATGGCTGTGGACCTCGGGGCTGAATGATGGGGCAGCGTGAACAAGCCAGGACAAGGAGGGAAGAGCATCCCAGCTGTGTGTGTGTGTGGGGGGAGCACATGCAAAGGTCCTGAGGCAGATGAGAGGGCGCAGTGGGGAGCTAGAAGTAGCAGTGTGACCGTGAAGGACGTGGAGGCCGTGTGGACTGAAGGACAGTAGCCCTTCTGTGGTTTCTGTGGCCACCACAGCCTTGTCATTCTGGAGAGAGCCAGAGCAGTCTGAGCTTGATTTGGACTGGACTGGCCAGGAGCAGTGGGAGGCCGATGCTCCCTGAGCATGGACCTTTTCTCCATGACTGAAGGGGGCTTCAGCTCGATCAGGGGCCCGTGGGAGGCTGCCATTGCCCCGCTGGTGTGAGCTTCCTCCCCCACTGTGGGTGATCAGGGCTTCCGTGGCATCCCGGCAGCCTCTACCCAGGTGCTCAGACTTGGCTTGAGGCTGTGGAGACTCTGGTGGGGCAGAGTCTGGGTCTGGGCCTCCCCGGCCTCACTTAGCTGCGGTGCCTCCGGCTGGCTGGGCCCCAGGGCTCTCCCCACACTCATACTTGTTCTCCGGGTGCCACTTAGGGGAGGGGGTGCAGCTGCAGGCTGCCAGGCCGAGGGCTGCCCCCCCCCCCCGCTGGCCGGTGTCCTCCACGCCCCTCCCAGGGCCCGCTGGCCGCCCTTCCTCTCCGGCCCCACGCGGGCCTCAGCTCCAAGCGGGGAAGACTTGTTTACGGCCCCCGCGGTTCTTGGCGCGTTGGCGCTGCTGGCCACTCGGCTCTTGGCAGGCCCGCGCATCCCAGGACGGGGACAGGCTGGCGGCTGTGGTGTTCGTGTATGCCTTGGCTTCTCGCCCAGGGAGCCCCTGAACCCTGTCCCTACCGCCCTTCTGCAGCCGGCAGCCGGCACGGAGGGGAGCCCCCCTCCCCCGCCCTGCACAGGAGCGCCTTCCACGCAGAATGCCTCCAACCCCGGACATGGCCACAGGGCCTCAGGCTCTAGCAGGGCTGCCCTGGGTGGAGTGATTCGTGGCAGGACTTCCTTCCCACGGGGCTCAAGGCTGCGTGGGCTGAAGGCCCTCCGTGGGTCCCCGCTGCCTGTCCCCACCTCAGGCCTACCTGGCTGTGGGGAATGTCTTCCGGGTCATGAGCTGAGGCCTCGGCTCTGGCTCTGTGGGCACGAGACCCAGGGTGAACGAAGGCCTGCTCTGCCTCTGGGGTCTGCACGTCAGAGACTCCTGTGATGAAGCCGGGTCTGGCGTGCTGTGCTGCGCTGCCAGCCCGCGCCCGCCGCCCCAGAGAAGCCCTTGAGCGCAGCCCGCTCCCGGGGGCATCGGGGCTCTTGAGACGTCCCCCCCCACGGCCGTGAGGGCCCCCGGCGCCACCCATCCCATGAGCCTCCCTGCTGCCATTGTCAGCGCCGCGCCGTTCCCACCCCCGGGCTGGAGTCCCATCCACGAACCCGAGTGTGTCTCTGGTTCCCCGGCGGGCAGCTGGTGCTGGGCTTGAGGACCTTTCTGCCCGAGGAGCCTGCAGGGGCTGTGTGACCACCAAGGGCCGCCGCAGGGCTGGCTGCGGGGCAGAGAGCTCGGGCCGGCCCTGCAGAGCCCTGGCGGGCGGCTCGGGCCACCTCAGGAGCTGGGAGGCTCTGGCCGCTCCAGGGCCGCTCTGCAGGTCGGGAGCTGGTACTGCTGTCTTTCTGGGTCTGGCTAGAGATCGCACGTGTGTGTTGGGTGTGGCAGATGGAGTGGCGGCATGGCCGGTGGTGTGCTTTTGCTCCACACCATGGCCTTTCGTTGGGGCAGCACACCAGGGAAGCTCGCTCTGCGGGGTGAAGTGTCCCCTGGAGCAGTGCCACTGGGATCTGCAGGGCCTTTGCACGTGTCATAAGGCTAGGATGGGGTCAGGCTGGACCGGGTCTGGGGTCTGCATCCGTGACCTGGTGTCTCGTGAAGAGGGCGGGGCGGGGACACGGGCCCAGGGAGGCCACGTGGGGCTGCAGCCAGGAGGGAGCTTCTGTGAGTGGACGAGACCGGGCTCAGCAGCCAGTCCCTGTCTTCCCTCGACGCCTTGGGGAGGGCTGGGTAGAGGCGCAGGGCTGGCCGCCGCGCCAGGGAGGGAGGGAGGGGAGAGCCCCAGGGCTGGCGGGTCGGGAGGCCGGGTAGAAGCGCCCCGAGCCCTTTTCCAGGCCACACAGCTGTGTGTTGGCCATGGGCAGGGAGCATGGTTGAGTAGCTTCCGTTCCAGGGCTGTGGGGCACAGCTTCCCGGCACCAGGCCCTCGCCCCTCTGCACTGAAACTCTGGGGCTCAGGTCGCTTGGTTTCCTTCCTCTTGACTCACCTTCTCACCTGTAGAACGAGGACGTAAGAGCATGGCGGGCCTCTCGGTCACGGGAGGGTGACGCAGACCTTGAGCAATGACTCAGCAGATGCGACTCCTGCTCTGCGGTGGCTGTTCGGGGCTCTCGGGGCGTGGGCAGCGGAGGACCCTCGGGCCCCAGGCAGATGGACGGGAGGCCAGGATGACCGAGGAGGGTGAGCTGCGGCCTGGCTTTCCATCCATGCTGCCCCTGCTCCCTGCCACTGCTGTTAGACACAGTGAGTGACCCCCCCTTCCCCCCTGCCCCCCCCCGGCGTCCCCGGCTGTGAGCTCCGGGGAGTCGGGGAGAGGTGCAGTGGGAGGTTGGGTCAGATATGAACTATGTTCTAGCCTTGGGTCCAGCGAGGCGTAGGGAAGAAGAGAGACGGGCAAGGCCTCCCCTCAGCCCCCAGGGGGGTGAGCAGAAGGCTTCCTCAGCCTCACGCTGCTTTCCTGACGGTGCTCCTCATGGCTGATGGCTCACATGATGTTATTTATTAGGTAATCCCAGGAAATAGTCCGGTTAGCCCGCCCCCGGTCAGTGACACGAAATGACCGGCACAACCTTCCATCCAACCCTGGGGCAGGGACCTGTGAGCAACGGGGCGCAGGAAAGCTAAGTTCCAGGGCGCAGGTGTGACATCACCGTGGGCCCTGCGGAGTGGGGTCGGGCGTGCCCCCCCCCAGGGTATCGGGCTCTGGGCCTCCTTGCTCAGGGGAGGTGGGGCTGGCAGGAAGCAGCGAAGTCCGTGTCAGGAGGGATGTCGCCGGCCAGCAGCTGTGTGTGTGTGTGGCCACCAAAGTCCAGTGCTGTCTCTGCTGTGTGACCTTGCAGGTGCTCAACCTCTCTGAGCCTCTCTTTCCTTCCTTGTTAGAAGGGAGGGGGACCCCGCTGTCACAAGTCGGACCCTGCCGCGGGAAGCACTTGGTGGAGGATGGCACCATCCCACACCTTGGGGCTCGTGTGGACCTGCACACGGTCATGTGGTCTCAGATCATCTCCCTGGACTCCCTGTCCAGGCTGTTTCTTCCTCCCAACAGCCCTCCCAGCCCCTCGGAAGGCCCTCTTGCCTCTTCTGAGACCTGGCCGCTCAGGTCCTTTCTCCTGCGCGTGGAGCTAGGGTCTCCTATGTGGCCTGGATAAAAGGCCCTTAGTCCCTTCGCAGGCTCCGGCTCAGGGAGCCCCACAGGGCTCCAGACACGGCTTTAGGGGCCCAGTCCACCTCTTTTCTCATCATCACCAAATGAGCGGGTACTCTCGTGTATCCTGAAGATCCATGTGGATCGGTAGGTTTGGTGAGGTGAGAATAATCTTGGTGCTGGTTAGGTGGAAGCAGGTTGCCGGCTGTGGGCCAGCAGAGGGGCGTGCCTGGTGGGGTGTCCGGGCCTGCGCACTGCCGCCGCCGAGTGACCGCTCTCTGAGGCCTGGCTCTCCCTTCCCTCCCTCTCACCAACTTCTGTCAGGCAGTTGTTTCCAGCATTTTCTAGAATCTCGAGCCAGCGCTGGCCCCGTGATCTCTGACTTCTGTCCTCGCGTCCATGTTGCTGGTGGCTCCTCCCCAGAGGCCCCAGTGGGCGTCTGTGTCTGCCGCAGCCCCCACTGTCTGCGGGACAGGTGGAGCTCATTCTTCTGGTGAGCCTGACCCGTGCCAGGTGGGCCTCCGCTGCCCTGCGCCACCCCAGCAAGCTGCTGTGGCCCTGGGGCCTGTGGGTTCTCCAGCTGAGATCCCTCCTGTGGGGGACCTTGCTCCCCTCAAGGCCAGGCAGGGCCGGAAGCTGCCGCACCCAGCTGGTTGGGGGGGGGGATCCTGGGAGCCCGCTCTGGGCGCCGAGCAGTGGGTGGTTGTAAAGCAGCACTTGGTTTGAGTTAGAGCGGGCGGATGGACAGGCAGGCAGGAGGGCTGGCTGGCGGCGGGGGCCGCTCCCCCCCCCTGGCTCCTGGAGGAATTACGGGACCACATGTTGCCAGGAGCCTTGGCTGGGATGGGCAAGCGCGGCTCCAACCCGGCGAGCGGGAGGCTGCGCAGATGGAAACTCGATCACCCCGGCCCAGCAGACTGTTTGATTTATTTTAAAATCAAGCAGATGGCTGCGGCAGGGTTTGTTTAAGTTCAGCTCGGAGCCGGGCCCGGCGCCAGGAGCCTTGGGCAGCTGCGCCAAAAATTTTTCAATGACTTTGGTCGGCAAACCACCTCTTCCCCTCCCCTTTGAACTTGGGCCTCACCACACACATGGAGGCCTCCTGGCCTTCTCCCGGCCTCCTCCTTCCCTTTGTCTCCTGTGCTGCAAGGGATTCTCTCTCTCTCTCTCTCTCCCCCCCCTTCCCCCTCTCCTCCCCTCCTCTCACTCTCTCGCTTTCCCGCTCTCTCTTCCCTCCCCCCCTCTTTGTCTCCTCCTCACCCTCCATCTCGGTCTTTTTTGCCAGTCTCTGTACCGTCTCCCCCTCTGCTGACGGCTTTGGCATCTCCGGGATTCTCTGTGTCATCTCTCCCTCCCTCTCACTTCCTCTCCACTCGGCTCTGTCTCAGGATCCTTCAGCCCCCACTCCCTGCTTCCTCCCGCTTCCTCCTGCCCTGCCCTCCCCCTCCCCCTCCCCAGCCCCCCCAGTGAGGCTCGTGGGAGAACAGCCAAGCCTTTGTGGCACTCTAAGTCCTCAGCCGTCCCCTCTCTGAGACGCCTGGCTGGGGAAGCCAGGCCCCAACCATAAAATGAAATCCTGGAGCAGGCCAGGCCCCCAGGTCAGGTGCCCTTCCCCTTCCCTCCCCCTGCACAGAGGCGGAGGCCAGGGCCGCAGCCTGCTCCGAGGGCCTCCCGCAGCTGTCCCTCCCTGCTGGTGGGCAGAGAGGCCTGTGCTTGGGGACGCCAGCTGCCCTTGTCCCTCCCCTCTCGGCCCCCCTTCTCCGTGCGCGCACACGCACACACGCTCACACGGACGTGCCACATGCATGCACGTGCCTCCTGCATACACGCCACACACATGCCTCGTGCATGCATGCTACACACATGCCTCCTGCATACACGCTATGCAATGCCCCCTGCATACACGCTATGCACGTGCCTCCTGCATACATGCTACACACATGCCCCCTGCATACACGCTATGCATGTGCCCCCTGCATACATGCCACACACATGCCCCTGCATAATGCTATGCACATGCCTTCTGCATACACGCTATGCACACACCTCCCGCATGCATGCTACGCACATGCCTCCCACACGCACGCTACGGACACGCCTCCTGCATACATGCTATGCACATGCCTCCTGTGTGCATGCTACGCACATGCCTCCCGCATACATGCTACACACATGCCCCCTGCACACATGCTACACACATGCCTCCTGCATACATGCTACACACCTCCTGCATACACACTACACACATGCCTCCTGCATACATGCTACACACCTCCTGCATACACACTACACACATGCCTCCTGCATACACACTATGCACACGCCTCCCACATGCATGCTACGCACACACCTCCTGCATACATGCTATGCACATGCCTCCCGCATACGTGCTACACACATGCCTCCTGCATGCATGCTACGCACATGCACGCAGACTTCCAAGCCCAGCGGCCAGCAGCTCAGCCCCCGCCAGCGCTGCCTTCACCCAAGCCCCAGCAGAGCCAGCTGTGCCAGCCGCCCCCTCCCCCTCCCTCCCCCACAAGAGGCTTTCAGAAGGCATCTGACTCCCCACATGTCCCGCTGCCGGGCGCGGGGCACTCCCCCGAGAGGCGCCACCTGCACCACCGCACCGTGCGGGCGCCCACCGCATGGCCCCTGCTGGCTAGGAGCCAGGGGTCCTTCCACCTTTGTGGGGAGAGGCCAGCTCTGGCTCATGGGGTGGAGCTGACTCAGCTGCCCGCCTGGCCGGTCCCTGGGGTCACCCCGGACCAGCTGGGCTGCCTTGGGGAGTTTGGGAGGGGCCTAGGCTGGCTGGGTCTGCTAGGAGCAGGCCGCACAAAGCCCCAGGGCTGTGGAGAGGAAGGGACGCATGGGCCACGTCCCTGTTACTGGGGACCCAGGCCTTTGTCCTGCCCCTTAGTGCTCCTGAGTCTGGGTGGGTGGATGGATGGATGGGTGGGTGACCTCCTGTGCTCGGGCTGGGTCCTGAGAGCGATCTACGCAGTGCCAGTGCGTCCAAGTGCCCAGGGACGCCGGGGTGGGCCTTGAGACATGCGGAGGGCAGACCTGTCCGCTCCAGCCCCTCTGGCCGCCAACCACGATCCCCACGGGCCACGGCAGGTGTGGGGCCCTCGGGGACACAGCCGGGAGGTGCGCCAGGCCGGCCTCCACTGGGAGAATCAGCCGTGTGGGAACTGTCGTGGTTTTTATGCCTCCATGTGTATGACTGGGGTCCGGTTTGTGGTCGGGGGGTCCGGTGAAAGTGTGGCCCACCCAGCTTGCTGCAGGGCCCCGGGGGGCGAAGCCTTGGCTGCAGATGCCATTGCGGAGACCGGGCCCAGGTGTTTATTTTCTGTCTCTCTGGTTGCCTGTTGGCCCTGTGCTGGCCTCCCCTGTGCTGGCCTCCCCTGTGCTGGCCTCCCCGTGGGCCTCCCAGCTCTCGCTGCACAGCCCCGCCCCCTTCCGCTTCCCTCTCCTTCCTGTTTAAATCCTGTGCGCACCAAGGACCAAAACATAAACTGTCCCGAGTGTCCCAAAAGTGTGTGTGACAGATGTTCAGAATGTCACTTTCTGTTCAGAGTGTCACTCTCTTAAGTTCTGCGTTTCCCTGGTTATTGTGTGAAGGGCATTTGTGAGGTCCTAGAGGTCAGGCAGGTGCTGAGGGTGTCTTCCAAGTCCTGGCAACTGGCAGGGTGGACGCTGAGGACCTCTGTTTGTCTCTCCATAGTCCTGTGGGCAGGAATTCCTAATGCTCTGGGCTTTGCTTGTGTCCGGCAGGACCAGCACCATGGGGTCATTCGTGGGACTTGAACTCTGGGCCTGGGCACTGTTCCTCAGCTCTTCAGCTCAAGGCCAGTGCTCTACTTCTTGAGCATCTCTGAGCACCATGTTTTAAAATAGGCAAGCTGTCTGCCGCAGAGGGACCCCTCAGGCCTGGGCTAGCCTGGGTAACTCCAGCCCTCGAGGAGATGCGTTCCTTCCCTTCCAGCATCTCTGAACATCTGCTTCTTCCCAAGCATCTCCGGGATTTCCCCCTTCCACAAGAGTCATCTGCTGCTGGGTAACGAACGCCCAGCCACGGTGGCTTCTTCAGGTGTTGGTGAACCGTGGTCTCCCTCTGCCGGAAGTTTGGGGCACAGGGCTGGGGGGTGTTCTGGCGTGGGTTCTCTAGAGCTGTGGCCCAGAGTCTCCTGAGGGTTCCTTCGTGGTTGCTACAGTCGGGTGGTACTGCCCTTGGCACCTGTGCCCCGGTGGGCCTGTGAGTCACGTGCTCCCTCCCCGGTACCTGGCCCGGCCTGAGGCCTCTGTGCCCGGGTGCGTGCCAGGGGCTCTGCGGGCTGCAGCTGCTGCAGAGGCTCGGGGAAGAGGCCTCTGGCAGGAACGTCTCCCGCTTCCCACAGCTCGCGCGGCAGGGCTGCCGTGTCTGTGTCATCTGAATTTGCTCACGACTGCCTGCTCGTTTTCATTTGACTCATGTCTGGAGCTGACCGGGGAATAAGTAAGAAGTCAAGGAGAAGTACAGTGAGTGAGGTCAGCCGGCCAGCGGGAAAGGGCGGCGGAGGACCCTCCCGGCCAGCTCTGGGTGTGAGTCCTGGGTCTCTGTTCTGTGGCTGCGTAACTCCGTGACTTCCCTTGGGGCCTCAGTTTACCCTGGTCATGTAGCATCCCCACCGGAGCCTGGCGCTGTTATAAGGTTGGGAGGGAGTCTGAGAAGCAGTCAGGATGCAGTGTTGCCAGGCCAGCTGCATGGCATCCCTGTTTACTGTGCCAGCCCCTCCCGCCCTCTAACGGGCGGTTGTGTGGTGGGAGGAATTCTGAGGGAGGGGAGCCGAAGGCTCTTCCTTTGGCCAGAAAACTGATGCCTTCCTTGAAGGGAAAAGTCCAGGCGGCGGTCAGCTCCACCAACTGGTGCTTGCCTGCCCTACCACTTACCCATCCATCTTTCTGTCTCTCTGTCCAACCAGCTACCATCATCCATAATCCACTCATCTATCTGCGTCCCTCCATCCGTCCATCTGTCCATCCTTTATCCATCTACCCATCCATCTTTCCTGTCTATGCAACCAGCCAACATTATCCATCCATCACCCATGTATTTGCCAGTTTACCCTGTCCATTCACCCTATATCCATCCATCCATCCATCTATCTGTCCACCCATCCATCCATCCATCCATCCGCCTATTCATTCATCTACTTAGTAACCATTAGCCTGTACGTGAATGCGTACATGCATATTTAGGTACACCCCCACAGTTACCTGTCTTTCCTATATCCTGTTATTGTGTTGACCAAGACGCCTAGCTCCTTCTTGACCTTAACAGTTGGTGTGTCCAGGTGACAAGGTGTGTGTGTGTGTGTGTGTTTCTAAGGGTGTGTGGCAACCTCTGCCCCACAGGGGAAGCGGCGCTTGACCCGGCTCTTGAAGGTGCAGGAGGTGGCTGAGCAGGTGAGGAAGAGCGTGATGGATTTAGCAGGTGCTAAGGGCAGAGTCGGCTGTGTGGGGAAGGTGCTCGGGCAGCCGTGAGGTGTCTGGGCATCTAGTGGGGAGGTCTAGGGGGTTGCGGCGACAACAGTGCGTGGCTGTGCCACTCTCGAAGACCTGGAGAGTCAGAACGGGTAGAGGCAGAGCAAGGGGTATAACGGCTGGCTTGGCTGTGCAGAGCCCCAGGAGAAGCTGCTTCCCTCCCTCCCTCCCTCATTCATTCATTCAGCAGTTCCTGCATGTAGTATCGGAGAGACAAGGGCCTGTCCTCACTGGCCCCATGTGGGTTGGGGACATCAGACCTTAAAGGCACAAATCAGTGTGGGAGTCACGTGGGGAGGGGGGAGGTGTGGAGAGAAGCCCCAGGGGAGTGTGCGCCTCAGTGGGCCAGAGTGGGCTCTCTAGGGAGGAGTGGGAAGCTTGCAGAAGCCCTCAGGCGGGAGAGGCCTGGCTGAGATCCCGGGACAGGGCGGCTGTGTGAAAGGCGTGGTGTGGCTTCTTTTCTGAGTGGCGTGGGTGTCGGCACTGTTTGGGCAGCAGTGTGTGTGGGTTGCCGTGGGAGAAGAGGTAAAGCTCAGGCAAGCCTGGTTTCAGTCCCTTGCCCTCCGTGGGCCGGCTGCTATCCGTGGGTTCATGGCCCTCCGTGGGTTCACTGCCCTCCGTGGGTTCGCTGTCCTCCGTGGGTTCATTGTCCTCTGTGGGTTCACTGTCCTCCGTAGGTTCACTGTCTGTGGACTGGCTGCTCTCCGCGGGTGTGCTGCCCTGAGCTCCAGGCCTCACCTGCGCGGTGGGAAGGCCTAGGTGTGGTCTCAGTGGCTGAGGGCCTCGGGGCAGCGCTTGCAGGCAGCCCAGGTCCTGCTGCACTGCTGTGGTTCCAGACCCCGGGTGCCCAGCAGGGCTGTGTGTTCTGGACCCGGGGCAGGACGTGACTGGGGTCCCGGCCCGCACCGGAGGGTGCCCTGGAAGGAACTGAGTCACCCAGTTCCTTCCATGGGGGGCCTGGGCCGCCCCCACGCTGCACTACACCCGAGTGGGACTGGGCTGCCCTGGGATGGCTTCCACGGGGTGGGCAGAGTGTGCAGCGGCCATGCTTCCCACCCAGCAGGGATGGTAGGCAGGGCGTGCGGCAGGGCGGGGCTACCCCTCCCCAGCCTGCCCACCTGGCTCCCAGCGGGGCTGCTGGCTGCACCACGCACCCTCCCCACAGCCAGCAGCCGGCCAGAGCCAGCACCGGCCTTGGCAGGGCCCCACAGAGCTCGGCGAGTCAGCCCAGGCTCTGTGGTGCCAAGGCCGGGAGCAGGCTTGCGGCTCCTGTTCAGCTCCTGAGCCTGGGCCCTGGGCGCTGCGCCCTGACCCGGCCTCCCTCCCACCCCCACATTGGCTAGTGCGCTGCCAATGTGTGCCAAGCTCTGTGCTAAGTGTTTTCATGTGCACTCAATTACTCAGTACTCTAAATAGTATTTCTATTGTGGAGGGAAAGAAACCCCGGCACAGAGAAGTTAAGTCACTCACCTGAGGTCAGCAGCCTGAAGGGAGTCGTAAAGCTAGGATTTGAACCCAGGCAGCTGGGGCCAGAAGCCTGCTCTTTACTGTAAGACCCCCTCCCAAACCAGTACCCGGGTGAGTATAAAAAGTTCAGTTTGCAGCTCCACACAGACAGAAAATGGCCCTTTCCTAATCAAAGCCAACGCAGTGTGACTCTCTTTGCAAGAGAGCTGCCATAGCCTGGCATCGTGTTCCCAGGCGGGAACATCCAGCAGCTGGGTGGGAAGGGCCGAGGGCTCTGCGCGCGCGTGCGCTCCCTCTCTCGCTGTCTTGCTGGCTCCTTTTCATCCTGGGGAAGAAAGCGTCTTCCAGAAGCGTCTAGCAAACTCCTGTCTTTCATCCAAGGCTGAGCCAGGTGTTCTGAGCTCCAGTGTGTCCCAGAGCCCGGGCCACCCTGACCCGCGGGTGCAGCAGCCTACCTGCGGGTGTGGAGCGTTGGCTGTTGGACGGACGGGCGAGGAAGCGGGCTCTGGAGACTGGGTCTTCCTGGCGTCTGACTCCGCCCTGGCAGCGCGGCGCTGGCGGCCGCTTTGTAACTTCCTTGTGGTTGACCACTTACCCCCGTCCCGACTTCTGGCAAACAAGAACGGCCTTATTTATCTTTTATGTGTCTGCATCTGGCTCAGAGCTGAGCTACTGGAAGGTTCTAAACCATCCTGCGCTGTATTGGAAGGGCCGTGTTTCCCTTTTTCTCTCTGTTTACAAGAAACGCAAATCCAGCTCAGTTGGTCTGGCAGAGGGGGGCCCTGTCTCTGGCGGGCCCATGGGATGCCCCAGGCCCCTACGTCCTCCTGCAGGGGTCTGTACACCCACAGGTACCCCACATTCTGTCATAACACCTGGGAAGAAGGCATGTTGCTGATGGTCCCTGACAGGGACCAAATGGAAAACTTCCTAACCACAGAGGGGTCTGGGTGAGAACCACACACAGAAAGTGTGTGTGTATTTGGATGAGTGGATGGGTCAGAGGTGGACATTTGGATGGACAGACAGACAGATGGCTGGCTGCGTAGGTGGTGGAGAGGGGCTGCCCCTGGCTTCCTTTGGGGCCCTCTGCTCCCCAGACTTGCAGCTCCGGGACTACACTGTCTCCTCTTCTGCCACTACCCGCCTCAGCTCAGAGCCCCTAACTCTCAGATCCCTCCTGTGTCACCCCTGCTGCTGTCTAGCGTAGAGAGGCACTGCGCACGCAGGCAGCTGAGGGGTGGGAAGCTGCAGGAATGGTTGGAAGATTGTGGCCTGGCTGGCGGGGACCCTGGGTGTCCCCTGGTGGCCTGTAACCAAGCCAGGCACGTTCTCCTGCGTGCAGGGAACCTGGCACCTTCTGGGCAGTGCCGGAGCCAGGCCTTGGAGAGCTTGCTTGCCGTGACAAGGACACCAGTCACCGGCGGTGACTCCTTCCCAGTGGCCTCCTGAACCTCAGGAGCACCAAGAGAGAAGTGCTGGCCTCCATGCGCTGGCCTCGGTGCTCTGGGCCTCCTCAGGGCTGGCCCAGAGGCATCTGAATGTCAGCATTTACCCTTTGACCTCAACCTTACCACAGGAAGGACAGGGACGAGGAGCTCCGGAAGCAGCCTCAGATGGCAACAGATGAGTGTTCTGAGACAGGAACAGCGCCGCCGTCCTGCTCAGGAGTAGGCTAGAGCCTGCGTGTCCGCTGCCCTGCTTCCTGGTCTGGGAGAGAACAGCTTCCGGGGTGTGTGGCCAGAGCAGGAGGCCCTGCTTGGTCAGCCTGTGCCTTCCTGGGCACTGACAAGTAAGTTCTGCTGGAGTGGGGGTTCCTGCCGCAGTATGGCTTCTCGTGTTCGGCCCAGCACGTCACCTCCTGAGGGCCTTCCTTGACTTCCCCCCGTTTCTGGAAACTTCCCCCTGCCCCAGGATCTCGGCCTCTGTTTATGTCCTTTGGAAGGTGAAGGGTTGGGTGTGTGGGCGCACAGTCCGGGCAGGTTAACCTGCGCTTGCCGTGGCCGGGAGAGGCAGGCAGGGTGGGCTGGCCCTTACCAGGGGTGGGGGCTGGGGTCCTTTCAGGCTTCGCAGCAGGGATCCTGCCCGCCCACCCTCCTCGGCACAGCGCGAGGGCCCCACGCTCCCCAGTTCACGCTCCACGTGCCCACGCCTCCTGTGAGCTGCGGGCCTCGCACCGCGCACCCCACGCCGGCTGCAAGCTAGACCTCCTCCTTTTCCTCTGTTCTGGTCCGCTTGGGGTTTCTGGCGGCTCTTGAGTTTGAACCCCTGGCGTTGTACTCGCCAGCAGCCCTGCCTCGTGAGTCACGGTGCTCTTGCTCTGGCTCTTGGTGACTCCGAGTCCTTTTGCTCAGGGTGGCATGGGTTGTGACCCTTCTGTCGACGATTCCTGACATAGCTAGGGTGACGGCGTGTTTGCCAACGCGTCCAGCCTTTGCTGTGGAGATAGGGTTTGGCTCTTTTTTGCCCAGACTGTCGTAGAACAGCAATCCTCCTGATCTCTCCTCCCACGTACCTAGGTATGTAGGCGTGAGCCACTTCCGTCTGGCTCATCTGGCTTTGTGAATCAAATGGCTCCACCCACCACAGAGGTGAGCCCTCCCCCCAACTGGGCTGACCTCATCTCCCACACAAGGAGTCAGGCGGGGTCCTGGGAAGTTCAGGCCAGCTAGGAGCTGCGTCTGTGCTCTGGTGTGCAAGTGCACACGCGTGCTGGGCACAGGTGTGGTGTGCCTGTCAGCTGTGTGCATCTGCACGTGTGGTCCTGAGGTGGTGTGGTGGGAGGGGGGCAGTGGGGACGGAGGGACGGACTGGAGGGACTTTGGGATGGGCCCCACCCTCAGTAGACATGCTTGGCCAGCTCTGCCTTGGCACCCACCTGTGTCCTGGCTGAGGAGCCCGGGTGCGGCTTCCCTGGCTGGGTGCCGGGGGCTCTGAGGACACTCCAGCTCCCCCAGGACCACGTGAGCCGGTGGCTTCCCACCACCAGCTCCCCAGCTGATAACAAATGCAGATTCCAAGGCCCCCTGACTTAATAGGAACAGTCCAGGGCCCAGGAGGAGCCTGGCTCTTAAACGCCTGCATGGAGGTCTGGTTCAGGGCCTTCTTAACCTACCTTGAGTTAGGAAGAAGTGTTAGGAAGAAGGTACATACCCTCCCCCTCAGGCATTCCTCCTCCCCCCTCCCCCCTGCTTTCATTTGCTTTGTGATCTCGTGCAAGTCACTTCTCTGGGCCACTTATTTTAAAAAATAATCCTGCCTCTTGCTGGCTTTGGGGTTCCCTAGGCCTTGTACATTGGGGTGTCTGCCAGGCCCCGGCCTCCCAGGAGACAGGAGAGGCGTGGCCATGGGCTGTCCTGTTCTGTCTGGGCTGTTCTGGGCCCCGGAGGTGAGGCCAGGTTCTCTGGGAGGGCTTGGAGGCGTGGCAATGCCATGGACGTGGACTTAGTGACCGTGGTCCTTCTGGCACGTAGAGGAGAAACAGGCCCGTGACTGGCCCTGACCAACTTCTGTAGCCAGAAGACCCCGGGCTCAGAGAGGCCCTGCCTGCCCACTCAAAACCTGCGGCCTCACTGGCTCTCACCCTGGGGCAGGATGCAGAAAGGCAGGGGAGAGGCCCTCCCCACCCCAGCAGCTGCCCCAGGGGGCCAGGGCCCTTGTGGAGGCAGAGCCTAGCAAATCTGGCTCCGCTGGGGACTAGCCGCATCTGGCTTGGTTTACACCCAAAAAACAAAGGCGGCGGCTGCCTTTATTTGGGGGAGAAGGGGCGTGGGGGTGTGGATGCCTGGGTGTCTGTCAGGACCTGGATGGTTTGGGCTGCCCCACTCGATCCCCACGGCCACCAGAGAGGGGGTCGGCCACCAGAGAGGGGGTCGGTCACACACCTGGAACTGGAGGGGCGGGGCAGGGACAGGCTGGGAGGCCTGGGCAGCCCGCGCTTCCCAGGGGCAGAGGGGGGGAGGCCCTGCCCCCTTCTGACTACAAGGGGCGTGGCCTCACTGGGCAGGCCCCCGGGAGGCTGAGCCTCCCCCGGCGGGGTCCCTCCCGGCTGGGCGGGGCCTCCCCCCCCCCCCCCCAGCCCCAGCGCGGTGCCAGGCAGGCGAGGCTCCACCGGTGCGCGCGGCTCTCTGGAGCCAGGCGCTGACCTTACTAGCGCAGGGCAGCTGCTGGCTGCACATCTGGCGGCCTGGGCTGGCGTTACCTTCCAGGAATGTTGGCAGCGCAGGCAGCTGGGGCCGCTCCTGGGGCGGCCGGCGCCCCCTCCGGCGCCGACGCCCGGGCTGCGGCACGGTGGCTGGGCGGCCTCCGGATTTCCCGGCTCCTCCCTGCCTGCCCCACCTCTCCCCGGCCTGGGTGAGGCCAGTCTAGCCCCCATGGCAGCGAGGGAAAACTGAGGCCAGGCAGGGTCCAGTTCAGTACACACGAAGTCAGACGGGAGTTGCACCCAGCGCTCTGCCTAGCTGCCCCGGGGCAGAGCAAGCGCCTGTGTGTGGGACCCTGGAGGCCCAGCCTGTGCTCCCGCCCGGACCCTCCCTCCCTGGTTGTGGGTTCCAATTTGCCAGATGCCCCATCAGAGCTGCTGGGGGTTCTAGCCAGTCTGGGAGGGGTGAGGGCACAGCCCCTCCCGGCCCTGCCCTCCCCCTGCCACACAGCCCTCCCCTGCGTGGACTCGCCCCCCCCCCCCCCCGCCTCCCGGCCGGGCACTGTATGCGGAGGAGCGGTAACTGTGGGCTGTGGAAGCAGGGCCCGCCTGGTGAAGGGCGCCACCCAGGCCCAGGCTTGGACCCACCACCCTGGGGGTGTGGGCGGTAAGCCAGTTACTAGCCTTGCTGTTGGGGCTGAGGTGGGCAGGCTGGTCAGGAGGCCTGGGGGAGGAGCTGGAGTCAGGCTGGGGCTTTGCCAAGGTGCTGGGAGCCCCGGGAGGTGAATGAGTGAGGGTCTCAAGCGGTCCGCTGCCCCTGCACCAGTGCAGTGGAGCTGGAGCTGGGGCTGGGGAGCTGGCTGCCCCACGGTTCTGCGGTGGAACGCGGCCCCTGGGCAGGGTCAGGGGTGCAGGATTGGCCCCGAGGAGCCGGGGTGGGGTCCCAGCTCAGGGAGCCGCGAGGCCCTGGGTGGGAGTGGGGGTGGGTGGTGTGGGAGGGCCCCAGAAGGTGGCACCCGGCCCAGCACATGTTCTTACCCAAGTTCCCTGCCAGGCCCGGCTGGAGGAGCCCGGGGGCCAGCCCTGGCAGAGCGCCCTGGGGCCCCAGAGGGCACTGCCAGAGTCTCTGCCAGCCAACATCTGCTGCGGCTTCCTCCTCCTCCCCCAGCCATGCTTGTTTTCCTTCCAGAACCATCACCTCCCACCCAGGCAGTCTTCCAAGGGGAGCGGTTCAGAGACATCCACGCAGGCCTGGCCCTGGGGGGCCGTCGTCAGCGGGCGGAATGCCGTGCAGAGAGGGAGGGCCGTGTGTGACTGGCTTGGCTGCCGGCTCTGCCCCAGGGCTGCCCCTGCTCCCCTCGGAGGAGGCAGGCAGGGTTTGGGAGAGCGCCCGGCCAGGGGAGGTCCAGACCCCAGGCCTGGGCTCTGCCCGGTGGCTGGTCCCTGACCCTCCTACCAGGATCTTTGCTCTGCTGTGACGTCACCTGTGGCTGGCCTTGGGGGCTGTGGGCAGCGGTGTATGTGTGTGGGGGGAATGGGGAAGTGGGGCTCATCAGTAGGGAGGACCCGGGCTGGCAGAGACCCCTGAAGTTGTGCCTGGGAGAGCCAGCTGCCCACCACACTGCCAGTGCCCATAGCGGATGCTTTGAGACTCTACAGGAGTTCGCACGGCTCACTGGTGACTGGTCACCCCCTTTCCTGCCTTCCTGCCCCTCCTCCCAGCACCCAGATCCCCCTGCCCCCACCTAGGGGGCTCGTCTGGCTGCATGTGGCTCTGCACGCAGGCCTCGGCCGCGTGTCCCACGCGCAGGCCAGGACCCACCCCGAGGCTGCCAGGGGCTGGGCCGCCCCCACCACCCTAGCTGGGGCAGGAGAGAACTAGCCAGCGTCCCCGTCACGTTCACCGGTCTCCTGGGCACATGTCCTTCGGGCTGTCCGTGTCCTCCTGGAGCAGCTGCTGTTTGAACGTGCTGTCCCTTCAGATGGACAGTGGCATGGGACGCTGAGGCTGAGGGGAGACAGAAGGCTGCTGGCTGGGAGGCCGGAGCCTCAGCGTGGCTGCTCCCTGGAGAGCTCCTGAGGCTGGCTGCCGGGCTCCTGGGCTCTGATGTCTGGATGGGGCCGGCGACAGCCCTGGGTGTTGTGTAATGGGTGACCCAAGTGCCCAGCTTCCTGGGGCTTGGTGGCAAGTGCCTGTGTGTGTCTGTGGTTCCGGAGGTGTAGGCATCCCGCAGGCTCCCTGTCCCCGAGGCCACCTGCAAGGGGAGGGAGGGACAGCAGGGACATGCCCCACAGCCTGAGATGCCTCTCGCCTTCGGGCTTGCTACTATGTTGTATTTCTTCCAGCCAGGCCAACCTGGGCAAAGCCCTGAGACCCTGGGCTCCGCCGGAGGCGGGCAGAGCCTCCGAAGATGGAAAGCCGGGGAGGCTGGGAGTGGAAAAAGTGAGGGGCAGCAAGGAGCTGTGTTCTGGTGCACAGATGGCAGGGGTAGCAAAGAACCCAGGAGATCACCTGGTCACTGCTGGGAGTCCTGGGGGATCTCGCTTTTGGGGGGCACTTGGGGGTTTGAACTCAGGGCCTCATACTTGCTAGGCAGGTGCTTCTACCACTTGAGTTATTCTACCAGCCACTTTATGCCTAGGCCATCCTGGATTGGTGCTTCCCTGTGTAGCTGGGATGCCAGGTACATGCCACTGTGCCCCAGCCGTTGATTGAGATGGGTCTCTAGAACGTTTGCCTGGGCTGTCCTTGAACTTGGATTCCTTGGTCTCCACTTCCTAAGTAGCTAGGACTACTGGCGTGGGCCTCTGGTTTTGCCTGCGGGATGTTTCATACTGCCTGGCATTTTAAAAGGATGTGGGTCTCACCAGTGCACAGCTGTAAAAGTCTTCTGTCTGAAAGGAATGTGTGAGCCTGCTGCTGGTGCCTTTGCTGCTGCTTCCAGACAGGAACGAGCTGGAAGGGGGCTGGGTCTGGCTGGGGGCTTCCTGGGCCTGAGCTGCCCCCCCAGACTGGGTCCTGCCCTAGCATGGACACAGCTTAGCTGTGAGGCAGAGCCGCTGTGTCCAGCCGCAAAGAGGAAGCTCAGGGGAAACTGAGTCCAGGACATACGCAGTGGAGCCCCTGGTGAAGTCCCTGGGCAGAAGGGTGGCCTCAGCCTCAGATTGAGCCTGCAGCTCTTCGCTGAGTGGGGGACCTGGCCAGGCCTGGCCTCCCAGGGCCACCTCCCCCCCCCAGTATCCCCACAGGGTGGACACCCCATCTAGAATGTCTGCGGCCTCCCGCCCTGGGCTCTGCCAGGCACCTGCACACATGGCAAGATGTTTGTTGCTCCTGGGACGCTGTCACTGCTGCGGCTCTGATCTTGAGGTCCACGTGGCTGGGACACAGTCCCATCGCAGGACTGGGCCTCGCAGCCTCCACCTCCCACTGCCCAGCGGGGTCCTGGCTGGTCCGCATTCTCCCCCTGCTCCCTCTGCGCATCTGGGGCCCTTCCTGACACTCTGTGAGTTCTACCGCCAGCCCTTGCTTGCCCTTTGTGAGATTTATTGGGATGTGTTTGCATACCTGACCTTGACTTCAGTGCTGTTCCTTTAATCTTGTTAACACTTAGTCCCACACTGCCACTTGGCTCCACGCTCTGCCTGGAGAGGGCGTAGGAAGTGCTGGCTTTGGGACCTGGCGGGAAGGGCAGCCACCCCCTGCTGGGGACGCTGGGGGGGGGGGGGTGGTGGAGGCAAAGCTGCCTGGAAGCCTTGTCCAACTGCAGTTCCTCATGTGGGCTGCAGGTGGCACCAAAACCAAACCTGCATTTGCCTGTTCTTCAAAGGGATGGGGGTGTGTGGGGTGGGGGGGTCACCATGTGCAGGGCGCTCGTGTGCAAATGTGCCAACTGTGTCTGTCCAGGATGTGTGTGAGTTACGGGCAGCCTAGAGCCACACGTGGACAACCTGTGTTCTCTCTGGGAAGACACCACAGCTGCAGGGACCCTGTGTGGGCACACGTGTGTGTGCGCGCACACATGCACACACATACACGGGCGTGCACGCATGTGCACATGCACATGGGAGTGCGCACACACGTGTGCACGCATGCACACATACACATGCACACTGGTCTGCAGGAGATGTGATTAGCAGATGCACCGGAGCAAGTGTGATTTATGTCCCTGGTCACCTAATTATTCCCAGCCGTGGAGGAGGGGAAATACAAGTGCTTTGCAGGGCTGGAGTCTGGGAGCCTGAGATCCCGCCGCCAGGCCTCTGGGGGCTCCGGCGCCAGGCTGCCCCGCCCCCACCCTGGCAGCCGGGAGAGGAGCTGGGGGGCAGCCAAGGGTCCTGTGATTGGAAGCAGCGGAAGCCAGCCTGCTGGGGAGCAGAGCTGGTGTGAGCTCTCCTGGGCTTCCTGGAGCTCTGCTAGAGCCAGTGGGGCCAGAGTCCTGGGCCAGCCTGCCCAGGAGGAGACTGGTAGTTTCTGGTAACTCAGCCCCAGAGAGCCTGGGAGACCCATGAGAGTGGTCCACTGTCCCCCCAAGGTGGCTCCCAGGGCTCTTCGAGGAAACCCCAGAGCCTTGTGCCTGGGCCATGCCAGATGCATTCTGACAGCCTCTCCTGGCCACTCTCCCTCCTCCCCCCCCCCCCCCATGGGCTGAGTTGGTTCTGGCCTCTGAGCCTTGGCACACAGAGGTCCCTCTTCCCGGGGTCTGTTCTGGTCTCAGGGCTGGGGGCTGCTCCTCCGCTACCCTGCCCTGACCTCCCAGGAGTCCCACGGCCGCCCCGCACCAGTGCTGTGTGCTGTGGAGGGCTGTCTGTCAGTGCCTGCTCTGTGCACAGGGCCCTGGGAGGTGACCGGTGGGAGCGGCAGATGCTTGGGTGTGTTTGCTTGGATGGACAGACGGACAGATGAGTGCTGATGGTAATGCACAGCAGTTCTGGGGGCCCTTGGGCTCGGGGGCTGGGGGCCCGGGGTGGGAGGGAGGAGGCTGAGGCTGAGAGGCAGAGTCCCTAGGAGGAGCTGCCAGGAGACGGCGCAGGGACTGGCGGGCCCGCAGGCTGCAGGCCCATCTTGGCGGGTGCGCTGGGCTTCTCCCTGCCTCCTCCTCTCCCAGCCTCAGGCTCAGGTCTCCTCCCCCGCCCTCCCGCCACCCCCAGCTGGGACTGCCCCTCCCCCACGCCCAGCTTATGTGTCCTGGAGGCCAGCGACTGGCTCTGGCTGTGACTGGTCTCAACAGCAGCACTGAGGCACCCGCCGGGCGGCCTTGCACTCTGCACGCTCCTCTCCTGTGTGTGTTCGGGCAACATCCTAGCCAGCACTTGTCCAAAGACTCGGGGTGGCCCCCCCAACTCGTGGGTTGATCTGTCATTGCTGGTCCCCATGTGTACCCAGAGGCCTCTGCTGGCCACCGTGGCAGGACGGGGGGTGGGGTGGGGGGAGCGGTCACTTTCTGCTCAGTTCTAGGTCTTTTGGGTAAGGAAGGCTGGGGTCGCCCCAGCCTTAGTAAGGTTTTGGGGGGGCTGTCTGATGCCAGCTGGGCCCATCTGCCTGCTGAGCTAAGGTCCCTTGGGCCAATCACAGCCACGGGCACAGACAGGACAGGGTGTGGGGGACAGGGAGGCCTGGCCAGGGCCCTGGATCCCGGGAGAACCTCCCAGCCTCCCGCCCACGCCCACACCCCGCCCCTCCTCCCTGTCCTCGCCCCCCCTCATCTCAAACGGTTCCGGCTGCGTGTGTCTGTGCACACTGGGTCCCTCAGTCTCCCTGTGTCTCCAGCCATCTCTTCCCTCCATCCTTTGCCTCTCTTTTCTCCCTTCTTTCTGCTCTCCTCCCCTCTCCTTTTTTCCCTCACTTGCTCGCTCGCTCACTCGCTCTCGGAGCAGCTGTTACTAATAGACGGTTAATGATGATACAGTAAGTGGAAGGCGCATCCTAGGGGAGCCGCATGATCTGTGTAATTGGTCTCACAGGAGACAGAAGCATCTAATATTTACACACCAGCACCCGTCCTCTGGGAACCTTATCTTGGCTGGAACCAAACCGGGAACCGAACTGGCTGGTGCTACCTCCCCGTCACCCACTCTGCTTTGCTTGGGGAGTCTTTAGTTAAGGGGACCGTTTTTCCCTTTGGGCAGTCAGTGTAGGAGTTGATCAGATGGTCTCAGGAGTCCTAGTGGGAGATGTTGTTTCCTGTTCATGAGGCCGGGTGCTGGTGGCTCACGCCCAGCTACTCAGGAAGCTGAGATCTGAGGATCATGGTTCAAAGCCAGCCGGGGCAGGAAAGTCCACAAGACTCTTATCTCCAGTGAAGTGGAAGTGGCGCTGTGGATCAAGTGGTAGAGCACTCGTCTGGCGCTGAAGAGTTGAGGGAGAGCGCCCAGGCCCAGAATTCAAGCCCCACGACGGATAAGTAAATAAATAAATAAAGTCAACTCATGAATGGAGGACTGGAGCTAGCTGGTGGGGGGAGGGGGGGGAGAAGGGGGGGAGGGAAGGTCACCCCATGACAGCTCCCAAGGGTGCTGGAGAGCCTGAGAGAAGCAGGGAGCTGCAGCCAGGAATGGCTGCAGGGGCTGTGTCTGAGCTCTGGATCCAGCCATGCCTGAGGCCCTTCTGCCAGATGCTTTTGCTGAGTCAACAAGGCCCTGCTTTGTTCAACCCCCCTGAGGCAGAGACGTCTTGGTTTGGCCCAGGTTTGCGGGGACAACTCTGGAGAGAGGAACTCTTGTTTCACACCAGCGCCAGGCGCACGCCGGTGTCCAGGTGGCTCCCAGGCCTGCCGTCCAGCTGTGCACTGGGACCTGTGGGGGAGGGGCTGCTCTCATGGCCAAGGGGGCCCCTCCCCATGGGGGCGGGGAAACACTCTTGCCGCCCTGGACCTGTGTGTGCAGGCCTCAGGCTGGGCTGTGATTAGGGTGGTCCCGTCTCCCCCCCTGTCGCAAACCGGTGACATGAGTAGGTCCTAAGGACACAGGGCCCGGCCCTGGGGACCGTGGCGGGCACCCAGCCTTGCGGCCCCTGCAGGGGTGTGGGGTGGGGAGTGGGAACCTGGCAGGGGTCGGCGGGCCAGGGAGTGGCAGGCACTGCGTTCTGCGTCACTGGGCTGGCTCGTCCGAGGAGCAGCCGTCTGCTGCTGGGGTCCTTCCCGGGAGCGTGGCTCAGCGCGGGCCTGTGCCCTTGCGCCCGGTCTCAAGGGGGACGGGGTCCAAATGGTGCCGAGTGTCTCTGGCAGGCTGGGGAGGGTGCGGAGGCCTGTGGGGGGGGGACTCTGGGCACCGTCCCCGTCTGTCACACACCTCCCGTGGAGGTGGACGGAACCCTGGTCCTCCTGACCCCGAAGAGAGAGGGGGACGGAGGATCGCCGTGGAGGCGGCCAGGCTGGCCTGTGAGCGCCGCCAGGCCCGGGGGCACCCTGTGATCTGTGGCATGAACCCGGAGAGTCCCCCTCAAGGGGGACCCCTTTTCTGTCCTTCTCAGTGTTCCCTGCATCCCCGGCACAGACGCCAGGGCTGGGGACCCGTTTCAGAAGTCCCTGTTAGGGAGCAGGAGAGCGCGGGCTCCTCCGCGGCTGAGGGGCGGCGGCTGCTCAGCAACCTGTCCCCCTCCCCCGGCGACAGGTGCCCCGGACGGCCGCCGCCCTGACCACCGCGGCCACCCACCACCACCGTCCCTGGAGCCGGCGCTCGGCCCGGGCAAGGGGCCCCGGGGACCCCAGCCTGATTCCTGCTACAGCTGCAGCGGGGGAACCCAGCTGTGAGGCCAGGCCCCGCCAGCGGGCTGCTCCAGGCACCGCCATGCTGCGACGGGCAGGCATATGGCAGGCATATGTCGCCGGAGTGGGCTGCCCCAAAACGGCGGAAGAGAGGAGCAGGCTGTGCGCCCCCCCCCGCACACCCCACCCCTGCGCCCCTGCTGCTTCCCTCCCTTGCCCCCGCCCCCTCCCACCCCCTTGGCCCTGTGTCCCTGGGCCAGGCCTTTACCCATCAGGGTCTCTCAGGGCGAGGGATGTACCCACTGACCACTAGATGGCACTGTCCCCTGCAGACTGGGCAGACGCTGAGTTTGGAGGGGGGGGGACTGCCACGTCTTCCACTGCCTTCACCGGAACCTTCCGCCTCTCAGCCTGCCTTTCTGGGGTACCGTGTGTGTGCAAAGGGACGGGGCTGCGTCCTCAGGGCTCAGGGAGCTGAAGCAGAGGATGGCAGAGCATGGATGCTGGGCTGTGTGCCACAGGAAGGGGACCTGGGTCAACCCGTCATCCCTGGGCAGTTGGGTCCAGGAAGGAGGTGCCAGGGTACTGGGGTCAGCAGAGCTGCAGAGCGAGGCTGAGGCTGCAGGAAGGGCAGACCTGGAGCAAACACAGACCACTGGGCCTTGGAGGGGCAGGCTGGGCCCTGAGGGCTGCTGGCCTCCCTCAAGGATTGTCCCTGGCCAGGCTGAGCCCATCTCTCCCTGGCGATTGCCCCAGGAGAGGGCCCGGGTCTTACCTTTGGTGTATCTACAGAAGAGCGAGGTCAGGTAACTGGCCTGGTGACACAGCTGCAGAACTGGTTCCAGAGTCTTTTTGTGGAGGCCAGGGCAACAAGAGGGCATGCCCGGTGCCCAGAGTCCCTCCTCGGCCTCAGCCAGCCTCTCTCCCCCCTGGGCCCTGCCCTGAGCCCTCAGCTCGAGCTGCTGTGTCAGCCGTGTGGGCTGGGCCATCTCAGCCTCTGCATGGTGAAGCTCGGGGTTCTGCCAGTTCCCGCAGCCCCCTGGGGGCCAGCCTGGCTGGGAGGGAGGGAGGCCAAGCCCCAGGGGCCTCCGTGCCCTGGGCCCTGGATGGCTCAAGATGACGCATCTGAGCATGCTCCCGTGTGGCTGCCTCCCATCCAAGTCAGCCACGTTCCAGATGGTGACATGGTGGTACCCGTGGGAAGGGGAAAGACGAAGGGGGAGCTCCCGGGTGCCAACCCTGTGGGCAGAGGCCAGGGCTGACGGGAAGGGCCGGTGGGGGGTGGGTCCCGGGCCTCGGGCATGGGGGCTAGTCTAGAGCCCCAGCCGTGTCCCCGGGAGCTCGCTGAGACCGGGGGCGGTGATGCCTCCTCCCTGTGCTCTGTCCAGGAGGCTGTGCTGCTGTGAACTGCGTCTGCCTGGTGTTGGCCCAGGTGTGTGTGTGCGTGTGCGTGTGTGTGTGCTCAGATGGCGCAGCCCTGCCCTGAGGCAGTGGGCGCTTCCCAGCAGGGACCCATGCCTGCCATCAGCAGCAGATGGGCAGGGAGTGGGAGGCAGTGCACCAGTTGGCACTGCCAGCTTCTGGTTCCCGCGGCGGCGGCGGCGGCGGCGGCGTGAGGCACAGGGGGAGGAGGAGGGGCAGCAGCCCGCCGGCTGTCGGCGCCTCCTGCCAGCCTGTCCCGGCCACGCAGCCACCGCCCTGCCACAGGCTTCTGGCCCCTCACGCTGCCCCAGGGACCCTGGAGAACCCTGGTCCCCAGAGCCAGGGCCCCTGCCTCAGTTTCCCCATCCGTAAGACAAGACGTGATGGTCAGTGTGCCTTGTCAAACCTGTGTGACCTTGGGCAGGTGCTTTGACCCTTTCGTGCTTCTGTCCGGAATGATACTGACTTCCTTGCTATGCCCTGGGGCCGCAGGGCAGAGGGGTGCTGGGCGGGGGGGGGGGGGGTGGGCAGGGGCGGGGCTTGAGGGCAGGGAAGAACACACAGTTAGAAGGATGACCCCGCAGGTAGGCGTGCCCCTGCATCGGCTCATTCGGTGGTGTGCAGCTGAGGCTTGCTGTGTGCCAGCCTTGCCACCGTTGTGCCCCTGCCCAGGCCCGCATGGCTCTGGCCGCTCCTGGCCCCGCCAGAGTGTGTGCGTGTGAGATTCCCGCCAACCCAGCCCCGGCCTACGGCTGGAGGCCCGGTGGGCCCGCCGCCAGGCTTCCCAGCTGGCCAGGCCAGGCTGCCTGGAGGATGGACGGTCCAGCGGTCAGCACGCAGTCTCCAGGAAGATCCCACGCTCCCGCAGTCCCCTTGAGGCCCGGGAGCGGAGCCTCTCCCCAGAACAGCCCCCAGCCCCCCAGGGAGCCCGTGCCCGCGGTGGTGCCCCGCCTGCCGGCTGGCCGCTATGCCCTTGCCGTGGGATCCTCTGCGAGTCCACGGCGCTGCTCTTCGTCTCGGGACAGAGCCACTTCCAGAGGGCTGCGGGGGGGGGGGGGTCCCCAGGATGCTGAGGCCTGGGGGAGGGGGTTCTGGGCTGTTGCTGAGGGAGGTAGGGCTCAGGAACTTGGGGGAGGAGGAAAAGAGAATGCAAGCAGGGATGGGGTGCACCTGCGTCTCCAGGGCCCCTCGGTGGTCTTTGTGCCGCCCCACTGCACGCCGCAGCCCTCCACTGGGAGCCCAGGACCAGGCAGCCAAAGCCCTGCCAACAGCCGGCAACGGTGTCCCAGCTGTCCACCTGGCCCCAGGGCCCCGCGGCTCAGCGTCGACCTGTGGTCGGCACAGCGCTGCGTGGCACCGGGGAGGCCTCCACTTAGCCGCCGTGTTTGGGGCTCTCGCCATGTGAGCCCCCAGATAAGATGTCAGAGCCGTGATGGCGGGGGGGGGGGGGTGGGGAGTGGGGCGGGCTCCGCCTCCCGGAGGCTCAGGGTTCCGAGGTGGCCACTGCACCTTGCCTGACCTCCTCTCCTCCCTCCCCTCCCCTCCCCCTCCTCACCCCACCTGCTTCTGCCTGTCTGCCCAGGGTGCTCGCTGGTCATGGTTCCGCGGGAGCCTGGTGTGTGGACAGCAGGGCCTGGCATGCCACCCGTGGCCCCGGTTCCTGCGTGGGGGCCTGGGCTTGGCGGGTCCTGGGTGCATTGGGAAGTGCAAGGCCCGGCTGGGCACCCAGGCAAGAGGTCACGGCATGGTGTGGGATGCGGGCAGCCGGCCGGGCCTGGGACGTGGGCTCACCCCGTGGGCCCCTCACTGTGAGTCCTGCCGGCCCCCATCTTACGGATGCACACACCCATGTCAGGGGCTGCAGGCGGAGGGGCAGAGGGACATGTCCACAGCCAGCGCGGCTCCCCCGCCCCCGCCCCCTCCCTGGTTGCATGCTGGCCTCTCCCAGTGGGCGCCCCCAGGCCCCAGAGGTGGGGACGCCTGCTCCCCCACAATCTTCTTCCTGAAAACCCACCGTGACAAATGATTTTTCTAATGGTTTTAATTTATCCGCCGTTCCCGGGCGAGTGTCAGGGGCAATCTGCCTCCCTCGGCTGCTGCCAGTGCCTGGCTCTTGTTAGTGGCCCCTCTTTGAACACATTTCCCTTTATCATGCGGTGACACGTAGCTGCGGAGGCCGATGTGGAGGGAGATTGGCGGGGAGGGGGCCGTGCTGGAGCGCGGCTCACTTGTGACAGCTAATTAGTGTGTGTCTTTGCCCTGGCGTCTGATGTGGCAGACACAGCGGGCCACGGAGCCGTGGGCCAGGCCTCAGGAAGCACGCAGCAGCCCCCGCCCGCCCCCGCCCCTCCCACCCTGAATCACTGGTCTTCAGCGTCCGTTAGCCATGTCATGGGCCCCCGGAGGCCAGAGACAAGGGCAAGACCAGAGGGCCCGGCCTCCGTCATCCAAATTGGCTACCATTTGAATTGTGGAGCTGGGGTCTGGGGTCCTCTCCTTGATGAACCGGTTGCTCCCTGAAGCTCGCGACATTGGCTGTCCACCTCCAGGTTCTGGAGAGCAGACAGGAGGGCTGCTGCGGGGCTGGACGGGCTAGCCTGTGCGTCTGGAGACACGTCTCCTCACTTCATCTCCTGGACACCAGGAAACACACAGGAGGGGGCCTGGTGCAGTGGCTCACGCCTATAATCCCAGCTACTCTGGAGGTGGAGGCAGGCAGATCGTGGTTCAAGATCAGCCTAGACAAAGTTAGCACGGTCCTAGCTGATAAACCAAACTAAAGCAAAGGAAGGGCTGGAGGCATGGCTCAAGTGGTAGAGCACCTGCTGGCAAGTGCTGAGGCCCTGAGTTCAAAAGAGAGACGGGGGTCGGAGGGAGGAGAGAAAGGAAGGAAGGGGCCCAACCCCCATGCCAAGGCATCAGATCTCTGGTGGCTGGGAACAGCAGATCGCCAGGGCATTCGCCCTCAAGTTCCTGTGTGTGGAGAGTGAGCTCCCACCCCCCATGCCATCTCCACCTCCGTGGTCCTGCGGTCTGCTTACAAGGGGGACTGCCAGGTGATGAGGCCCTTCTGCGGTCTGATCATTTGAGCACGCAGCTCACAGGTGCAGGGTTGGGGGTGGCGTCTTCCTGCTGCTGGGGTGGCGGAGGGCTCTGAAACGCTCATTGTGGTGCACTGAGGCAGGGCGTAGAGGGTGCAGACTCCCCGGCGGGCTCCCGCACACATTCCCTGAGCCCTGCGCGCCCTGCGCACGCTTGCATAGCCGCCAGGTCCCCGTCAGCCATGCCCGGTCCTCCCTGCCTCCATCCTCCACCCTCTGCACGTGGAGTGCTCTCCTCACAACTGTGAGGCCCCGCCTGGACTCCCTGGCCTCAGGAGTGGAGATTTGAGCCCTGATCTTAGGGCTCCTCCTGCGCCTCCTGCCTCTCTCGTCCCCCAGTGGCTGGGCAGTGTGTGGGGCTGACCTGCAAGCGTGCCTCCCTGCCCCAGGCCCCAGCTCCAGGCGGGCAGCTGGGTTCTTCCTGCTCAGAGGCTGCATCTCCCGCTCAGCTAATTATGTGGAAAATCGGAAGAAATTGCAGAAGCCTCGGTGGGAAATGAGGTCAGGGCTGAAGGTTATTGGAGCAGCCGCGCTGGCTGCCCTGTGGGCGACCCTGAGACTCTGGCGCCTCCATTCACCCCCCACACCCCACCTTCCTGCCACTGCCTCCCTGCTGCCCCGGTGCGTGTCCAGGACCTACAGTCTGGTGGTGGGGGTGCTGCTGCTGCTGCGACGCTGAGCCCCCCCCCAGCCACCTTTGACTGACAGGTGTCAGCTTCCCAGGCACCTCCTGAAGTTGGAGAGGAGGCTGCTTCAGCGCGCGGGGATGGGCAGGAGGCCGTGTAATTAACGTGTAGCGTTCAGACCTTGGCAGGCTGTCAGCCGGGGCAGGGGTACACGCGGCGATGGCGCTCGCGTGCGTGTGTCGTGGGCTGCTTTGCAAGGGTGTGTGATCCTGTGTGCGTTGGGGCATTGCAGACAGCCCTGCCTACGTAGGGACTCTGGCTAGGGTGTGGCTCAAATGGCTGAAGGCCGGCTTAGGAGGGGCAGGGTCCTGACTTCAAACCCCAGTACGGCTCCTCCCTCCCCCCCCCCAAAGAAAACCCTACATAGGTAATCTTGTAATTGTGGCCTATGCCTCTTGGGATGCCTGGGGAATGGGCCTCATCTCCCCTCCCTGCCCCAAGCCCCTCTTCCCGGCCTCCACCCCACAGGACAGGGAGAGGACCGTCACCTGAGCGCCCTCCCTCTGCGTCCCCGAGGCCCGGGCCTCTCAGGGGCCAGGGGAGTGCCTGTGTTCCCTGCTTTGTTTTTGAAGACAGGGCTTTGCTACGAAGCTTGTGGTCCTCGGCCTCCGGAGGGCAGGAAGGATGGACAGGGCCGCGCTGGCTTCGGGTGCTTGTGAGGGCTTTGGATCAGCACAGCTAGTCCAGGGCCAGAACACTGGCCCTCCGAGGACAGGGGACTTGCAGACGGGATTCGCACCCAGGCCCTGTGCCTGCCCTGGTACCGGCCTCTGGGGGGGATCTGTCACTTGTGGATGGGATTCGCACCAGGCCCTGGCACCGGCCTCTGGTGGGGTCCGTCACTTGTGGATGGGATTCGCACCCGGCCCTGGCACACAGCCCCTGGTGGGGTCCGTCACTTGTGGATGGGATTCGCACCCGGCCCTGGCACCGGCCCCTGGTGGGTCCGTCACTTGCCAGCTGGTGACAGCCTTGGGCTCCACCTTCTGTGCTAGCAGGTGTCCACCGTCCCTGGGGACACCCCGAGGTCCCCCGGGCCTCCCGGCACGTGTCACTGTGTTGTGGCTAGCAGCCCCAGAGACAGAACCCAGAACTCTACCCTGTCAGTGGGTAAAGAGCACTACCCTGCCCCCCACCCGGCGACCTGCCCTTTGTTTCAGACATCCGTGTTATTGTTTTGGGGGGTGGGGTGGGCGGCATAGTGGGGTTTGAACCCAGGGTCTTGCTTGCTAGGCTGACACTGTACCACAAGCCACGCCCCCAGCCCTGACTTCCACAGTCCCACCTCTGATGCAAGGCCTGTTCCAGGGCTCTGTAGTGGGTCTTCCCCCCCCAACCATGGGCCCCTCCGTGGGGGGCTTCGGCCGTGGGGGGCTTCTTTGCAGGCTGGGGCTGTGGGGCTTGCCAGGGGGTGGAGCTGGGCTGGCTGCTTTGTCATGCAGCAGCGTTCCCCCCCCCCCCCCGGGCTACCAGCACCCCAGAACGCCACCATGGGGATTTCAGGGTGGGAGTGGACTGCAGATCTTGCCATGCACCCCGGAAAGGCCGGCTGCTGCGTGGGCCTGTGGGCCTCCCATGGCAGCCCACCTGTCCCTTCCGGCTGGACAGGAGGTGGCTGGGCGGCCTGGCTGTGGAGGCCCTGGCTTGGGCCGGGAGGTTCCTTGTTTTTCCATGGCGCTGATCCTGTCTGGGGCCTGTTGCCAGCGAGGGCCAGGAGGGGGGTGGCTGATCTCATCTCAGGCCGCTGCCAGTGTGTGTGGGGGAGGGGGTGGGGGGAGATGTTGGTCTGTGCTGGAAAGATCTCTGAGTGCTGTGTGCAGCCCAGGGCCCTGCCCGCGGGGCCGGGAGGTGACCACTGCAGAGCAAGCGCCCCTCGCCTCGTGGGTGGGAGCAGGTGTGTACAGCCCCTCCCCATGGGCTGCTTCGTCCCCCGCCCCCCTGGGACCTATGCAGGCTCCTCAGGGACCTCTCCTCTCCTCAGCCTGGCCCCCTTCCCCCTGCTCCTGGGACCTCTGCTCACCACGCCGATGAGGCCATTTCCCAGGGGCACAGTGGGGGGTGTGTGCAGAATGCGTCCCGAGGTCCTGGGAATGGGGAGACACCACCGGTCTGTGGAGGCTGAAACAAAGGCACCCTTAAGCCCTTCCCACAGTGGAGGATCAGACAGTGATGGCAAAGCCCTGGGTGACGCAGCCTCTCCATGGATTGTGCTGTGGCTCACGCCTGTAATTCCAGCTACTCTGCGAGGATCATAGTTTGAGGCCAGCCTGCTGTCCCCATGTGCCTGTCGTGCCAGACTAAAGAGGAGGGTCACCAGTCCAGGCACACATGTGAGATCCCTCTGAGAAATAGCTACAGCCAAACAGGGACTGGAGCTGGGCCTTGGTGCTCACACCTGTAATCCTAGCTACCCGGGATGCCGAGGTGTGCCGATCACCATTTGAATCTAGCCTGGCAGAGAAGCCTAGAAGACAGGCTTCTCCCTCACCACCCAGAAGCTGCAGGTGGAGAGCTTTGACTCCTGCGATGTGAGCCGAAAAGGCCAGGGGGTGATCTTTTCTCTTAAAATTGTTATGGAGGTGGTGCACAGAAGGTTCTAGTTACGCAGGTCAGGGAATGAGCACACTTCTTGTTTGACGATGTCATTAAAAAAAAAAAAAGCCAAGGTCAGACGGAGCTGGGCCAGGCCAGGAGCCAGAGGCGGCCACGCGTGGGTCGCCAAGGTCAGACGGAGCTGGGCCAGGCCAGGAGCCAGAGGCGGCCACGCGTGGGTCGTCAAGGTCAGACGGAGCTGGGCCAGGCCAGGA
This sequence comes from Dipodomys spectabilis, assembly GCF_019054845.1. Lineage (NCBI taxonomy): Eukaryota > Metazoa > Chordata > Mammalia > Rodentia > Heteromyidae > Dipodomys > Dipodomys spectabilis. Next base: position 440,380 of record NW_024871305.1, on the reverse strand, counting down.
GCCGGTGGCGGCCACGGGTGGGTCGTCAAGGTCAGACGGAGCTGGGCCAGGCCAGGAGCCGGTGGCGGCCACGCGTGGGTGGTTGACCCACGCGTGACTGTCCCTGTCACAGTCTTGTGTCTCCTCCTCACTGCAGAACAGTGCCGGGGGCTGGGGACTGGGGCTGGGGCAGTTTCTGGGTCGCTGGGACCGATACTCTCTGGTTGAGGTGATCCTCGTTTCTTGGGGGCCACCCAGCAGTTCTGAGAGCGTGGGGCTCCTGGTCTCTGGATGGGCTTCTGCCAAGCCCTGCACACTGCATCCTCAGACAGGACAGGACGGGAAAGGACGGCGCTGTGTCCCCAGGACAGTGCTGCTTCGGGACACGCAGCCGAGGTCTGGGAGGAGATGGCGCCGGCAGCCCAGGCCCCGACCTGCAACCCCCCCCCCCCCAGCCCTGCACACCCCTGCATCCCCAGGCCCAGCCTCGCCTGCCTATGGCCCCATCTGGCCCACCTTGGGGCAGGTGTCAGGGGACACAGGCCCCATCTCCCCCTCCCCCAGTTCTGTGAGTCTGGTGTTGGCTTCGCCACGTCCTCTCTGCCAGCCTGGGGGGCGTTCCCGGCTTAGATTCGCCGAGCTCTTGCGGCAGGAGTGAGGGGCCTCCAGGCCTCAGGGTGAGCTGCTGCGCCTCGGTGCCCGCCCTGCCCGCTTGTCCTGTGCTTAATCCATCGCAGCTCTCTTTCCCGGCTCGCAGGCTGTTCCGGTTGCCCTCTTGGGTGAATCTTGGCAGTTTGTCTGTCTGGCTCCGGTGTGCTTGTCCACCGTTCCCACCCCCGCTGTCCCCCGCCAGGCCCGCCCGGGGGACCCACTGCGTCCCAGCTTCGCCCGCCAGAGGAGTCACTGTGGGTGGACTCCAGCCGGCCTGCCAGGCAGGAGCTGGGCACAGATGGCCTCCCGTGGCACTGGGCCGAGCGTAGGAGGGGAGCTGGCACTGGGGTACCCTCGCCATGAGCCCTACTTTTTCCCAAGCAAAAGCCACAGTGGGGAGCAGCTGGGCATCGGGGCCACAGGTGGATGAGGGGCCTGGGGTCCAGCCTGTGCCGGCCAGGTCCCCTCTCAGTGCTGGGCCCCAGGCCAGCTGCCCGGCCTCATCTTGGGATGGAAGGGGGCCGAGGTCAGAAGGGGACATGTCAAGCCATCGAAGACCAGCCCGGTGTCCTCCCGGGTGGGGGGCAGTTGTCTGGCGGGAATAGCCCCCAGGGGCCTCCTTCATGTCAAATGACCAGGGCAGCATCGGTAGCAGTGGTCAGAGGTGGAGGACGATTGGGAAATGGCTGCACCCAGCCGTGGGAGGAGGAGAGGCAGGCGTGGCGAGGGGCACACACCAGACGCGCCGCGCGGTGCCGTGTGACTCCGCCGGTAACGGGCGTGGCTGGCAGAGACGGCAGCAGAGGAGAGGGCCGGGGGCTGGCACACACGAAGGGAGAGCCTGCAGGGACTGGGGTTTCTGCCGGGGCCTCTAAGCCCTGGGACCGCGGCTCGGTACCCAGCATCTCTCTCCCTGCCAGGCGGGCCTGCGGCGGGCCTGCGGGCCCTGGTGTCCGGCCTCTCTTGTGAGTGGGCAGCGGGGTGTCTGCCCTGCTAACGGGGCCCGAGGAGTTGGCCAGGCTATGCCCAGCTGCTTCCCAGTTCCCTGCCCCCCGAGGGCCCGTGTTTGCTGCCTCTGCGCTTGGAGGGGCGCAGGGCATTTTCTGTAGCTTCCTGTCGGCAGCCTCAAGGCGCCATGGTGAGCCTGCGGGGAGGTGGGGAGGTGGTCAGGCGTGGGAGGCAGGTGACAGGGCAGCGCGGCTCAGCGTGAGGCCTCCCCCAGGCAGAGGCCCCCCCCAGGCAGAGGCCCCCCCCCCCAGGCAGAGGCGGGCCCGCCCCCAGACCCAGCACTGCCAGCACAGCACTCCTTCCTCTGGCGGAAGGAGCTGAGGTGTGAGTCAGCAGTGGCCGGGGGTGGCTCGCAGCAGACATGGCCGGCGGGCAGGGGGAGGCCTGGCTTTCCGCTTGGTGTGTCTGGACGCTGCCATCTGGATGCTGGTGAATGTCTATTCCACACCCCTTGTCCCCCGCACGGCGTCTGGGGCCATGTGGTTCATGGAAGCGGGGGGTCAGTCAGAGTGTGGGGGCTGAATAGGGGTAGGAAAAGGTGCGGCCCAGATCCCAGACCCCAGACCCAGGAGGGAACTGGGCTAGGCTGAAGCGGTGCGGAGCCCTGTGCCCCCAGCAGGTGGCGCCCTGGGCCCGAGAAGATGCCACCCTAGAGGCAGAGGGCGCGGCCTGTCAGGCCTGGTTGATTTCTGCTTCGGTGCGGTGGGTCCTGGGCAGAGGCAGAGGGCACACTCCTGCATCCCTGGGCCTCAGGGTCTGGTCCATCCTGGGTCATGTCAGCACTGTGCGCCCCTCCTCCGCCGCCCATCTGGGTACAGCCAGGCCAGAGACAAGGGCCCTCGGGTCCTGACTCTTAGGTCCTTCGCTTTCCCACTTTGCAGTGGGGGGCACCAAAGCCCAGAGTAGTCGGATGGTGGGTCCCTTCTGGGAGGACCCAGCAGCCTGTCTCTGATGCCTCTCTCTGTTAGATGCCATCCACCAAGTTTCTTGCCTAATCTCCAAGACTGCATGACTGAGAAGGGGGAAACTGAGGCAGAGTGCCCCTGCCCCCGAAAGGATGTCTGCTTTGCTGGCCACTCACCTGCCCCTCTGCTCCTCCCCTTCCCTCCCGGCAGCCCAGCCTGCTCCCCAAGCTGCTGCTGCTCATCCAGGCCCTCCCCACTAGCATACCCCAGGCCTTGGCTGCTAGGTCTTCTCTGGAGGTGGCCTGTGTCTCCTCTGGGTCTCTGCCAGGGGCTGCAGCTGACACCTCTGCACCGAGATACTGGGTGCTGGGTTTCTGCCCCGGGCCCTCTTGGTGGAGTCTGCTCAGCTTTGGGGTCTGGGCATAGCTTCCCCGGGGGGTGAGCAGGTGGGAAGGGGGCCAATCCCTGTCCCTTGTCTCTCTAGGAAGGTTGGGGTGCCCAGCCCTCACCCTCCAGGAGCAAGGAGGCCCCTCCTGGTCCCGGTCGGCCCTGGGCCCAGGTCTGGGAGCCGGTGACCCAGCCCAGTGGCCACTGGCCGGTCTGAGTCTGAGTGGTTCTTCTGAGTCCACACCCCAGCCCGCCGCCGGAGTTAATGAACCCTCCCAGCACCTCTCCAAAGGAGATAATTATGACTCAGATCTGGTCCGCGGGGGCTGCGCCACGGAGGTGGTGCATGCCGGGGACGCGGCCACATCCGGCTCAGGCCGGCCCAGCTTGCGCTCCCCCATTCCACTGCTGTTATTTTCTTCCGTGTCCCCAGGGGCTGACGCGGGGCTCAGGGTCCTCGTGGACTGATCTCGTAGGACAGTGGGGTGGGGACGGGCGTGGAGGGCTTGGCTGTCCTGTCCCTGGGTCAGCAGCCCAGTACTGTGAGCCACGGCCGCGGACACACCTGTCCCCCCCGGGTCCCAGTGCTTGCTTCCCCCGCGCAGGGCGCCTGCTCCACAGGGCCTGGCTGCAGTGGGCAGGATGGCCGGCCCCGGCTGCGCCACTTCTCTCTGCCTTTCAGGTTTTCACTGGGGTCGGAGCTTTGCTCGCTCCTGGTGCACCAAGTCTGCTTTCTGCTGAAAGCGCGGCTCCGGGTTCTGCCGTGTTCTGGGAACCCGTGTGGTCCCACAGGTCCCAGGCGTCCAGTGTCGGCTTTGTCGAGGCCAGCGAGGGGCCGGGCAGCTGTGTGGCTTTGAACATGAGGAGACCGTGCCTGCCCCGTCCTCTCTCCCCGCCCCCCTCCGGCCCAGGAGGAAGGGCGCTGGGCGCTGTGGCATGCTCGGTTGTCAGCCGGAGGTAGCCCAGAGTCGCCTGGATCTTCCTTGGAGAGTTTTTGTCATGCGTTTTCACTTCTGTATCTTTTTCTCATGATATCTGTTTTTTCCCCTGTACCAGCTAAGCACAGTAGCTCACGCCTGTAGTCCTAGCTACTTTGGAGGCAAAGACTTTGGAGGATCGTGGTTTAAGGCCAACCCAGGGGAAAAAGTTAGCCAGACGCCAGCCGGGAATGGTAGCCTACACCTGTGCTCCCAGCTCCATGGGAGGGATGAGGAGGATCACCGTCTGAGGCTGGCCTTGTCAAATAGTGTGTGAGATCTATCTGAAAAATAACACGAGCAACAAAGGGCCGGGGGCCTGGCTCAAGTGGTAGGTTGCCTGAGGAGGCGGCCTGGGGCCTTCCGTTCAAATCTCAGCCCCACCAAAAGAAAAATTCCGTTTTCTGTGACGTCTGGGTTCTGGGTTCAGTGCCACATTCAGTGCTGCATTAATTACCTAATGTTGCATTTCTAATCACCCCCAACGCCCACATCTGTGAGTTGGCCCTGGAAACCGATTCTCCAGGCTTGGGGTGTGGGGTGGGGGTGGGGGGGGCTGACATTCCACCTGCAGCCTCTGGGGGCGCCCTTGTGCCACACAGCAGTGGGCTCCGGCCCCCGGGGGAGTCTGTGCTGCTGGGGGTTGGCTGGTGCCCAGAGCAGCGCCCCGAGAGCTGAGGAATGCAGCCTGGCCACCGGGCATCCGGACCCGGGGCAGGGGGCTCCGAGGCCCCGGCTGGATGTGGCCTTGGGCGGGCAGAGGGGTGACGGCAGCCGGTCCACAGACAGGACCCCAGCCCAGGGCGGTCCTCCTCCTGTGACCGCTGCGCCTCCCGTGTCTTCCTCTCCGCGTTCTCCCGGTGGTGTCACACCACGCGTGTCCTGGGCTCGGTCTGCATAGTCTGTCCGGGAGTAGGGGGTCTGGCCGAGGTGGGTCACGCCTGTAACCCCAGCGCTGGGGGCAAAGGCAGGAAAGTAGGCGAGTTCTAGGCAGACGGGGCTGCCTCCAGAGACCCTGATCTTGCCCACTCCGCCATTCAGGCCTCTGCCTCCATGGGGACTAAGGGGGTGGTCTCTGTTCTAAGAGGAGGAGGAGGAGAAGGGAAGGAGGAGGAAGAGGAGGAGGTGAGGAGGAGGAGGAGGAGGAGGAGGAGGAGGAGGAGGAGGAGGAGGAGGAGGAGGAGGTGAGGAGGAGGAGGAGGAGGAGGAGGAGGAGGAGGAGGAGGAGGAGGAGGAGGTGAGGAGGAGGAGGTGAGGAGGAGGAGGCGGCGGCGGCCCGCTCCCTGTCTCCGTCCTGGAGTGCATGCCAGGGCTGTGGCTGCAGAGGCCAGCTGTGCCCCCTTCCAGATGCCGGCCCGGGAACCGCACTCGGGCAGGCGGGCGGGCGAGCGAGAACTGAGAGTGCGCGGCCCGGCGGGGCGTGTAGCTGTCGCGGCAGGATGTCTCTTGGTGTGTAATCACAGCGTGCGGCGCGGAGACAAAGAACATGACAGCACAGAAGGATCCGACAGAGAGAAGGCGGGAGCGCGGCGGCCGGGGCACGGCGGGCGAGCGCGCGGGCGGGGCGCCGCGGCCTCCGCTCACATCTGCTCAGCAGAGCATGGCACGTGCCAGGTGGGAGCCGACACCTGAGCTCCGGCACAAAGCCCGGCTTTTCATGTCCAACAATTAAGGGCTTTGCGGGGCTGCCGCGCTCGCTGCCGTGAGCGGAGAAGCCGCTAACTAGATACTCAGCCCGGCTGCCAGAGCTGCGGAGGCGCGGCCCCCGGCGGGGGGCCTCGGCCGGCCATGGCTGGGGGGGGGGGCGGTGGGAAGTGCCGGCTCCCTCCGCCCCTGCCAGGACTGGCCCAGCCCCGCAGCTGCGGCCCGCCCCGCAGGGCCTGGGCACACACGGCCGCAGGCCCAGGGCTCGGCTGTGGCTGCAGCTGCTTTTCCCGAGTGCCAGGGCAGGTTTGTGAAAACAGGCAGAATTAGGAAGGAGCAGTTCACAGACAGGAAATAGAAAACCTCCCCTGCAGACAGCCTGGTCATTGTTTTAGGTGAGAATTGTCACGTGGCAGAGCCGAAGCTCCTCTCCGCGTTGAGGAACGAAGCATCGCCCCTCATTTAGGAACTGATTTTCTTTTTGGTGGTGGTGGGATTTGAACTCAGGCCTTGTGCTTGCTTGCTAAGCAGGTGCTCGACCGCTTGAGCCTCACCCTCGAGGCTTTTTGCTTTTTCAAGTGAGGTCTCCTCTTTTTGTCTCGGGCTGGCCTCAGATGGTGATCCTCCTACCCACAGCCTCCTGTGGGGCTGGGATGCAGAAGTGAGGTGGAATGTGGCTGAGTTCTTTGCCTAGTCACACCTTGAGTTGGGGTTCTCCTGTTCCCGTCTCCAGGTTGCTGGGGTGGTAAGTGCAACTGCGTCTGGAGCCCGGATCTTTTTTTTTTTGGGGGGTCCGGATCTTGGTCCTGAACTCTGGGCCTGGGCACTGTCCCTCAGCTCTTCAGCTCAAGGCTAGCGCTCTACCACTAGAGCCACAGCGCCACTCCCGTGGAGCCCGGATCTTTAATGTTGAAGGCAACGGCAGGGGTGTAGTTCAAGTGGTTTACCTGAGCGCGTGGGAGACTATTCTGGGTTCCATTCCCAGTGCCACCAGGAAGCAATCTGAAGGGGAAATAGTTGCTTTGGACCCCATAGGCACCACAAACACCAGGATTAAAGCCATCATCACAAGGCCACAGCCCCCTGACAGGAGGCTGTGTGTGGGGAGAGCGGGCCCAGCTCCCGGGGCACAGGAGCCATGGGGCAGAGGGGCAGGGTGTCCCCCAGGTTCCCCCCCCGCCCACGGGCGAAACCGTCACTGTGAGCCCATGCCAAGGCCCCGTGCTCCGGTGTGTGTGGCCCTGTGCGAGGCTTTGGCACGCTGTGCGCTGTCAATGGGCTGGCTGGGGATGGTTTGCAGCTCCGGGGAATGAAGGGAGCCACCAGGATGGCTGACCTAGAGCTCGGGCCCGAAGAGCAGTCGCAGCTGCCTGTCCTTGATCTGAGAGCGGCCGGGTGCAGGGCTGGGACCTGGGACCAGGCTCCGATCATCACCGGCAGCGCTGGGCCGCACGTCCACCCGTCCATCCGCCCAACAGCCCTGGGGCGAGCTGGCTGCTTTTCTTTTCTCAAGATGGAAGAGTTGAGCCGCGCACATCTGCTCTGGGAGGGGTAAAGGCAGGGTTTGTGTTTCGGCCGGAGTCCAAGGGGAACCCTGGGAAGGGGGCGGTGGGGGGGCTCCCGGCGGCCTGGGCAGGGTCTGCTCCGCGCTGCGGCTGGTCGCTCCCTGTCTCTCCCCTGCTTGCACCCTGGGGTTGGGGACCGAGCTGGCAGCGAGCGAGGGACCAGCTGGAGGGGCGCTCCGGGTCTGTTGGAGACAGATGGCCGTGTCAGCCTTGGCTCCCGGAAATGGTGCCACACATGCCACGCTTGGCGAGACGCGGTGGCCTGGCCTCCGGGGGCTGCCTGCTGCCTGCCTGGGCCTGAGCCACCCGCCCCAGAGGATTATGGGGCTTCTTGGAAAGCCTCAAAAGTGAGTGTCACTCAGAGCCTCGAGGACCCCACGCCTCTGGCCGTGTCTCCTCCCCTCGCACGCCCCTGCCACCCCAGTGGGTTGTACTTCAGTTCCTTGAGCAGATGAGCCGCCACGGACCTGCCCCGGGGCCTTTGCGCCTGCGGCTCCCTCAGTCCCCCGTCCTGACACTTTTGTTCTCCCCTCAGCGGTGCCTTTCGCTCTAAGGCCTGCGTGTAAGACACGTGCATGTCACGCTCACACATGATCGGACCCCACTCCGGGTTCCACGGGGGCACCTTGTGGAAGGTTCCGGCCGGTCCCCTGCCTGGCCCAGGCTGGACCCCCGCCCGCACCCCGGGGAGCCCTTCTCCATGAAGATGTCCAGTGAGGAGGCTCAGGCGCGTGATTGGTAGGGAGCCCCCGGGGGCGGGGCAGCTCTGTGCTCTCCTGGCTCACGCAGCCGTGTGGTGCCTGTTGCCGGTGGCTCCCATCCAGCCCCGGGGGCCTGGCGGCCTGGCCTCCCCGCAGCAGCTCTGGGGGCGAGGGCGCTGTGCCCCACGGGAGGGTGAGAGGTCGGTGAGGAAGATGCCTGTGGCTGCCGTGGCAGGCTTGGGTCTCCAGAGCCGGCCCGACCTTTGTGACTAGTGGATCCTGAATGGCGGGGAATGGGTCGGGTACCGGGCCCTGTGAGTGGACCGCAGGCTGGCTGGGGGCGGGACCCGGACAGGTCCAGCCTCCCGGGTCGGGCTGCCTCTCCCATCTCTCTGCCTGGCCACCTTAGGGGCAGCCGGCGCGTGGACCCCAGGGGCTCTGCCCCGGCGCCCGGCGGGCCTGCTCTTGCTGTGGGACCCGAGGGGGGCTCGTCATGTCAGAGGCCTCTGGCTTCCCTCTTCCCTGCCAGATCAAACAGTCTCCAGCCCAGGCCTGCAACGTGAATATGGATACAAGGATATCACAAAACTTAACGTTTTAATCTTACTTTTCTGTTCTTCGTCTTCTCTTTCTTTGAGGGGTTGTTGTTGTTGTTGTTGTTGTGTGTTTGTGTGTGTGTGTGTTGTTTGAAATAGGATATATAGCCCAGGCTGGCATAGAACTTTCAATCCTCCTGCCTCAGCCTTTTGAGTACTGGGATTACAGGCGTGTACCACTGCACCTGGCGATGTTAAGCGTGCAGCTCTGTGGAATGAAGAACATTCCAGCATCCTGCAGCTTACAGACACTCAGTCCTGTCTTTAAGAATCTACCTTTTTGAAGCCTGGAGTAGCGGTGCATGCCTGTAATCCCAGCACGGGGTTTGCCCAGGGAGGAGGGTCACGAGCTGGAGGCCAGTCTAGGTGCATAGCAAGACCCTGACTCAACACAAAGAAAATGGCGTCTTCTGGACACGGCTGTCTGCTTCCGTGTCTGGCTTTTCCCACCGAGCACATTGTAAGGTGTATTAAGTGGGTAGGTTTAATTAGGCAGCCGATGAAGAGAACACCGCACGGTATTCAGGCAGGAAAAGAAGTTTATTTACCAAACTGCTGCCACCCCCCCTCCCTCGCCCTCCCCGCCATGCATGGTGGAGAGGCATGGCCGAAAAGGGGTGACCCACTCCTGGGCCAGGACTGGTATAGGCCAGGGACAGGAAGAGGTGTGGCCAGGTGGGGAAAGGCGTGGCCACACTGGATCCGCAGGTGACCTCCGGGCCTGGGACCCGCCTGTGGTCAGATGGGAGCTGTGTGACCAGAGGTGGCCCAGGATGTGACCTAGAGGAGAGGCTGGGGGACCACTTCCAGGTGTGCCAGTTACCTAGGCAACAGATAGCGGGCGGTAACTTGGCCCAGTGGCAGGGCTGCGTGCTCTGGGCCTGCATGGCCCAGGGCAGACCTTGCGCACATTCGCTGCACCGGCCCTGGCATCTTCTCCGTGTGAGGCTGTCTGTGGTGTGGACAGACACGTGGCGTTCCTGTCCACCCATCTGAGTGCCAGCCCCCATATCCCCGCGGCCTCCTGTCCTTGCGGCCTCCTGTCCCTGCCCCCAGTATCCCTGAGGAGATGGGAATCCCAGAGTTAGCAGCGGGCCTGGCACCCCTGTGTGGCCAGCGGGCACGCCAGCCATACGTGTCCACACTGAGTGAATTTGGGGTGCAGCAGGCCGGAGGCGGAGAGACGGGCGAAGGTGCAGCTAGACAGCAGACTTGAACCCAGGTCCCGAGTGTGGCCTCCGAGTGTCGCGGGAACAGAGGGTCTTGGGGTCCCAGGGCCCTTCCCCCGCTGCTCCCCACCAGCCCTGGGCTCTGGAGTGGCCCAGAACCTTCCTGAACCCCCAGGGTCGGGCGGGGCCCTCCCCCTTCCCTTCACATGGCGCCTTGGTGCTGGGCTTCAGGGTGACTGCCAAGCCGGGCACAGATGTTTATGGTCCAGACCCACTGGTGTGTTCCACCAGCCATCGCGGGCTCAGAGCCCCAGCCACTGCCCTGGAGGCCCAAGCTGGGGATCAGGACAGTGTCCAGAAAGCTGGCTCCTGACATCTCCTTAGATCTCTGATGGGAGGAGGGGCTGGCATCCCCTCCCCCCCCCCCAAAGCCATGGCACAAACCCAGTCCTCTGTCCTGGCGGTGGCTCCGTGGGGACCACGCCCACCCCAGCTGACCCACAGTGGGCTCTGTGGACATTGGTGCCTCCGCTGTGTCCTGAAGATGGGTGCAGCCGCCCTGCCCCTCCCCCCCAGCGCAGCCCCTGGTCCCGGGCGGGAGGATGCCCGCCTGGCACCTCCTGCTGTTGGGTCAGGAGGCCCAGGACCTGGTGCCCACTTGTGTTGGCACTGGGCTTTGAGAGCCAAACCCTGTGGAGATCAGCCACACACAGATGCCTCAACCCACCTCCCTGGAACGGAGTGCGTACAGAGCGGAGTGCGCTGCCCGCCCCGCCGTGCCCTGCCCACCACGCCTGCCCCGCCGTGCCCGCCCCGCCATGCCATGCCCGCCACGCCCGCCCCACCATGCCCACCACGCCCGCCCACCATGCCCGCCGCGCCCGCCCCGCTGCCAGGCTGCCCTCGGGGCCAGTGCTGACGGCCGCCCCAGAGCGCAAATCATACGCTTGCAATTTCCCGTCCTCGAATGTCACCTGGGGGAGGAGGCACAGCCAGGAAGGAAGAGAGGAAATAAGAGAGAGAGGGAGAGAGAGAGAGAGCACTCGAATGCACACTCTAATCTTGGCCCAGCAGTTCAGCTTTCAAGAGTCCCAATTAATCATTATTAATTTAATCTGCTCTGACTCAGCCGCGTCCTGACAGAGGCCAGCCACGATTTATCCCACCTGCTCAGGGCCGACCTCATCACAATTCAGCAGGCTGTCATTGTGCTACGCAAGGGCCCTCGAGACTCTCCTGTCTGCTTGGTTTACTGGGCAGCCGTGGCTGAGCCCCGACCCCCTAGCCCCTGGTGCTGCCGTCCAGCCACAGGCCCAGGCCCAGGCCCAGGCCCAGGCCCAGGTGTGGGACGGGCCTTCCTTTCTGCAGCGTCTAATATCCATGCACCACTGCCATGGGGCTGGGTGGGAACCTGGCTCACGGAGTTGGTCCCCTGGTCCAGACAATAAGCACCCCTGGTAATTGAAACCGAGGGGCTGCTCGGCCTGAACGCCGTGAGCGCCCCAACATGGCTGTTATGAATGGCCCGAGTCATCAGCGGCTTAATGAAGCGACTGTCTGCCCCCCAGGTCGGGGCCGCCTGTCATTCCTGCCTCCGGGGGGGGGTAGAGGCTACGTGCGCGTGGGCGCCTGAGCTTGAGTGGGGCCCTGCCCCATGCAGTCACAGGTGTTGGGTCAAGCGGGGTCCCGCAGGTGCTCCTCGAGAAGGCTCGGGGTCCCCCGCACTGAGACCCCTGGGGCCTCGGATTCCCCCATTGTGAGTCCGGCTGGTAAACCAGGTGTGTAAGATGGTGTGTGGTACCAACCCTCACTGCTACCACACGGGCCTGTCTTGGGGTCCTCACAGGAGGCCGGGGGTGAGGGCTGCTTGGATGCAGCACTCCAAGGGAGAAAGGCTTTGGGGGGATGCAGCAGCCTCTGTGTCACCCCCGGCACAGCCTGGTATCAGGACGGGTGGTGAGTGGTCAAGTCCTGAGTGCCAACCGCCCTTTGCCCTGTCCTGGTCACTGGCTGAGCCCATCTCTGAACAGTCTGGCTTTGGGGTCCTCCCCTCGACTGCCGAGTGTCCCCATACACCCCCAAATGGAAGCCAGTCCCGTGGTCACTCCCGTCTGAGCCGGGGTCACTCCTTACCTGTCCGTCCATCTGTGGCCCTGCAGGAAGCCCTCCCTGCCACCAGAGGGCGCTGGGACATCTCCCGCATGGGCACCGGGACATGATGGTGGTGGTGGAGGTCCATTGGCCTCTGGCTGTGTGTCAGAGGTTCTACCTAGACTCACTGGGTGCCGTCCCTCCCATTTTACGGCCTTGGACACTGAGGTCTCAAGAGCCGAGGACCAGGCACTCACGAGCCCAGTCCAACACACACTGGGTCTACACTTCCTTGTTCACACCCTGGTGCCCTTCCCCGCCCCCAGGCATCTGGGGAAGATGGTTCTAACCTGCCCCTGCCTGGGGTTCCTGGCGGATAAGCGGGAGTGGAGCAGCGTGTGCAGTAGGCTGGCCGTGAGGCTGGTAGGAGGTGCTGACGTGGAGGGCATCGGCACCACCCTTGGGGCCTGGGACCCCAGGCAGAGACAATGACCCATACAAGGAGAATGGGACCTACATGGTACTAGGGAGACGGGAGAAAGTTCCAGAAGCTTTCCACAAAAGGGCATGGTGGACACAGCCACGGGGCAGTGCTCTGTGGCTCCATGGCCTCCTGAGTCTCCCAGGAGACTGGGAGACTGTGGCACGCCTCTGTGTCCTTCCTGCTGCAGATGCCCAGTGCCTTGAGATGTGGCCCGACGGGCCCTGGAGACAGACTGCTTGGGGCTGTGAGGGGAAACTGAGTTCTGGGAAGAAGCATGTTAGTTTGGGCAGAGCGCGGTGAGGGTCTGCTGGTGTCTGGGGGGAAGACTTGTGCCATTCTGTCTTCCTGCTTATGGCTGGCACTTGGGCAAGGTGGGGTACGGCCTGTGCAGATTTGGGGTGTCAGCTGTGCCGGGTGGACTAGCCTGCCACCAGGAGCAATCCTCAACTCTGCAGGGCTCAGGTCTCCCGTGCCAGGACAAGCACCAGGAGGTGTTACAGAAGGGAAATGCAGACACGGCGTTCATGGAGGAGCACGTGCCTAGTAAGCAGTGGGCCCTGGTTCAACCCGCAGGACGGCCCCAAGGCCTGATGGCGGTCAGTGCAGTGGCCTACGTGTGTGTGATCTCAGCCCTCAGGGTTGCAAGTTCAGGGTCAGCCAGAGTGGCTGACTGGTGGCTCTGGGCCCTGAGGTTGGGGGCCGATTGCGCTAGGCTTCAGTCACCAGCACGCCGCGCTGTGGCATTCCCCAGCCTCCCGCTGCGGCGGGAGGCAGCTCCCTGAGCTCATCCAGCTGCCGGGACCCAGGGCCTCTCCTCCGGCTGGTCGCGGCCTGTCTCCCCAGCCTCGGCTCCCCGCGCGTGGCCTCTGCCTTCCTCCACTGTCCTTGTCTGTCTCCTCCACTCCCCATCATCTCTGCCCCGCTGCCCTCTCTGCCTTCCTCCCTCTGTTGTGCTGATCTCTGCTGTCACTCTGCTGCTCCCACCTCTCTGTCACCAGCTCGTTCCGGGGAAGTCTAAGCAGCAACCTTGGGAGGGGGTTTCCGGGCTGATTCAAAAAGTTAAGCCAGACTGCCTGCTTGTGTAAGCAAGGGTGTTTATACCAATTGTGGAGACATTCATGCAAATGAAGGGTTGTGTTTGCTCCAATCATGGCACAGTCCCTCATGCAAATGAAGGATTGTGTTTGCACCAATCACAAGCGCTCTGTTGGGCTATCAGGAAGGAATGACCAGGGAAGTGGCAGGCACTTTAGGTGATGTGGGCTTCTCCAGGGCTCACGGTGGTGCGTGCTGGTACAGGGGCCTGGCTCCGTTTGAGGACAGGTCACACGTGTAGTTGCATGGGTCTCCGAAGCCAGCTATGCTATAGTTGTACAAGGGGTGAGGGCTGTGACATTTCCACACATGTGTACAAAGTGCCCCCATCAACCTCATCCCTTCTACAACCTATAACTACGTTGACAAGTTTAAAAGAAACCAGTGTTTAAGAATACATTTCATTGAAGAGCCAAGTCGGGTGGCTCATGCCTGCAATCCTGGCTACTCAGGAGGCAGAGATCCAGAGGACGACTCTTCAGGGTCAGCCTGGGCAAAAAGTTTGTGGAGCCCCGTCTCAATAAATCGGGTTTGCTGTTCACACCTGTAATCCCAGCTACTGGGAGGCCTAGGAGGACTAATGTCCTAGTTGGCCCAGGCAAAAGCAAGAGAGGATCCGAAAAAGAAAGGAAGGAAGAGCTGGGCTTGCTGGTCAAGTCTTAGAGTTCCCGCCTAGCCAGCATGAGGCCCTGAGTTCATGCCCTGTGCCTCAAAAATTCATTCCTGTGGAAGGGATGACATTGTCCAAAAAGGAATGCACTCATGACCTGACTCAGGAAATAGTAACCACTCTGTATTCACCTTTATGTAGCAATACAGCTTAAAAAGGCGATACTGAGAATCTAAACGTGTGTATGTGTGTGTGTGTGTGTGTGTGCATACAGCCACATATTCCTTTTGTTGTTGGTGGTGGTCATAGGGCTTGAACTCTGGGCCTGGGTGCTGTCTCTGCACCCTTCAGCTCAAGGCAAGTGCTCTACCACTTGAGCCACAGAGCCACTCCAGTTTTTTGGTGGTTCATTGGAGATGAGAGTCTTACGGGATTTCCTGCCCAGGCTGGCTTTGAGCCGTGATCCTCAGATCTCAGCCTCCTGAGTAGTTAGGATGACAGGTATGAGCCGCCGTGTCCGGCTCACATACTCCTTTTAACCTTCTTTTCCCAAAGTGGCCCCATGGCCCTGGGTCACTCCCTTGCCGGCCAGCGGCAGCCGGGGCCTGGCAGCCAGGAAGCTGAAAGCAGCTGGTGGGGGCAGCTGACCGGGCGTGGGGCACGGGGAGGGGCTGACCCGGCTGGGCTGGGGAGCACACAGGGAGTATGGAGCATCCATTGTGCGGGCAGCAGCTGATGTGGTTACAGCTGGCGAAGTGGCAGCCCCCCCCCCCCCCCCCCGCCCCAGCTCAGGAACAAACATCTCTTCTTACAAAAAATAAAAAAGGAGAAGAGACAGGGGTCGCGGCCGAGCTTTCCACATGACCTGCGGGGAACAGAGTGCGTCTTTGTGGATCTCGCTGCCTGTCAGCCGCCTCCCGCCGGCGTAAGCCACTTAGCGCGGCCTCGGCCCGACCCGCCGCCCTGCGCCCGCCGCAGCTCCGCGCCGCCCCGCCTGGCCTCCCGCCAGCCGCCCCGGCAGCTGCTCCCACCGCACCGCACCCCGCTGCCTGCGGCGCCCCGAGGGGTCTCCTCTGCAGAGGCAGCGGAGGTCGGCCCGGGTGGGTGTGAAATCCCCGGGCTTGTGGACAAGCATCCCCCCCCCAGCTGGGCGTAGCCGCTCCCGCTGACCTCCCGTCCTGCACCGCCTGCCCCTTCTGGGGACCTGGGACCTCTGCCCGCCCCTCCTCCCTCTCCCTGACCCAGGCACTCGGCAGCTGCCCACCGGCCATTCCTGGCTGAGGGGGTCCTGCCCAGCTGGGAGTGCCAGGGCCCCCAGGTGAGAGGCGCCTGGGAGGTTTAGGCCATCTGGAGGGGTCAGTGCCCAGTCGGAGCCCCCAAGGGGTACAGCATGGGCCCCACGCCGGCCCGTGTCCTCAGCAGCCCACTCGCTCTCTTACCCCCTGTCCAGGGTGACAAGAATTGGCTCCGGGACTCTGGCCAGCCGGAGCCCAGCCGCCCTCTGTGAAGGAAACCCCACAGGCAGAGTCCAGGCCAGTGCCTCCCCAGCCCTCCAGCGCCTCCCCCAGCCCCCCAGTGCCTCCCCAGCCCCCAGTGCCTCCCCAGCCCCCAGTGTCCCCTCCCTCAACCCTCCAGTGCCTCCCCCAGCCCCCCAGTGCCTCCCTAGCCCCCAGCGTCTCCCCCAGTCTCCTAGCGCCTCCCCAGCCCCCAGTGTCCCCTCCCTCAACCCCCCAGCGCCTCCCTCAACCCCCCAGCGTCTCCCCCAGCCCCCCAGCGCCTCCCCTAGCCCTCCAGTACCTCCCAGCCCCCCAGTGTCTTCCCCAGCCCCCAGTGTCCCCTCCCTCAACCCTCCAGTGCCTCCCCCAGCCCCCCAGCATCTCCCCAGCATCTCCCCCAGTCTCCTAGTGCCTCCCCCAGCCCCCCAGCGCCTCCCCAGCCTCCAGTGTCCCCTCCCTCAACCCCCCAGTGCCTCCCCCAGCCCCCCAGCGCCTCCCTCAACCCCCCCCAGCGCCTCCCCAGCCCTCAGCGTCTCCCCCAGTCTCCTAGCGCCTCCCCCAGCACCCCATTACCTCTTCCAGCCCCCCAGCGCCTCCCCCAGCCCCCAGTGTCCCCTCCCTCAACCCTCCAGTGCCTCCCCCAGCCCCCCAGCGCCTCCCCCAGCCCCCCAGTGCCTCCCCAGCCCCCAGTGTCCCCTCCCTCAACCTTCCAGTGCCTCCCCAGCCCCCAGCGTCTCCCCGTCTCCTAGCACCTCCCCCAGCACCCCAGTACCTCTTCTAGCCCCCCAGCGCCTCCCCAGCCCCCAGTGTCCCCTCCCTCAACCCCCCAGTGCCTCCCTCAACCCCCCAGTGCCTCCCCAGCCCCCCAGTACCTCCCCCCTCAGGCAGGAGCAACCACAGCCCCTCCCCATCACCTTAAAATGGAGGTGGCCATGTCTGCCGGAGTGGTTAGCATGTGTGCCACAGCATGTGGGGGGCAGGCAGCCTCTTGGGGTTCCTTGGGCTTGCAGGCACAGCTGGGTGTGCACGGAGTCAGAGAAGCCTGTGGTTTATGGGTTCACATCCCAGCCCTGTCCTCCCTGGCCGGGGCCTGTGGCCCTGATGCTGGTGACCCCAGCCTGGGGCATGGGCCAGACACGGGGTGCAGAATGCTCGGGCCCTGTCTGCATCTCCAGACTGGAGGCGGCTGCCCCAGCCCCCCCGCACCCGGGAGGTTGGCTGCTGCAGAGATCACCCCTCTGGACATCCTGGCCCGGCCCGCTGGCCAGGGCCAGTCCACCTGGCCATCTCCCTCCGACAGCAGGCCTCTTTCATGCCACCTGAGTGGCCACGTGGGATGATTCCAACTCCTCATTCGCTTCCTGCCCCCACCCCTCTGCGGAGAGGTCCTGCCCGCTCGCCCTGGGGGCAGAGGGCATCCGGCAGGGCCGAAGGAGCAGGGAGGACTCTGGGCCGCCTTGAGCACTGAGGGTGGAGGCTGGGCGGGCCTGGCAGGCCTTCAGGAATGCCCTGGGAGTCCTGAGCAGTGCTCACAGCCAAGGCCTGGCTGCTGCCACTCTCTAGCCCAGGCTGGGTTGGCAGAGTCCATCCTGGGCCTGCTGGACTTTCACAAGTGCTCGCCTTGGTGGGGGTCAGGGGACCCAAGATATGTCTATGATATCACACGTGACACCACACTGGTCCTAGCTTAGAACGGGGTCACGTGTGAAATACTGCTCGTGGCCAGCAGGGGGCAGCGGTAGGCCGGTGCTCTGCCCCCTCTATGGACTTGGAGCAAGGACATGGGCTGGGGAGGGGAGGCGGGCAACTGCACCTGGGGCCTCAGAAATGGCCAGGGAGCCTGAGACAAATCGGGTGGTCAGGACTCCTGACACCCCGACTCCACCCCCTGGGGTGGCATGGGGGTCCGTGCGCCCCCCCTCCCGTGAGGCAGCAGCCGGTCTGTCCACGGGGAACCGGGCCCCTGCGGGTCACGGGACGAGCCGTGGGTGAGGGGAGCAGAGCTCCTCCGGCCGCCCCTCCTGTGCTGGGGGCGGAGCCCTGACCACTGGCCTCCCTGGGGCTCTGGGCTGGCCCGGCCTCTGGGAGCTCCGGGCTCTGCACCCAGCAGCTGCCGGCCACAGGAGGGGGGGGACACCCTCAGAGCCAACACCCCCATTTGTTCCTCTGCTATCCCTGGTGGTCTGACAGGGCCCGCTGGCCCTCAGGAGGAGGGGTCAGCTCCCCGGGTGGCCAGGGCTCCCCCGTCACCCGCCACCTGCCTGCACTTCCCGTCCTGCGGCAAGGAAAGGCAGGTGCAGATGGGCTTTGCCTGATGCCCAGCAGGGGCTGCTTTATTTGCATGGGGGCCAGGGCTGGCACCTGCGCAGAAGCCTGTGCGGCCTCTAGGACTTAGTGCCTCGGCCACCAACGTATCGTCGTTTCCACCGGACGTGTGAGGAGGTGGAGGTTCTGGTGACTTGGGCATCACTGTGGAGGGGGGGGCCTGCAGGGCCAGTCTCCGCTGAGCCTGGGTTACCCCCGTCCTCAGCCTCCCCAGAGGGCATCGGAGCAGGGCATCCCTGCTCCGTGGTGTTTGTGGCTCACGGTGGGGACACGGTGGGGACACCGCTCGAGGGCCAAGCCCAAGTCCAGACAAAGCCCGGCTGTGCATATCGAGGCGCCAGCCCTCAACAGGCCATGGGGCAGACAGCAGGCCATGCTGACTGTGAGATCCGACCTCTGCTGGCTGGTGGAGAAGCGGAGGTGGCAGCTAGGTCCCCTGCCCACCACGGCCACCCGAGGTGGGGTTGAAGGCTAGAGGCTGGCGGCGATGGTGGACCAGGGTCTCTATGTGAGCACCAGGTGGGAGAGGAGTGGTTTCCAGGGAGAGGAGATCTGGGGTGGGGGGGGCTGGAGAAGGGGCGTCATGGGTAGATGGCGGGATCTGGCTCGAGGGAGATGTATGGGCGCGGCCTGAAGCCGGAACCTCATCAGGGATGGGTAGTGGGGACCACATAAGGGGGGCTGGTAGTAGGGACGCCATCAGGAGGGCCAGTAGGAATCTGCAAAGGTCAAAAGACCCAGAGTGGCGACCCTCTGGCCCTGGTGTGGCCCGCTGAGTGGCGGGCAGAGGCGGGGGGGGGGGGGGGGGGAGGGGAGGGACCTCCCATACCTGTCTTATCCTGCATCAACTGGCTGTGGCCAGTCAGGCTGGGTCTGGAGAAGGCCGCTTGGACCTCCAGCCTCCTCTTTCCTGCTGACCTCACTGCCCTGCGTGCAGCAGGTGCTCAATATGTGCATGGTGCCCAGGGCCAATGGATGCCCAGCAGCTGGAGGGCCAGGAAGCACTGGGCAGCGGGGGAAGATGCTGCAGGCCAAGGCAGGGGAGGGGAGGGGGGATGGGGCTGGAGAGTGGGCCGCAGCGGCCCCCCCCCCCTCCATCCTCCCTCCCCGGGCATCCTGGGCTGCAGGAAGAGCCAGCTGAGCCAGATAAAGGCCCAGCAGGGTAGGGAAGGCGGTTTCCCACCGAGAAAGCCAGAGGCCCTGCGCTTCCTCCCTCTCCCCCTCCCCTCCCCTCCACTCAGCCCTTTCAAGCTGCCGGGAGCCTGTTCAGCTGCTCCAAATGGGTGGGAGGGGCCTCTGCTTCCTCAGCAACCCCGGCAGATCCACGTACTTAAAAGAAAGCAGGACGTTGTAGAATATTCCCTGCAGAGCCCAGGTCCTGCTCGGCCCACCACGGGGCCATGAGGCGCTGGGGGAGAAATGGAGGCTGGGCCTACCTTCCCAGCAGCTGTAGGGCCCCAGGTAGGGGCTGGAGCGGAGACCACCCAGCCATCCCTCTGCCACGTCCCCTGCTGGGCGGAGGGCCCGAGCAGAGGCTGCTGAGCAGCCGGCTTTGGACTGGTGCTGGCTTGGGGACCGGAGGCTCTGGATGGCTGGCGGCCGGTCACCTGCTCGTCCCCTGGGGCCCTGAGCCACAGCGGCCCCATGGCTGACCTGTGACCTTTGCCCTCTGCCCCAACCACCCCCCAGCTCTGTCTTCTCCCGGGCTGCCTGGGATCCCTGGCCCCCTGTCTGGGCCACCGGGTGGGTGGTGTAGAGGTGGTGCATGTCTGTGGGTTCAGGAGGCTGAGGTGCTGGGGGGGGGGGCAGGCGAGGCTCTCTGTGCCAAGGCTCATTAAGCCCTGCTCAGGGGGGATTAGATGGGAGCCAGCCGCCGCCTGGGCTCAGTTATTAAAGGCTCGGAGCAAGGTAAACACCAGGCGCTTCCTTTCAAAGCCGCACCTGCTAATTAGAGGGCCGGGAACTCATTAAAACAGTAACTGGAGGGCTGCCGGGGAAGAAGGCAGGGGGCGGGGCGGGCGGGGCAGGCGGGGCAGGGGCGGGGCGAGGGTGGGCCCAGGACAGGACAGCCCCAGTGAGCCAGGACCCACATGACCCGAGGATGGTAGGCGGTGGCCGGCCCTGGGCTTGGACAGTGATCCCCCTATTTCCAGCTCTCTGGGTGCAGCTCTTCCCACTTTCCTTACAGCCCGTTCTGCCCTCTTGAGACTCGCTTCTTCCAATCCCCGCTGCCCCCTCCAGGTCTTTTCAGGGACAAGAGGCCTGAGGAAGCGTGGAAGTGGCCGCCGGGAAGGCTTCCTTGGGTAAGGGGGCCATGCCGTGCCCGCTCTCCTTTCTAGGGCCGTAGCTCAGTGGTAGAGATGCCCGCTGGACACACAAGGCCCTCTTCTCCCTGCCCCATAGAAAGTTAAAACAACAAAACCTCTCTTAGCCAGTCTCAGATTCCAGCTTTGTTTTGTTTGTCTCGTGTTAGACAGGGTCTTGCTGTGTAGCCCAGGCTGGCTAGGAACTCCCGATCCTCCGGCCCCAGCCTCCTAGTGCAGGGATTGCCCGTGTGCGCTACCGTGCTTGCACCGCGTGGAGGTGACGGCGGTACAATTCCACGCGTGCCCTCACGTCCCTCTCGTGTGTTTGCCCAGGATGGCCGCTGCTCTCATCCGTCTGTCTGTCCCCCTTCCTCAGTCCTGTGGTGCCAGGCGTGCCCACTGCCCAATCCCCTGGGACGCAGCCCAGGGCGGGGCGGGGTGCGACCAGCCCCGCCCCCCACATCCTGGCACAGCCTGGCCTCCAGCAGGGGTCGCCGGAGGCCCCGGGGCCTTGTAGAGGAGGCTTGTGAGCGGTGTCTGTTTCTGTTCCGGTTTGGGGTGACCGAGGGGACCAGGGCAGGCTGTGTCCACGACCACGCTGTGGTCACACGGGCCCCCCCGCCCCCCCCCCGGGGCCTGGGCTGTCCCCTGGGAACACGGTGGCAGTTCTCGTCCGCCTCTGGGACGGTGAGTTCGAGTGCAGGGAAAGCACCCTGCGCAGATCGGCACCGGCGTCGATTCTGGTTTTATTACCTTTATATTTATTATTCCTCTGCGCGCCAGGCTGGAGCCTGAAGGCTCCAGGCGGCTGTGAGTTGCGCACACGCGTGTGTGTGGTGTGGGGGGGCTCCTCACGCCTGAGATCCTCATTTCCAATGTCCGCCTCACGGGGGGCCGTGCTGCGGCGAGTGGGCCTCGAGTTGGCAGCCGGTCACTGACGTGGCTGCGCGCTCTCTCTGGCTGTGGCCACCGGGTCCCAGGACACACCTCAAACTCCCCAGGTGGGGGTGCAGGCCCCGGCCAGCCCAACCCCTGTCCCGCGGTGCCCAGCCCCCACGGGCTGCCACGCGGCCCCGGGCAGCCGCCACTGTGCCCCGGGAGGCTGTTTGCCCAGGCTGTCACCGCGTGTCTCTGCCGGTGACGGGAGCCGTGCCCTGGCGTTCATCCCCCTCACCGCCGGTGGATGCCGACGTGTGTTTTTAAAGGGTGTAATTTCTATCAACTTCAATTAGAGCTATTTTTACTTTTTGTCACCCTGAAGAATGTCCCCGTGGCTCAGCTGCCATTTTTCACCGTTACACCCCCGGCAAGGGCTGGGAGAAAAATTAATAGTCTAGTGATCACTTAGCTAATGCGCTGTCAGCACTTGATAAACTGACTGCCCCGGGTGACGCCGGGTGCCTTCCACAGCAATTATGTCACGTTGCCTGTCCGGGGTGGCGCGGAGCCCCGTGGGGCTGGCCGCCTCCCTGACCCCGCTGGCAGGTCCTCCTGAACCTGATGGGTGGCCTTGTCATGGGCACAGGTGACAAGAGGTCTGCCTGTGTGAGGCCGCAGGCCGGCCTCTGTCCGTCTGCAGGCTGTGTGGTGTTTGCAGGTTGCTGCATGTCTCTGAGCCACGTACGTGGAGCACAGACTCTCAGGGTGGAAAGACAGGTGCCGGGCCTGTCCCGCTGGGAGTTGAAGGAGGGCAGCGCTGTGCACCTGGCTTCTCGTTAGCTCCCTGGAGGCCCTGGGCCTGGAGGACGGGAAGGAGCCGCTGACATACGGGGCAGGAGATGAAGTCCCAGACTGAGCACAGTACACAGTGTCCAACCGTGTGTGCGCGCCCGCAGCTATGTACGCACACACGCACACTGCACGAGTGTCACCCACAGTCGGCCCACACCGAGCATGTGTGCACACGTCAAATGCACCTGCAAGCACACCTAAATATGTAACGTGGATGGCCACGCACGCCCCACGTGTGCACGTGCGCACACAAGGATGGGCGTACCAGGGGTCTAAGCGTGACCATGGCGTCCGCGTGTGGCCTGGCTGTGACGTCACACCAGACAGACGTGGCGTCCGCGTGTGGCCTGGCTGTGACGTCACACCAGACAGACGTGGCGTCCGCGTGTGGCCTGGCTGTGACGTCACACAGGATGGACTCCAGGTCCCGGCTGGTGTCACGGCTTGTAACTGCTGGTCACTCTTGTTTGTGTCTCAGCAAGAAAACCCCAAACGAGCACAGCGTGGGCTGGGGACCCCGAGGGTCCTGGCTGGCCCCCCTGAGAGCCAGAGCCCTCCCGGGCCAGGGACCCCCTGCTGCGCCTCAGACCCGACAGGGGTCTCGGGCCCTTGACCCGCCCCTTCCCAGCACGCGGTGCGTCTCTTCCCTGCGCTGCAGTGCGGCTGCCACGCGGGTCCTGGCTCAGGCGAGCGTGGTCTGGGTACGGGCCTGTAACCCTTGGCCGTGGGGAAGTGGGGTGTGGACGTGGGGACACAGTCCCCCGCTCTGCTGGGGTGGGGTCATGCAGAAGAGCCTGGCTGCTGCCCCTGAGGGGCGGCACAGGCTGGGGCGGAACCTGTGGAGTGGGCGGGGCCGCCAGCCCCTCGCCACCCCCCTGCGCGAGCCGCCCGCAGGCCCAGGCCCCACGCCACCAGCCCTCCCCTCTGGCCGCTCCCCGATGGACGGCTGGAGGTTTGCTCAGAGTGGACCTGGGCCCTGCGTCCACGCGGGTTGCTGCTGTCATATCTGCCCTCCAGGCTCCTTCCCGCCAGGCCCCCGGCTGTGAGCCCACGCGAGTCCCAGCCGTCCCAGCCACCAGCCTCCCGCGTGATCACTGCATGCCGCGCGCTTTATTAGCCCCTGATGACTCATTTGCCAGGTGCCGTGTGTATTCCACAGCTAATAACTTTCCAGTTATGCCCGGTCTTTGCGCACACGGAACAGCTCTTCGGTGGTCGGCCTGTTGGGGCCAGGCTGCGGGCAGGCAGCTTGGGGCCCCTCCACGCCTCGAGGCCTGGGCAGTTCGCCCAGCCTTCGCTGCGGCCTCCAGAGTCTCTGCCGCCATCAGGGACCGTTACGGGAGGCTGAGGCCGCCGAGGCCCAGGCATTGGCCTGTGCCCAGCCTGCCACCTCATGGGGCAGAACAAAGCCCTCTGGTGCTGGTCGTCTTGGAGGGGCAGGGGAGGGGCCGAGGGCTCCCTGGCAGGATGGGGTCTGCACACCCTTCTCACTGGTACCAGGCCAGCCAGCGTGTCCCCAGCGTGTCCCGATTCTCTGCTCTGACTGCTGGGACTGTAACCTTGGCTCCGTGACCTTGAGCAGCCGGCTTAGCTGCTCAGCGCCTCTGCTTCCTCCTCTGCGGAGGCCGCCTCCAGCCGAAGCCTGGGGTACTGTATCTGCCACAACACTGCTGGCCTGGAAAAGGGGTGCCGGCTGGAAAGGGCAGCGGGCATCCCGTATCACGTGGCCCTGGTTCTGTGAGCGGCGGCGGCTGTACGGTGGGGCAGGGAGTGGAGGGCCGACAGTGACCTTGGGGGAGGGACGGCAGCTTTCTCCCGGGAGCAGTGCCACTCTGCCACCACATGGAAAGCCGTTGAGCATGCGCCCTGGATTCGATCCTCAGCACAGCACAGGACAGGAGGCCGCTGACCGCGGACCCCGCCGGGGTGTGTGTCCTTTCCTGTCAGCTTAGACTGTGCCCCACACCTGGAGTGCGCCTCCCCGTCCCTGCAGGCCTTGTTCCCATTCCACCTGCTCCAGAAAGCCCTCCTGGATTTCCCTGCCCTTGGGGCCTCCCGATCCCCACACTTCACAGTGTGTCACCTGTACCCTTCCCCCCCCCAGCCGGGTCGGCTGCTACTTGCTCTTTAAAACTACTTTCCCTGGTGGCTTCCTGAGCTAGCTGATGCCGCAGGCCACTGCTTGAGTTCAAAGCCCTCCGCTGCCCCTTACTGGGCAAGCCCAGCCCGCAGGAGAGCCATGGGAAGGGTGAGCCGGGTCGGTGCGCGGTGTGTGCAGTAGCTGCTCAGTACGAGGGACTCTTCTCCTTTGTCCTCTGTTGGGCCCAGCGCTGAGCAGAGCCAGGCTGGCTGGACAGCACCCCGTGACGGACTCCTCCCTCCACCCCGTGACCCAGGGCAGACAGACAGCATCCCCGGGCCGGCTTCTCCCGAGTGAAACCTGGTGGGATGTTCCGGCAGGACTCGGGGCGAGGCTGTGGCGTCTCCAAGGCCCTACAGGGCCAGACCCCTTCCTGGGGTCAGCACTCTGCCCACTGTGGGTCCCCAGGGAGCGGGAGCGAGCGAGCGGCTCTGGCTGGAGCCCCCCCCCCCCTGAGGGCGGGGGTGTGGCCTGCGGTCTGGGCAGTGTCACCATATGGATCCTATAAATGAGAGCCTGCCAGGAAGTGCCCCGTAAATCTATCGGTCTCTCACCACGGACCGCGGAGCCGGCGCTCGGCCGCCGAGTCCCGGGCCATCCATCTCACTTAGTACTTCCGTTTTATGGCACAGATCCTACCAAAAAAAAAATCATCAACATAAAGCTGCTTTTCACCAACCACAGGGCTCCACCGTGTCGCGGGGAGCAGGGGGCCCCCGCACCCCAGGCTTCTGCGTGCCTAAGAGGCTGCCACACCCAGCAGGCCCAACTCAACGCCCCCCGCCCGGGCCTTGGGTCATGGCCCGCTGGCCCTGCCTGCGACCTCAGGAGGTCTGGTGATCCCTTCCTGAGCCTCGTTTTTTACAGCTTGGAGGAGGGAGGCGCTGGGGGGAAGGGTCGGTACTGGGCCGGAGTTCAGGCCTTCGTCCTCCAGCTGCCCCTCCACCACCAGAGCCACACCTCCACTCCAGCCTTTTGTGGGTTGATTGGAGATGAGGGTTGCATGGGTGGACTTCTTTGCCTGGGCTGACCTCAAATCACAATCCTCCGATCTCAGCCTCCTGAGTAGCTAGGATGACAGGCGGGAGCCACCAGCACCGGGCTCCAGGCGGAACTCCGACAGCCCTCAGTTGGCAGCTGGAGCTGGGCAGGGGTGTAGGCTGAGGGCCAGGTGTGGATCTGGGGGGATGAGGTGGTTCTGGAGAGGGTAGGGTGGCAGGGGCCCCACCGTGTGACCGCCAGGGAGCTAGGAAGGTATCCATTGTGCAGCTTGGGATCCCTGGGCCCCACCTGCTGAGCAAGGAAGACACTGACCGTTCCCTGGCCGCCCTGAGCCAGCCTGGCCGTGCCCTCTGCCCACCGAGGCCAGGTGTGGCAGGGGGGGGGCGGGGGTGGGGGGGATGGCGCCCGGGGCGGGCGGGGGGGGCGGGGGTGGGGGAATGGCGGGCGGGGGGGGGGAGGGTGGGGGGGATGACGCCCGGGGCGGGCGGGGGGGGCGGGGGTGGGGGGATGGTGCCCGGGGCGGGGGTGGGGGGGGCGGGGAGGGGGATGGCGCCCGGGGCGGGCAGCCGTTTCTTTCCTTCGCAGTCTGCGGCCGGTGCAGCCTGCTCACCTTGTCCACTCTTCTCCCTGCAGGTCACCTCTGCGTCTCTGGAGTCCTCGGCAGCCGTCCACCCTCCAGCCCGGGAGCCGGAGTTGCCCCCCGGGCCCCCCGCCGAGAGCCTGCCCAGGGGCCCCGGGACCGCCCCGGGGTCGCAGCCCACCTCACGCCTGCAGAGCAGCCAGCATGGGGACGGCGCAGAGCTCCTGGGCACAGGTAAGGCCCGCGGGTCTCGCCGGGCCCGCCTCTCCCTGGCGTCCATGGGAAACCCTGTGCCAGGTCCTCTCCGGCCTCCGTCTCGTGTTCGTGGGCTCTGAGCTGCGTGTCCAGCCAGTCATGGGGTCCAGGAGCCCCCCGCCGGGGGTTGAGCGCGGCTTTGGTGACCGTGCCATGACCGGCCCCCTCCCCCCTCGCCTTGCGTGGGCCCGGGCAGCGCCGCCCGAGCCACAGCGTGGCAGTGTTCATGTCTGCGCCGGGTCACTTCATGTCCGTGCTGAGAGGCCCCGCAGCCGCCCCCTCTCACAACGTGAGCGGGGCCCGGGGCCCGAACTCACGGCCCATCCGCAGCACACCGTGGCTGCTCTGATCTGAAGGGTCCCAGGGAAAGTTCTAGTGAGGAGCTGGGCCTGGAGACCAGGGGCAGGGGCATGTCACTCCTGGTCCCTGTGTGGTGGCCACGGGAGCCCAGAGAGGACCATCTCCAGGGATGGAGGCCACAGCTGCGGTGGGGACTGGGCCGGGGGACACGGGGACCAGGCCGGCCTCCGTCGCACAGCGCCCGGGGAGGCTGGGTCAGCGGGGGGCAGCTGCTCCCCGCAGGCCGTGGGGTCTGGGGTTGCATCCCAGCCCCACGCCAGGCCGGAGCACGCCCGTCAGCCACAGGGGCGGCTGCGGCTCAGAACACCACGGTGACGAATGGTTAAGCGCCCACTGCCACCTCTCGCCCCACGGCGGGCGGACGGCACCGCCGGAGCCATGGCTGCCGGCTGGCCACGTGCCAGACCTGACGTGGGCTTTGCACAAAACACGTGGGTGCACAGCCACACACGCCAACATGCACGCGCATAGGAAGACACGCTAACACACGCACAGACACACCCAGACAGGCTGTACACACATGTATGCACACACACGTAAACACACTCGTGTACACGTAAACACGCACACGCTCGTAGACAGGCTGTGACGTGCATGGATACGTGTGCACACACAAGCACACATACACACTTGGAGAAGTTGTGACAGGCCTGGACTCATGCACGCGTCCGTCCTGGAAAGCTCTGTGAGTGAAGGTGACGAAATGGGGAAAGCCCCCAACTGTCTTCACGCGTGGACTCACCTGCCTCGGTCTACCCATGCGTGCTACCGCCTCCCTTTAGTTAGATGTCCACCCTGAGGAAGGGGGGTGGCGGTGTAGTGACAGTTGGAGGGGCAGCCCCCTCCCCCCCCAACCTTTGCTCCGCCCACTCCTGTGAGTGACAGCCGTGGCAGCCAGTGGGCCGAGGGCGTGCCTGTGTCCCCAGAGCTGGCGAGGCTGAGGTAGGAGGACCAGGACGCGGAGGCCAGCCTGGGCTTCTCACAGGTGCACGCGTGGATTTATTACAGGCAATTCTCACCAATGCAGGGCAAAGATAACGGATAAAATCAGAAGCTCAGATTTACGTCCCAGCGTGTCTGCAGCCGCTTGGTGGGTGTGGAGCCCTTACTCCCCCCCCCCCCCCCCCCGGCCTGTGGTGGTTGGTTGTGGAAATGGTGGCAGGGTTTGTGAACGTCACCTCCCCAAAGCCAGTGCTGCCCAAAAAGCAGAGCCCAAGTGTATAGGCTTGACTGAAGTATGGAAGCAAAATCCCGAGGTGGGCGGCCCTCAGCGGGCGACGGTAGTGACGCGGACCGGGCACCGGCCGGGCAGCACCCAGCGAAGCGTGCCTGGTGCTCAGCTGTGGGCCCTGCGGAGCCTTGAACCGCAGGTCTGCGGGCCTCTCCTGGCCCGAGCCCCGAAGCCCGGGTGAGTCTCATTGTAGTGCCCGTTTTCATTGCTTTGCCCTCACAGAAGCCGCCCGCGCTCATTGGCTTGCGGCCCCTTCCTGGGCCTCAGGGCCGGGGGTGTGGTGTCTCTGCCCGCCCCCCCCTCGGGCCGTGCCAAACCCTGTCCGCCCTGCCCCCCACCCAGGTCCACCTGCCCCGCCGCCCGCGGTTCCCCACGGCGGGGGCTTCGAGCCCCGGGGGCTTCCCGGTCAGGACGTGGGTGTCCTTGCGGTCCGCGTTCTGCCGGCCGTGACACTGCCTAAAACCCCAGCGCCCGCCAGGCTCGCACGGTGACTTGAGACCCCAGGGTCGATGTGGGGGCCCGGCTGGGTGACCCAGACGCTCCACATCCCTCCAGTGTGGATCTGAGCTTAAGCCCCAGCCCTGGTGCTGCAGATAGTGGCCGGATGCCGCCTTGTGCCTCGGTTTCCCCACATGAAGGGCGAGGGTACACCTTGATCTTGGCAGTGCCGGCGTCTCCTGGGGTCTCCTTCGTGTGAGGCTGGAAGTGCAGCCTGCCAGCTCGTCGTCTGCCTGCTGAGGGGTGGGCGGTGGTGGCGGAGCTGGTGGGGGAGGGGGCGGGGGAGGGGGCGGGGGAGGGGGGAGGTTCGTGCCCGCAGAGGCCGCCTGCCTCGCCCAGGCGCTGAGCAAACCCTGCAGAGCCCACGGCCCCCTGGGAACGCGGGTTCCCTGCGCGGTGCTCCGCGCACCTCCTGCCGCTAAGTGTGTGGAGGATGAAGAGCCGGGTGGTAGCTCATGCCTGCAATCCCGGCACTTGGGAAGACGTGAGTTCAAGGCCAGCCTGGGTCACGTAAGGAAGCTCTGTCTCAGAGTGAGAACAGGAAGGGTTTTATGTGGGGAAGAGGCTGGGGGAGGAGACGCGGGAGGGAGCGTCTGGATCCCGGCGTGGGGCACCCGGGGCCATCTGAGGGCTGAAATCACCCCTCCGGTACCCCGCACCGAGGCACCCTGCCTCCGCCCTCTGGACCCCTGAGACGACACCCCCAGGAACCACGTGGCCTCTCCTGCACAAGCTGGTTGGCACCACGCTGGCTTACTTACATGCCCCCCCATGCCCACACCATCTTCTGCCACGGCCTGTGCCATTTGGAAACCACCAGGCACCGCTCCAAGCCCCGTCCCAGTAGGCTGTGACAGCATCTTGGCGCCTCCACACTGCCATCTCTGTGCACTTGTTCACAAGCGCGTATTGAGCGCCCACTGCATGCAAATGCCGTGCTGGGCACCGGGGCCAGCCATACACAACGTGCGGGCGCCACACCTGCTCCCCAGAGCAATCCTTCCACAGCTCGTGAGCAAGGATGTGGTGAGCTCCACGGCACAGTGCTTACCCGGCATGCACTAGGTTTGATTCTCAGCGCTTACCCAGAATGCTCTAGGTTTGATCCTCAGCCCCAGTGCAAAGGCCCTGGGGTACCGGTCACAGATCACAGGTAGGCAGTCAGATTTTTTAGTTTAAGTTAAGTAGCTTTTAAGACATCTAGCACTCAGGTGCCGGCTGGGGAAACAGATAGGGTGGGTCAGCCCTCTCCAGCTCAGGAGTGAGTTCCAGCAAGACCTGCTCTCTGCCCAGCGCCTCCAGCCAGGCAGGGCGGTTTTGTTCTGGCGTGCTGAGGGTCACATGGAAGTCACATCTGATGAGAAGCCCTGACTCAGGAGCCCGTGGGACACTGGCCACGGTGACAAGCCAGCCGCCGCAGGCCCCTGCCTTCCCCGGGGATTGCAGCGTGGCCAGGTCCAGCCCTAGGGACTTCGGGGTCACAGGGCCATGGGTCATGCATCCGAGCCCCCAGGGTGCGGCGGGTGGGAGAGGGGCCAGGGTTCCCTGACTTGGACACGTTCGGTGAGCGGCGAGCACTTCTGGAGCACTTTAGAGGGGTGTTAAGTGAGCACAGTACCTGGTGCTGGGGCAGTGCTGTACCTCAGTTTCCCGAGGCCAGTCATGGGGCCGGGCATTTTCCCCCCTGCCCGGAAAGGGCTGCCGGAAATAGCAGCCTATGGACTTTGCCAGTCAGTGCCCGAAGCCTGAGCTGAACGGCAGAGCCAGCGCCACGGGGTGCCGACCGCCCTCTCCTGGAGCACTGGGCATTGGGCCTGCCCGGCCAGGCCTGGCATGGCACCCCTGGCCAGAGGGGGCGGCCTGAGAGGCAGCGGGGGCGGGGCTGGATTCCTTCCCATCCCCCAGCCCTGCCCGCAGTTCGCCATTTGCCCAGGAGGTGGCGCTGTGGGGGCACCAGGCACCCACCAGGGCCTCGGCCCCGGAACCCAGCCCAGCACCCTAAGGCCCTTGGGAAACTCCGCTCAGCACCCTCAGGCCCTGGCTACCTCTGCCAGGGCACAGCCTGTACCCAAGAGCAGCCAATGTGGGCCCCACCTCCAGCCTGCTGGACCTGGCTGTCCCCAGAGACACGGAGATAGACCCCATCTCAGGGGCACTGGTGTAATCCTGGAGGGCTTTAGGAAGAGGTGGCACCTGGTCCCAGGGGGCAGAAGGAGACCCCGGGGTAGAAGACGCGAGGCTGGCTTTCTGGGTGACAGTGGCACCTCCTCCCGCGTTGCTCCCTGTCTCTCCTGTCTCTGTGGAGCTGTGGGGGTCACCAGGGCAGCCCCCATGCCAACTCTCATCAGGGATGTTCTCTGCCACACACGCGTGCGTGCGCACACGCATGTGCACCACCTGTGGAGGCCAGGCTCCCTCCTCCCGGGCGGGAAGCTGGACCACTCTTCCTGTCTTGCCCTTGTCTTTCTGACCTTTGACCTTGGTGCTGACTACTGACCACCGCTTCTGTCTGGAGCGCATTAGGCATTAGTTCTCCCCCTGCCCGCCCCTCCCACACCCCGTGCGTCCAGCTGGAGGTTCTGGGCTGGGTGCCAGGCGCCGCGCAGGGCCGCTCTGGTTGCGGGACGGTCATGGATGGGGCCGGGGCCTCTCTGCTCCCAGCATCACGCCCCCCACGGGGAGCGCAGGCCGCATCTTGGCTGGGGGTTTGCAGAGACGGCGGCAGCCTGGACAGGCCAGGCCGGAAGTGGCTGCCGTGGCTCCCGCCCCGCCACCACAAAGTGGGGCCGGCTCCTGCGTGCAGCCCCGGCGTGCCAGGGAGGGAGGGAGGCCGGGCCGTTCTCTGCCGGGCCGCCCTGCCCGTCCCCTCCGCCTGCCCAGCCCGGCCAGGCTTCTCTCGGAGCGGAGGAGCCGTGCGGACAGCTCGACCCCCCTCGGTGAGCCCGGGGAGGTCAGCGGGGCTCGTGGGGTGAGTCGGGGGGCCCATGGGGGGACTGGGGGATGGGTGGGTGAGAGCTCCCGTGCTGGCCCGCAGCCCGCCGGCCGTGCCCGCCCCACGCCCCCAGCTGCATTCGGTTCTGCTGCCGCCTCCCGGCCTACCCCCCCTCCCCCCCGCACGGGGAGACGGAGGCCACCCTGCCCTGCGCTTTGGGGCTGAGTGTGTGAGTGTGTCTGGGAGCCCGGGCACTGGTGTGGATGTGGGGTCCAAGGAGAGGGGAGCCGGGCATACTCAGCTGGCAGCGGGGGCCGGGCTGGGGGCGGGGCCCGGGTCTGGGGTGCTCCTGTCCCATCGGCCTGCATCACAGCCCGTGATCATGCCCAGCGCCGTGGGACCGGGTGGACTTGGGGGCCACCGTCCTGACCCTGTACTCCAGGGGCGGGCTGTGGCGGGCACCCCGGCCTGGTGGTGGTGAGGCCCCCCCCCGAAGGCCGATGGCCTCCCCCCACTCCTCCCTGCACTCGTTGCCGTGGTGATGAGGGCCCACCCACCCAGCACCTCCTGTGTGCCACCCCAGGGGACCTGTGCAGAGACAGTGGCTTTGGCAGGCCGCCGGCCCCGTGTCCCGCGGGAGGGCAGACATGGCAGGGTGGATGGTGACGGCACTCGCTGTGGGGAGCGTGGCCTGCGTGGTCGCTGTGGGGAGCGTGGCCAGCCATGCAGGGCTGCTCCCGGGACCCCATGCTGGGCAAAGAGACGGTGGGGTCAGGCCCTGATGTGGCTGGGAGCCATGGAGAAAAGTAGATTCTAGGTTCAAAGGTCTTAGGTTCAAATCCTGGTGCTACCGTATGTGTGGCTTGGGTCAGTGACCCAATCTCTGGTCCAGTCTCCCAATGTGATCTTCCTACCTATGTTCTGTGCATTGTTGGGATTAAAGGTATAGACTTTTTTTTTCTTGTCATGGGCCTGGACGCTGTCCCTGAGCTTTTCTGCTTTGAGCCACAGCTCTGTTTCCAGTTTTCTAGTGGTTCACTGGAGATAAGAGTCTCACAGCCTTTCCTTCCTGGGCTGGCTTTGAACCGGGATCCTCAGATCCCAGCCTCCTGAGTGGCCAGGATGACAGGTGTGAGCCACCTGTGCCTGTAGCCCAGCTATTATTGATTGGGGTATAGGTCTTGTTTTTTCTTTTGCCTGAGTTGGCCTTGATCCTATCTCTGTTTTCTAAGTAGTTGAGATTACAGGCACCAACTACTGCATCTGACCTTTAGTGCTCTTCTATAGATAAGGAAACCCTCTCAGAGAAGGGGTCCTGTGACTGGCAGCCCAGCAATTGCAGCACGGGGACCCCCACCCCCGAGAACTAGCCTTCTCCTCTTAGACCTGAGCAGTGCTCCCCTCTCCCCACTCCCCTCCCGGGCCCCCAGACCAGCTTGGTGCTTCCTAGAGCACAGCTGTGGCCCGTGAGCCCCATGGAGAGGGGCCGGATGCTGCGTGTGGTGGGCCACTGGCACCCTCCCCCTCCCCCTCCCCTGGGGGCGGCTGGGGGCAGCTGGCTGGCTGGGGGCGGCTGGGGGCAGCTGGCTGGCTGGGGGCGGCTGGGGGCGGCCCGCTCTGGCCTCCACGCGTCCTTCTAATGGCAGGTTTGGGCACAGATAGCCTGTGGTTGGGGTGTGGGGCGCTGTTGGGCAAGGCTCTGTGCTCCCCGCCGGCCGGCCAGGCGTGTGGTCCTGGCTGAGGACGCGGGAACACAGCCCTGGCTCTGTTCTTGGAGCCGTGGGAGGTGCTGTCACTGTGGTGGCAGGCTGGAGCTGGACGCCGGCCCAGAAGTGCAGGGAGGGGGGCGCCAGCCACAGGCCCTGCCAAGCCGCAGGTGCCCCGGCCTGGGTGTGAGTGGAGGTCCCGCCGAGGGGGCGGGTGGCAGGCAGAGCCGGGGAGGCGACCGGCCCAGGTGACTGGCCGGCCAGCCGTCTGCGCACACTTGCCTGGGCCTGAGCGGTGGGCCGGGCCGTGCCTCCCGGCTGCATTTTGAGGTGGGCCTAGGGTTCCACTCGCCTTCGATCATGAGCCTGGAATGCCGGCCGGCCGTGTGGGAGCACTGTGGGGGCCGGGCTGGGCCCGCACGGGGGTGTGGGGTCTGGGTGCCTGAGGCTGCGCTGCCTCTCGGGACAAGGGGCATCTGTGCCTCTCCCTGGGTGTCCGCCTTGCGGTGCGTGGCTCGCACAGCCTGAGCCAACCTCAGACACCACGCACGACACCCACGCAGCCTGAGCACAACACCCGCACAGCCTGAGCCAACCTCAGACACCACGCACAACACACGCACAGCCTGAGCACAGACCTCAGACACCACGCACGACACCCGCATAGCCTGAGCCAACCTCAGACACCACGCACGACACACGCACAGCCTGAGCACAACACCCGCACAGCCTGAGCAGACCTCAGACACCACACACAACACCCGCACAGCCTGAGCCAACCTCAGACACCACGCACGACACCCGCACAGCCTGAGCCAACCTCAGACACCACACACAACACCCGCACGGCCTGAGCACAACCGCAGACACCACGCACGACACCCGCACAGCCTGAGCCAACCTCAGACACCACGCACGACACCCGCACAGCCTGAGCACAACACCCGCACAGCCTGAGCCAACCTCAGACACCACGCACAACACCCGCACAGCCTGAGCCAACCTCAGACACCACGCACAACACCCGCACGGCCTGAGCACAACACCCGCACAGCCTGAGCACAACCTCAGACACCACGCACGACACCCACACAGCCTGAGCACAACACCCGCACAGCCTGAGCCAACCTCAGACACCACGCACAACACCCGCACAGCCTGAGCCAACCTCAGACACCACGCACAACACCCGCACGGCCTGAGCACAACCGCAGACACCACGCACGACACCCGCACAGCCTGAGCCAACCTCAGACACCACGCACGACACCCGCACAGCCTGAGCACAACACCCGCACAGCCTGAGCCAACCTCAGACACCACGCACAACACCCGCACGGCCTGAGCACAACCTCAGACACCACGCACGACACCCGCACAGCCTGAGCAGACCTCAGACACCACACACGACACCCGCACAGCCTGAGCCAACCTCAGACACCACGCACAACACCCGCACGGCCTGAGCACAACCGCAGACACCACGCACGACACCCGCACAGCCTGAGCCAACCTCAGACACCACGCACGACACCCGCACAGCCTGAGCAGACCTCAGACACCACGCACGACACCCGCACAGCCTGAGCACCTCAGACAACACGCATAACACCCGCACAGCCTGAGCACAACACCCGCACAGCCTGAGCCAACCTCAGACACCACGCACGACACCCGCACGGCCTGAGCACAACCTCAGACACCACGCACGACACCCGCACAGCCTGAGCACAACCTCAGACACCACGCACGACACCCACACAGCCTGAGCACAACACCCGCACAGCCTGAGCCAACCTCAGACACCACGCACAACACCCGCACAGCCTGAGCCAACCTCAGACACCACGCACAACACCCGCACGGCCTGAGCACAACCGCAGACACCACGCACGACACCCGCACAGCCTGAGCCAACCTCAGACACCACGCACGACACCCGCACAGCCTGAGCACAACACCCGCACAGCCTGAGCCAACCTCAGACACCACGCACAACACCCGCACGGCCTGAGCACAACCTCAGACACCACGCACGACACCCGCACAGCCTGAGCAGACCTCAGACACCACACACGACACCCGCACAGCCTGAGCCAACCTCAGACACCACGCACAACACCCGCACGGCCTGAGCACAACCGCAGACACCACGCACGACACCCGCACAGCCTGAGCCAACCTCAGACACCACGCACGACACCCGCACAGCCTGAGCACAACCTCAGACACCACGCACGACACCCGCACAGCCTGAGCCAACCTCAGACAACACACACAACACCCGCACAGCCTGAGCAGACCTCAGACACCACGCACAACACCCGCACAGCCTGAGCCAACCTCAGACACCACGCACGACACCCGCACAGCCTGAGCAGACCTCAGACACCACGCACAACACCCGCACAGCCTGAGCACCTCAGACAACACGCATAACACCCGCACAGCCTGAGCCAACCTCAGACACCACGCACAACACCCGCACAGCCTGAGCACCTCAGACAACACGCATAACACCCGCACAGCCTGAGCACAACACCCGCACAGCCTGAGCAGACCTCAGACACCACGCACAACACCCGCACGGCCTGAGCACAACCTCAGACACCACGCACGACACCCGCACAGCCTGAGCCAACCTCAGACACCACGCACGACACCCGCACAGCCTGAGCAGACCTCAGACACCACACACGACACCCGCAGAGCCTGAGCCAACCTCAGACACCACGCACGACACCCGCACAGCCTGAGCACAGACCTCAGACACCACGCACGACACCCGCACAGCCTGAGCAGACCTCAGACACCACACACGACACCGCACAGCCTGAGCAGACCTCAGACAACACACAACACCCGCACAGCCTGAGCACAACACCCGCACAGCCTGAGCAGACCTCAGACACCACGCACGACACCCGCACAGCCTGAGCAGACCTCAGACACCACACACAACACCCGCACAGCCTGAGCCGACCTCAGACACCACGCACGACACCCGCACAGCCTGAGCACAACCTCAGACACCACGCACGACACCCGCACAGCCTGAGCAGACCTCAGACACCACGCACGACACCCGCACAGCCTGAGCCAACCTCAGACACCACGCACGACACCCGCACAGCCTGAGCCAACCTCAGACACCACACACAACACCCGCACAGCCTGAGCACAACCTCAGACACCACGCACGACACCCGCACAGCCTGAGCCAACCTCAGACACCACGCACGACACCCGCACAGCCTGAGCAGACCTCAGACACCACACACAACACCCGCACAGCCTGAGCCAACCTCAGACACCACACACAACACCCACACAGCCTGAGCACAACACCCGCACAGCCTGAGCCAACCTCAGACACCACGCACGACACCCGCACAGCCTGAGCAGACCTCAGACACCACGCACAACACCCCAACAGCCTGAGCCAACCTCAGACACCACGCACAACATCCGCACAGCCTGAGCCAACCTCAGACACCACACACAACACCTGCACAGCCTGAGCACAACACCCGCACAGCCTGAGCAGACCTCAGACACCACGCACAACACCCGCACAGCCTGAGCCAACCTCAGACACCACGCACGACACCCACACAGCCTGAGCCAACCTCAGACACCACACACGACACCCGCACAGCCTGAGCCAACCTCAGACACCACACACAACACCCGCACAGCCTGAGCCAACCTAAGACACCACGCACGACACCCGCACAGCCTGAGCCAACCTCAGACACCACACACGACACCCGCACAGCCTGAGCCAACCTCAGACACCACACACGACACCCGCACAGCCTGAGCACAACCTCAGACACCACGCACGACACCCGCACAGCCTGAGCAGACCTCAGACACCACGCACGACACCCGCACAGCCTGAGCAGACCTCAGACACCACGCACGACACCTGCACAGCCTGAGCACAGACCCATCCTCAGTGCACAGATGACATCTGCGCAGCCTGAGCACAGTTCCCAGTATACAAGTGATACGCACCTGCCAACCCAGACCCCCAGATGGCACAGCAGATGAGCAGACACTGTGACACATGCAGATGCCGTACGCCAGGCCAGGTACACACAGCATGCAGCAGATGCGCATGCGCTGCGCTGCACAGCGGACACCGTGCTGTGCACGTATGCAGTCTCATGAACACCACGCACGGTACTCATCATTCACGTGCAGTGCTTCTACACGTACTCAGTACCCATCACTCACGCAGTGCTTGTTACAAGTACTCAGTACTCACCACTCACATGCTGCCTCTGCCCTGCTGGCCGGCCTGGCCTGCCCTGCGTTTCCTCGAATGGCGGCCACAGCGGGCGCCTGTGTCCATCCGAGGCTGTGTGGAGGGGGAGGAGGGGCCCTGGAGGTCGGGGGGGACTGGACAGGAAGTGGTCCAGCTGGGGTAGGCTCCTCACTCCTTCCGCCAGCAGGGCTGGGCCAGAGTGGGCCGTCAGCAGGAGGTCCCGGGGTGTGGGGTGCGGCAGTGGCCCGGCTCTAGCCCCGGTCCTGGTGAGGCCCTTTGTGCTGACAGAGCCACCGTGCCTCGCATGGAGGAGCACCACACACGGAGCCCCCGCTGTGGGCAGCCGCGTCGTGGCCGGGGCGGGCGCAGGGGCGGGGCCACGGCCCCGTGTGGAGGTGGCCGGCCCTGTGTGACCTCGACAGGCGAACAGGGCTCTGGCTTCTTCCGCCTCTGCTGTTGATGCTGTGTGACGGCAGGTGTTTCCCTGCCCTCTCTGGCTTTTGTTGGCCCAGGCCCCTCGCTGTCCGGGCGGGCGGCCCACGCAGGCTCCGCTGGCTGCTCGGCGCGTGGGTTTGGTGAGGACTGCCTTCCTCTCCGTCCCTGAGGCCCAGACACCCAAGCCGCTTTCCATTCTCCAGCCACTGCCCCCGGCCCCAGGGTGCGGTGGCAGCCGGGCACAGGCCCGTGCTGGCCCCGGAAGCCTGCATGCCACTCTGGGCCCAGTGCTCAGCGCAGGGGACCCCCGCAGGGGTCCCGGGCCAGGCCCTGGCATGTGTGGCCTGTCGGGGGGGGGGAGACAGGCGTGCCAGCGGTGCCCGAGCCCCGGTGCGGGCCCCACCCCCACTCGCAGTACCAGGCCTGGGATCGGGGCTCGGGGTGGGCACCGTGGCCCCCGCCGCCCGGGGCGCGTGGAGGGCCCCGCCAGCCCACGCCCGCAGGTGAGGCGCGCGGCGCTGACGGATGGAAATGAGCCCCAGGCGCTGATGAGGGCCATCCGTCACCCGCGCACGTGTGTGCCTCCCGGCCGTCGCCAGGCAGCCGGTGATCCATCGCGGGGCCTTCAGAGGCCTGGGCTGTAATGGGGTCGTAGATCACTCCCCACGGAGACAGCCGGCCGGGGAGGAGAGCCATTAACAGTGACCGCAGGTGCCCTCGGCCGGGCCGCTCCCGCTCCGGCTCCTGCGGCGCTCAGCCCTGAACTTGGGTGAGGAGGCTGAGGCCCGGCTCTGCCTGCGGTGCAGGGGGAGGGAGGGACGGGGGGGGGGGGGCGCAAAAGAATGGTCCCGGAGCCTGGCGCCCCACTGTGCTGTCTGGCAGCTCGGGGAGAGGGGTGCTGGCTGGGGGACCAGCTGCTCCCCGCCGTTCACTACTGCCCTGCTCTGCGGGTGACAAGACAGCAGATATTTGGGGTTCCCTGTGTGCAGCAGAATGGCTCAGTCCCCCCACATACTCCCCCCACCCAGCCGCTCTCCTCTGTCTGCAGCTTTCCCAGATGTGACTGGGGAGCAGGTTTTTTGGCACCGTGATGGGGTGCGGACCTGGCCTTTACAGCCTGGAGACCTGGGGCGGAGGGTCTGCACCTTCCCATAGGAGACCCCCAGGTCTCCTCAGAGAAAGCCGTTCGTGCAGGCCAGCCCTGCGGGTGCCGTGGTGGCATTCTGGGGTCTGCTGTGTGGGTCAGCCACGCGGCAGAGCCCGGTGCTGTAGGCCTGGGAGCTTACAAAGGCCTCCTGGAGTCAAGTCCCTAGCCCAGTGTTACTCTGCTTTGCCCTAAGAGGAGCTAGGGCGGGGAGAAGGAAGCGAGTCTGCAGCGTGCCTGGGCTCCTGCCTGGAATCTAGCTCCTCCACAGGTGGAGGTCAGGAGGACAGTGGTTTGGGACCAGTCCAGGCAATAGGTCAGTGAGCCCTCATCTCAATGAAGAAAGCTAGCAGTGTGGTCTGTACTGCAATCCCTGCAGGAGTCTAACGAGAAGAATCCTAAGGAGGAGGGATGCACCCAGGCCAGCCACTGGGGAAAGCAGGAGGCACTACCCAGAAATAACAAAGCCAGAAGGGCCCAGTCGAGGCTCGCGCCTGTCATCTACTCACGAGGCTGAGACCTGAAGATCAAGGTTCAGACCCAGCCTGGGCAGCAAACCTGTGAGGCTCTCGTCTCCAATTAACCACCAAAAAGACCGAAGCGGAGGTGTGGCTCGAGCCGGCAGAGTGTTAGCCTTGAGCATAAAAGGTCAGAGACAGCACCCTGCATCTGAGCCCCAGAACCGGCACAGAAAAAAAGAGCCTGGAGCATGGCTCAGAGGGTAGAGCACCTGCCTCGCAACTGTGAAGCACCCACGTTGAAACCCGAGCCTCATCAAAAAAAGAAATTGTGGACCGCAGTCTTAAGGTCTGCAGAGACGCCCGGCCCCCACCCATGCTGGGCCTGGAGCACATGGTTCTTGTCCCTACCCCAGGGTCCCCGGAACCCAGGCCTGGCACATAGTAGATATTCAATAAATGCTTCTTGCTGTGGCTCTGTGAGGCCAGTCGGAGCTCTGTCCATGTCAGAGGGGGTGTCCCTGGACAGCCAGGGAGGGGCCGGGGACCCTTTGCTCTCTGGCAGCAAGGCCAGAAGCTCCTGTTGGGGTGCCTTGCCAAGGTGCACGGGCACGAGCCCCCTGTGACTTCTGGATCAGGATCTGCCTCGCGTGCCCGGGTAGAGTGTGCCGGGAGTGTGCCTGGTACGCCCATTACTCGTGGAAGGCAGCTTGGACCGGTACTGGCGTCTGGCTTCCTCCTCGTCCCGCCCCTCCCGGCTCGCCTTGGCTTTATACCGTGGGTGTTTGGGGGGGGGGGGGTGAGGAGTGATGTGGGGAGGTCCCTGCTGGCCCGGCTGCCGGGGAGCTCAGCCAGCTGCCGCCAACCCCCCCTCCCCTGCTGGGGGAGGTTACCGGGCTGGGAGTGTGGTGACATTTCTCTCCGTGTCTGCGCGCTGGCGCTGTGGGAGGCTGGGCAGCGTGACGAGCGCCAGGCCGGGCGCAGGGCTGGCCCTCGGGGATGATGGCCGTCTGTTTTATTACCGCGCCTTCCCGCCCGGCCCAGGCGCCGCCCGCTTGACAGCAGGAGGCGCCGGGATCCCTGGCGGCTGGAGGTCGCCTCCCCAGCCTCTGGCTGTGAGGGCTGGTGGGCAGCACGGCCCCAGCGTCCTGGTGTCTGGTGCCCCACGCCCTCAGATCCTGCTCCGGGCTAGGTGTGCTGGCATTGAGGCCCCGCCCAGCCGGGGCTCCTGAGTGCCACCCACACGGGCGCCGCGTTGGATGGGAAGGGCAGCCACGCGGAAGCCGTGTCTCATCTCATTGATGTCATCTTGCAAAAGAGCTGCCTCTCCCTGCCTGATGTGGGTCTCACCCTTCTAGAACAGTCTTCAGGGTTCTGTGGGGCTGCAGTTCCGGCCTTGGTCTGTCCCGGGGCCCCTCACCCGCAGGTGGTGCTCCCTGCCACCAGGGGGCAGCGGGGTCCTGTGCGTCTTCCAGGCAGGTCCCCGGGGGTGGGAGCCCGGTTGGGACACTCTGGGCGTGTGGGGACAGACCCGAGGCTGCGATAGAGTTCAGTCCAGGGCCGGACGGGGGGGGGGGGGGGGCACATCTGATCTGTGGAAGCCCACGGCCGCTGCATGGAGTGGGTGAGATGCCATTTCTGGGACCCCAGGAGCACCGTTGGCACTGCGAGCCCCCGCCCCCAGGACCAGTACTTAGGCTGCGGGGGTGCCAGACACATCTGCGAGGGTGTGCGGGGGGCGGGGGGCGCCAGGTGGGAGGGAGAGAGGTCAGGGGCCCAGAAATTAAATGTTCATAAACGTAGGCCCAGCGCTCACAAAGTAGGCCAAAGCCATTAGCACTCATTAAAGTTTAATACCTGCCGGAGCTGGCGGCATGGACGCGGCTCTAATTTGATGGGCGTAGAGGGAGAGCTCTCGAATAATCCTGGGCTGGGGGCTCGCGGGGGGCTGTCCTGACGGGAAGGCACCGTGGGGACGGCAGCGCTGCTAGAAAGCCGAGGCTGTGGCGCCCGGCCACTGGTGGGCTGACCAGATGGATATTGGCTTCTCCCTCCCCTCCCGTCCCCAGGGTCACCCCAAGGCCCACCTCAGGACTGTGGGATTTGACCCCAGGACCCTGTCTCCTCCTGAGGACCAACTGTGCCAGCCCTGGCTAGCGCGGGGGCCTGTGTCTGAGGCATCCCGAGACTCCCCAAGGGATGTGCTCTGGGGCAGGGGTGCAGCGTGGAGAGGGGTTCTCTTCTGGGGAGGGCAGAGCCCTTGAGAGGGAGGGCCGGGGACAACCAGGGTCAGCGTTTGGACATGACCCCCAGCCCACGGTCGAAGAAGCAAACCATTAAATCCATGCATGCTGAGAAAAATCGGGGCTTCAGGCCTGCCATCACTGCAGAATGTGCTGGAAAGCAGGTGGAGGGTCTGAGATGGGTCTGTGTCCCTCCTGGGGGCCAGCCTCCAGCCCAGGGGAGCTCCCGCTGCCCGGGTGGGCGTCCGTCCGGAGGCCAGAACTGGCCCAGGCTGCCCTCGGGCGGAGTGGCGGGCATCTCAGCCCACAGCCTGGCCCCAAGCTGGCATTCATGCTGGCCAGAGACACCGCCCCGTGGCTAGCGCCCAGCTCTCCCGCTGGCCGTTCTGGCTCGGCGGCCAGGCGCCATGCCCAGCCTCGGCTGGGGGGCGGGGGCTCCCTTCCCAGCAGGGCTCCTGAGAAAACCCTTTGCATCCTGACTCACTCCTAATAAACCTTTCCTCCATCTGTCCTCCGCCTCCCCAATGTGCGCTCTCCAGGGCCTGCCCAGAGCAGCTCCTGAGATCCCTGCGCCCGCCGTGTGCCCCCTCCGCAGGCCCCGGGCCGGCCCGCACAGAAGGGAGCCCGTGCCAGCCCCCCCGCGGCAGCCGGCCCCCGACTAGACCCCGGGTGGCGGGGGATGGGGGGAGCTGGCAGGCCTGTCCCCGGCTTGTACGTCTACGTCGCTTCCAGATGCTCTGTGGTTTTCCTCCTTCCTTCCCCCAGGCCTTCTGCTTCCCCTGAGTCTTCTGCTTCTAGAACATTCTCTCACATGCAAATAGGGAAGTGGAGTGCACAGCCACCTCAGGGTCTAGAGGGCAGTGCAGCCTCCTCCCAGGATTCAGGAAGGCGTGGGGGGCTGGCCAGCGGGTGGGGGAACCTGGCGTTGGGCGGCAGCTCATGTGGGCAGGGCCCGGCCTCCACCCTGCACGGAGCACGGAGCCGTCAGCCCCCCGTCCCCCCGCCCCCCATCACCTCCTGCTTTTGCTGGTAGGAGAAGCTGCGGGGCCTCGAGGTGCTGGGTCAGCAGATGTGTGACCTTCACATCCCTTCGGTGCCCAGAGCTGGCTGCCCGCTGCTGGGCACCGACCCAGGCCGTTGCTTGGCCTGGTGCCCGGTGGCTTCCTCCTCCCTCTGGCGGGAGCCGGGCGCGCTGGGTTCAGGAGTTCAGGACGTCCGGGCGGTTCCCAGGCCCCCGCGTGGGTGTCGGGGTGAATAACTGGCGGCTGGGGCGGGGGTGCTGGGTAAGGGGGCGTTGGGGGCAACGGGCTCCTGCTGCCCGCCTGGAGGTTTCCATCCCAACGACGCATGTGTGGGGTGGGGGGACGGGGCTCACCTCAGAGGGAATGGGAGAGAGAAAGCGGCGGAGGATGGGGGAGGGGGGAGGGGGGGCAGAGTGTTGGAGTGACACCATCCGTGGGGTGAGATGCCTCCGTGTGTGCAGGGAGAGGCGGGTGGCGCTCCTGCCTTCAACCAGCCCCCCCACCGGCCTTTTTCCCACTTGGAGACGTGAACGCAGCTCAGAGAGGCCCCAGGGCCACACAGCCAGCCTGGGTCTGGACAGGGCAGGCTCCCTGTACCTTACGCCTCCCTGTCC
Source organism: Dipodomys spectabilis (assembly GCF_019054845.1). Lineage (NCBI taxonomy): Eukaryota > Metazoa > Chordata > Mammalia > Rodentia > Heteromyidae > Dipodomys > Dipodomys spectabilis. Next base: position 397,767 of record NW_024871305.1, on the reverse strand, counting down.
CCTAGGGCTCCAAATGCTGTGTCCCCAGGCCCAGCGCAGGCATGTGGTGTCACTGCTTGACCTCGCTCCGAGCAAAGGGCCACCAGCGGCCAGGCTGGCCAGGGAACCTGCTCCCTCTGAGGGACACAGCCCCAGGGGCCCCTGCCACCGTGGAGGGGGCCTTCTAGGCCGCGTGCCCTGGGTTACTGACAGCCCTGGGCCCTCCGGGAGCTGCTGGGGAGCTGCTGGCGGCCGAGGTCTCGCCCTCTGCCCTCTCTCAAGGACACCACCAGCCTCCCGCCTGGGTGCGCCCCATGCGCCTCCTCTTGGCTTTGGAACTGAACTGACCGGGTGTAAACGGGCCTTCCCTGTGCCCCACTCGGATCTGCCTCAAACAGTTTCCCTGGAGACCCTCCCATGCCCTGTGTAGCTGGGATGACGGGCATGTACCACCGTGCCTGGCCAACTTCTCTTTTCCCCTTTGTGGAGCCAGAGAAGGAACCTGGGGCCCCACAGGGGTAGGCCCCAGCCCCAGCCTCCCGGGGGTGTCTCAGAGCCCTGCCCGTCTTGTGTACCCTGTGCCTCAGATTTCTTATCTGTGGAGTGGGATCCCAGAGCCCCTGCCGGTACCCGCCACCGCCCTGGGCGTGGGGTCAGCCGCCAGCCAGGCAGGACGGCGGCGGAGGGCTCAGCTCACAGGCCGGCCCCCGCAGATGGACCTGCTCTCAGGGTCCCTGCTGCTGTCCGTCAGCGTCACCTTCCTGCTCCCCCTGGACGCGGTCACCATCCCCCTCCCCCGCCCCTCCCCCCGCAGCCCTGGCCCACAGCGCCAGGCAGGCCTGGCCGCCCACAGCTCCCGCCACTGGTGGTTGGCGAATTTTCCTGGCTGGGCCGGCGCCCGTTCAGCGTCTGCCGGGTTTCCTCACCCTTCCGAAGCCAGGAAACCCGGGAACTCGCCACCAGCCTCCGCCAGCCTTCCCACCCGGCTGCCGTTCAGGTACAGGCACATGCGATTGGGTGTGCTGTGTGTGTGTCTGTGGGTGTAATTGGGTAGTTATGGTTGCACACGGTTGTGTGTGTGTGTATTACTGTGTTGGGATGTGTGTCCGTGGTTGTGTGTGTGTGTATTACTGTGTTGGGATGTGTGTCCGTGGTTGTGTGTCTGTGTATTACTGTGTTGGGATGTGTGTCCGTGGTTGTGTGTCTGTGTATTACTGTGTTAGGATGTGTGTCCGTGGTTGTGTGTGTATTACTGTGTTGGGATGTGTGTCCGTGGTTGTGTGTGTGTGTATTACTGTGTTGGGATGTGTGTCCGTGGTTGTGTGTGTATTACTGTGTTAGGATGTGTGTCCGTGGTTGTGTGTGTATTACTGTGTTGGGATGTGTGTCCGTGGTTGTGTGTCTGTGTATTACTGTGTTGGGATGTGTGTCCGTGGTTGTGTGTGTGTGGTGTATTACTGTGTTGGGATGTGTGTCCGTGGTTGTGTGTGTGTGGTGTATTACTGTGTTGGGATGTGTGTCCGTGGTTGTGTGTGTGTGTGTGTGTGTGTGTGTGTGATGGGTGTGGTTGCGTCTGTGTGCTTCTGTGTGTGACTGGTTGTGACGGTGTCAGTGGTTGTCTGCGTATGCTTGTGTGCGGCTGATGTCATGGTGTTTGTGTGTCCGTGTGTGTCAGTGTGGTTGAGTGGCTGTGTGGTTTTGTGTGTTTCAGTGGTTGTGTGTGTGTGATGGATGTCTTTGCATCTGTGTGTGCTTGTGCCTGGGAGGGGTAGCAGCAGAGACCTGGCTTTGAACACACAAACATCATGTGGAAGAGGTTAAACATCCCAAAGCAGAGCCCCTGGCCCCGCAGGCCCCGGCTGTGGGGTACGGGGGGCACCCACCATGCAGGCAGGGCAGGGGAGGGGGGAGTCTAGCATACATTATTCAGAAGCTCCTGATTTCCCATTATTCTCCCCGATACTTTTACAACCTGTCAGTAAATAAAAAGGTTCTACATTATTTATAGAAATGGAGGGAATTGGCGGGGAGGATCCAGAGGCGCGATGATTAGGTCGGCTCTGACAAGGTAGGGTGGGGTCGCTGCCCCTCGAGGGACCCTTGGGGACCTTGGGTCTGGCTTCCTGGCCCCGGGGGTCCGAGGTGGCCCTGAGTCAGATGGAGGACTGGGGAGGGGGGGGGTCCGATCCCCGTGGGCACCCGCATGGGGTGGGGGGACGTGGCAGCCATCTGGTGGGAGGCTGGGGTGTGGCCAGGGCTGGGGCCTAGCAGGCGGTGGGGGAGGGCGCGTGGGAGGAGGGCAGCTGCATGGCTCCATCTGAGTGCCTCCGTTTCCCCAAAGGACTTTAAGCTGGTGTTTGCGGCTGGCTGAATGCTCGGAGTCTGCATCCGGGCTTGTGGATGGCCTTCCCCAAACCCCAGGCCCCCCGGGGTCCGGGGCCTGCGTCCTGCGGTGCCTTCGCCCACTCCACAGGACAGCCTGTGGTGGCAGTGCTCTCGAAACTGGAGCCCAGAGACGCCGTGGCCCAAACATCCCTGCGCGCCTCGGGTTCCTAAGTGTGCGAAGCGTGGGCAGCAGTCCATCGCCCTGCTCCCAGGCCCACGGCCCCGGCTCGCAGCCCGGCAGGGAGGCAGCCCGGCAGGGAGGCCGGCGAATGGCTGTTTCCCAACAGCCCGAGGATGCGGGGGACCTGGGGACACTTCCCACCGGAGGTGGCGGGGGGGGGGGGGGCTGGAGCGGGTTGGGGGGACAGGCAGTGTGCAGAGGTGAAGCGGGCTGGGAGCCGGGGCCGTTTGCGGGAGCGAGGTTGCGTTTCCCAGCTGGCGTCTCAGCCGAGGTGCACGGGGTGAGTTGGTTGGTGGGTTGCTTGGTCTTCTGGCGTCTGGGAGCATGGTGGTGTCCCGGGGGCCGCTCTCACACCCCCTCCCCCTCCCCCCTTGCCCACCATGCCACCGTCACCTGAACCAACGGCTCCACACGGCCTTTCCCACTCCCGGCATGCGTGGGGCAGGACCTGTGTCGAGTGGGGTCTTCCGTGGCAGCATCCTCAAGCCGTGGGGGGGCAGGGAGGGCCACGCCGGGCCACCACGCCGGGCATGGCCGTGACCAGCCTCAAGAAGGTCTCCAGGGATGGTGCCCACAGAAGTCAGCCCTGAAGTCGTGCAGGGTGCAGCGGGTCGCTAGTCAGGACCCAGGGCCGCGTCTGAGCGCCGAGCGAGGTTGCGTTTCCCAGGAGGAGGCTCAGGAGCGGGATGTTCTGGGCACCGGCAGAGGGGCCCCGGCCTAACTCTTCACATCCCATGGCTGTGCCCCTCCGCCTCTGCCGCCCCGTCTCTGCCGCCGCCCGCCGCCGGGCCTGTCTTGGGCGTCTGTGGGGGGCAGGCACCCTCCGTGTGGTGGCGGGGGCTCCTGGGGCCCCAGGGCGTCGGGGATGCCCGCGCCCCACCGGCTCACGCGGCCCGGTGTTGATGGCAGCCTGTGTGCGGACGGGGGCATGAGGAGACGTCTCGCTCCCCACCCCACGGCACTGGCCACTCACGTGCGGGAAACACCTGGTGTGCCAGGCCTTCCCCACCCCCAGGCCACGCGCCCCCTGCTGGATGGCGGTGGTAGGACAGGAGCTGGACCTCGGCCGCCGCCCCGTCCCCTCAGTCTGTCCTGGAGAATGCCACAGGATCCTGGAGCAGCCCAGGGGTCCGGGACCTCCATCCCAAGGGAGCCCATCCCAGTGGGAGGCCGGTCCTCTACCCCGCTGGGGCCCCGCGCCCTGCCTGCTCCCAGTCCGGGGCACAGAGACAGGCGAGACTCACGCTCACAGACCAAATTGGCAGGGAGAGGTCGTGTCACAGAGCCCTGACTGCCCCGAGCACTGCTTGGAGCACGGAGTGGCCTCCACATGCTGAGGTCTGGACTCGGTCCAAGCTGGCCAGGCCCCATGTGTCCCCACCGAGCACCGTCCACAAAGCCAGCCCAGACAGTGCGCTGCAGGCTGAACCTTTGGTCTACAGTTACGAATTCTAGGTTCTGGGCTGGGAATGTGGCTTAGTGGTAGAGTATGTGCCTAGCATACCGGAAGCCCTGGGTTCGATTCCTCAGTACCACATGCACAGAAAGAGCTGGAAGTGGCGCTGTGGCTCAAGTGGTAGAGCGCTAGCCTTGAGCAAAAGAAGCTTGGGGACAGAGCCCATGCCCTGAGTTCAAGCCCCAGGACTGGCAAAATAACCACAACAATAATAATTCTAGGTTCTGTCATGGCAGGCCTGGCTTCTGGAAGCTTCTGTGCTGCTGCTTCCTTAGGAGAGGAAGAGGGTGTGCAGCAGGGTCCCCCACATCTGCTTCTCCGCCCAGCCCTGTGTCCCAACCAGCCAGGGCCCTTGGCAAAACCCTTTCCCCTGTCTCTGGCAGCCTTGGCTGACAGGGACCTGAGGTGCTGGCGTTCGGAGGAAGATTCATAGGATCCATTCCTGCTGTGCCGATGGCCCCGTGGTGGGGGGGAGGGGCGGCACCCCGGCCATCCTCCAGAAGTTGATGGCTGGCACCCTGTCCGGAAGGTGCCCACTCCAGCCTGTCGGTGACAGTTTTACTGGCAGGCAGGTCTGCTGGAGGGATGGCGGGCTATTTACAGTGTGGAGGCCACCGCTCCGGGAGGAGACAGTTCACATAAATTCACATGATGGATCTGTTATCACTTCATTGAACTTGTGGTGGACTGGGGAAGGCCGGCGGTAAGGCACTGGCTCCGGGTTGAGCAGCCCTGGGATACATTAAATACACTTTATTTATGGCCGGCCGGCGCTGCGTGGTGGGCAGGAGAATGCAGCTTTTGCAACTACCGTCTAATTTTATGATAAGCATTAAAACCAGGCCTATAATTCCCACCTTTTTATTCATTAGACAGTGCGCGGCCATAAGTCAAAAAGGCCCAGGGATTTAGATGCGGATTCAGAAGATAAACTATTGACAAGCCAGATGTATTTTTACATTAGAGCGCCTTTACAATAGTTTATGTTGAGAGTGGAATATAAATTGCGTTATTAAATATGAGCCGCTCTTGGAACCGGGGCTCCCAGCAAGTGGGGGGGGGCAGGGAGGGCAAGGCGGCCTGGAGGGGCTGCCGAAATTCTCAAGGTGGAACCCGTGATCCCACGCTGTGGCTTCCCTCTGTGTGGAGCCCCACGTGGGGGCCGGGTGGCCAGCAGAGGGCCTGGTGGCCCGTGCTACTTGGGGCCCTGGGCCTTCTAAGGCATCAGGGTCACGGGTGGCGGGCAGGTTGTGGTTAGCATGGCCAGCGGGCGTAGCAGTGGCCGGCAGGCTGTGGTCAGTGGCGTTAGAAGCCCCCAGCGGGTCCTGGGAGAGTGTGGTGCCCACTGGGGCCTGGCTCTGTGCGGCCTCCACTTCCTCCAGCGGGCGCCCTCCCCGCACCCACTGGCCAACCCCACCCCGGCCCCCTGAGCCTCGGTGCCTTCCCCTGTGAGATCAGAATGATATCGGGGTGCTAGCGCCTCTAGTGGTGGGGATGCCCTTACACCCTGAGCCTGGGGTGTTGGTGGAGGGAGAAGCTGTGTGGGGAGCTTGGGGGAGCAGGCTGTCCTCCCCCGATGAAGCCCTGACTCTCACGTGTGTGGGGAGCCCAGGCCTGGGAGATGAGCCCCCTAAAGTCACAGTGAACACTGACCCCCCCCCCCCATTACTATCCCTGAGAAGCAGAGACACAGGAAGGGGCAGGGCCAAGCCAAGCACTCAGCAAGAGCCACGTCTCCAACAACTGCCCTCAGCTAGAAAGTCACATATGTGCAGTAAACCGAAGGCTACGCCAGTGCGGCACGCACCTGTGTGTGTGCGTGTGTGCGCACTTGTGTGTGTGCACGCGCACACCTGTGTGTGTATGTGTGTGTCTATGTGTATGTGTGCGTGTGCGTGTGTGTGCATGCGCACACCTGTGTGTGTGTGTGTGTGTCTGTGTATGTGTGCGTGTGCGTGTGTGTGCATGCGCACACCTGTGTGTGTGTGCGTGTGTGTGTGTGTGTGTGTGTGTGTGTGTGTGTGTGTGTGTGTGAGTACCAGTCCTGGGCTTTCACACAGGGCCCAGGCACTGTCCCTGTGCGTTTTAGCTCTAGGCTGGCACTCTACCACTTGGATCCCAGCTCCACTCCTGGCTTTTTGGTTCATTGGAGATCAGAGTCTCACAGACTTTCCTGCCCAGGCTGGCTTTGAACTGTGATCCTGAGATCTCAGCTTTGTGAGTGTTGAGCTGGCGTGAGCTGCCGGCTCCGTGGTGGGTTCTTTTCATCCTGCCTGCCGTCTCTGGTGCTGGGAGCGGGGTGTGTGTGTGTCTGCACTCGGTGGTTTTCCCTAAGGACTCTTGTGGGGTCTCCATCTGGTAGGGCTTGTGCCCCCCAAGAAACGAGGAGGTTAGCGTGGAGAGCAAGGCTCTGCGTGACCCTGGGCGGTGACGGCTTTGCGTGACCCTGGCGGTGACGGCTTTGCGTGACCCTGGGCGGTGACGGCTCTGTGTGACCCTGGCGGTGGCAGCAGGGCCCTGTGGCCTCCAGTCCCCACAATGCCCTGGGCTCGGTCCTCATCCTCACCAGGCATGTGGCCAGGAGGAAGGCCCGGGGCTCCCTGCGGCCCGGCCCTCCGTGGGGAGGACGCCAGCTTCTACCGGGAAGGGGACCCCGTGCCCCCGCTGCCCGGGCCCGGGCCCCGCCCACCTGGCAGCCTTCCGTGGTGGTGCGGCCGCGCAGCTCCTTCTAATGGGTTAAGTGACTTTGCTGCAGACACCTCCGCTGACATTATCGGCATGAATAAAAGATGAGCCGGCCGGGCTGTCAGGACTCCGCGCGGCGCTCCTGCCAGACTGACAGTAAGAGCTCCGTGGGGAAGGAGCTGGGGGCGCCCCGGAGCCACTGAGTGAGGGATGTGGCTCCTGGGGGGACAGGTGGCAGGGGCAGCCCGGGGGCAGGGAGGTGAGTGGGGGAGCGTGGCTGGGGTTGCTCAGCCGCCATCCCCTGGCCTGATTGAAGGTTCGGGGCATTGCAGGTACAAAGGCCCTCAGGCCCAACCAGCGAGGTGCTCAAGATGGGGGGGGGTCCCCAGGGCTGGGGATGGCGCCCAGGGCTTGGGGAATCTCTGCCGAGGGGGGGGGCCTTTAGCTTTCTACCCTCCCCGCCCCGCTGCTTTCTCTGGGCAACTGTTGTCCAAATCCCGGAGCTGACATTGAACGTGGTGGCTTGCACGCAGCCGCCCCGGGGCCCCTGCCCTGCTCTCTGCCCGCTGCCCTCCATCCTCGAGGGCGTGAAGGTGGGGCTGGCCCCGGTGCCACGCCGGTGGGAGCCGAACCCCGGGCCTGTGGGCCCGTGCTCAGGGGGCCTCTGCCACCCTTGGGGCGGGAAGCGCCCGTCCCTCCGTGTGGGGAGGGCAGGGAGCCACGCCCTCCCAGATCCCAGGCCCACACCCAGCCTGTCCATCCTGCCCGGGGCTCCGCCCCCAATGCACCTGCAGAGGTGTGGGCTCCATCCTCACCAGCGCCCCGCAGGTTACACATCCTGGGACTTGAACTCAGGGCCTGGGCGCTGAGCTTTCTCCCTTGAGCCACAGCCCCCCCCCCTTGCTTTTTGGTGGTTTAGCTGGAGGTGAGGGTCTTGCAGACGTTCCTGCCCAGGCTGGCTTTGAACCGGGATCCTCAGATCTCAGCCTCCCGAGTGGCTGGGATGACAGGCGTGAGCCACGGCGCCCGGCCTCGGCTGGTGGTTCTGATAGTCTCCGCGTGGGCTGCGCGTCACCAGGGGCCTCCAGCTCCAGGGCCTGCAGCCTGATGGCCTGTCTGGGTCAGCCCTGGCCCGCCTTGCAGCCCACAGCAGCTGGCCGGGCAGCGGCCCCGCCCTCCCGTCCGAGGCCTCCGGCGCCCCCTGGCAGGCGGGGTGGGGGCTGGGGGGTGCCAGCACCCGCTGTGATGGCTGGGCTGCAGCACAGGCGCCCGGGAGCCCCCACGAGGGTGGACTCGCCTGACCAGGCTGCCGGGCCTTCACCCCACAGACACCCGGGACTGGCCCTGAGCCTGCTCCCGCTCCCCCAGCCTCCTCCCCCGCGGCCCGCCAGGATCACACTTGGACACTTTAAACCAACCCGAAGCTGGTGGTGCGGCCCAGGCTGCCTGGTGCGCACCTGCTCCGGAGCCCGGATCGCTGCGTGCCCGCTGAGCCTCCGCCCGGCCGCCAGATGTTCCGCTCTGCCGCTGCCCGCCCAGCTGTCGCTGGCAGCCGCCGTGGGGAGCCGCTCACCCCACGGGCTGCCCGGCGCAGCCTCGCGCGCTGTGTTCATCTGAACACGTGCGGGCCTCTCGGGGTGCAGGCAGGCAGGGGAGCCGCTCCGGCTCCGGTGTCCCTGGTGCTCATGGGACACGGCTGTCTGGCAGCTGCTGCTCTGGGAGGTGGGGGGCTGGGAGCCCACACGGCGCCGCGGTGGGGTGAAACGCGGCACTGGCAAACCGCGTTTTGGGGGATCCAACGTGGCAGGAGGTAACGTACAGGAAGCACCTGCAGGAAGCAGCTACACCCCGAGACGGGGTGGGGGTGGGCGGGGCTTCGGCCTGGGGGGTCTCGGAGGCTGGGGTCAGCGTGGCAGGCAGGCCCCGTGGGGGAGGACCCCGCGGTGGAATACCACCGGGCATGCTCCCCCCGGGGTGGGCACCCGGCACCGGCCCCCGAGGGGACCAGGAGGCCCTCCCAGCCCCCGCCACCGCTGACGGGGCGCTGCTCTGCCCAGTGGAATCCGAATGTCCAACCCTGAGGCCCTCTCCTGCTCACTCATCCCTTTGCTGGAGGTGGGGAAACTGAGGCAGGGGGTGAGGCCACTCGTGGGTGTAGCTCAGTATCTCAGGACTCCCTGCGCCAGTGGAAAAAGGAAGAAGGGACAGCGGGAGGGTCCAGCCAGGGGCTAAACTGCAGCCCAGAAACCTGACCCAGAACAGGAGCCCCGCCCCCTCCCGGGCGGCTCTGGTACGGGGGGGGGGGGGGGGGGCGGGGGGCCAGGGGGCGGGGCCAGGGGGCAGGGCGAGGGGGGCAGGGGGCGGGGCGAGGGGGGCAGGGGGCGGGGAGGCGGGGGGGCGAGGGGGGGGGCGGGGGTGAGGGGGGCGAGGGGGGGCGAGGGGGGCAAGAGGAGCCCTGCGCCTCCATTCCTCATGGAGGAAGCCTGCTCCAGTCAACTAGTCCCTTCCCTGCTCCTCGGACCTGCCCCAGGGCCTTTGCGCTTGCTGTGTCTGGTGCCTGGCATGCGTCCTACTGCACGTATCAGTGTGGCTTGAGGCTTTCCTCCTCCCCTGGGGCACTGTGTCCATGTTCTGGGCTCCTCTGCTAGAGCTTTGAGTCACTGGTGACACGCATGGTTGAGTGTGTTACTGACCGTCTCCCTGCCTGATCGTGGGCTGATTGTTGGCTCTAGGCACCAGGGTGGGTCCTACCTGGTTTCCCATCCCCGGGGCGGGGCCTTGGGTTGGGCCTGGGCGTCCGCTGGGCAGGGTCCAGGCCGGAAAGCCCTGGCCCGCAGGGGCTCTGTCTGAGTCCGGCATCCGGGCCTCACTGTGAGCAGGGCCAGCGTGGCCAGCCCACGGCAGGGGCAGGGCCTTTGCATAGCCCAAGAACCGGAAGTCCACATTGTCCAGTCAACACTGGCTTTATTTTATTTATTTGCTTATCTACTTTTGTGCTGGTCCTGAGGCTTGAACTCAGGCCCTAGTGCCGTCCCTTTACTTTTTATCTCCAGGCTCTGCTACTTGAGCCACAGCTTACTTCTGGCTTTTTGCTGGTTAATCGGGGGTGAGGGTCACAGATGGCCCTGCTGAGGCTGGCTTTGAACTGTGATCCTGCGATCTCGGCCTCCTGTGTGGCTGGGGTGACAGGCGTGAGCATTCCGGTGCCTGGTTTGATTATACTTCTTTCTATTAATTTGCTGTGAAACAGAGGCCAGCTGTGTAGTTCAGGCTGGCCTTGAACTTGCGATCCTTCTTCCTCAACCTTCCCGGGACTTGAATCTTGGGTTTTAAACGCCGGCGCCTCCTGTGGAAATACAGTTCCTAGGCTTCTGCAGATCAGCAGCATGCACGCCCTCCCCGGCCCAGCCCACCGTCCTGGCGCTCAGGGCTGGACGCTGGCCACCCGGGGGCAGTGTGGAGTCCTCAGCTCTGACCTTTGACCTTGACTGGCACCGCCATGCCAACCCAGAGGGCCTGGGCCACCTGGGCTGAAGCAGGCCCCTGGGCCCTCACCCCCGGCTCCGCCGCCACGCCCTCCCTCCCCTCCCCTCCCCCATCCCATTGTGCCTGACATCTGTTTCGGTAAGTGATTAATTGCAATTAGCCAGCGTTTGCAAGAACACTCAGCAGAAAACTCATCAAGATTAATGAGTGGCGGGGTTGCAGGGGGGTCTCCTAGGCCTGCACGCAGCAGGGGCCGGGCAGGTGCCAGGAACACCCCGCTCCGTGGCCTTGACCCCCCCCCCCTCAGCCTCCTGGGGGATCCCTCATCCCGATGCACAAATCACCCACTAATAGGCAATTGCTGAAGCCCCGGGTTGTCATCGGCTCCCGTCGTACGCTGCCATGTGGGCAGCAGGGCCTCCACCAGGGAGCCGAGGGCACGGTGGGATTGAGTTCAGATTCAGCCGGGTGTAGGGGTGCCGCCTGCAATCCCAAGGCTGGGGCAAAGGTGTACGAGACCCCATCGCAACCACACTGGCTGCGGTGGCAGCGCTGCCGTGCAGCCGCGTGCAAGGCCCGGGTGCAAGGCCCGGGTGCGACCACAGCCCAGGCAGGACCCGGCTTACCAAACAGCTGAGGCAAAAAGGGTGGGGGCACGGCTCAAATGGCCAGGCGCCTGCTTGTGCACGCCTAGCCCACCCCGGCCCTGCCAGAGTGAAGTCCACACCTGAGCTCCCCACAGGTGCTGGGGGGCCCTTCCTCCTCCCTCCTCCCTCCTCCCCCACCCTCCTCCCCTCCTCCCTCTTCCCCCACCCTCCTCCCCCTCCCCTCTTCCCCTCCTCCCTCCTCCCCCCACCCTCCCCCTCCTCCCCCCTTCCCTCCTCCCTCCTCCATCCCTCCTCCCCTTCTCCTCCCTCCTCCCCTCCTCCTTCTTTCCCTCCTCCCCTCCTCCCCCCTCCCTCCTCCTTCCTCCCCTCCTCCCTCCTCCCCTCTTCCCTCCACCCTCCTCCCTCCTCCCCCCACCCTCTTCCCCTCCTCCCTCCTCTCTCCTCCCCTCTTCCCCCTACCCTCCTCCCTTCCTCCCCTCCTCCTTCCTCCCCTCCTCCCCCCACCCTCCTTCCCTCCTCCCCCTACCCTCCTCCCTTCCTCCCTCCTCCTTCCTCCCCTCCTCCCCCCCACCCTCCTCCCCTCCTCCCCCCCACCCACCTCCCCTCCTCCCCCACCCTCCTCCTTCCTCCCCTCCTCCCTCCTCCCTCCTTCTTCCTCCCCTCCTCCCCTCTTCCATCCACTCCCCTCCCCTCCTCCCTCCTCCCCTCCACCCTCCTCCCCTCTTCCCTCCACCCTCCTTCTTTCTTCCCTGCTCCCCTCTTCCCTCTACCTTCCTCCTCTCTTCCCTCCTCCCCTCCTCCCTCCTCCCTCCTCTCTCCTCCCCTCTTCCCCTACCCTCCTCCCTTCCTCCCTCCTCCTTCCTCCCCTCCTCCCCCCCTCCTCCCCTCCTCCCCCCACCCACCTCCCCTCCTCCCCCCCACCCTCCTCCTTCCTCCCCTCCTCCCCTCCTCCCTCCTTCCCTCCTTCTTCCTCCCCTCCTCCCCTCTTCCATCCACTCCCCTCCCCTCCTCCCTCCTCCCCTCCACCCTCCTCCCCCTCTTCCCTCCACCCTCCTTCTTTCCTCCCTGCTCCCCTCTTCCCTCTACCTTCCTCCTCTCTTCCCTCCTCCCCTCCTCTCCTCCTCCCTCCTCCCTCCTCCCTCCTCCCCTCCTCTCCTCCTCCCTCCCTCCTCTCTCCTCCCCTCCTCCCTCCTCCCCTCCTCCCCTCCTCCCTACTTCCCCTCCTCCCTTCCTACACTTGGCTGGTGCATTCTCTCCTGTGTCTTTTGTGACTTTCTGTAGTCTTCGCTGTGCCTAAAGGCAGCTCTCGCACCGGGGTGGGATGAAGACGCGGCGCCGCGTGGCCGCCTGCGCTGGCCACAGCCCCAGCCTCCCCTCCCGCGCTTGTCCTCCCACACGCCCTGCCCGGTCCTCTGCCGCCCACAGGCTCCACCGCGGCCCGGCGCTCGTGTCCGTGCGTGACCAGGTGAAGGCTGAGTGCAGATGGTGGGGGAGGGAGGGGAGGAAGGCAGCAGGCAGGCAGGGAGGGAAGAAGGAAGGAAGCCAGCAAGCAAGCAAAGAAGGAAGGGAGGAAGGAAAATGGAGGGATAGATGGTGGATGATTTGATGGATACATGGGTTATGGATGGGAGGAGGGAGGAAGGGATGATGGATGGAAAGATGGTTGATGGAAAGGATAGATAATGGATGGAAAGATGAACTATAGATAGATGGAGGAAAGGATGCATGAAGGATGCGTGGTGGATGGATGATGGGTAGATGATGGACGGATGATGGACAGATGGATGGAAGGAGGCATGGAAGAATGGATGGTGGATGGATGGATGATGGATGATGGACAAATAGATGGAAGGAGAGAGGTGAATGGATGGTGGATGGATGGATGGATGATTGATGATGGACAGATGGCTGGAAGGAGGGATGGTGGGTGGATGGATGGATGGCTTCAATATGTATGTAGGTCTTGGTGAGTAGCTGGAAAGACGGCGGGTGGATCTGAGCAGTGTGGGTAGGTGGCAGACAGTGAGCGTGGACTGTCGTGGGTAGACCGACGGATGGGTAGATGATCAGTAGATGCCGGTTGGACTGGTTGGGTGGTGGACGGCCATGGAGTGGCTGGGCAGCCTGGACAGATGCCCTGGATGGCTGTGGAAGGAAGGAGCCGTGGCCGTGGCCTTGTGGGGCAGAGCGCCGTGTCCCTGGCCAGGAAGCGGGGCCTTGGGGCGGTCACGCCATGTGTGGGAGGACCAGCCCCCAGGGGACAGGGCTCTGTCACGGGATTCCTGTGACCTCACCCCATCGCCTAAGCAGTGCCGGAGGAACGGCTCGTGCCGTTGTTTGGCGGGTGGAGGAGCGGCCCAGAGAGCTCATGACGCCGGCCACGCAGGACACAGCTCAGCCCTCTGCGAGGCCTCGGCCCCGTGGACCCTGCTGTGATGATGTCCTGCAGTTTGTTGGGAGCGTGGTCTTTCTGTGTTGAGGGGTCAGAGTCAAGACATGGTGGGAAAGGAGGGGAGCCCTCGTGGCCAGCCAGGCCCACTGCGCCCCCAGGACAGCTGTCCGGTCACCACCCAAGGCTGGGCTGGCCTGGGATGGGCAGGGGGAGCCGCTGGGCCACTGCGGGTCACTTCCCACAGCACCGCGCTCAGAGGTGTGAGCCGTCTCCTCCCCTCCCCCCCTCCCATCTGCACATTTGTCTCCAGGCAGATGGGGGGGGATTACCCTGAAAACTTGCCTTTAAGCAGGGGAGGGACGGGGCGGCCTCCGGGCTGTCTGATGTCCTGGGGGCTCCCGAGGAGGCCTGGGGTCCCGCTGAGCCTCAGGCTTGTTCACAGCCAGATGCAGGAGCCCACTCGGGAGGGCCGCCCTCCCGTTCTGCATATTTCTAGAAAGCCTGACGTTGCCTGGCCCTGGCTTGGTGCTGGGTGGGGAGGCGGGGAGGGAGGGCACCCCAGCCCAGGAGGAGCTGCCCGCACAGCCCTCTGGGGCCGTCCTTTGTCCCGCTGGGTGCTGTTGGCCCAGTGTCCACGCAAGCCCCCCCCCCCCCCAGACTCCACGTCTGAATCCCAGGTCCTGCTCACCGTTCAGCTGTGTGTCCGTGGGCAAGCGGCCGAGCCTCTCTGAGCCTGTGTCACGGGCAGGCGTCTTCGGGGGTTGTGCTTGGCGCCATGCATGGACGCGACGGCCATGCGCCACCCGGCCTTGCGCCGCCCGGCCCTGCCCGTCCACCGCTGCTGGACGCTGCCCTGATGAAAACCTGGGACCCAGCCAGCACGGTCACTGGGGAGGGTCACCCACCCAGCGTGGCCTCCTGACCCCGCTGGGGTCGGGGCAGGCAGCAGCCGTCAGAGGTCGCCTGGAAACTGCTCTCCGCAGGCCCCGGGAGGCCCAGCCCGCCCCACGTCCTCACCCCTCGCTGACCCGCGGCGTGATTTATGTGTCCGAGGCGGAAGGCCACTCAAGGTGGGATCCCCAGACAAGGGTTGGTGCCAGGGACGCGGGGTGGCCTGCCCTGGACCCAGATGGCTGGGAAGGGCCGGGGTGGACAGGCCACGGGCAGCTGCCCCGGGCGCCAGCCTCCCGGGGCTGACTGAGGCTGTGATTCCTGCCATCTGCTCTCGCTCCGCCTGGGAGGCTGGGTCGTCTTCCCCCCCCCCCCAACTCTGCTCAAATGGCCGAGTGGAGAGAGACAGATGGCGGCTGGAGGAGAGATGGGCTTTGTTCAGTGTGCAGGGGTGGGGGCATGCGGGCACTCTCGCACACACACGCACGGCTCCTCTGACTCCTGGTGTCCGTGCCCTGACAAGCAGTGCACACACGTGTGCACATGCAGGAAGATGTGCACACAGGCTGGGTGCTGCTGCTCACGCCTGTAACCCCAACTACTCCAGAGACAGAGCTGAGGACTGAGGTTCAAAGCCAGCCTGGGCAGAGAAGTCTGTGAGACTCATCTCCAGGTAACCAGCAAAAAGCAGAGCGCCAAGCTGTAGCTCAAGTGTAGAGCGCCCGCTCTGGCACAAATGCTCAGGGACAGCGTCCAGGCCCAAGTTGAAGCCCCAGGACTGGTGTGCACACCATGCACACACGCATGCACACATGGATGCACACACAGGCTCATGAGCCCGCGCACAGGCACAGGGCAAGCAGATACACACGGATGTGGTGTTCTGCATGTGTATGTGTGCATGTGTGTGCGTGCATGTGTGCATGTGTGCGTGAGTGCGTGTGCATGCATGTGTGCATGTGTGTGTGTGGTATGTGTGTGCATGTGTGTGCGTGCATGCATGTGTGCGTGTGCACGTGCATGCGTGTGTGCATGTGTGTGCGTGCATGCGTGTGTATGTGTATGTATTCATGTGTGTGCATGCATGTGTGCATGTGTGCATGCGCGTGCATATGTGTGTGCGCATGGTATGTGCGTGCACGTGTGCACGTGTGCATGTGTGTGCATGCATGTGTGTGCATGTATGCATGTGTGTACGTGCATGTGTGTGCATGCATGTATTCATGGGTGTGTGTGCATGTGCGTGTGCGTGCATGTGTGCGTGCATGTGCGTACACGCATGTATTCATGCGTGTCTGTATGCATGCGTGTGTGCGTGTGTGCATGCGTGTGTGCGTGTGCATGCGTGCGTGCGCTGGCTCCCTCAGGGCAGCCCTGCTCGCACTCCTGCCGCAGGACCTCTGCCTTGGCCTCCAGCCCTGTGCACAGGGCCCCGGAGACGCCGCCCTGCCCGCCCGCTGCCTGACCTTGTGTGCCCGCCTGGGCAGGGCCATCGCCCACCGTCCTGCTGCGTCCCCGAGCACCAGCGTGGGCTGCAGGAGTGAGTGGTGGGGCGGGAATGCCAGAGGCTACAGGGGTGCAGCCTGCTCAAGCTCAAGGCCAGCCGGGCCTGGGGACCTGGGGATGGCCGCTAACTGTCCCCAGCCCAGCCCAGAGGGACCCCTGGGTGGCCTGCTCTCTCCCTGGGAGAAGCTTCCCTTGGGTTCTGGAAGTTTCCATACATCCGGCTCGAGTAGGCACCCCAAGCCCTGGCGTTGGACAGCCGCCCCTGAGTGAAGGCTTGGGGTCATCACCGCCAGCGGCTCTGTTGGCTTCCTGTCTGGGTCAGGGGTCACCGACATGGCTAGTCTGGCTGGGTCTCATTCTCTGAAGCTGTAAGTTTTTAAGGTCGCGAGAGGTCAGAGTTCCCTGGGGTGCTGAGAAGACCGGGCAGGGGGCTGGGGAAGGGCTGGAGCAGGCCCGTGGGGGGCACACTGGGCAGAGCTGACGGGGGCCGGGGCAGGGCTGGAGGGGGCCAGGGTGGGGGTGGGGGCCGGGGCAGGGCTGGAGGGGGCCAGGGTGGGGGTGGGGGCCGGGGCAGGGCTGGAGGGGCCAGGGTGGGGGTGGGGGGCCGGGGCAGGGCTGGAGGGGCCAGGGTGGGGTGGGGTGGGGGAGGGGTTGGGCAGAGCTGAGGGGGGCCGGGGCAGGGCTGGAGGGGCCAGGGTGGGGGTGGGGGGCCGGGGCAGAGCTGAGGGGGGCCGGGGCAGGGCTGGAGGGGCCAGGGTGGGGGTGGGGGGCCGGGGCAGGGCTGGAGGGGCCAGGGTGGGGTGGGGGAGGGGGTGGGCAGAGCTGAGGGGGGCTGGGGCAGGGCTGGAGGGGCCAGGGTGGGGTGGGGGGCCCGGGGCAGGGCTGGAGGGGCCAGGGTGGGGTGGGGTGGGGGAGGGGTTGGGCAGAGCTGAGGGGGGCCGGGGCAGGGCTGGAGGGGCCAGGGTGGGGTGGGGGGCCGGGGCAGGGTGGAGGTAGGCGCAGGGCTGGGCCTTGTACCATGGGCACATTGGCAGTTTGGAGTAGGAAGTAGAGTCTGCTTTGGGGTAAACTGAGGCTAGATCCTAGCACCTGACCGAGGAATGGTTGAGAGGCAGAAATACTTTTATATCCCGCCAAGTGCCAGGAGTGGAGGCACAGGAGCTGCAGGAAGCTGGCCCTCACGTGAGGGTCCCAGGTCCCGCGCACGTACAGCTTGGCCTGGCCCTGCCTTTGTTGGTGTCCTGAGTGTCCGTGACGTTAGCGACATGACAGTGCATTCCACGCGGCGTCCTCACGCGACTCTCAGGATGCGGACGGGGTGGCTGGAGCTGCTGTCCGCAGCTCTGGCAGTGTTACAGAGCCGGTCTGGGCCCGCGCCCGCCCTGGGGAGTCTGTACCCGGGTCCCGAGGCCTTGCCCGGGGGCTCCTGGTGCGGGATGGCGCGGGCGCTGGCCGGGCCGGGCTGAGATGGTCTGCGGCGTGTGGGGGTGGCGGGCCGGCTAGTCCCTGGCCTCCGGGCGGCCTGAGGCCGCGCTGTGCTGACTTTGGCTCCAGGAGGGAGCATGGCCCCAGCCCGCGGCAGCGCCATCCTCCGGCCAGGCCACAGCCCTGGCAGTGCCCAGCACCAGCCCCGGGAGCCCCGGAAGCGACCTAGGAGGCCCGCGCATGCGCAAAGGCCCTGAGGGGGGGCCATCGGTTTGTGCCAGTGGCCGTGGGTCTTTTGTACGCCTTTTGGTTGCTCCAGGCGGGAGTTCTGCTGTTTGGGCTTCAGGGCCACAGTCCCAGAGACAAAGGTCCTGGTGGCCTGAGCTCTGCAGGCTGGGGGTGGGGCGCAGGTCCTGAGCTAGAGAGCCGGCGCTGGGGGGTGGGAGGACCTGCCGTGCCCACCCCGGTGCCCCCTCGGCCCCCCACTTCTAAGTGGGCATCTCCGGCCGGGAGGGGGGCCGGGAGGGGAGCCGGGAGGGGAGCCGGGGTGGGACCCCACCCTCGCCCTCATGTGGTCTCCCCGCCGCCGGCCATGGCTGTGGTCACATCAGGATGCCCAGCGGGGCTGCCACCTGCCGCCGCCTCTCCACACAGGCTGAGCCGCCCCTGCACCCGGCCGCCGGGCACGGGTGCTGTGGGGTGCCTGCCAGCTCCCGGGGCTCCTCGCTGCTTCTCCATCCGCCCAGGTCAGCGGTCACTCAGGGCACCGGGAGGCCGGGGCCACGCGTAGCCGCCTCTCCGGCACGAGAACTGTGGCCGGCCCACGGGGCACCGGGGCTGACCGGGCAGAGCTGCAGGGAGGGGGCCGAGGATAGGGCCCCCGGGGTGGGCCCGGCCTGGGGGAGGGGGCCGCGGACCCCAGGTCCCTGGCAGGTGCCGGCCCAGATCCCGCCCCGTGGAGCTGTGTGTGGCGGGCGCTGGCAGCCGGCGGCGGAGCTCACGCGCTTGGGAAGGTAGCAACCATCTGCACCGTGATGAAAAGCCCCGAGGATGATAAATAGACGCGCGCGTTATTGGATTGCGGTGCGGGAGCAGCCACTTCGGGTTTGGCACCGCGTTAACGACAGATTTCTGCCTCTCTTGCAGGCCTGGCCTCGTGGGGAGCCGGCCAGCCGCCGAGTCTCTCCAGGCGGGAGGGAGAGCCCCCACCACTGCCCTCCCTCCCTTCCCCTTCCCCCCTCCCCAGCTCCTACTGCCCTCTCCTGAGGCCTTTGGCACTTCCTGGGGCTCTCATAGCTGGGGTCGGGGGTAGGCCAGTGCTGTCAGAATCTGGCACCAGCACTGAATGGCTGTGTGTCCTTCGTCAGTTTCTTGATCTCTCTGGATCGCTGCTGGCCATGTGTGAAGTAGGCAGATACTGGTGCGTACCTGGCAGTTGGGGCAGGATGGCGCGTGCGATGTGAATGTCAGCTGCGGTGCTCATCGCCAGCTCTCTCCTCATCCCCCACCGGCCACCGTGCCGCAGAGCCTCGCCCGGCTGCCACCCCACCAGCTGTCACTTTGCCATCCTTTCTGGGAAGGACCCGTGTCTGAGCCCCCAGGAGCCTCAGGGCCAGCCAGAGGCTAAGGTGACCTGCTTTCCTCCTGGCTGCCTCCAGGCCTTCTGTAAGAAGTGGCCCTGTGCCTCAGTTTCCCATGGCGGCTTCCGCAGAGGCTCCGAGGAGAGGGCGCATCTGCGCTCCTACCGGTTCCTGCCACTGCCCCCTGTTCCTGCGCTGCTGGAGCCGCGGCGGCCTGGGCTCAGCCCAAGCTCCACGATGAGCGTGGGCAGAGCCAGAGTGCCAAGGGCCTGCCCTGCAATCCCAGCACGTGGGAAGCGGAGGCAGGAGGGTCCCAGGTTCGAGGCCAGCCTTGGCCGCACAGCGAGACCCAGCGTCAGGGCTGTGGAGATGTTAAAGTGTTGTTTTGAAAAGGGAGAAGCAGGAGAGGCGGCAGGGCGGCTCTCCCCGGCCTAGAGCGCCGCCTCAGCCCGGGGTGCTGGGTCCCCAGTTCCTCACCCCGCCCCAAGGCCCGCCCCGAGGCCCAAAGCCCACCCTCACCCTACCCCGAGGCCCGAAGCCCACCGGAGGCCCTCACCCCACCCTCACCCCACCCCCCCCAGGCCCTCACCCCACTCTCACCCCGCCCCGAGGCCCGAAGCCCCACAGTGGCAGGGCCTAGCAGGGCCGGTCATTCTGTGTGCTCTCTTCCGGTGTCCTTGACAAGTTATCTCCCTTCAGAGCCTTGCCCCGGGTCCTGGGGGCCCAGCCGCCCTCCCTGCCTTGCTGTGCCCACGGGGCCGCCGCCTCTTCCTCCCCAGCCTGCCTGCTGCCCTCCAGGAGCGCGGCTCCCCCAGCACAGACAGCTGCTCTGTGGGCTGCGTGTCCCCGGCTGACCTCTGTGCTCAGGCGGGATGTGGAGGCCTCCCTCTGCGGCCTCCAGCGCGGCGGCCTCCTCCCCCGCCTCTGAAGAAGGGTGCAGGCCCTTCTAAACCCCACAGACTCTCCCGGCCGCCATCAGACCCAGGGGTCCCCAGGCTTGTGCCCCAGGCAGGGGAGCTCCTGTGCAGGGCTCACGCCCCACGCCCCACATGGGGCTCCGGCCTCCTGAGCTCCGCTTTCTCCTGGGGGAAGCAGAGGCTGTGGATGTGTTCTGAGCCCTGGGAGGGGGTGGCCCATGCCCGGCTGCCCTCCTACCCCGAGGCCGGGCACCGGTGTGGGCATACACCACGCTCAGCCCCACAGCAGCCCTGCCAGCCTCCTGCCTTGTTCTTTTGTGCTGGTTCTCGGGGTTGAACTCAACACATTGTCCCTTAGGGTTTTGTTTTTATGTGTGTCCAGGGCTGGTGCTCTACCACTTGAGCCATAGCTCCACTTCTGACTTTGTGGTGGTTCATGGGAGATGAGGGTCTCACAGACTTCCCTGCTTGGGCTGGCTTTGAACCGAGATCCTCGGACCTCAGCCTCCTAAGCATGCGCATGGGTGTGAGGCGCATGGGGCCAGTGTTGGCAGGCGCAGCATGGGGCCGTGTGCCTCAGACCCAGAGAGCTGGGGTGCCCCGCTCAGGACCACCCGTCCACCCCGCGGCCTCAGGGAAGAGCTGCCCGGGGCCAGGCATGACCCTGCCGGCTGCCCCAGGCCCAGCTACTGGAGGCTTTGGACACGTGCCTGTGCCTGACCCCAGGGGGCCTTCTAGATCTTTCCCAACACCCTGTGCTTCCGTGCCTTGCTGTGCTTTGGAAATAACCGTGGACAGGCGGAGTGGGCGGCTGCGGGGGAACGGGAGCCTCTGAGGAGCACCCCACGGACCCCAAAGGCCGAGGCTGGGGGGGGTTACCCAGCACCTTCTGCCCAGACCCTCCTCTCCACCTCTCGCGCATCCAGCTGCTCTTCCTTCCTCCAGCCCCAGCGAATGTAAGCTAAGCGGGCAGCGCGTGGGAGGGTTCAGGCCCCCCCCTGCCCGCCCCCCCTCCACCGCCCGCTGCCCGGGCAGGAAACCGCGGCGGCAGCTGGTGCTAACAGGTGAGCCCCACTCGCCTCCCAGGCCGCCAGGAGCAGCGGTAATGAAGAGCAGCTGTGAACTCGGGTTTTGGGTCAGGAAGGCAATTTCTCATCTCTCCACGCAGCGCTGGAGTGGAGATCCGCCCCCCCCCCCGCGCCCCGCCTCCTGCCAGAGCCAGGCTGGGCGTCAATATTGACCCGGTGAAAGGCAGGTGGCAGGCGCGGTGGAGGCCCCGGCCCCACGCGGCCCTGTGCAGCCCCGAGGCCCGGCCCCCACCCCGGCGCCTCCACTTGGGAGCCTGGAGCAGCTGGCCCCAGAGGTGCCCCCTGGAGGACCGGGGCTGTTTTTCCTCTCGTTTTAATTGCTCTCTGCGGCTCTGATGGAGGCCCCG
Source organism: Dipodomys spectabilis (assembly GCF_019054845.1). Lineage (NCBI taxonomy): Eukaryota > Metazoa > Chordata > Mammalia > Rodentia > Heteromyidae > Dipodomys > Dipodomys spectabilis. The sequence goes on along the minus strand of NW_024871305.1, from coordinate 376,841 downwards.
AGTCACCTAGCTGTGGAGGTGCGGGCGCAGCCCCCACCACGCACCACATCTGAGCCGTTCCAGAGGCGCCAGGCAGCTGTTCCCGGCCTAACCGCCCTTTCCGGCTGGCTCCAGGCCTGCAAGGGCCCAGATAAACAAAGCCCCAGGCGGGTGCTGGGAAAGCGCCGGCCTCCCTGGGTGGTGGCCTGGGCCTGGGAGGAGCCTGAGCTCCTCAACCCCACCAGGGGCCCCGCCCTGTGCCCCACAGGCTCCCCGGGCCACCAGGCTTTGTCAGGCCACCTGCTGCGGGGAGAGTTGGGGGGCAGGGGCCTGACCGGAAATCTGAGCAATGCCTCTGTGACCCAGGCTGGGGACCTCCGGTGGGGCTTCGGAGATGTCGCTTGATTTCTCTGGTTCCGTCTCCTCTACCAAGTGGGCACTGGTGCTCACCAACGATCACAAAGGCAGCAGTAACCATACCGTTCACCCACGGGGCTGCCGCCAAAGGCGACAATGCAGCTAGCCGACGGGCAGCCAGCTGCGCCTCCCCTCCCTCCCTCCCTCCCTCCCTCCCTCCCTCCCTCTCTCTCTCTCTCTCTCACACACACACACACACACACACACACACACACACACACACACAGAGCCTTAAGTGGTTTTTAAAAAGCAGCTTTATCGAGACCTTACATGCAGGAGAATGGAAGCGCCATGACAGCAAGATAGGAATGAGCAGCGCGCCCCCTACCCTACCCCCCCACCCCCGTTCCCAGGACGCCCCCTCCCGTCCCTCCAGCCCTGCTCTGCGCCCCCAGGGTGAAGCCCTCGGACCTGCTGAGCGGGGAGTCGCTGTGTGCTGTGCCAGGCCCCCCTGTCCTGTAGTGGGGTTCGGACCCCCGGTCTGGCTCCCACAGAGACCCCATCCGAGCTGCTCCCCCACACTGTGCGGGTCAGCAGGAGGGGCCTGGGCTGGGAGCGCTGCCTCGCCCCACCAGGGCGGCCTGTGGCTTCCGCCCATCCCCTCCCTTCAGGCTTGCCCCGCAGGGCTTGCGGGGTCCTGGGGCCGGGCGGAGCTCAGGGCCTCTGCAGGGCCCGGGGGTCTCCGTGGGTGGGATGCGGGTGTTGGTGGACAGGGGCGGGAACCTCCTGGGCTTGGGCCTCCTGTGTCTCCACGTTGGAAGAACATTCTAGGTGTGGAGGGCAGAGCTGCCCCTGGCTGGCCTAGAGGGCCCTTCATGGCCCCCCATTGGTGCAGGCGGAGCCCGGCCAGTTCCCGCTCCACCAGAGCTGCCCTGTGACCTGGGGCTGTCTCGGGAGGGAGGGGCTCGGGGCAGCGCGCAGGCTGGCTGTGGGCGGCCTGGCAAGGGTGTCCGCCCACAGTGAGCTTGGCCGGTAGCAGCGGGTGCGGGGCTGACCTGGCTCTGGGGTCTCCACTGCCGAGGGCCTGGCTGCGTCCAGTCCTGGAAGGGGGGCTGAGAACGGAGCCCCTCCCGCTCCGGTCAGTGCTCCTGCCCAGCCCCTGCCCCTTGGACACTTTGTTCCCCTGATCCACAGAAGCCTGCCCCTCCACCCCACTGCCCCTCCCCCACTGCCCCCCCCACTCCCCCCCACTGGAGTCACAGCCTCAGGATGTTCCAAATACAGTTGCATGCTTGGGGGGCCAGGGCCAAGGGGACCAGGTCTTCTGGGTGTACTGTTCCACCCCGGCCTGCAGCCAGAGGCTCCACAGGACACAGCTGTCCCAGGACAGGGTGCAGGCCCTGCGGTCAGCTCCCTCTATGGCGGGGGGTGGGGGGGTCCTCACAGCTCTAGCCCACGCCTTGCACGGGAGTGCCCAGGGGCGCATAGCCCGGCTGGCCGGCACGGGGCCCCCACAGCCTCTACCTGCTAAACATTCATCAAAGCCGCCAGGAGACATGAGGGGCTGGCCAGGGGCAGCATCTGCCGGGTACCCACCCTTCCCAGGGGACCCCCAGTATCCTTGCTCCAGGTGTGGGAGAAGGAATGTGTAGCACCCCCATTTTACAGAGGAGGAGACCGAGGCCGCGTCACGGAGCGGCGGCCTGGACCTGGGCGCCCGCTTCCCCGCTCCTCCCCGCTCCCGCGGACCCGTGTCCACCGCCCAGGCCCTTTGGAGCGGGCCCGGCCTGGCTTGGGCGGACCAGGGTCCCGGTGGCACAGGCCATGTTGGGGGGCGTCCAGCCGGGGGCTCAGGAGGAGCCGTTCTGGGGCTGCAGCGGTCTGAGGTTGGCAGCGGGGAGCCCGGGCCTGCCTCCATGCTCCGGACCCCTGAGAACGGTCAGCGGTTTGCCCCAGAGACTGCTGGGAGCTGTCACAGACATCCGATGACAGGGTGCCCTGGGGGGAGGGAAGGGCCCTGGTGGAGGGGAGGGTGGCAGGGCAGGGTCCACCGAGGCTTGGGGGGGGGTGGCGGGTGTGCGGGCTGAGGTAAGGGGCAGGATGGACGGAGACCACGTGACCCCCGGGCGGCTCCCTGTGGGAAAGCTGGGCACCATGGCCTCCACGCCACCCTGGACATGGCCACATGTCTTCCAGGCAGGGCAGGGTGGGGAGGGCAGCCGCGCCCCGCCCATCTCCCCTCGCCCCTGCCCGTGTGCCGCGCAGTGTTTGGAGCGCTTTGCCTTTTGAAAGGCGAGGGGGTGGGCAGTGTGGGGCGCGCGGTGGACGGTGGGCGGTAGGAAATCAGTCACACAAATCCTCAGCTTCCCATGTCCGCCTGGGCTAGTGCCAGTAGGGGCCGGGGCTGGGGCCGAGAAAGAAGGGGTGCCTTCCCCTGGAGCCCACCAGCCCACAGTGCCGTGTCTGTTTACCCCGCCAGCCCCTCCCCAGGTGCTGTCCCTGCCGCTGTGACCCTGGCCCTGGGCGTGACCTTGGCCTGGTCTCTGTGGTGTGTCCAGCCTTGGTTTCCCGGGCCTGCCCCGCGCCATCCCAGCCCTCCCCCCAGCCCCCGGGACTGCTGCGGACGATGGCGGCCTGCGTGGGCAGAGCCACACTGCCCACCGGATGGCAGTGTGCCCAGACAGCAGCACCTGTGCCCGGGGCCTCCTCGGGGAGCTGACCTGCGCCCCTCCCTGGGGTCAGCGCCCTCCAGGGGTCTGACCGCGGGGTCCGCAGGGCGGGAGGCCGGGCCTGCGGTGGCCACGGCCAGAGCGGTCACCCAGGGGCGTCTCCTCCCGTGACAGATGTCTTGGTGGGAGGTCGGCGGCTTCTTCAGGAGGAAGCGGAGGCCCAAATGGAACCTACAGGACAGAAAAAGCCGGGCAAAGTCTTCATAGTGATGCTCTTCTGTGACGGCGTGCGCCATCGGGCGAGGCTCTGCCCGCTGACCCCAGCGCTGGGGGGGGCTGGGTCCACACCGCTGCCAGCCGTAGGCAGGCCCCCTCCCTCATAGACCTTCATCCTCAGCCCGAGACCCCCCAGCCCCAGCCAGCCTGCACAGGGGGCCGGGCCTCCCCCCCTCCCGCCCCCGGAGGGGAGGGCCTCCACCAGCCACTGCCAGTGCGCTGATTTGTGAGAACTTGTGTTTGATCTTGGAGCCTCAGATGTGTTAGCTGGGGGCATTACCATTTGAGCCACATCCCCAGTTTTGGGGGGTGTTTAATTTGGGGGTCAGTCTCCCGTTTGTGCCTGGGCTGGACCTCAGTCCCCCGTCTTCTCTTCCATGTCGCTGGGGGTGTGCAGCCACTGATTGAGACAGGGCAGGGTGTCTCAGTTTTACCTCTGGAATTGTGATCCTCCAGATCTCTACCCCTGCAAGTGGCTAGGATTACAGAGGTAAGCCTCCAGGGCCTGGCTTTAGCTGGCTTTCCAGATAGGGTAATCCTCGGCCCATGACTCTGCTGTGGCTGGCACTGTGGGCCCACCCCCCCATGCGCGTCAGCCACTTCTGAGGAGAAGCCGAGGGGCTTCAGGGAGGACCGGCCCGAGGAGGTGGGTGAGCTGCCCGCCCTCTCCGTGGCGGGAATAGATGTAGCCACTCGGTGCTGGCCGTCGCTGCCCGCCTGGCGGACGGAGGCCTTCGAGGGTGCTGGCTGCTCGCCACGACCCCCACTCAGGGTCTCCCAGGAAACCTAGGGGAGGAGGGTAGATGCACTGCCGCCCGAGGGCAGAGGCTGAGGCCCAGGGGGAGAGGGAGGCGTCGGCAATGCCAGCCTGAGGCCTGGCTTCACTGTGCCAGGGTGCACACGTGTGTGTGCACACACCGAGCATGGGGGCTCACGCCCGTAGCCCCGGCCCGCGGGAGGCAGAGGCAGGAAGATCCCAACTTCCCTGTCAGCTGGTGTTGGGGGGGGGGGCCAGGTTGGCATGGAGTCGGGAGCTGTTGGGCTGGGGGAGCAGGGCTGCGGCCCGGCCAGACGCGCAGCTCTCGGTGGCTGCCCACGTCCCTGGCCGTGTCCGCAGCTCTCCGGCTCTGCGTTGTCCCCCCGCCCCCGTGAGGACGCGGGCCGTGGACTTAGGGTGACCCAAGTGATGTTGCCGGGCCTCGAGATCGCAGTCCCCCTCCCTGCCAAGTCCCTCTCCTTCCAGGCTGGGGGGTGGGGACTGGGTGGCTATGTGGGGGGCACTGCTGTGGGGGCAGCGTGCACACTGTGGCCCAGCTGAGCTTCGTGGGGTTCGTGGGGGGGGCTGCTGAGGGCCACGTCCTAGACACACCGGGCAGGGACCCCGCTGAGCACGCGGGCCTTTCCTGTGGGAGGGGCGGGGCGGAGGCGTGCAGCAGGGTGAGGGGATGGGTGGTGGGGAGGGGGAGGGTGGGGGTGGGTTGGCACAGGGGGCTACTGCACAGTGCAGGCACAGGTGCCGGGTGAGGCAGAGAAGGGGCAAGACAGGAGGTGCTGGGAGAGAGCCCGGACCCGCCAGCCTGTCCCGCTGGGGGCCTGCTGGAGGCTCTGCCCTTCCCTCCTCCCTCCTCCCTCCTCCCTCCTCCCTCCTCCCTCCTCCCTCCTCCCTCCTCTCCCCTCCCTCCTCCCTCCTCCCTCCTCCCTCTTCTCCCCTCCCTCCTCCCCACCTCTCCCCTCCCTCCTCCCACCTCCCTCCCACCTCCCACCTCCCACCTCCCTTTTCCTCCTCCCTTCCCTCCCATCCTCCCTCCTCTTTCCTTCCCTCCTCCCTCCTCCCCTCCTCCCTCCTCTCTCCTCTCTCCTCCCCTCCTCCCTCCTCCCTTTTCCTCCTCCCTTTATCCTTCCTCCCCTCCTCCCTCCTCCCTCCTCTCTCCTCCCCTCCTCCCTGCTCCTGCTATGTGGGCAGCTGCTGTGTCTCCGAGCACGGAGCAGCTGGCACAGAGCACAGGGCGGTGCCAGGTGGGGCAGGAGTGGCCCCTGGTCCTGTTCATCCCCACACCCAGGCCAGCGTGTGGAGACCCACGCGGGGCCGCGGGCCTGTGCCCTCGCCCGCCCTCCCAGCCCTGCTCACCTGTCCCTTCCTCTCCTTGTCGGGGAGTGCAGCGCCCCCAGTCCTGCGCACACAGCCCTGATCGGCTCTGCCGGCCTGGAAAGTCCGGGCCGCGGGCTGCTGGGTCTGCCCCTGTGCTCCTCAGTCTCTGCGTCCGCTCCTGCCTGCCCTGACCCGTGCAGCAGCACACCCGAGTGTCTTCTAACAACATCCACCGTGCTGTGCGCCTCCATCCCCGCCCCGCCAGCCTGCCAGGCCACCCGCTTCCCCACGCAGGGCGCCCAGTGCTCACGTGACCTGCGGAGGTAGCTTTGGGGCGGGGGACAGTACTGAGGTTTGAACTCAGGGCCTTGCACTTGCTGGGTTGGTGCTCTACTTCTTGAACCATATCCCCAGTCCTGCTTGTCTTGGTCGGTTGTGGGGCTTGAACTCTGGGTCTGGGCGCTGTCCCTCAGCTCTTCAGCTCAAGGCGAGCGCTCTACCGCTTGAGCCACAGCACCACTTCCGGTTTTCTGGTGGTTTATTGGAGACCAGAGTCTCACGGACTTTCCTGCCCAGGCTGGCTTTGAACCGTGATCCTCAGATCTCAGCCTCCTGAGTAGCTAGGGTGACAGGCGTGAGCCCCCGGTGCCCTGAGCCCAGGCCTGCTTTTTGCTGGTCATTTTGAGGATGGACCCTGCTGAACTTTCTCCCTGGGCTGATTTCTGAGCACAGTCCTTCAGGGCTGGGCCTCTGGAGCGTTTAGTGTCGTCGGCGTGATGCCAGGTGTGAGCCGCCCGCGCCCAGGCCTGGCCTCCTACTCGCGTGTGAGGAGCGTGGATCCGCGTGCCCCTGCTGTTGGCCTCCGTTGTAGTGGAGAGGCGCAGCGCGGCTCTGCGGGCTCCCGCCGGCCATCTGAGCGTGCTCGGAGCACGCAGTGCATGTGTGCATGTGTGTGGTGTGTGCGCGTGCATGTGTGTATGTGCGTGTGTGTGCATGTGTATGTGCGTGTGTGTGTGGTGTGTGCGCGTGCATGTGTGTGCATGTCTCTGCCCATGGCTGGGACCCCCCTCCCCCCACCTCGTGTGCTTTGCCTCAGTGGGCGCGCCCCAGCTCGTTGCTCCTGTAACTACCGTTCAGGGGCCGTGAGTGCTCAGGTGTCAGGAGGCCACACGTGTGTGTGTGCGTATATTGTGTGGTGTGTGTGTGCGTGTGTGTGCATGTGTGTGGATCTGTGCATGTGTGTGCATGTGTGTGTGCGTGTGTGCGCACGCGCGCGTGTGCGTAGTGTGTGTGCGTGTGTGCATGTGTGTGCGTGCATGCGCACGTGCACGTGTGTGGTTTGTGCACATGTGTGCATGTGCATGTGTGCGCAGTGCATGTGTGTGTGTGCGCGCGTGTGTGGTGTGTGCACGTGTGTGCATGCGTGTGCATGCGTGTGCGCTGTGCATGTGTGTGGTGTGTGCGCGTGCATGTGTGTATGCGTGTGTGTGTGTGGTGTGTGCACGTGTGTGTGCATGTGCATGTGTGTGCAGTGCATGTGTGTGCGCGTGTGTGGTGTGTGTGCGTGCGTGTGCATGTGTGTGCGCAGTGCATGTGTGCATGTGTGTGGTGTGTGCACGTGCATGTGTGTATGTGCGTGTGTGTGCATGTGTATGTGCGTGTGTGTGGTGTGTGCACATGTGTGTGTGCATGTGCATGTGTGCGCATTGCATGTGTGTGCGCGTGCGTGGTGTGTGCGCAGTGCATGTGTGCATGTGTGTTGTGTGCGCGTGCATGTGTGTGTGCGTGCGTGTGTGCGTGTGTGTGTGCATGTGCATGTGTGCGCAGTGCATGTGTGTGCGCGTGTGTGGTGTGTGCGCAGTGCATGTGTGCATGTGTGTGGTGTGTGCACATGCATGTGTGTATGTGTGTGTGTGCATGTGTGTGTGCATGTGTGTGTGTGTGTATGTGCGTGTGTGTGCATGTGTGCGTGCGTGTGTGCGTGTGTGTGTGTGATGGCCTCAGTGAGGCCCAAGGCCAGCCACACGCTGACTGTGGAGAAGACAAAAACTGGGAGAGGCTCCCTCCCGGTGCTCAGGTGCTTAGCTATCCCAGCATGCCCCGGGGTGGAGGGCACAAGTCCACTTGCTTTTCTGGGATGGGGGAACGGGGGGGGGGGTGCGTCCCGATGTATTTCCTGAGCGGACCTCAAGCTCTTGGACTGGGGCCTTCCCTCCTCAGCCTGAGCATGGGACCATGGCTCAGATGACACTCTGCCACTTGACCCAGCCTCCAGCCCAGCTTTTTGCTGGTTGACTGGAGACAGGGTCTCACAGACAGATGAAAGACAATCTTATTAGAGATGTGAATACCTGGGCTGGCTCTGAACCACCATTCCTCAGGACTTCAGCTGGATGACAGGGGTGAACCACTGAACCCAATGCATTTCCAATTTCACAGATGGGAAACTGAGGCACGGGAGGCCACGCCAGGTTCCGGGCTAGAGTGGGCAGCCCCTTTCCTCTGCAGAAGACGCCGGTGGTGGATGCTGAGGCCTGCTTGTTGGAGCTCGCTGGCTGGTGCCAGCCGGGTCAGGGCACCTGTGTCCTGTGCTGCCCCCTCAAGGCCCTGGGCCCCCGCCTGAGCCCACCCCTGTGCCCAGCGCTGTGTCCACGCAGTCTGGGAGGCCCAACGGGGCTCAGCGCCCGAGACCCAGCGGCCCAGCACACCGCATGGCGTCTTGGCTTGGTGTCGGATGGCTGTCCCAGGAGATGGAGCGGAGCCGGAGGCCAGGGAGGCCGGCATCGTCTCCCAGCTGGTGTTAGGGGCACTGGGGCAGCCGAGGTGCGAGGGCCCCAATCTGATTCCTCTGCTTAACACACAGGCCCTGGCCCTCTGTCCCTGAAGAAAACCATCTTCCCTGACAGCTGGGCCCTGCTGCCCCCAGCAACACGGAGCCTGGGCTCCGCCACCACCCCAGACAGCAAAGCAGCTTGGCCTGGGACAGTCCTTTTCTGTTGGTTGTGGGGCTGAACTCAGGGCCTGGTGCTGTCCCTGAGCATGTTTTGCTCGAGGCGGGCGCCCTGCGCACTGTCAGTGGCTGTCATGACGGGAGAGGCTGCGTCACTTGGAGGAAGACGTGGTGGCTGACTCTGGATGGGGGGCAGAAGTGTGGGGTGTTCGAGCAGGGTTTTGAGGTGTGTGTAGGAGCACTCTGCAAGGATGAGGAAGGAAGAAAAGGAGTCTGAATCAAAGGGACCAGGCTCTGGATCTCAGGCTGCAGCCCTTGCTTTGAGCTGCCTGGAGGTCCCAGGACTGGGTGAACGCACCCCCCCCCCCCCCCCGCCGTGACCCAGTGCTATGCGGTGCCTCCGTTTCCCCACCTGGCGAGGAGCTGCTCCTGTGCCCCAGCTCCTGTGTGGTCCCAGCCGCTGCTGCTGCCCGCCCAGCAGGCCCTGGGATGCAGTGTCTCCCAGGCAGCGGGCTGAGGCCGGCAGCCCCCCCTGCCCCCCCTCCGGCCGCACACCTGAGAACTCACTGGCAGAAGTGTTTGCTTAATTAATTGGCTTTGCTATCCCGTGTAAACCCACCGGCGGCTGCGGATGCAAGACTAGACTTTAAATAAGGGCAGGATTCCTGCTTGAATAATTGAAGGGCGTCCGTCGGGACGAGGCCTCACTTGGCAGCCTCCTGTCCCCCCCGCGCGGCGGGCTTCAGGGTCCTCCCTGGGGGGAGGGGCAGCACTCCACAGCAGCCCCCCGGAGGGGTGGAGAAACCGGCCAGGCCTTCAGGACACCCCAGCAAGCCAGGCAGAGACCCTCTCTTCAGCGGAGTCTGGCTGGACGGGGTGGGCAGGACCAGCTCCTGACCCTGCTGCCCGGCATGGGCACGGGGCTCTGGGTTCTGTCTACGCGTGACCTACGGGCTCCTTCCAGACAAAAGCTGGCTATGTTTGCTTCTTTCTGGTTTTATGTTGTGGGAGGCTACGGATCAAACCAAGGACCTCTGAGCTTAGGATGCAAGTTCACCGTCATTGAAAAAAGACAGGCGCGGTGGCTCATACCTGTAATCTTAGCAACTCAGGGCGGATGTGAGGATGATCGTGGTTTGAGGGCAGACTGGGCAGAAAAAGTTAGGGAAGCCCCTCAGGACGAATAACCCTGGCAGGGTGGCGCTGCCTGTAAGCCCAGCTATTTGGAACCGTAAAAGTAAGCGGTAAAATAGCTGGTTGACTTGAAAGCCCAAATAAAAACCCTGACGTGACCAACACCCCTGAGGGCCTCCAAAGGGGGAGAGGGGTTACAAGGGGACCTGGGGGGCCGGGGGACGAAGCTGCTGTGGCCTCTGCCCCCACACTCCCATGCTTTACAGATGGGTAAATCGAGGAACGGAGAGGCTGAAGATCCCGCAGAGCCGGGACTGGCACCGCTGCCCTGCTGTGCTGCCCCCAGAGGCCCCTGTCCCCGAGCCAGCGCTGTGCCCCGCGGCCCCCGCGGCCCTCCCAGGCCGCTGTGTCTGTGAGCAACACACCCCACTGTCCCTGTCCAGATGGCATGACAAAGAAAGGCAGGGCGATCCTGGTCAGAGAACCATCTGGAACATTCCAGCCACATTCACTCCGTCAGCCTTCCCCAGACAGGTGGAGGCCCCGCCTGAGCCGGGCTCGGGCGACGGCCCATGCTCCCCGCCGCCCGGGACGGCGTGGCCGGCCTGCAGAGGGGAAGTGGCCTGTCCCTGGCGCCTGCATGCTCCCTCCCGGGCCGCTGCCACACGGCCCCTGCCTCATTTCCGGGACAGGGAAGTGGGGTGTGGGGCACCCCTCCCTGCACTGTGCCGTGACAGCCGCCCCCCACCTTCCTGCCAGGGCTCCCGTGTCCCGCCGGCCGCGCCGCCACCATGTTAGGGACAGACAGATTGTCGCTGATGAGGCTGCGGGCGCCATGGACTCGCAGGCCGCCCAGGGGCCCATGCGCACGCGGACCCAGGCCAGCACGAGGCCGGCGCCGGCCCCGCCCTGCGCCGCGTGCCTGTGCTCGGGCCTGTGACCGGGCCTGTGACCGGGCCTATAAGTGGGCCTGTGACCGGGCCTGTGCCCAGGCCTGTGACCGGGCCTGTGACCGGGCCTGTGACTGGGCCTGTGACCGGGCCTGTGACCGGGCCTGTGCTCGGGCCGCTGTCTCCCCGTGAGCCCCAGGCCGCCCTCCCGGGGTGCAGCCGCAGCCGCTGCCCAGCCCAACACCAGGCCTGGTGTGTTACGCACACGCGCCCGCACAGCTTACCCCAGAACACACACACCCACGTCCACGGCTGCCGCGGTGTTACAGGTAACCCTCTTGCCCATAGGTACACGCGTACACACACACACACACACACACATGCATCTGCAGCCATTATTGCACATTTTTCTTTGTCTCGCCCGTGTACACACCCGTGTACATTAACACACATCTGGAGCCACCGTGTGTGTGTTTCTGTCATGTGTGTGCACGTACATGCACACAGAAGCCATGTGGATGTGCCTGACTGTGTGATCAGGGCTGTGCACACGGGTGTGCACCTGTTTACACACATCTCCAGGCCTGTCCTCCCAGCTCCACCCCCCCACAAGAGTGCCCGCCCACGAGACACGCGGGTGCCACCGGGCACTCACATGGCCCATGGAATGCCGTGCGTGGTCCGGCCAGGCCTGTGCGTGTGTGGCGGCGTCCGGGGCGCTGCCGGGGCCGGCCGGCCCTGACGTGGCCTTTGGGGCACCGAGTTCGGGTGTCGCTGGGTGTGGGCTGCCATGGGGGCCGAGGACGCTGTGGGACGCCTCTCACGGGCTCGGTCACGAGCTGAGCCCCTTCGGCCCCTTGGCTGTCGGTGTCTGTGGGGTGTGGGTGTCCCAGGATTGTGGGGCCCCCCGGGGTCCCCCGTGGGGGCCTTGTGCCACGCTGTGTCTCTCACTGGAGGAGGAGGCACCGCCCGCTCCGCCGCCGGGCTCCTCACACCCGCTTGGGGCCATAAAACACCGGTGCTGTTGGAGCCCTGGGCGCTGCTGCTCCGGGGGGCCACGGAGCGCCCGGCGACAGAGCCACATGGTGCCTGTCCAGCCCGCGCCGCCCGCGCCGCCCGCGAGGGCCTGCAGCCATGAGGACGGTGCGAACCGCCGCGGCCGGTGTGGGCGACGTGGTCACCACGGTGCCGCCGGGCACCCCGCCCGCCCCGGCCACCGACCCCGGGATCCCGCCACTCCCTCAAGGTGGCCGTGGCCTCCCTGACGGCCGTCCGGGCGGCAGTGGGGGGTCCCGCCGAGGAAGCCAAGCAAGCGCCGTGAGGAGCAGCGCGGGCCTGCCGGGCAATTGATGTAAATCATTTTATGGGGAACCTATGTAAAATAAAAGGCCCTTAATCACATTTGTATCCATTTCCAGGCTCCGTAAATCAATGTGAATTGAGCTGGTGCCACCGTGACGGCTGGTTAGCGTGGGTCTGTGGCCAGATGAACGCGGCCGGGCCTGCCAGGGGCGGGCGGCCATCAGCCACCCGCGCCCATCCTCCCCCTCCCTCCGTCCCCCCTCCCTCCCTCCAGCCTCGGGCTCCACACCTCCACCAGGCAGCCTTCCAGCTGGGAGAGCCCCTCCGCTAGGGAGGCCACAGCCCAGGATGCCCCCAGTCCCCGGGCCCCCCAAGCTGTGAGCGGGTGCCCCAAGCTGCGAGCGGGTGCCCCAAGCTGCGAGGGGGTCCCCCAAGCTGCGAGTGGGTGCCCCAAGCTGCGAGCGGGTGCCCCAAGCTGCGAGGGGGTCCCCCAAGCTGCGAGTGCATTCGCGTGGCCCCGCTCCATCCAGGCCCCCTGGCGGCAGGGGAGGGCCTCCAGGAAGGGTGGGGCGAGATCAGCAGCCCAGGAGGGGCAGGTGAAGTGGGGGCCTGGGGAGCAGGTGGGGGGTGAGGGGCCGGTGCTGTGGAGGCCGAGGCTGTGGACCCGCGGGCGACGGAGGCCTGGCAGGGGAGGATTGATGGAGGCGGGGTGCGGGCCGTGACCTGGGGCGCAGGGCACGTGGCCAGTCCTGGGACGGCCACGGGCCATGAGCAGAGACGGGGAGGAGGGCCGCGTGGGCAGCCGGGGCAGCGTCTGCCCGGCCAACGGTCTCGGCCACGCCGGCCGGCTCCCCGGGGCCCGTGCTGACGTGGGCCACGTGGCCGGCCTCTGTCCCCGCGCTGCCCTCACCCCCCAGGGGACCTGCGTCTGCCTGCTGGCGCCACGCCGGTGCAGGCAAAGCCTCGGCCCCGGGAGCCGGCCACCCCCACACCCACCAGCGCCAGGCCGACCTGGCCCAGCCCGGTGGAGACTGGCTTTTCCGGCTGGTTGGAACCGGCTTTGGCTGGGCCGGGCCCTGAGGGCAGATGTGTTAGGTCTATAAATAACCCAGTGGGCTGTGCGGGTGCTTTTGGGGGGCTGACCCTGCCTCTAGGTTCTGCACCCTGTTCAGCAGGCTCCCTCGCAGTGGACTTTCTGGAAAATTCCATCAATAAGGACATCAGGTGCTTGCCTAGTGCCTGCTGACACAGCCCTCTGTCGAGGCCCACAAGCCACCACATGCACGACCTTCCTTCCGCCTGAGGCTGGGGCCCAGAGAGGTTCAGCCACTTGCCCAATGGTGCACAGCTGAGGTGTACCAAAGCCAAGGCTTAGACCGGAGAGGCCCAAGCATGGTGCCTGGCCTTGCCTCCTGGAGAGTTGGTGCTAGGCCCCTCCTTTCTGGAGGAGGGCCGAGGCTGTTGGGGGTGGGGGAGCCTGTGAACCAGGCACGTGCAAGGGACCTGCGGAGGGACAGGGGTTCAGCAGGGAGACCGTGAAGCCGGGCAGGGCTTGTGAGAATGCCGGCCTGCGGCGAGAGGCACACGTGTCAAGGCCCGGGTGCTCTCGGGGTACCCCCGGTTAACCCCGTTTGGGGTCTCAGGAGCCCCCATAGTGGGGGGCAGAGGTCAGTGTTGGATTTGATCTCCCAAAATCACGCTTCCTGGGCTGGGAGGCCTCACGCAGCCCTCCCGAGGTGCAGCGTGGTCAGATCGGCTGAGGGGTTGGGAGGGGGGGAGGGGGGGGGGCTGGGGGGGCTGGGGTGGGGGCAGGCACCGCGCTCCGATGGCCCCGGCATGCCTCGGCTTACAGCCACGGGGCTCGGTCGGCCTGGCTTTTCATAGCTCATGTGGTAGTTAGCCCCCCGTACCCCCGGCCCCTGGCCAGGGATCCCCGACCCGACTCCTCGCATCTTCCTCCCCTGCGTCTCCAAGTAAAGCCACTGCTTTTCAAGGCTGGTGCTCTAGTTCTCAAGCTGCGGATCCACCTCCGGCTTTTGTGGGTTCATTGGAGAGTTGAGTCTTGTGGGCTGTCTACCCCGGCTGGCTTCGAGCCGTGATCCTCACGTCTCAGCCTCCTGAGGAGCCCGCACGACAGGCATGGGCCGCGGCACCCGGCAAGGGTGCACGGCTGCCGCGCTCCAGCCACGGCCACGCCAGCCTTCCATGGGAGCCACGGCAACCGGCCCGTGGCCTCCTGGGAGGCGCTGTCTGGCCACCCCCGTCCCGTAGGTGGGGAGACAGAGGCTGGGGGCCCTTCACAGCCCCTCACGCCTGCAGACCTGCAGATCACCGCGCACAGGCGTGAGGCACCACGCACCTGCGTACACACGCACAGCACACGCCACAGCCCACACGCAGCCACCACGCACCTGCGTACACACGCACAGCACACGCCACAGCCCACATGCAGCCACCACGCACCTGCATACACACGCACAGCACACACCACAGCCCACATGCAGCCACCACGTACCTGTGTACACACGCACAGCACAGCACATGCCACAGCCCACACGCAGCCACCACGCACCTGCATACACACACACAGCACAGCACACGCCACAGCCCACACGCAGCCACCATGCACCTGCATACACACGCACAGCACAGCACATGCCACAGCCCACACGCAGCCACCACGTACCTGTGTACACACGCACAGCACATGGCACAGCTCACACGCAGCCACCGGGGTGCCACGCACCTGAGTACACACGCACAGCACACACCACAGCCCACACGCAGCTACCACGCACCTGGGTACACATGGACGCACAGTACACACCACAGCCCACACGCAGCCGCCACGTACCTGCGTACACACGCACAGCACAGCACATGCCACAGCCCACACGCAGCCACCACGCACCTGCGTACACACACACAGCACAGCACACGCCACAGCCCACACGCAGCCACCACGCACCTGCATACACACGCACAGCACACGCCACAGCCCACACGCAGCCACTGAGGCACCACGCACCTGCATACACACGCACAGCACACGCCACAGCCCACATGCAGCCACCACGCACCTGCGTATACACACACAGCACAGCACATGCCACAGCCCACATCAGCCACCACGCACCTGCGTATACACGGACGCACAGCACACGCCACAGCCCACACGCAGCCACCGAGGCGCCACGCACCTGCATACACACGCACAGCACACGCCACAGCCCACATGCAGCCACCACGCACCTGCATACACACACACAGCACACGCCACAGCCCACATGCAGCCACCAAGGCTCCACGCACCTGCGTACACACGCACAGCACACGCCACAGCCCACACGCAGCCACCGGGGCGGCTGTGGCCGGCGTGTCTGCGGCCCGTGCTGGCCTGTGGCTGGCGGCCTGGCAGCTGAGCACCCTTGCTTGGTTCTGGCTGTCCGGACGGGTCTGGCTCGGCGCGTGGGGGACGGGGCCCGCGGGGACAGGCCCATGGGGGCAGAGCAGCGGACACCAGACCACCGGCCTGGGCCTCCAGCCTGGGCCTCTGGGTGGGGCCTTCCTTTGGCATGGGTGGGATTGTTCTGGAAGGAGGCCGGGCCAGATGGAAGAGCCTGAGGGGGGGCGGGGGGAGCGGTGGCAGGCTCAGCCACAGCTGCAGTGAGGGAATGTGTGCTCACGGCGCACACACGCACAGGCGCACACATACGCACGCGCACCCACGCACACGCACACCCAGGCACACGCACATCCACGCACACACATGCGCATGCACACACATGTGTGCGCACACATACATGCACACCCACGCACACACATGCACGCACACACATGCACATGCACACCCACATGCACATGCACACCCACGCACACACATGCACATAAGAAAAAGGATAAGGGATCATCATGATAGTAAACCTGCTATTTTGTATTTTATGTTGTCCAGACTGGCACTGGATGGATGGCGGATGGACGGGTAGGTGGGTGGATGCTAGTGTTGGGATTACAGGCATATGCTACCATGCCTAGCTACAAAAAAGAAAGTTCATCACTTTCTACCTCCGGCCAGCCCTGAACATAAAGCAGCCATGACTGTGGTGGGGGACGTGCTCGGGCCTGACACCTGGCAGCACATTCATTGGAAGAAGGTTCTGGAAAAGCAGGAGGTGGGTTACAGTGAGCTCCGACGGCAGTGGTCCTAGTGGGCGAGTGGGGGTTCCGTGGTTCTGGGGAGCCCTGCGCATTGCCCTGCACACAGAGGGAGGGCAGCCGGGCCGCGCGGCTGGCCGGGACCTGCAGGCTCCGGAGGAGGCGGCGCAGACCTCTGTGTCCTGGTGCCCTTAATTTGTTTTCAATAGGTTTCGATCAATTACGTGCGGGGCTGGGGAGGAGAGGCGCAGTAATTGGCTGAAATAAATCACTCGCTCCGAAAGTGGCTCTTGCCTTCGATTCCTAGTAATCGGAGCCTCTTCCCCCGTCCTGGCCCCCAGCTCCATGGGAACCAAGTGCTGGGATGGATCCGGCCCCAGCAGAGGGTACTGAAAGAAGGTCAGCTGCAGAACTGCAGGTACAAGGGCCCTGTGGTCTGAGCTTGCCCAGCCCGTGCAGAGCACAGGGGAGGCCGCCGTGGCCCTGAACCAGCTTCTCAGGCTGGAATCCCTGCTCCCGGGGCCTCTGCCACGCGGCTTCCATCCTTGCTTTCTATAGCCTCCTCCTGACAGCGCAGCCTGCGGGGGTGACCCCGGGGAGGGCGTGGGCAGCTGCAGCCCCACCTGCGCAGCGAGGCTCCTGCCTCCGCCTCACAAATCACAGCCGCCTAATGAAGTGGCCGGTGCCTCGGGAGAGCGGGGGCCGTGCCCAGAGCCGGGTCAGGGCCCGCGCGAAATTACAGCTGTAAGACACGGTAAGGGGAGAGGGCCTCTGGCCCTGCCTGTAATCACCGCCCGCAGAGCGCTCATTGCCGCAGCCCAATTAATTAAACACGGCAGCGACCCAAATTATGATCCCAGGCCTCGTACCGAGCAGTATTTTTAACCTTAACTGTCGGGGCTGAGCTTAAATTTCCTGTCTGGACAGAAGTGTCACCCGCGGGAGAAGGAGGTGGCGTGGAACCGAACCGCGCCGACGACAGACCCTGTAATTAGAAACCATAGCGTCCCCAAGACCGGTCTTTAAAACTGTCACAAGCCTCACGGCGTCATTTGATACAGGACTATCATTACCCGCCAACCTATTAGCTACAGGTAAATAACTTATTATGCCAGGGCCGAAGGCAGCCGGCCTAGGGGATTCTCGGCGCTTAATTAGCGCCAGCGGCGGGGGAGATGGATGGTCGAGCGGGCAGGAGCTGCGGGGCGCGGGCTGGAGAAAAGCGGTCCCCCCCCCCCCCCCCGCCCTGTCTCCTGCGTGCCGTCTTCCTGCAGGCCTGTGTTTAACACCAGCCCTGACTGACCCGTGGGAGCTCAGGAGCTCCGTGTCCCACCCCATCCTGGGGTGGCCAGTGGCAGACAGGGCCGGTGCCCTCATGTAGGTGACACCTGGAGGGCATGCGGGGCCATGTGGGCCAGCGGCCTCAGCCTCCCTGATTCAGCCTCCCCCCCAGAGCCTCCCCGGTGTGACCTCCTCTACACGGTCCTGATACAGCCTCCCCACCTCGGCCTCCCCACCTCGGCCTCCCCACCTCGGCCTCCCCAACGCAGCCCCCCTCCCCCCACTGCTGTTTTTCTGTGCTGGTTATGTTGTCAACAGAAGTGGAAAGTAGACATCCGCCACCCACACGGTTTAAGAAGTCTCACGATTGGAGAGTTATAACCAATCCACGTTGTTATTTGTTAGTGTTCATCCCTTACGGTGCTTTCTCTTTTTCTTTTGACCTCGTTGGGGTTTGAACTCGGGGCCCGGCACTTGCTGAGTTGGCACTCTGCACTTGAGCCGTACCTCCCGCCTTTTTCACTGTTGCCGTGCTAGTACCGAGGCTTGAACTCAGGACCTGCGCGTCATTCCTGAGCTTTTTGCTGCCAAGGCTAATGCTCATGCTCTACGGCTCACTTCCACTGCCAGCGCGGTGGAGGCTGGTGGGGTCTGTGCGGCTCTCCTGCGGGGTTGGCTTTGGGGCACAGTCCTCACTCTCAGCCTTCGGAGTGGCCGGGTGGCGGGCGTGAGCCACCGGCGCTCTGCTCAGTGTCGCATTCATGAATCCACGGGGTGACATGAGGTCAGGGGTGGGGGCTCAGTGCTGCCGTGGGAACACGGGAAGGCGTCGCGTGGGCACTGCCTGAGGACCCACGGCCTCTGCATCCGGAACCATCACAGAGCGAAGGGACAGGCCCCGAGAAGGACCAGGTCATGCCAGGAAGCCCCCAGGTAGCACAGCACTGAGCTCACTCAACCTGGGAAGGATGGGGCGAGCTGGAGAACTCCTGACTGCGGGACCGTCCGTCTCTCTGTTCACCCGTCCATCCATTTATCCATCTATCCATCCATTTATCCATCCAACCATCCATCCATTATCCATCCATCCTTCCATCTATCCACCACCATCAATTACCCATCCTTCCAACCATGCATCCACTACCCACCCACTCATCTATCCATCCAACTATGAATCCATTATCCATCCATCCATTATCCATCCATCCATCCATCCGTCATCCACCCATCTATTCATCCACCATCCATCCATTATCCTTCCATCCACCCATCATCCATCCAACCATCCATCCGTTATCCATCCATTCATCTATCCATCCAACCATCCATCTATTATCCATCATCCATCTATCTGTTATTCACCCATCTATTGGTCCACCGTCCATCAATTATCCTTGCATCCATCCATCATCCATCCATCCACCAACCATCCATCCATCATCCATCTATTCCTCTATCATCTATCAGTTATCCATCCTTCCATCCATCCATCAGCTATTCATCCATTTCCCTTGCATCCATCCTTTCATATTTCTCTCTTCCTTCCTTCCATCTTCCCTTCATCTCTTCTTCCCTCCTTCCTTCCCTCTTTCCTTTCTTCCCTTCCTCCCTCATTCCTCCCTCCCTTCACTCCTTTCTTCCTCCTTCCACCCACCCATCCATTCTTTCGTCCCTACGTCTGTCCATCTGTTTGTCAGCTGCCATGCTGCCGCTGTTGAGCGGTGACAGCTCCACGTTCATGCAGAAACGTGTCTGTGCTGGGCCTTCGCCGATGCGGCGGGCACCTGCCCAGCCCCGCGCTTCCTCCTGACGTCTGACGCCCCCCCCCCACGTCCCCGCCCTGCCCGCCCCGGACGGCCGCTCCTTGTCAGGCTTGGTGCACTGCTGGAGCATTCTGCGCAGCCGAGACTCCTCCCCACGGCCCCGTGCGGTGTGGGGCGGGCCCGTGCGGTGTGGGCCGGGCGGCGTGGCCCTCTGGCCTGTGAAATGACGTCTTTGCTTGGCTTGGATGTCTGGCTAGGAAGATTCATCAGCTGGCATCCTTGGCGCTTGCCAGCCGAACCACGTTTTAATTTGCCAGTCTGTGGGTTTCCTCCACGCGAATTCATCTGTATTTGTGTCAGGCGAGATTGCTTTTGTCTTCCTCTGCTGCTAACGCATCCTGGTCGGGGGGGTCTCTGTGCCTGGCGCTGTCTGTTGGGTGTCTTGTCCGGAGCTCAAGGTGGGCATGCAGAGCAAAGGCGTGCGGGCCCATGAGGCCCGATCCCTGGCCTCCCCTCCCCTCCCCTCGCCCCTCCCTGCCAGGCTTTGAGAACCGAGGGCAGGCAGCAGGGGTGAGCCTCCATCTCCCCAGGGCCAGAGTCCTCCGTGTCGTCCTGGCAGGGGTGCACGTCAGCTATCCGAACAGAGTCTCACAGACTAGGGTAGACGCCACGGCTGGCACCTGAAAGCATCACTGCAGGGGAGGCTGAGTCAGGAGGATCACAGTGGGAGGCCAGCCCATGCAGAAAGGGAGGCCAGGCTCCATCTCTCTCCACCCCTCAGAGGGCAGCTCCAAGTCTAGGTGGAGGCTCGTGACCCAGACCCTACCCTACACCATCACCAGCCAGAAATGAGAGCTGCGATGTGACTCGGCAGTAGAGCCCCTGCCGGGCGATTGTGAGCCCCAGGTTCAAACCCTAACACCACCTGGTCCCACAGTCCGCACGCTGATAGGACCTGTTTTGCCAGTCCTGGAGGCCCAAGCCAAGGTTTCTGTGCATCGAGGGTTTGACCAGTCGGATGGAGCCAGGGCCCACATGGCCACCTCCCCCACTCCCTCCTCCTCCCCCCCTCCCCCTCCCCCTCCCCCTCTCCCCACCCTCACGCCTCCATGCACCCCGCTCTGAGGCCCTGCGCCCGGGTTCGGATTCAGCCTGTGAATTTGGACAGGGCACAGACTTGCCCCCAATCCGTTGTGGGGAAGAGGGAGGGGGGCGTTATTGGTTCTATTTTTGTGCCAGTACTGGGGCTTGAACTCACGGCCTCACGTTCTCGCTCGGTTTTTCCACTCAAGGCTAGTGATCGGCCACTTGAGCCACAGCGCCACTGCCGGCTCTTTGCCGGCTGAATGGAGACGGTGCTTTTTCAGTTTCCAGTGGTTGAAGTACAATGGCCAGCGTACACCTCGCTCACCACGTGACCAAAACCTGGCTGATGGGCGACCGAGAGGCTGCCTGAGGCCCTGCAGCCCCGGCCTCCAGAGTCTTCTGGATGATTCCAGAGACACTGGCATTGTTTGCCTGGGCACAGCCCCTGCAGAAGCCGGGCTGTGCGCGCTGTCAACGTGAGCGGACACGGAGCAGGCTTGTTGGTTGGATGGCTGCTCTCCCCCCGGGCCCCAGGGCCCCCGATCTTGACCTTCAGGGTGCACGTCTCACAGATGTGTATGCTCTGGGCGGGGTTCTTGGGGAGCGCAGGTGGGCATGTCGGGGATGCACATCCAAAAAGCTGCCACTCACTCGTGCATAGGACTGGGAGAGAGGCCACCCGGGCTGGGCACACAAGAGCCGTGGCCTGTTGGGGGACGGGGAGGGGCCAGGACCCCAGGGGGAGGCAGAGGCCTGGCCGAGCCGCCGGCAGCGGCGAGGGCAGATGGCCTCCCTGCTAGGGTGGGCTGAGCCTGTCTCCATGCCTCGTAGTTCGCCGCCTCTGGGGTGAACCCAGACCCCAGGCTGGGCACCAAGCAGGTGCTGAGCTGCCCCAGGGGGGGATGCCTGGACCCTGCGCCCTCTGCCCTCCCCCAGGTCCTGTGAGTCCCGAGCCCCAGCCCCTGCCACTAGCCCCGGCCCCCGCCACCAGCCCCAGCCCCCGCCCCCAGCCCCGGCCCCCCCATCAGCGCCAGCCCCCCCATCAGCGCCAGCCCCCCCATCAGCGCCAGCCCCTGCCACCAGCCCCAGCCCCCCCATCAGCCCCAGCCCCCCCATCAGCGCCAGCCCCCCATCAGCGCCAGCCCCTGCCACCAGCCCCAGCCCCCCCATCAGCGCCAGCCCCCCCATCAGCCCCAGCCCCCCCATCAGCCCCAGCCCCCCATCAGCCCCAGCCCCCCATCAGCCCCAGCCCCCCCATCAGCCCCAGCCCCCCATCAGCCCCAGCCCCCCCATCAGCCCCAGCCCCCCATCAGCCCCAGCCCCCGCCACCAGCCCCAGCCCCCCCATCAGCCCCAGCCCCCCATCAGCCCCAGCCCCCCATCAGCCCCAGCCCCCGCCACCAGCCCCAGCCCCCCCATCAGCCCCAGCCCCCCCACCAGCCCCCCCATCAGCGCCAGCCCCCCCACCAGCCCCAGCCCCCCATCAGCCCCAGCCCCCCCATCAGCCCCAGCCCCCCCATCAGCCCCAGCCCCCCATCAGCCCCAGCCCCCCCATCAGCGCCAGCCCCCCCATCAGCGCCAGACCCCCCATCAGCGCCAGACCCCCATCAGCCCCGGCCCCCCCATCAGCCCCAGCCCCCCATCAGCCCCAGCCCCTGCCACCAGCCCCAGCCCCCCCATCAGCCCCAGCCCCCCCATCAGCCCCAGCCCCCCCATCAGCGCCAGCCCCCCATCAGCCCCAGCCCCCCATCAGCCCCAGCCCCCCCATCAGCCCCAGCCCCCCCATCAGCGCCAGCCTCCCCATCAGCCCCAGCCCCCCCATCAGCCCCAGCCCCCCATCAGCCCCAGCCCCCCCATCAGCGCCAGCCCCCCATCAGCCCCAGCCCCCCATCAGCCCCAGCCCCCCCATCAGCCCCAGCCCCCCCATCAGCGCCAGCCCCCCATCAGCCCCAGTCCCCCATCAGCCCCAGCCCCCCATCAGCCCCAGCCCCCCATCAGCCCCAGCCCCCCATCAGCCCCAGCCCCCCCATCAGCCCCAGCCCCCCCATCAGCCCCAGCCCATCAGCGCCCCCCCCATCAGCCCCAGCCCCCCCATCAGCCCCAGCCCCCCATCAGCCCCAGCCCCCCCATCAGCCCCAGCCCATCAGCGCCAGCCCCCCCATCAGCCCCAGCCCCCCATCAGCCCCAGCCCCCCCATCAGCCCCAGCCCCCACCACCAGCCCCAGCCCCCCCATCAGCCTCAGCCCCCCCATCAGCCCCAGCCCCCCCATCAGCCCCAGCCCCCCATCAGCCCCAGCCCCCCCATCAGCCCCAGCCCATCAGCGCCAGACCCCCATCAGCCCCAGCCCCCCATCAGCCCCAGCCCCCCCATCAGCCCCAGTCCCCCATCAGTGCCAGCCCCCCCATCAGCGCCAGCCCCCCATCAGCCCCAGCCCATCAGCCCCAGCCCCCCCATCAGCCCCAGCCCCCCCATCAGCCCCAGCCCATCAGCGCCAGACCCCCATCAGCCCCAGCCCCCCATCAGCCCCAGCCCCCCCATCAGCCCCAGCCCCCCCATCAGTGCCAGCCCCCCCATCAGCGCCAGCCCCCCATCAGCCCCAGCCCATCAGCGCCAGACCCCCATCAGCCCCAGCCCCCCATCAGCCCCAGCCCCCCATCAGCCCCAGCCCCCCCATCAGCCCCGGCCCCCCCATCAGTGCCGGCCCCCCCATCAGCCCCAGCCCCCCATCAGCCCCAGCCCCCCCATCAGCCCCAGCCCCCCATCAGCCCCAGCCCCCCCATCAGCCCCAGCCCCCCCATCAGCCCCAGCCCATCAGCGCCAGACCCCCATCAGCCCCAGCCCCCCCATCAGCCCCAGCCCCCCATCAGCCCCAGCCCCCCCATCAGCCCCAGCCCCCCCATCAGCCCCAGCCCCCCCATCAGTGCCGGCTCCCCCATCAGCCCCAGCCCCCGCCACCAGCGCCAGGTGCCACGCGGGAGGCCCTGTGCCAGGAGTGCGGCTCCGCCACGCCGGCAGCGGGGAGAGCAGGAGGGGAGCGGGCACGTGTGTCGTGTGCCCTGTGTGGGCTGAGTGTGTGCGTGTGTGTGCGTGTGCCCCGGCTCCGCGGCAGCCCTGGGGGGGTGTGGAAGCGAGAAGTCCCCCCCCCCCGCCCCTCCTGCTCCCTTCGTCCCTGCAGACAGCTCTGGGGACAGGACCTGACAGCAGCCATTTCCAAGATGGATTGATTCAATTTAGCACACATTTTTGCTGGATTTGGTGCGCGGGGCTCCCTGTTGGGGTGGCGTCAAGTGGGGCTCTGAAGAGGAAGGGTTGATGAGGCCGGGCGGCGTCTCCCACGGGTGCCATCCTGTGCCCGCCCCAGCCCCGGCCCCCCCCCCCCGGCCACCGCGGCCCCCGGGGCCTCCGTGGGGAAGGCGGTGCACCCGTCTCAGGATGCTCCGGGGCCGGATTTCCGTCTCGTTCCCAGAGGCAAAGTTTTGCTGCTGTGGGGTCCCCGCGTGAGCCCCAGAGCCCACGTCTCCCTCTGGGCTGATAAATTCTTAATGAAGGTTGTCAGCAAAGCCGCCACCCCACCCCCACCCCCAGCAGCCAGGGACCAGAGCTCGCGTGCATGCATGTGAACACGCACACACACACGCACACCCCTCCCTCCCGGTTCATACTCCGGCTGGAGGCTTGCTGTGTGTCTTCACTGCGTGTCCTCAGCGGGGGCCGGGCTACTTCTGAGCACACAGGCTGCCAGAAGCCGCCCTGGCGCTGCCCGCGCTGAGGAAGGCCAGGTCCTGCCTGGGCAGCCTGCAGCTTTGGCCTTGACTTTGTACTGGGAACCTCTCCAGGGCTCCGAGCCAATGCAGAGTAAAAGCCACCCCCAGAGCTACAACGCCTCCGTGGCCCTGTAAGCCCCTGCCCTTTCTGCCCCTCTCTGCACACACTCCACCTTCCTGGTGTGAAAGCCAGGCACCCCTCTCGCCTCAGGGCCTTTGCACCTGCCCTTTCCCCTGCCTGGAGGCTCCTCCCTCCATCTGCTGGCTGCCCACAGACCGCCCTGTCAAACTCTAAGGCTTGGCCTCTTCACAGCGGCCACACACGAGCTCCGTGGAGACGAGGCCGTGTGTGCTTACTCTGTGTCTTCTGCCATTGCCCCCATACCCAGAGCAGCCCCACACCAGAAGATGGCATGCGTGGGGAGGGACTGAACCTGTGCCCAACTTTCTGGGTCACCTGTGCCAAACACAGAGAAGCAGAGTGCAAACGTGACCAACCAAGAGCTGTGAAATGAGATCCCAAGTGCAGCAGCCTGCACACAGAGACAGAGACAGACAGACAGACAGAGGAGACCTGCACACACAGACAGAGGAGACCTGCACACACAGAGACAGAGGAGACCTGCACACAGACAGACAGACAGACAGACAGAGGAGACCTACACACAGAGACAGACAGATGGAGGAGACCGCCACACACAGACAGACAGATGGAGGAGACCGCCACACACAGACAGAGGAGACCTGCACACAGACAGACAGACAGACAGACAGAGGAGACCTGCACACACACAGAGACAGACAGATGGAGGAGACCGCCACACACAGACAGAGGAGACCTGCACACAGACAGACAGACAGACAGAGGAGACCTGCACACACACAGAGACAGACAGATGGAGGAGACCGCCACACACAGACAGAGGAGACCTGCACACACACAGACAGACAGACAGACAGAGGAGACCTGCACACACACAGACAGACAGACAGACAGAGGAGACCTGCACACTCAGAGACAGAGGAGACATGCACACACAGACAGAGGAGACCTGCACACAGACAGACAGACAGAGGAGACCTGCACACACAGACAGACAGATGGAGGAGACCGCCACACACAGACAGAGGAGACCTGCACACTCAGAGACAGAGGAGACATGCACACAGACAGACAGACAGACAGACAGATGAGACCTGCACAGACAGACAGACAGATGGAGGAGACCACCACACACAGAGGAGACCTGCACACACACAGACAGAGGAGACCTGCACACAGACAGACAGACAGACAGAGGAGACCTGCACACACAGAGAGGAGACCTGCACACACAGACAGACAGACAGACAGACAGACAGACAGACAGAGGAGACCTGCACACTCAGAGACAGAGGAGACCTGCACACACAGACAGACAGACAGATAGATAGAGACCTGCACACACAGACAGAGGAGACCTGCACACACAGACAGACAGACAGATAGACAGAGACCTGCACCCAGACAGACAGAGACCTGCACACACACACACACACACAGAGGAGACCTGCACACACAGACAGACAGATGGAGGAGACCGCCACACACAGACAGAGGAGACCTGCACACACACACACAGACAGACAGACAGAGGAGACCTGCACACACAGACAGACAGATGGAGGAGACCGCCACACACAGACAGAGGAGACCTGCACACACACAGACAGACAGACAGACAGAGGAGACCTGCACACTCAGAGACAGAGGAGACATGCACACACAGACAGAGGAGACCTGCACACAGACAGACAGACAGAGGAGACCTGCACACACAGACAGACAGATGGAGGAGACCGCCACACACAGACAGAGGAGACCTGCACACACACAGACAGACAGACAGACAGAGGAGACCTGCACACACAGACAGACATATGGAGGAGACCGCCACACACAGACAGAGACCTACAGACAGACAGACAGACAGACAGACAGAGGAGACCTGCACACTCAGAGACAGAGGAGACATGCACACACAGACAGAGGAGACCTGCACACAGACAGACAGACAGACAGACAGACAGACAGACAGACGAGACCTGCACAGACAGACAGATGGAGGAGACCACCACACACAGAGGAGACCTGCACACACACAGACAGAGGAGACCTGCACACAGACAGACAGACAGATAGACAGACAGAGGAGACCTGCACACAGACAGACAGACAGACAGACAGACAGAGGAGACCTGCACACACAGAGAGGAGACCTGCACACACAGACAGACAGACAGACAGACAGACAGAGGAGACCTGCACACACAGACAGAGGAGACCTGCACACACAGACAGACAGACAGAGGAGACCTGCACACAGACAGACAGACAGACAGACAGACAGACAGAGGAGACCTGCACACACACAGACAGAGGAGACCTGCACACACAGACAGACAGACAGACAGAGACCTGCACACAGACAGACAGAGACCTGCACACACACACACACACACACACACACACACACACACACACACACAGAGGAGACCTGCACACACACACACACACACACAGAGGAGACCTGCACACACACACACACACACACACAGAGGAGACCTGCACACACACACACACACACACACACAGAGGAGACCTGCACACACACACACACACACACACACACACACAGAGGAGACCTGCACACACACACACACACACACACACACAGAGGAGACCTGCACACACACACACACACACACACACACACACAGAGGAGACCTGCACACACACACACACACACACACACACACAGAGGAGACCTGCACACACACACACACACACACACACACACAGAGGAGACCTGCACACACACACACACACACACACACACACAGAGGAGACCTGCACACACACACACACACACACACACACACACACACAGAGGAGACCTGCACACACACACACACACACACACACACACAGAGGAGACCTGCACACACACACACACACACACACACAGAGGAGACCTGCACACACACACACACACACACACACACACAGAGGAGACCTGCACACACAGAGACAGAGGAGAGCTGCACTCGGGAGACGGGATTCCTGGACTCTGAGGGAAGGCCCCTCCCTCTTCCCCCCTTCCCCCCCCCCCCCCCCCCCCCCGCCCTCCATGCACACAGGAACCAGCAGAAGCTGGAAGGAGCCTTTGTAAGATATGGATTTCAGCCCAGTGACCCTTATTTCTAACTGCCTGTGGCCATTTGACCTGCAGCCCCCAGTCCCAGCCCCCTCTTCCTCACCACCCTGAGATGGGCAGGACCTCTAGGCCATGTGTACACACACACACACACACGCACACACACACACGCACACACACCACCCGAGGACGCCCAGCCTCCCCAACCGCAGGCCGCGAGGGCTTTTTGCTGCTTTGTGGGTGGTGTGGGGAGATAGGTCGGTGCTTCCTCAGGGTCTGTAAGTCCAGCCCCAGTGCCCGTCACCATGGTCCCCTGGGGTGGCCTGAAGTAGGGTGAGTGGCCGGGTCCAGCGCCGAGGCCTGGCCTTTTCCCAGAGACCCAGGCTGGCCTGGTGGCCGCCTCCGCAGAGCCGACAGCCTGGCAGGGCCCCACACCATGGCCGCCATGTCCACTGGGAACCCCAACCTCCACAAGTCCATCCAGGCCCCTCCCGAGCCTGCTTTCAGTGGCAGGGTGTCTGTGGTGGTACCCTTCCTCTCTTTGGAGGCAAATGGCTGATGGATTGCTTTTCGCCTCTTCCTTTGAGTAGCTGTAAGAGCTCCTTTATATAAACATCAATTACAGGCACGTAATAAATTAAGGTCCCTTCGCCGAGCACATTAGAGTCTGCTCTGATATCCACGCTGTGCGTGCCTGGGAGTGGGGCTGGAGGACGGGGCCCGATGAGCACCGGACCCCTGAGATGGGACACTAACCTAACCACAGACCCGGGGAGCGTGCGGGATGGTGTGGCCTGAGGCCTGAGTTCTGGGGACGGCTGGTGTTGGCCAAGGCTCCCCCGGAATCCACCCATACTGCCACCACTGACCCTGGGCTGGGCCCCTCTGCGCCCTGAGCCCTGTGCCCAGCCCACCGCAGCTTCTGGGACACCTTGAGCTGTGGCAGGAGGAGGAGGAGGGAGCGCAGGTTTTTGTTTGCAACCCCTGGCCTGGCCCTGCTGAATCTGGGGGGGGCCCGCGTGGACCCCGGGGATCCCCACCACCCCGCTCCCACCAGCACTGGCTATTCAGATGCTGTAGGGTGCCGGGAGCTGTCTTTTTAGCACCGGGGAAGGCTGCCGGCCTGAATGATTGGTGTAAGATGGGGGTTTTCCAATCCAGGGCCCCCCATCTCGGCCTCCCCCACCTCCCCGGAAGGTCAGCCCTTGCCGGCCTCTCTCGGGTCTGGGTGTGGGGAGACGGAGAGGCGCTAGGGCTTCACCTCCGGAGCCGCGGGCCCTGCTGTGAGCTACGCAGCGGGGCTGGCGGGGACCGAGGAGCACAGAGGCTGGGAGCTTCTGGAAGGCTCCAGGGGAAGAGGCCCTGATCCTGGGGTCCCCGCCCGGCTGAAGCGATTTATCTGAGACATTAAACATGCCTGAGCCCCCGCCAGCCCTGCGCTGCGCCCGGCTCTTTCCGTCTTTATCTCGCCAGCAGAGCGGCCTGCAGCCGGTCATTTCATTTCACTCCTGGCCTTCGGAGAGTGACATTTACATATTAATATGTTCCGGGGGAGCCACGGGCCCGGCGAGCGTCTGTCTCGTGGCCTCACATCATGTGAGGGAGATAAACGCGCTCCTCCATGAATAGCGACAAATGGAGCCCGGGGCCGCCCTCGGCCGCCATGCCCGCCGGCGTGCGCTACATCGCCCGTGCGACCCCCGCCCGCCCCCTTTATCTCCACCGCAGAGGAGCTGACCCAGCGCTTTGTCACTCCCCGCCACCGACCCGGGCCCAAAAGCCCCGACAGGCGCCTTGGCTGGAGCGGGGCACCGTGGGCCGTGCCAGCCGGGTTATCTCTGCCCGGCAGAGCCTGCTGGTGACGGCCACCTGGGCATGTGTGTGGTCAGAGCTGACAGCGGGCCCGTCAGCCGCTCGCCCCAGCTCTGCCTTAGACCCACTGCAGCCCCGTCTGACGCAGTTTCCCTGCAGTAAAAGAGGGGACGTAGCACCACGGCACCGTCCTGCACGAGAACAAGGGCTGGGGTGCGGAAGGCCCGTGGGGCTGGGTGGGGTCCCTGTCTCACCGCACAGTCCCTCCACCAGGGACCTGCTCCCGGCGCGCAGATGCCAACAGAGTCCCGTGCGCGTGGTGGAAACACCTGGCCCTGCTGGCGCTGGCCTTGCCCCCCCTCCGCTCCCCCCCCCGCTGCGGGCTGGCACTGTGGGCAGCCTTCTGGGCCTCATCCACCAGCTGGACACGCTCAGAGGCCTCCCACCCCAGGAGGCCCCGCCTCCCAGCACTGGTCCCTTGGGACGGAAACATCCACCTGTGAACTTTTATTCTCAGACCACAGGGCCCTGACACACACCTCCAGTCCGTGGAGACGGCTGCTGGGTGCCTATGGGGGTCCCCTCGGAGCAGGGAGGAGTGGGGTGTCTTCCTGTCTGCAGAGCCCCAGGATGGGGCATGGCCTGGCTCTGCACCTTCCAGAAGCACCTGGAAGAGACCCAGGGAGCAGGGCTTTGCTTGTGGCTGGCTGAAGGCCACAGCCTGGACCAGGCTGAGAGCACCAGGCCGAGAGCACCAGGCCGGGAGCACCAGGGTGGGAGCACCAGGCCGGGAGCACCAGGGTGGGAGCACCAGGGTGGGAGCACCAGGGCGGGAGCACCAGGGTGGGAGCACCAGGGCGGGAGCACCAGGCCGGGAGCACCAGAGCGGGAGCACCAGGCCGGGAGCACCAGGTCGGGAGCACCAGGCCGGGAGCACCAGGGTGGGAGCATCAGCATGGGAGCACCAGGCCGGGAGCACCAGCCCGGGAGCACCAGGCCGGGAGCATCAGCCCTGGAGCACCAGGGTGGGAGCACCAGAGCAGGAGCACCAGGGTGGGAGCACCAGGGTGGGAGCACCAGGTTGGGAGCACCAGGGCGGGAGCACCAGGGCGGGAGCACCAGGGAGGGAGCACCAGGGTGGGAGCACCAGGGCGGGAGCACCAGAGCGGGAGCATCAGCATGGGAGCACCAGGGAGGGAGCACCAGGGCGGGAGCACCAGCCCGGGAGCACCTGGGTGGGAGCACTTTGGATCCCAATTTGAGGCCATCAGGAGGGCCTCAGGATTCACATGGTCATCGTGACCCCGCTAGGGCCCCTGGGTTCTGGTTTCTAAGCTCGGGGACTTGGACTTGAAGGCCTGACCTGTGCCTGTGCCAGTCCCTGCGCCCCCCAGGGGGAGGAGCCGGGGAGCTGTGGCCCCTGGAGGGTGGGGGTCCAGCCCTCCCAGCTCCCTGAGCTGCCTCCCGTCCAGGCCGGGCCAGTGCTGGGAGCTGGGACCCACTGGAGCCGCCACACACCAGCCCTGGGCTCCGGACTCTGTTGGTTTGTTGTGAGCCAGTACTGGAGTTCATGCTCAGAGCCTTACGCTCTCCTGGGCTTTTTCCCTCAAGGCTGGTGCTCTACCGCTTGAGCCACAGCTCTACTAACAGCTTTTTGGTGGCTGGAGATAAGAGTCTCATGGACTTCTCCACCCAGGCTGGCTTTGAGCGGTGATCCTCAGGTCTCGGCCTCCGAGCAGCCAGGATGACAGGTGTGATCACCCACACCTGGCGTGGCCCTTTGTTTGCCGCCATGCCGAGGCTCCCTACCACCCTTCTTGGTGTCCCATCGCGCAGTGGCGCTGGAAGGCCTGTGCATATGACGGGGGGGCTGGGAGGGGCTCCGGTCCCTCAGGAAGGACACAGGACAGGGGTTGGGGGCCGGGCTCTGCCAGGCTGGAGCGCCGCCCCGGGGCCGGCCTCTCTGTGTCTGGTCCAGCGGGACGCTTCCTCACTGCCATGTAAGATCCTCTGCTAGGGAGGCCTGGCAGTACCACAGTGCCCATAGCTGAGGTACCCAGGAGACCAGGCCTCTTGCGCACGCCGTGACAGAGGCGGTGGGGACTGCCCTGCCCGCCTTCCTGCCAGAGCCTTTCCAGGGTCTCCTGAAATCCCCTGAAATGCCATGGAAGGGGCGTCGGGAAGCCAGGCCCTGCTCCGTCTCTGACATCCCTGAGCCTCAGTTTCCCCAGGGCAACAGCGGCTGGCCCTGAGTCTTGGAGCCGCCCACCCTCCCTCCACCCCTCCCTAAGGTCCTCTGCACGCCTCTCCCCTCCTGCCACCCGGGTAGGCCGGGCCTTTGCCTCTGCCCCTCCCCCAGGACCTGCCTCCCTTCTTCCCTCCGGTGCCTTCTGTATTTGCACAGCCTGTTTCCGGGTGTGTAGGAGGTGGCAGATTCGGGGCGCTGGCCCTGACAGGCCCCGTGTTGGCCACCTGCCGTGTGTCACCTGGTTTTAGCTCATGTCTCCTGTGGGGGAGGAGTTCCGGTCCTGCAGTGAGGAGTCTGAGCACCTGGAAGGGGCGGGTAGAGGGGGATGGCTGGAGCGAGGGGGGATGGCTGGAGCGAGGGGGGATGGCTGGAGCGAGGGGGGATGGCTGGAGCGAGGGGGGATGGCTGGAGCGAGGGGGGGATGGCTGGAGCGAGGGGGGATGGCTGGAGCGAGGGGGGATGGCTGGAGCGAGGGGGGATGGCTGGAGCGAGGGGGAGGGGGATGGCTGGAGCGAGGGGGAGGGGGATGGCTGGAGCGAGGGGGAGGTGGATGGCTGGAGCGAGGGGGGATGGCTGGAGCGAGGGGGGATGGCTGGAGCGAGCCGGGGAGGCACTGCAGGGTGGGATGGGGGACGCAAACGTGTGCGCATGCACGGGACCTGAGCGTGGGATCGCGTGTGTGTGTGCGTGCATGCGTGTGTGTGTCTGTGTGTGTGTGCACGCGCACGCAGGCAGCACCAGCCCCTCCTGCAGACCCCATGTCTGGCTGGGGAAGTGCAGGGTAGATATTTGTTGTCTGATGGAGGAAGAGGCCCGGGGACTGGGGAGGCCGGGAAGCCCTGGGGCGGGACTGGGGACCAGGGCCAGGAGACAGGGCCCCCTCCCCTTCGCCGCCCTCCTCCCCCTCGCTGTCCCCCTCTGCCCACCCCCCTCCCCGCCCCTAGGGCCCGTGCATGACACCCGCACAACTCCCCCAGAGGCTGGGCCTCGCAGCCGGAGTTCAGGCCCGCCCCGGTGGAACGTTGCCCACAACCAGAGGGGGCCAGCACGGGTCAGGGGAGGGCCGAGCGTGCGCGCACGTGTGCACGTGTCTGGGGAGATGAGCAGAAGAGGCCGTGGGGTGAGTCACGGAGCAGGCTCTGTCCTCAGACCCCGCGGCCTGTGGCCCTGGGGACAGAGCTCTGCCTGTCCGGGCAACTGGCCCACAGGGAAGCACGGCGGCTGGAGCAGCTCCGGGCCAGGCGGTGTGCGGTGTGCGTTCGTGGCCATGCCCGCCCCCTGGGTCGGTGGCGAGGGTGCGCGGCCAGGCCCAGAAAGGTCCGGTTATGTTGCCCCTTCCCCATGAGCACGGCAGCGCCGCGCCTGCCCAAGGCCCTGCGGCCTGCGTGGGAGGCCCTGCGTGGGGGGCGCCGCGGGCCATGCGTGCGGCAGCCAGCTCAGGGCCGCCGCCAGCAAGCGTGCTGCTCCGACCCGGCCGCATTCCTGCGCCCGGAGCCCGGGGCCGAGGGGGCAGGGTGCCGCCCGCGCGGGAGGTGAGGGCCGGGACGCTCGGCTTCCTGCCTTCAGCCTCTGCCCTGCGGGGGGGGGGGGGGCAGTGAGTCCCCCTCCCCGCAGCCGCGTTAGGGCGCACAGTGGTCTTCCCTCTCGAGCGGTCTGACTTGGGTCTCTGTGGCTGTTGGCCGTTCGGCCGCAGACACACGCCTGACCCTCTCTGGGCTCAGCCGCTGGCGGAGGGCACCATGTGGGAGGAGAGTGGTGGCCCCTCGGCTGCCAGGCTGGTCCTGCCAGCCTAGGGAGGAAGGGCAGGGCTCATGGCCCGCTAGCTGCCCAGCGACCCGAGCCGGCCATCAGCCCCTGACCCGTCCCCGCCTCAGATCCCAGGAGCTGCTGGGAGCAAGAGTGAATCATGGCCGGTTTGGCTGGGGATGAATTCAGGCTTGCAAACGTGGACTGCGTTCATCTGGGTAATTAAGGAGCAGCAATGTGGATGTTAAACGAAGTTCACAGCAGGCGTGCCCAAAGGCCGTGTGAAGATACTGTCCGTGGGTGGCCACCTGGGGGGGCACAATCCCCACCCACGCGGCCCCACCCTCCCAAGCGAGGGCCCTGTGACCCCATGCCGGGCATCCGGGGGTGCGTCTGGCCCCAGGAGGGCCCCCACCTGTGTGCCCAGGGCCCAGGAGCACTGCTCACCCTGCAGCAGACTCCGGGAAAGGGCACTGCCACCGCACTGGGCAGCAGACTGAAGGAGGACTGGGGGGGGGGGGGGAGGACTTCCCAGCGCTGGGCGGGAGTCTAGGCCTTGCTCTGGCTGACTACACCAGCCCACAGAGGAGACAGCTGCCGTACGTTGGGGTTCTAGAAGTGTCCTGCGGGCACCCCACGCCCAGCTGCCCTGGGAGGGATCATGGCAACGAGGGCAGCTTCGAAATGGGAAGGGAATCAGTTGGGGATTTCCTGCCAGGGTTTCAAAGGGTGAATAGGAGTTTGCCTGATAGGCAGGGAGCTAGTGTACCTGGGGCCAGCATGCCACAGGCAGGTGGTGGCAGGGGAAGAAGCACTTGAACGGGCAGCCAGGTGGACGGCGGGTCCCCGAGGACAGCCGCAAGTGCAGGCAGGGCCCGGGCACTGGGACGGGCGCTGGTCTCTCCGGCTACAGAGACGACACAGATCAATGAGCAGGGCTGCTGAGGAGTAGTGACTGCGGGGAGGGGGAGGAAGGGAGGGCTGCTGTGTCTTCAGGGGTGGGCAGGGCAGGTGAGCAGTCCCCTTCTCCCCCCTTGTGAATCGAATCTTCCCAGCGAGACCTCTGTCTTTCCCGTGCAGTAATCCTCATGGTGCCCAGGAGAAGCAAGTGCAAAGGCTCTGGGGTAGGAGCCAGGAGGGCACCATGGGGGGGGGGCGAGGTAGGCATGGGGCCGGGCAGGCCCTTGGGGACCGACGCTCACGACAGCCTGACTTTTCCTGAGAAGGTGGGCAGGCTGCAGGGGCTCTGGCCGGGCACCAGGCTGGGTTTGGAGGCCTGGCCTCCTGGGCTGCTGTGCTGAGGGCCGGCTGTAGGGGGCAGGGTGGCAGCAGGTGTTCAGCCCAGGCCTGGGAGGTGACGCTTGGTGACTCTGACGCTCATTGACTCTGTTGCTGGGGTGCGAGAAGGCCTCACAGCGCAGCCCGGACAGCCGCCCGGGGGTGGTGGGAAGCGGGGGTGGTGGGAAGCGGGGGGCCGGGGCCGCGGCTTGGGCAGGGGGGAGGCCCCAGTGGCTTGGCCTGCGGCTGTTTGTCTTGGCACAGGTTCTATTTGTCTTTTAATGTTTTACTCACACTGTGTTCAGAAACCTGGCTTGGGGGCTGGCGGAAACCGGTGGCAGGGTGTTTGCCCAGCAGGTGCGATGTCCTGGGTTGGGCCCCCACAACGAAAACCACAGGAGCACAATTAAAGAACACAAAATCAAGTGCCTGACCTCTTTATTTAAAAACACAGACAACTGAAGTTCCTGCTTCTCAGGAGCTCTGGTCAGCTGGGGCATGCATCTGGGGGCACCTGTTCACCCGTGGCCAGCTGGGCTGGCCATCCCAGCTTGCCCGGATGCCACACGCCCCGTTGGCCTCCAGCTCCTGAGGTCCCGAACTGTGGGTCTGACCCCAGCACTTTGTGGTTAGCACGTTGCGGCCCAGAGGCCCAGGTGTGGTTAGCTCTGAGAGGGCTGGGAGCCGGGGCAGGAGGAGACAGGTGAGGATCCCGGGAAGGCCGGCGTGCAGCGGCCAGCACAAGCATACAAATGAGAAAAGGAGGCCTTTGAGTCCTCCTGGCGGAGAGGCGGGGAGACCGAGGGTCAGCCAGACCCTCGCCTGCCCGTCCCTCTCCAGTGGCCCCCGCGGGCGCCCAGCCTCCCTTCCGGGCTGCGTTCACCTCTTGGGGCGGGAGAGGAGAAGACTGTCAGGAAAGCCCGGGGTGGTGCCTGCCCTCTGCTCACCCCTGGCCTCGGATTTCCAGCTCAGCCATCTGCCCTGGCTCCTTGAAGCCTGGGCAGCCATTTAAAAGGCTCCTCACGATATTGATCAAGCTCTAAAGTGGATTATCCGCCGCCCCCAGCCTGCCTGCCCGCCCTGGGGAAGATCAGAAAGGAATTATGTTAGCCCGAGGCCGCGGGAGCAAGGCGGCGTGCGCCTGTGTGCGGGGGCAGCGTGGGGGGCTCAGTCGCCATCTGTGGCTGCCAGAACCCTGTCTCGGGATCTGCACGCCACACCGCACTTCCCCGTGGGAGGCCAGGGCCGAGGCCGCCCACTCCGCCCACCCCCACGGCTGAAGCCCCCCCCCCACTGTGAAATCGCCCGGGGCTGGTGAGGCCCGGCGCCCGCAGGGATCCCAGACCAAAGGCCAGGACTGAAGGCCCGTGGGGTCTCCGAGCTGCTCAAGAGGCTGAGATCTGAGGACTGAGGGGAAAGCCGGCCCCCGCAGGAAAGTCCATGACACTCTGAGCTGCAGTTCACCACCAAAGTGCCAGAAGTGAGCTGTGGTTTCAGTGGTAAGACACTAGGCTTGACCAAATAAAAGCTCAGAGACAGCACCCATGTCCTGAGTTCAGACTCCAAGACTGGCACACGCGCGCTCACCTGTGTCTGAGTGTGCGCGTGCACACACACACACACACACACCCATGGTGGTGTGGGTTAAACGCCCACAGCCACCCTGTGAGAGGTCTGATGCAGCGGGAGGAGAAGCCTGCGGTGTGGTGGGCCTGTGCTGCGTCCTGCCCAGCCCACATGCACACCCCACGCTCTGTTCTTTCCCCCTGACCCCGCCTGGAGACAGCCAGGGTCCCTGTGCCCACACTGCCCATGAACGGAGCCCTGCAGGCCCTGGTCCTGGCTGGAGATGCTCTTGGACTGACCACACAGTCTGGGCACAGGCCTGCCCCATTCCCCGTCCCCCACCCCGGTATGGCGGGGCACCTGCCTGGGTTCACCCCCCCCCACACACGTGGAGGACTTTGAGAGATGATCTTTGGGGTGGGGGGAGGGGTCTATCATTAGGCCCAGCAACAGCACCCGGGACACACGGTACAAGGACTCTGGGGCCTCCCAGGAGAGTGGGGGAGGTAGCCAGTGCCAGCTCCCCCCAGCCCGTGTGGCGGTGCTGTGATGTCCCCTCCCACCTTCTGGGACAGGAGAGAATGGCCGGGGTGCAGGGGCCGTGGGGTGTCCTGTGGGCACTGGTGGCTGCTGGCTCCACTCACTGGGCAGTGTGGGGCGGGGCAGCGCTTGCCTGGCAAGGCCCCACCCCCAGGGAAGGCCCCGCCCCCAGGGCAGACCCCGCCCTCACAGCCAGCCCCGCCCTCAGGCCAGGCCCCGCCCTCACAGCCAGCCCCGCCCCCAAGGCAGACCCTGCCGCCACAGCCAGCCCCGCCCTCAGGGCAGGCCCCGCCCTCACAGCCAGCCCCGCCCTCAGGGAAGGCCCCGCCTCCAGGGCAGACCCCGCCCTCAAGCCAGCCCCGCCCCCAGGGCAGACCCTGCCCCCACAGCCAGCCCCGCCCTCAGGGCAGGCCCCGCCCTCACAGCCAGCCCCGCCCTCAGGGAAGGCCCCGCCCTCACAGCCGGCCCCGCCCCCAGGGCCGACCCTGCCCCCACAGCCGGCCCCGCCCCCAGGGCAGACCCTGCCCCCACAGCCAGCCCCGCCCTCACAGCCAGCCCTGCCCTCAGGGCAGGCCCCGCCCTCAGAGCCAGCCCCGCCCTCAGGGCAGGCCCCGCCCTCAGAGCCAGCCCCGCCCTCAGAGCCAGCCCCAATCTCAGGCCAGGCCCCGCCCTCACAGCCAGCCCCGCCCCCAGGGCAGGGGCTGCAGGACAAGCACGGGGCTCCGGAGGCCCTGTGGCAGGGGCTGCGGGCCACGTCTCAGACTCAATGATGAGGCCCGGCCTCACCCACTGCTTCCGCCCAGCCCCTGCCCTCCCTCTCCTGTCCTTTATGTGGTTCTGTTTATTTGGCCCAGGGACTTGGAGTCTGAGGAAATGGGGGTTGGGGGGGCTGTTCTACCCCAGGACGGACCGGATGGCCCAGGTCCCAAGACAATGGGGCTGAGGAGGGGCCAGGTGCTGGCCGGGACAGGAAAAGGATGACCTCGGGATAAACACCGCCGCCGCCGGCGCTGGACCGCGGGCTGCAGAGCCCCAGGCTCTGGTTGGCTGAGTCTCTCCACCCCGCATGGGTGTCCCCAGGATGGAGGCTGGGCAGGGGATCCCACGCAGCGGCCAGCGCCAGCCGTGTCCGGCATGCTCTGGGCGTGTTTTCATGCGTTTGCAGACTGGCTTATTCCTGGCCTTGTTCATCTGGGGATGCCCTCACCGTCCTTTTATTTGTGAGGAAACTGAGGCCCACAGGTGCCCACAGCTGGGCATCTGGCCCGTGGCGGCTAGGGTGTCTGATCGTTTGGGTGCCAGGAAAAGCCAGGGCCTCCTGTCTGGGTCAGCTGTGCAGTGATTGGGGTTTGAACATGGTTCTCACGGTGCAGACCAAAGGCCCCCGCCCTGCCCAGCGCCCACCGGTCACTCTGGGTTCCAGACTGCTCTAGAGGAGCCTGCCCACCTGCCCGGGGCGGGGTGTGTGAAGCTCCTTTCTGTTCCGGCAGGGTGAGTCCCGCTGGGGGACG
Organism: Dipodomys spectabilis; assembly: GCF_019054845.1. Taxonomy (NCBI): domain Eukaryota; kingdom Metazoa; phylum Chordata; class Mammalia; order Rodentia; family Heteromyidae; genus Dipodomys; species Dipodomys spectabilis. The sequence goes on along the minus strand of NW_024871305.1, from coordinate 339,248 downwards.
CCTGGCCTCCGGGGTGTCTTTTGAGTTCCGTGCCCATGGCCTCAGGTTTAGGGGTGCCCACACTCCAGAGGCCTGAGGCCCTCCCCAGAAGACATCCTGTGTGGCCACAAACCAGGCACAAGTGTGGCCCCAGCAGCCCAGGGGCCCAGCAGGCCCTCAGTGACTGCCTGGAATCCCGCTTAGCGAATCCTTAAAGTCCTTGCTTTGCACGTGGGTATCACGAAGGCTGCTCCGGCGTGGAAAGAAAAGAACCCCTAACAAAAACTCAGACGAAAGCTGGGCGGGCTAGCGCCTGTCATCCTAGCCACTCAGGAGGCTGAGCTCCGAGGAGGGTGGTTCGAAGCCAACTTGGGGTAGGAAAGTCCATCAGACTCTTGTCTCCAGTTAATCACAGAAAAAGCCAGAAGTGGTTCTGTGGCTCAAGCGGTAGAGTACTCCCCTTGAGCAAAACAAGCTCAGGGACAGTGTCTAGGCCCAGAGTTCAAGCCCCAGGACCATCTCCTCCCCCACACAAAAAAAATAATAGACAAGGGACCATGGGGTGATCTGAGTGATTTGTTTACTTTTAAAAACAGTGTTACTGAGGCAGAGCTAGCATTCCGGGAAATGCACCCATTTGGCTGGGTGTGATGGTACACGCCTGTAATCCCAGCACTCAGGAGGCTGAGGCAGCAGGATCTCAAACCCAGTTTGAGGCCAGCCTGGGCTCCGTGAAGTTCCTTGCTGTCTCTACCCCTGGCCATCTTTTTCTTTAATTTTGCTAAAACACCGCAGGAGCGGGACGCAGGTCGGTGACACTGAGTACCGCGTTGTCACCCACCGGCGTCTGGCTGTGGCCAGAACTCTTCTTGTCTTGTAGAATGAAGCTGTGTCTCCCCTGAGCAGTGCCCCCCCCCCCCCCCCCCGCTGCTCCCTGGCCCCATGAATACAGTGACTGTCACCCTGTGTGTCCACACCCTGGGCCCTCAAGCCTGTCCCTGTGAGACTCCCCTTGTCGGGAGTAGACTCTGCCACACCCACAGGTGACCCCTGGGCGGCATCTGCCTGTGGTGCGCCATGGCCACCACGGAGTGGCGCCCCCTGGAGGTGCAGCTGGTGATCACTGCCCCTTGCTCTCCAAGGCAGGTGGGGGAGGGGCAGGAGCAGGGATGAGAGGCAGGAGAGCTTGCAGGGCAGGTGGGCATGGCATGGAGCAGGCTCAGCTCGGCCCGCAGCCTCCAGGCAGCCCTGTGAGGCGTGTTTCTGGGTTCACGCAGACAGGCGGCCTTGTGCATGCAAGACCAGGACCAGCTGGCAGGCAGGGCGGGCGGGGCCGGCATGGAAGGCCTACTCGGGGCTCAGGGCTTGGCACTTCCTCACCCTGTGGGGCCTGGGCCCCAGAGTCAGCGGAATGATCTGGAAGCCCAGCCCCTCGCTCAGCAGAGAGCAAAGGTTGGCTTCTTTATCAGAGGCCTCCAGAGAGAAGGATAAGAAAGCCAGCCACCCGTCACTAAGGCCTGCAGGGGTGAGGGTGCCAGATAATGGTGAGTGGCAGGAAGGGAGAGGTGGGCGGGGCCTCGCGGCCTCCTGCTAATCACAGACGCCGAGCCCCGCCCTGCCACAGCCACCAGAATCTGTGGGGCGAGGCCTGGCTGGCCACGGGCACTGTCTCAGGCCCAGCGCATGGGTCTCCCCACACGCCTCCCTTCCGCGCCTGACACACTCTTGTTTTTCTCTTTTTGTTTTGTTTTGTGTCCGTTGCGGGGCTCAAACTCAGGGCCTGGGCGCTGTCCCTCAGCTCTTCAGCTCAAGGCCAGCACTCGGCTACCACTGGAGCCACAGCGCCACTTCCGGTTCTCTGATGGGTTTCTTGGAGATAAGAGTCTCAGGGACTTTTCCTGCCCTGGCTGGCTTTGAACCGCAGACCTCAGCCTTCTGAGTAGTTAGGATGACAAGCGTGAGCACCGGTACCCGCTGACCCGACGTATTCTAAGCAAACATTTATGGAGTGCCTACTGTGCGCTGGGCCTCGGGCCTGGCGTTCAGACAGAAAGACCTGGGAGAGGCTACGCCGCTGGTCAGGTGTCCACGGCCATGCGGGCCCCGCGGGGCCCCGGAGGGAGCCATCCCTGCAGGGCAGGAGGGCGGGCAGCCGCCCAGGAAGAGTGGGTCTCCGCCAGGTTCCCACGGGGCGCCCTGGTGTGTCTTCAGGAACGCGGCTGGGCACCTGTCTCGGGCAGCGGGTAGGAGCCGCCAGGCCCCGCAGCCAGCACCTGCCCTGCAATGGTCCCAGCAGAGCTGACGGAAGCAGAAAACCAGGGCAAAGGACAGGAAATCTAGGCTGCTGTTCTGCAGCTCATTAAAAGCTCTGGTTAGGTCTCGGGAGAGGCAGGACCTAGAACTGGGCTACAGGTTGTTGGCGCAGCCCTGCCCTCTTCCACGCTCACTACAGGAGGCGCCAGGCCCAACCCTGGGAAGAGGAGAGGGCCTCCAGTTTGCTTTTTCAGGCAGTGGAGCTGGGGGTCATATAAGGAGCCAGGCCGTGTTCCAGCAAACGCCCAGGTTCTTGATGATGAGTCAGTCTTTAAAAACTGCCAGGCCGCGTGCTCACACCTGTCATCCTAGCTACTCTGGAGGCGGAGATCTTAGAGTTGAAGTTTGAAGGCCAGCCCAGTCTAGAAAGTCCATGAGACTTTTTTGTTTGTTTTGTTTTGTTTTTGGGTCCGGTTGTGGGGCCTGAACTCTGGGCCTGGGCGCTGTCCCTCAGCTCTTCAGCTCAAGGCGAGCGCTCTACCACTTGAGCCACAGCGCCACTTCCAGCTTTTTTCTTTTTGTTTATGTGGTCCTGAGGAATCAAACCCAGGGCCTCAGGCATGCAAGGCACGCGCTCTACCACTGAGCCACCTTCCCAGCCCTCCATGAGACTTTTATTTCCAGCTAACCACCAAATCCAGAAGTGGAGCTGTGGCTCAGTGATAGAGCATCAGCCTGGAGCAAAATAGTGAAAGAACACACGGCCCAGGCCCTGAGTTCAAGGCCTGGTGCCGGCATGTAAATCAATGCACACATGCATAGAAAAGTGCAGGCTGAGCTGGGCGTGGGTGAGCCTCCTTTCTGCCCGGGGCTTTGGTCGGCCTTCTGAGCTCAGCTCCCACCCTTAGAAGCTTCCAGAGCCACGGGACTTGTGGAAGCCATGGTCCCAGGCTGGCTGTGCCCTGGCTGGCTTCCCCTCCTACCTACGCATCACTCAGCATCCCGATTCACTCACTGTGACAGCCACTGAGCACAACGGACAGGTGACAGAGACGCCTCGTGTCACCTAGATTGAATGTCATCTTGAAATACACGGGGGAGTGAGCGGTGAGGAGGCGCCAGGCCTGGGTGCAGGAAGCAGGCGTGTGGACAGCTGGGACCAGAGGTCTGGCCGCAGACACAGCCGGTGCAAAGGTCCTGAGACAGGAAATGGCCAGAGCAGAGGAGAGCAAAGAGGTGACCAGGGTCAGGCTGTTGTGTACCATGGAGTTAAAATCACAGCCTGGAAGCGGACACCTTGCCAGGCGGGCAGCGTTCCCCACTGGCCGCCCACCCGGCCCTGCGGCCTCTTGTCTGCAGCTGGGGGTGGGAGCAGGTGATCAGGCCGGGGTGGGGGGAGGGGATAGAAAGCCAGCTGGTCATCTCATTGCTGCTGGTCCACCTGTGGCCACCCCGATGGCCCATCTGCAGCAGGTCTGTAATTATCCAGACCCCGTCTCTGCTCTCGGCTGGGTGAGCGCCGCTGGGTAGTGGCTCTCAGAGGCTCGGCTGGGGAGAAGGGAGCTTTTCTCCGGTGTCTGATTGCAGGGCCTGTAATCTGCCTGGTTTTATTGTTCAGAAATGATGTAGCAGCGTGGCGGAAGTCTGGAAGAGGGGGGCAGGCAGGAGTTACCCACAATCCCCAGGCCGCTTGCCGCCTCCTCCCTCCCTCCGAGACCTCTTGGCAGCTCAGGAGCCCGGGCCAGGGCGGGCTCAGCGGGGCGCGCCTTGGGAGCAGGCAGGTGGCTGGATTCCGGACCTGGGGAGGAGGCGTCAGAGTGGAAAGCAGGTGCTGTGCCCCAGGAGGCAGCACCGCTGGCTGTGCTAGCCCTGGTGGGCCGCGGGGAGGCAGGGGCCCCCTGTCTGCCATTCCTGGACACAGGTTCAAAGATGAGTCCTTTCTTTTCCTCTCTTGCCCTGTGTGGGTGTGCCACCTCTCCCAGCCCCTCTGCAGCCTCCCACCGGCACACCTCCACTGGAGGACCAGCACTCGCGCGCACACACACACGGCCATCTTGGCCAGTGCAACCAGCTGGGTGCCCTGGACGCAGCCCTGGGGGGGCATGCACGGCACCCCATCTTCCCTCAGACCCCCCCAACTCCTGGAAGTTGCCCTAATGAAGTTGCTGTGCGGTTTATTTATGTGCTGAGCAGCCTAATTGGCCTGTTTGTCTTTCCTCATTATCCCCAGCTGGACAGAGCAGTGTGAACAACAAATGCAAAAGAGGCTGGGCTTCTGCAAGGCAGTGTCTGTTTGTGCAAATGGCCTCCGTGCCCCCACCAGGAGCGGTGTGCACGCTGGCCAGCTCCAACCCTGTACCCACAAGCACTTAATTGTGGGTGCAGTTATTCAAGGCGGGCGCTTTCTGCAGATTTCCGGGGTGAGGGAACCTAATTACACCTGCAATTGAGCGCCGTGGCGGGGACAAAGATGCCTGCTCAGCTAATTGCAGGCATCGAAATTGTCCCCACAGAAAGAGGCCTGGCAGAGGCTGTGCGTGAGGCCGCGAGGCCTAATAGCGGCTCGGAGCTGGAATGAGAGCGGTGGGGGGGATGCAGGGGGGGTTCTGGCCTCCGGGACCGGCTCCTTGCTGTAGCGGTGGCACCTCTGCCTTGTTGTTTTTCTCCGTTGTGGAGTCCCCTCTGCAGCTGGGCTTGTTGCTGGCACCAGGCCGCACGGGCGCTGGCTTGGCCCGGCCCAGTACCCCACTGTGGAGCCCACCCAGGGGCTCAGGTTCCCGGAGGACGGTGCTGCTTCTGCTCCCCTGTTTGGCTCCACAAAGGGGCCTTTGGGTGTGTGAGCTGCAGCCAGGCTCTGCCCGGCCGCACAGAGGTGCATCCCAGATGGGCTGGGACTGCAGAGACATCTGCTTGCTGGGTAGGAGCAGGGCTGGTGTGGGCAGTAGAGGGCCCCGGCGTGGGAGCTGGCTCTGGGTTGCAGAGCCACCCACACCCTTACCCTGAGGCTGGGCGCGTCCCCGTGGGCTGCTGTCAGCAGTCACCTTGGCTTGACCTTCAGGTCTCGGGATTACTTGCTTCCCAGCTGCATAAGGGAACAGTGACCCCCGACCCGCCTCCCCCAGTGCTGGGAAGGCACCCAGAGAGTTGTGAGGTTGGGGGGGGGCTGTCAGAGAGCGAGGGATGGCCGGCCACACGTGTAATCTCAGCCATTCGGGAGGTAGAGGGAGGTCTCCCGTCAGCCATGGGCCCAACTTAGCAAAACCCCTTCTCCACAAGCAAGCAAGCGGAGCAGAGGGCCTGACTGTCAGCCCCGAGTCCTGGGCAGCTGGGGATTGCAGGTCTCTACCATCAGCTGGCCAGTTTCTGCCCATTGGGGGCCGGGGGTGGTGGGAGGGCTTGGGTGTGACTGGGAGCCGGGATGGGGGGGACCTGGGACTGGGGAGGGGCCACAGACAAGGGAGGAGAGGCAGGCGGTGCGGGGCAGCCTTCTCTTTGGAAACCTGTTCCTCTTCTAAATGTCGGAGGAACAGATGGTGCGTGTTTTATTCATCGTGGGCCGAGGGGCCTGGAGGCCTGCGGGATCTCTGGCCCAGGCATCTGGCCGGCAGAAGAGGAGCCTGGAGGCCAGAGGAGGCCCCAGCCCGGCAGCCCCGGCCAGGCGGGCAGCGCTGCCCCCAGGCCCCCTGACCCTAGCCGGCTACCGCCCGCTTCCCAGTGCAGTGTGGAGGACACACACGCAGCAGCCCCCGCAAAGACTCAGGTCAGTACTGACACTGCTAGCCGAGGACGCTGGGGCCAGCAGGGAGGACGGGCAGGGGCCGTGTGGACAGCACCTCTGGCCAGCCCGCGCAGACAAGGTCTGCTTGTGCACAAGGGTGCCATAGAAAGGCTGCGTGGTCCCACACGTGGCTCATGGAGGCGGTTGGTGGCAGGGCCTCCTTCCCTTGGCTGGCCTTGGCCTGGAGGCCCCAGGGGTCACAGCGGGGGTGAGGGTGGGGGTGGATCTGCAGCGAGCTTGGCTGGCAGAACTTTCTGGCTGTTTGCCGGCTGTGCTGCCTTGGGAGAGGAGCTCTGTCTGAGTCAGGCCCAGAGCCGGCCTTAGCAGGAACCGCCGACCTTCGCCAGTGGCCTACGGGACGCAAAGCCGCGGGGTCCAGCTGGGGCCCCAGCAGCCTGTCAAGCCAGGCTGCTGACCTCTCTCCCTTCTCCTCCCTCCCCCCTTCCCCCCTCCCCCCCCCCCCCCCCCCCCCCCGCCAGCCTGATGCCACAGGCAGAGAATCCTTGGTCGTATCCGGCCTCCATGTTGTAGAACCGGTATTCTAGAGAGTTCCAAGCGTGGAGCTTGCCACAGCCTGCTCCAGGGCAGGCCTGGGCTGGAGGTCAGACACTGGCTTGCTTGGCATCGACGGAAAGATGCAGCCCGCCCTTCCCGTGTTTGTTTACTTCCGTCTTAATTAAGAAAGGTTTCTAGGGAAAGTCTGTCTGCCAGTTCCCACTGTGGAGAGGAGGCGGCCACCCCAGGGCAGCAGCTTTGGGGGGAGCTGGGCTGGACACTGCAGCTTGCTACGCGGAGGACGGGCTGGGAAAAGAGGTTCATGACCTGGGCATTGGTGGCTCACGTCTGTCATCCTAGCTACCCAGGAGGCTGAGATCGGGGGATCACAGTTCAAAGCCAGCCAGGGCACGAAAGCGGGTAAGACTCTTATCTGCAATGAAGCACCAGGAAACTGGAAGTGCCACTGTGGCTCAAAGTGGTCGAGGGCTCATCGTGAGCAAAAGCTGGGGGGCCGCACTGAGGTTCATGAGACCCCATCTTAACCAGTGCCGAGAGAGGTGGGCACGCCCGTCAGCCCCCGTGATCCACTCTCTGCTCTTCCCTTCCTGTGACTGGGAAGTTCAAGCTCCTCCTCTGGCCTCAGTTTCTCCTTCTGGGAACGGGAGGAATGATAATGATCTAGGCAGTTTTGTTGTGCTGTCACGTGTCAATGCCAGAGGCCAGGCAGCCTCTTTGCTGGGCTCCATTGGGTTAGACCCTGGGTCTGGCCCGGCCTAGGTGTGGCAAAGCCGGCTGTCCACCAAAACTGGGGCCTGGTCCAGCCCCCAAGGCTTCTTCCAGGGCTGCCCAGAGGGGAGTCCAGGGGCCAGTGACCTCACTTTTCTGGGCCTCAGTGTCCCAAGTACAATCATGCTGATGACTGCGTCCTGTGTGCCTGCAGTAGAGAAGTTTCCAGAAAGGTAGGAAAGGCCAGAATTTCAGGTCTGATCTGTCTGATTCTGGGTCTCTCTGGAAGTTATGAATAGGCGCCAACCCACGGGGGCTCAGGCCCTAGGTCTGCCCCGCGGCGGTGTGGCCTCCGGAACGTGTCTGGTCTCTCTGCCTCATTGGGAAGTGGAGCTCTTCGGCTTGTTGTGAGCTGTGCTCAGAGCAGCAGCCCTGGCCCGTCCTGCCTGCTCAGGGCCGGGCAGGCTCGGGCTGGTCAGCCCCTCGGCTTGGCTAACGTGTCTGCGGAGGCTGCGGTGCGGAGCGACTCACACTGTCTCCGGGAGGCAGAGCCCGCCTGGCCCGAGAGCCTGGCTGGCCGTCTTCTCACTGTTTTTGCTGTGTTCAGCTGTCTGGCCCCAGGCAGGGCTCTGTCTCTGCTCTGTGTGTGTGAATCCCAGAGCCTCTCTTTGGAAGGTGCCCCAGTGGGTGATGGAGAGACCCCCCCCCCCCCGCACCGTGTGGGGGGCTGGGTTCTTCTCATACCCCCCCCCCAGCAGCAGCTCCTTCATCCACCCCAGAACTTGGTCCTGGGTCTCTGGCCTCTCTAACCTGGGGCCTCCTTGGTGGGCTGGCATTGTGGGCAGCTTTGGGGGGGGTCTGAGGATGGGCCGTCCTGGGGGGGGGCTTCTTTCCTATCTTATCTGCCGCCCCTCCTGGAGAAGAGGGACGGGGTACCTCACGGGCCTCTGGGGAGCAGATGGGTGGTAAGGGACCAGACAGTATTTCCCCTGGGACAGGCCCCTGGGCGTGATCAGGGAGGGCCACCTCCTGCCCACCTGGACACCAGAAGCCCGTTCAAGTGTGGCTGGGGGGGGGGACGCGGCAGCTAGGCCACGGGTACCCAGATCCTCCCCCCCCAACAAGATGAATGGCTTCAGTAATAGCTTCCAACAACCACAGCCAAGCCACAAGGGCCGGTGGGAAAGGGAAAAATCCATCCGGCTACCCCGTTCAGCCACATTAGGCAAACAACTGAGCCATTGAGCCATTGAGCCCGAGCCCAGGCAGAGCTGGCTGCTTGGCAGGGGTGGCCTTTGTGTTGTGGGCTGCTCTGGCACGGGGTGGACGCTGGGTCAACTCTGCCACCCTCTCTGGAAGGCTCTGGGGTCTTCCTCCCTCACAAAGGTCCCCACCCCTGGGAAGAGTCACTAACCTACTCATACTCTAAGACGCCAGACCCGGGCTGGGGGTGCAGAGCTATCGCTGGATCTTCACAGCTCCCTCTTTCCCCAGGGTGTGGCTCCGAGCTGTTAGGGCTTGGCCCCTGCCAGCACTTTCAGATAATTCGATACAGGCATTCAAATTCTTATTAGAGGAGAGCTTGCCTTTGATAGCAAAGCGGCCTGTGGTCTTAGGAGCCTGCTGGGGAGTCCCAACCCTCTGGGAGCCTCCCCCTGGCCTCTACCCCCACCATCCTGTGCCCCCCCTCCCCAAAGTGGCTTCTCTGCAAACCAAGCCGAGTGGAGCTGGAGGAGAGCCTGCCTCTCCTGGGAGCTGAGAGCCCACAGGTGGCCCCAGAAGGCAGCCCCCCTCTGGGTGGGCAGCTCCCCCACTGCGGCATGGGAGGGGCCGGCCGTGGGGTGGGGTGGGGGACAGCCCGCCCGTACCCCATCACGATTGGCCCGTAATTACAGGTTTATTGCCTGTACAGCTATTGTGTAATGACATGTTTGCAAATTAATTTTTATGGCTCCTGCCATTAGCATATACAGTGGAGGAAGGTTTAGTATTAATTACTACTGTTGTTCCCGTAATCCCGGAGAATTAAAAACCAATAAAAGAGAATGACAACAGAAACGGATAGTTGAGGGTCTTTTAAAAATAGTTTTATTTTTCTTCCCCAAGTAGAGCCGGAGGCGTCCCCGGCGGGGGGCGGCGGCTCACCCGCGTCTGCCGCGCTTCCCGGCGACAGAGTGCGGGGCGCGCGCGGCGGGCCGGGGCGCGGCGGGCCGGGGTCGGGCAGCGCCGGGCCGCGGCCCCCCGGGCGCCCCTCCAAGGCCGGCGGCGGCGCAGGGGGCGCGCTCACGCAGCCCCGGAAACAAAGGGCCGCCGCCGCCGCCGAGGGCCGGGCGCGACCTCCGGGGTCAGCGCGGGGCGGGCGGCTTCCTGCGGGTCCACGGCCCCGGCGCCGCGCGCGCGGAGGGGGCGCCGGGAGGGCGCGGCGGGGAGGGGTGGAGCCCGCGGGCCGCGCGCACCGGGGCGCCGGGCCCGCAGGAGGCGGCGCGGGGAGGAGGCGGCCCCGGGGAGGCGGCGCGGGAGCGGCGCCCCGCCTCCTGACGGCTGCCCGGCGGGGCCCCGGCACCGCCTCCCGGCGCCTCCTCCCGGGCGCCCTTCGCCTTCGGAAGCCCCGGGGCTGCCGCTCGGGACCCCCGGTGACGCCGCGGGCCGGGGCGCGCCGTCTGGCGTGGCCGCGGCGCCCCCCTGTGCGAACCGGCGGGCTCCGGTGGGTTCAATCCGCGATTCTGCCCGGGGTCGAAGGTGACCCGGAGACACCGCGCCACGACCCCGGCCCGGGTCCCGGTGGAGGAGGCGGCGCTGAGCGAACGGGCGCCGCGGGGGCGGGGGGTCCCGGCTCCTGTCTCTTTAAGGCCGCCGGGCCGCACAGGACGTGGCCGGACGCCCGGGGCTTCCCCCTGGACTGGGGAACCGTCACCGGGCTGGGGCCGGGCGGGGAGGGTTGCGGGCGCCGCGGCGGGGCCTCGGGTTCCCACGCGAGCCGGCGCCGGGGCTGCCCGGGCCCGGTGGGCGCGGGGCTCACGAGGTCGTCGCGGGGGAGGCGCGGAGTTGGGCAGCCGCCCGCGGCGAGCCGCCGGCGGGCGCCGGGGGTCAGAGAGCGGCGCCCCGCGGCCGACCGCGGCCGGGACCCGGCCCTCGGCGCCCGACCCCGCCCCGCCCGCCGCCCCCGCTCCCGCCCCGGGCCCCGCGCACGCGCGCGCGCTGGGCAGCCGGGAGCGAACCCTGCGATCGCCGCCGCCGCCCCCGGAGCCCGGCGCGGGCGGGGCGGGGCCGAGGAGCCGCCGCGCCCCCCGCCTCCCGCTTTCATTACGGGAGACAAATCTGCTGTCAGGCCGCCAGCTTCCCAATTTACCGATAATGATCCTTGCATGGAAACGGATCGAGGGGCTCCGCCGCGCGCGCCCCCCTCCCCCGCCCGCCAGGCTGCGCCCCCGGCTCCGCGTCTGAGTCAGTGCCGGGACGCCCGGGCGCGGAGATAACCCAAAGCGGGGTGCGGGGTGGGTGCGGGGCCCCTCCGCGTCCCGGCCGGCCCGCGCGCCGCCGCCGCCTCTCCTCTCCGTGGCCGGGCGGAACCCGCCCCTCGGTACTGGGGCTGTTTGGGTATTCATGCTCTCCCCCCGCGCGCGCCCCTCCGCCCCTCCCCTCCCCGCCCCTCCTCACCCAGTAACTAAGGGGAAACGAAAACAAAGCCGATTTCTCCTTGGCAACCGGCGGGGGCCCCCCCTCCCGCCGCCCCCGCCGCCCCCTCGGGATCCGAGCGCCGGGCCCCGCCGGAGACGGGTCTCCCGACCCTCGTCCTGGACGCGCGAGGCCGGAGGGGGGGCGCAGCCGCGCCGGGGCCGCTCTGCCCCCGCCCGCCTGCCCGCCCGCCCTCCGGGTCCCCTCCCCTCGCTCCCCCTCTCCCGTGAGTAATCCCGGGAGATCTTCACCCCCAATTTCACCACCCTCGCTCCCCCGCCCGCTCCCCCTCCTTGTTTTATTTGCATCTCAAGTCCAAAAGGCAGAAAATACGCACGCGGCGGCGGCGGCGGCGGCGGCGGAGACACCGGGCGGCCACCTCGCTGCGGGCCGCCGGGCCGGGCTGGCGGAGCTGCCCGGGGCCGGCCGGGGGGGCGCGCGGCCCCTCGGATCCCCTGGCGGGGGGGTCGGCGGCCGGAGCGGAAGCAAACGCGGAGCGCGGCCCGGCGTCCCCGCCGCGGCCGCGGGATCCCGTGCGGGCTCATTGTGTCGGATGTGTCCGCCGTGAGCGCGGGGCCGCGTCTGCGGGCGGCGCGTTTCCTCTCCGTCCCCCCAGCCGCGATGGACTCCTAACTCGAACCATGTTCGGACTGAAGCCGCCGCTGTACTACTTACCAGGTAAGCCGCCGCCGCCCGGCCCCGCGCCCCCCCCCCCGGCCCCGGCGACCCCACCACCCGGCCCCGGGCCCCGCGGGGAGGCGAGGCGCGGGGAGCGCGGGGCGCGCGCGGGCCGCCCCCGGCCCCGCCGGAGCGCGGCTCGCTCCTTTTGTCTGCCCGCGGCCGGCGGCGCGGCGGGGGCGGGCGCTGCGGGCGCCCCGCGGGGCGAGCCGGGCGCCGGTGCGAAGTTACTTTTCCGGGGTCGTTCATTGGGGGGGTCCCCCGCGTCCCCCAGCCCCGGGGCTCCGGCCTCCCGCCCCCCCCCGGAGGTTCGCGTCCGCAGGTCTGGGGGACCGCGCGGCCTCCGGGTTCCGCCACCGTCCTGCGCTGACAGCAGCCGGCCGCCCCGGAACTTTGCGCGCGGGGGGCGCGGGCGGCCGCGGGGTCGGGAGCCCCCCGGAGGCTCAGATACTTGAGCGTGGGGAGGAGGGGGAGCCGGGGGGCCCCCGCGTGCGGCGCAACCCCCCCGGCCGGGGTCGGGCGCCCCGGTGCCCGTGACCGTGCGTGGCACTGGTGGGCGCCGCCCCCTCCCGCGGGGCTGCGGGGCGCGCGGGCGCGCGGGCCTCCGCGGGGACGCGCCCTGCAGGCGGACCTCGGGATTGTTTTGCTGGGGAAGGCGCACGTGGCCGGGCCGGGCTTTGCCTCGGTGTCACCAACTCCGCCATCGGGGGCCCCCGCACCCCTCACCGGCGCCAGGCCCGGGAGGACCGCGCTGGGTCAACTGGGGTCACCTGGAAGTCTGCGGGGGGGGGGGGTGACCTGTGCACTGGAAACGACGGCGCGGGGCGGCCGCGCAGCTGAGGGTCTCTGGGTGGCTTTGTGGTTGGTTTGCCCGGCGCTGGTGCTGAACACTTGGTCTCCATTTCATCCTTGTCTGGAGACTCCCGCCCCCCCTTCTCCCTGCCCCCCAGATGGAAATCCTCCGCTCCACCCCGCTCTTCCCCTCCCCACCCCTCCCCACCCCGCGCACTTCCCTCCACAGATCCAACCAAAAGGGGAGCCGGGAATTCCCAACTTCCGAAAGGGTTTCACGCCTCCCAGGCTGGTCCAGGAGCTGGGCCGCCTCCCTGCGGGAAGACACCCCCCCCCCCCAGCCCCCGGCCCGCCCCGCCTCCCCCAGGCCGCCCCTGGCGGCCTGGAAGGGTTCTCTTTCTTCTTCCCTATCTGGGCTGCCTGGCACCCCCCCAGGCCCAGCCGCCAGCCAGCTTGTGACAAGCAGAAGGAAAAGCACAGGTGTTTGTAACCCACACCGCCCCTCACCTGCCGCCCAAGCTGCAGGCTCATATCTATTCATCAGGTGACGGTTTCTGTATTTACCCAGGGAGCTGGCGGAGAGAGTGTTGGGCAAGGAAATGTAAAGCAATTAAGGGAAATCCACCTCCGAGGGGGTGAAGCTGGGCTGGCTGTGGGTGGCCAGGCACCGTAACCTCTGACCCCTGGCCCTGAGGGGGCAGCCCTGGGAGTGTTGGGCCTGAGATGAAGGTCTTCCTTCCAGTTCTGTTTAGTTCTTGGAGATTCCTGCTGGAGTCCGGCTGCCAGTTGTCTTTCTGGCTCTTTGGGGTAGAAGGCTTATCTGCTAGAGCTGGGACAGTGCCCTGTGGGTTTGGGGGAGCCCTCCTTGCGGACCCACTCCCTGAGATTGCCAGGCTCACAGAGAAGCAGTGTGAACCCCCCACCCTGCAAGCTGGGCGCCCAGTGATGGCACAGCTAGGTGCGTAGTCACTGAGCAACACACTGGACAGGGCAGGGTAGGACAGGGAACGCCGTGACAGGCAGAGCCCTAGATTCTGCCCCAGGCCCGACCCCATCCTGGTGTCCAATCTGCAGGGCTCAGGAGCGGCTCCCAGTCACCTTGGCACCTGGCTCCAGCTCCTCCTGCCCGACCGGTCAGAGGACTGAGCGTGCCCATGGCCTGAGGCCCGCACTTACTCCTCCCAGCGCTGACCAGGCAGACTGCCAAAGCCCAGTAAAGCCTCGGTCTTCCCGATTGTGAAATGGGATCTGAAATGTGCTCTCTTATCAGCATCGGTTGGGGCCGGTTGCAAATAAAGCTTTATTGGCACCCAGCTATGCCCAGGCTTTGTATGGACATCTGTGGCTGGCGGCTTGCCATCCACAGCGGCGGGTGGCCAGCCGGGCTGCCAGGCCTGGCGTGTCACCCGTCTCTGGTGTCAGATGAGGCTTTGCAGGTGCCCTGCGGGGCACAGCGCAGGAAAGAGGGGAAAGGAGGAAGTGTTGGGCGGGTGCAGCCCCTGGGGTGGCACTGTTAACATCGCTGTCACTGCTAAGTCAGAGGCTGCTTAACCGCTGAGCTGCGTCTTGAACTGTGTTGAAAGGGCTTCCTAGCCCCAGGTCCCCTAGGTGGCAGAGGGAAACGGCCCTGAGCCCAGCGCGCAGGCCCGGGGGAGGGGCCGTGGGGAGGGGGCAGGGTGTGGCCTCCACTTTCCTGCCATGACCCTGTGTGCAGTGCACCCGGTTACCCCCTTTCCTGAACTCCACCAGACTTTGAGCTCCGCACAGGGGAGGACTGTGTGTCTCCTTTCTCCGGGCTTCCTGCCAGCTCCTGACTGTCATAAAAGCAAAAGAGAGGAGAAAAGGAGAAGGCAGAGGCCTCAGCCACTTGAGTGCCTGCTCTGTGCCTGGCGCGGTGCTGAAGACGTCACCCTCAGGACGACTCTGGGGCGTCAGCCACACCTACCCCACTTGACAGCCCAAGGAAACTGAGGCACTGGGGCCGTGGAGGTCACACCAGCAGTAAATGGCTCAGCTGGGCCCTGGCACCCCCCCCCCCCCCCCGCAGTCTGGCTCCAAGTCCTCTTTGATAAATATTTGTTGAGCTGTGAGGGAGGAGCAGGCTGTGGGTGCCGGCCGGCGCCCTCCTGGCCCCTTATCTTGTTCCTGGCGTTCCTGGGGGGAGGCCCTGCCCCGGCCCCACACTGAACTCTCAGTGACCCGTCTTCCCCTCAGGATTCCCCAGCTGCTGACCCCCAGTGAGGCGGCCAGGTACCTGGAAACACCCCTCAGCCCCTCACCCCTACATGGTGCGTACCTCTGGGGGTGCAGACCCGCCCAGGCCCACCTGAGAGGGGGAGCCTGAGCGCAGCTGGGGCCGGCCCAGGGCCCTGTGTGGCCTGGGGGGGGGGGGGGAGAGCGGATTATTTACAGCTCAGGCTCAGCAGGGATGAGCATGTGGGCCTTCGCGAGCACTTTGTCGGCAGTCACTAATTAATCTTGGATACCCCTGAGAAATGGGGAGGGGCCGCCCTCTTTCCATCTGTCAGTGGCGCCTGGGCCCTTTTGTCCCGAGGAAGCCGGCCCTCCTCAGAAGGGCCTGCGGACCCCCCCCCCCCCCCCCCCGTTCCGTGTGGTTCTCATTAAGGGCTTCCTTGCGTCCCCCAGTGGCTCTGTGGGAATGTGATAGCCCCGGTGCCTCCCGCCTCTTATCTCCCTGCTTTGTGCACCGTTAGATGGTTGAGCCAAAGGGCCTGCGGTGCCTGCTCCCGCCCTGCAGGGGGAGGGGGGGTTGGCAGTGCTGCTCTGACACCTGGCTTGCAGCCAGCCAGGGGGCCAGGTGTCTAGATGTGGGACGTGTGTGTGTGTGTGTGTGTGTGTGTGTGTGTGTGGTGTGATGTTAGAGTTCGAATCATGGCCTCCTGCTTGCTGTACTGTTCTAGTCAGACTCTCTGTTACTGTTTTGGCTTTAGGGCTTTGAGCTAGCCTCGGGCCTTGATCCTCCTACCTGTGTCCTCCCCTCCCTCATAGCTGGATGACAGGCATGTGCCACCATACCCAGCTGATTGAGATGGGAGTCTCGCTAACTATTCCCCCTAACGGACCTGGAACAGAGATTCTCCCATCGTCACTTTCCTAGTAGCTGGGATGACAGGCATGAGCCACCTTGCCTGGCTTGGGATGTGACTTCCACTCCAGGCCCAGTGTTACAGGTCTCCACGTTGGTGCAATGAGTGTGTGTGTGGATGGAGCGGGTGTGAACTCACCCATCTACCCTGGTGCTAAGGGAGCGGGGGAGGGGTGCAGTCAGGCCCCAGTTCCTCTCCGCAGACCCCCAGGGGTGTTAGGTGCTCCATCTCCCCTCCACAGACCCCCTGGGAGGGTAGACATGGCCTCTACCAA
Source organism: Dipodomys spectabilis (assembly GCF_019054845.1). Lineage (NCBI taxonomy): Eukaryota > Metazoa > Chordata > Mammalia > Rodentia > Heteromyidae > Dipodomys > Dipodomys spectabilis. Next base: position 323,488 of record NW_024871305.1, on the reverse strand, counting down.
CCAGCCCGTCCTTACATACCCTGCTTTTTAAAAAGTTGCAGGGGGCTCCGGGCACTGGTGGCTCACACCTGTCTTCCTACTCAGGAGGCTGATATCTGAGGATCACAGTTCAAAGCCGGCCCAGGCAGGAAAGTCCGTGAGACTCTTATCCCCAATAAACCACCAGAAAACCGGAAGTAGTGTTGTAACTCAAGTGGTAGAGTGTTTGCCTTGAGCTGAAGAGCTGAGGGACAGCGCCCAGGCCCAGAGTTCAAGCCCCACGACCAATAAAAATAAAAATAAAAAATAGTGGGGAGACACCACCAGGATTTGGAGGCAGGGCCTTCCGCTTGCTCCGCAGGTGCTCTACCATTTGAGCCACCCTCCCCAAGGCCTTTTTGGGTTCTCTTTGTTTTTCTCACTTCCCCACCACATTTTTGCCGGAGGCTGGCCTCAAACCTGGGCCTCCTCCCTGCACCTCCCAAGAACTAGGTTGGGTGATCGGTGAACACCACCACACCTGTCTTACGGGTTGAGATGGGTTTGACCAACTTTCTGTCTGAGCTAGCTCCGGATCTCTGCCTCGCAGGCAGCTGGGTTTTGTAAACCCAGTGTGCCCCACCAAGCCTAGCCGCTAAGGTAGGCTGTCCCGAGCCCGGGAGTGGCCCTCCTGGAAGGGCCAGTGGAGGCCCCCCCCCCGGGTCCTTTAGGGTGAACTTGTGTCCCTCGAGCTCTGACCTCCATGCCCACAGAAAGGTGGAGCCCCAGGGTGGGCCCTGGACGGGGAGAGGGAATTTGGGAACAAAAATAGACGTGGTGTTCCCTCTCCCTCTTTTCTTAAGAGCTCCATGTAGATTTAAAAGTCCCCTTTGTTAATTTAGGAGCATAAAACGGTGTGATGTATAGCCTGGCTGGCTCATAAAATTACCGAGTGTGGCATATTTAGAGCCGTGAAAGCTGGGGGTAAAAGGGAAGAAATCAGCGAGGATATTTTTTTATAAGTCTTCGGGGGGAAATGCATTTTCCTGGCTTCTCCCCGAGGTGCCTGGCCCCGCCCCTGGCAGCCTCCCTCCCGCCCTCCTCCACAGCCAGGCAGGAAGTGCCCTCTACCCAGGCCTGGACAGCCGCCCACGGGCGCTTGGCCACCATGTTTATGGTCTGCGGAGTGGAGGGGCCCTGGAAAGGCGGGCTTGGCCGGGCCTTCCCTCTCTCTCCTGGGATCTCTCGGTGATCTCTTGGGGTCACCTTCCAGGCAGCGGGTGCAGGCTGGGTGTGGGCCCGGCCCGGCCCAGCCAGCGCTGCCCTCTCTCCCAGGGTGGACGCTTGCTACAGCGCAGGGCACAGGCATTTGACCCGGTTCCACTCTGTGGACACCGGGACAGGTCGGGGCCTGGCAGCTGACCCATCGGGCCTGCCTGGCCAGTGTGGGCGCTGCTCTGTGCCCACGGCCTGCAGTGAAGTGCTTCAACCAGGGGGCCAGCTGAGCAGTGGTAAAGTGCTTTGGAAGGTCCAGGATGATGCTGGAAGAGGAAATACAGGAAGGCTTCAAGGAGGAGGCCGTGGGAGGCTGGGGCAGTGAAGAGGGATGAGCAAATCCTGGAAAGCCACACGGAGGACTGGGCACACTTTATTCTCCTCCGGCGTGCTAGAGACCGGTGCTGAGCGGTCCCTGTCCCCCTGGGGTGGGGGGTTCAGGAGCGGGGTGGGGTTTCGGGACACGCAGGGAGGGTGATGGGTATGCGGTAAGGTTGGAGGCTGTGTCCAGGATACCGCAGGGGAGAGGTGAACTTTGCCCTCTGGGGACCCCGCTTCTCTCTGGGGGTCAGCAGGGAGGTCCAACACTCCCTTCGACCTGTGGCAGCCCAGGATGGGAGGGGATGAATCCCCCCAGTCCTTGAGGGGCCCCAGGGGTATCCCGGGGACCCTATGGGAAGAACGGAGCTGGATGTGGGGGCCAGCCTGTGTGCGCGTTCCTGGCTGTGCCCTTGGAGGGGCCTGGCTGGGCAGCAGGCTGTGGCCACGCTCCGGGGATGGACGAGGGCTTGTACCTACGAGCCCCCAGGAAGGGCAGGAAGAGAGCTGGGACAGGGCAGCGTGCCAGGCAGATGGGCAGCGAGGGGGGGGTCGGGCCCACCAGGGGTCTGGGGTGTGGCACCGTCCGTGGTACAAGGACTTGACTGTGCCCAGCCACATTCATTTCATGCAGCGTGTGTGCCACTTACCCCAGGCCCCGTGCGGGGACACAGCCCGGGACCCCTGAGACCTTGAGAGATGGCAGACCCGCAGGCCATCCCCCAGTGTGGCCATGCCAGAGTAAAGGGAGAAGTATCCCAGCAGAGTTAAGCGTAGGCAAAGGCCCTGAGGTCCAGGCATGACCTTGTGGTGGGAGGGGTGAGGAGCAATGGTGAAGACGAGGCGCAGAGGGGGTGAGTGGGCTGCCAGCGTCCAGCCTGCCCGGACAGTCTGCTCATGAGTAAGGGGGGGGGGAGTGGTCTGGTGCCTGCCCAGCTGGGAGGCCCCAGGCCCAGGGCACATGCCTGGGCCCCTGAGAGCCAAATAGGAGTTCCATTCCCCAACCCACCCTCACGCAGTCGTGCGCAGCGTCGGGGTTGCAGGGAGGCCATCCTGCGGATATAAAGCAAAGAAAGGGTCATCCTGGCCCCAGGTTGGCAGGGCTGGTGACCCCAGGTCCTTCCGGCATGGAGGGGCTTCAGCATTTCTTCAGTGGAGAGCTTCGCGCACGTGTGTGAGTGTGCGTGCGTGCTCACGCTGCACTTGAACTTGGCCTGGGCTCTGTCCTCGAGCCTTTTCTTTCAAGGCTGGTGCTCTACCACTTGGGCCACAGCTCCCTGTCTAGCTTTTTGTTGGCAAAGTGGAGAAGAGTCTCATGGACTTCCCTGCCCCAGCCGGCTTTGAACCACAAACCCTCAGATCTCAGTCTCCCGAGTGGCTAGGATGACAGGCGTGGGCCCGGGGCGCCCGGCCGAGCACGCGTGTGTAATGTGTTCTGCGGCCTCTGCCTGGTGTCCCGGCCGTGACCCAGCGAGTGGCAGTGCGGGGCCGGCAGCCGGCCCCCGGCAGCCAGGCTTCCTTTGAACTGGCCCACCCTGTCATCGCCGCCCTGTAATTCATTTAGGATTAGCTCCCAGGCCTCGGCCTAACTTCTGTTGTCTTGGTAACTGTGTCAACCTTCCCCGGGTTTCTGTGATTATCTGGTGAGAGTGGGGAGCGGTGGGACACAGGCGGAGGGGATGGGAGTCGGCCTGGGCCTTAATGAGGCTCCGCGCAGGAGGGCGGGCAGGGGAGGGGGGTGGGAGTTGGATGGGGCCTGTGCGGAATGGGCCACCGCCACAGGCCTGTGCCCCGGGTGGGGGCACAGCGTGGCTCCACCTCCCCATTGCCCCTTTACCCAGATTCCCTGGTGTCCCCGGGCAGGCGTGGACAGGGCCACCTGGACCGAGTGGATCCCTGTGGCCCCGGTGTGGCTGGGCACGGGTCCAAGGGCCCCAGGGCAGGCTGCTTTCTGCCTCCTGTGCCCAGGGCTTGGTGGGATTTGAAGGCAAGGACGGGGCCCAGACGGGAGCCCCCTGGAGGGCCGGGCCTAAGGTCGGTGGTGGCTATCTGGGGTCCTAGGCCCCCCCTACTGGGTAGTCTGAGGCCTGGCTCCCAGGGAGAAGCCCCTCGGCCTTTCCTGGTCTGGCCTGGATTGGGGGGGTCGTCACAGCCATCCACAGAGGGAGGGTAAGCTTGGCTGGAGACGCAAGCCTGGCCTCGTGGGGGTGGAACATTCTAGAGGAGCCTGTGGGCTGGGAGGCGTGGGGCTTGACACCCCCCGCCTTTGGAGTCTGCCCTTCCAAGAGGGCAGACCTCCCCCCCCCGCTGTACCCCCATGCCAGAGAGCCACTGACCAGGGAATGCCTTTCGGGGAGCTCCTAATGAGCCACGTCTGATTTTTATGAACCTTCCTGGTAAATTATTAATTTGGGCCAGAAATGAAAGTGGAACCGGACGGGCTCATGAATATTCAGTGCCACGAGCTGGGGTTGGCGGCGGCTGGAGCCACGGCCAGCTCGTGACCCAGATACTCGCAGGCCGCCCCGTCCCGGCTTCCTGCTTGGTGGCTGGCGCTGACTCTCACGCGCACGGTGACCCGGCCGGCGCTGAGTCAGCCCGGGCAGGACCCCAACACCTACGTCCACAGCATGGGGACCGGCATGCCTGGCCCATTATCACCGTCTTTTGGGGGGGGAGGTCAGTCATGGGGCTTGAACTCAGGGCCTGGGCTCTGTCCCTCAGCTCTTCAGCTCAAGGCGAGCGCTCTACCGCTTGAGCCACAGTGCTACTTCCGGCTTTCTAGTGGTTTATGGGAGAGAAGAGTCCCAGGGACTTTCCTGCCTGGGCTGGCTTTGAACTGCGATCCTCAGATCTCAGCCTCCTGAGTAGCTAAGATGACAGGTGTGAGCCACTGGCGCCTGGCTGTCACCTTGCATCCTCAAGGGAGCCTGTGTGTGGGGAGCTGCGGTTTCTCCCCAGGCTCTGCCGTGTCCCATTGGGACAGCCTGGTGAGTTAACTCCCTGTGCCTCAGTTTACCTGGTGTAGGACACAGAGGGGACAGCATTGTGAAGGCGGAGGGCTTGTGTGGAGTCCTTTACCTGTGCTGTGGTGCTGGCACTGTTCCTGTGGCTGTCGGGCTCAGCCCTGGTGGCCCCAGCTCAGAAGCAGCACGGGGCGTTGTCATGCTCAAGACCGACACATCTCTTCTCCAATGTGGCGTGCTGTGCGGTGGGTGCCACACAGTGGATCGCCATGCCGTGGCCTCCCTGAGAGCCACCCAGCAGGGGTGTGCCACAGCCCTGGAGCCGCCTGGGCTGGGCGTGGGGAGCCTGGGCCACTTCCTGCCGGAGTCTCTGGCTGGGGGGAGGGGCAGAGCAAGGTGAGGTTTCTGGTGGTTTCCGGGTTAGAGCCAGGCTGCGAGCGGCCCCTGGCTGAGCTGGCCTCTGGTGACAGGGAGCCTCTGGAGAAGCAGATGGGGTGAGGGGCATCGGTGAGTCGGGGAACCCCTGGGGGGGGCGGGTGCTCCACCGCATCGACTCAGCGTCGGCCTTTGCCTTGTAGGACTTGGCCCTTTGGGGGGTGAGGGGGACGCCAGGGCTCCGGGATGGTTCGTCTGCCTCTGCCTCTGACCCCAGGGTGCTGCCGGGCCCTGGCTGCTGGGCGCGTGAGGGTGTATTTGGTCGGTTGAAGCCGAGTGCCCCACCTGCCCACCTGTCGCCCTGACTCAGGGCCGTGTCACCGCCGGGCGCTGGGCAGCGCAGGTGGCCGGGACGGCAGGTCAGACCGGTGGGGCCGGCCAGGGGAGGAGGTACGCGGCAGCCCGCGCTGGCTTTGTTCTGCTGCCCTGGTTTGGAAAGCAGGTTGGCTGTCACCGCCGCCCGCCTGGAGGCCAGAGGCTCGTGCCGCCTGCGCCAGGCAGGGCAGGTGGGGAGGGTGGATAGGAAGGCCCTGGAGTCCCCCAGGAGCCAGGGCCCCACCAGGAGGGGCCAGGGGGCCCCAGGACACAGGCAACTCTGACTTCTGCGCTCAGAGCCCTCCTGTGGCCCTGGCAATCTGGGGGGACATCTTGCAGGAGGTGGTGCTGGGAGCTGCTGCCAGGACTCTGGGGGGAGTCGTATAGGGGTTATTGAGGGCCCCCCAGCCCCTCCCCGCCCCGCCGCCGGCCGGGACCCACAGCCCCGCGTAGCTGTTAGAACACACAACTGTGTTAACTCAAGGTGGCTTTTGGTCCTGGGTCACACTGGCCCCATTTCAAGGCACCGCCTGGGGCTGGAGGCTGCCATGTTGGAATCGCAGACAGAAGATCGGTGTCCTCGGGCATCTCCACCCCTGGCCCGAGCCGGCACCAGCAGCCCTGGGCCTGGATGGCCGCCGGCTTCTCAGGATTTGGGGATTCAGGGGCACGGCCCCGACCTGTGGTTGACATCAAACGCAGGGGAGACTGAGCAGGGCCAGGGCCGAGGTACCCGGGGGAGGCGAGCGGGCAGTGCCCGTGCTGGCCACGGTGGCGGTGCTGGGCCACAGAAGGGGGAGTGGCCGGGAGAGCGGCGGTGCGCTTCCTCTTCCGGCGGCGGCGGCGGCGTGCCCTCGCCGGGCCTTCACGCCGTGCTCCCCTCCGGTGGCTGTGGCGGTGGCGCCCCCACCGTGGACGCCGCAGGCACGCTTCCATGGACTGTCGTTTGTTTCTTGCGAGTGTGAGCCTGCTTGCCGTGGTCACCTGTGCTCTCCAGGGTGACCACGCTTTCCCTCGGCCTCAGGGTCCCCAAGCTGCAGTGACACCCTGGCCCCGCACCTGCTGACAGCCTGTGTCAAGTAGGAAACCTTGGTGCTGTCCAGGGCCTGAGGCCCTGGAGACCTCAGCTGGACTCCCCGTGAGCACATGCGCGCTGTGTTTCCAGGGAGCCCCCAAAGCCAATTCACAGATACGAGCTGAAGGCTGGTTGGGGCTGAGCCATCACCCATCACCGTCTGGGAGTTGGGGGGAAGTGAGAGTGGGGGATGATGTGGCGCCAGCCCCTCCGGGCCCGGCCGCTGGGGACGGGCCGGCCTCTACCAGGCTCTGCTAGGCGCCACCCCTTCACCCCCGCTCTGCCATCCCGTGCAGCCCAGCGGGCCCCGTGCTCCCGGGAGAGAGGAAGCCGTCCGGGGCCACGGGTGGGAGTTGTAAACTGAGTCCTGTGGGGACAGCCCAGGGCCTACCCATGCCCCACGCTGAGCAGCAACCCAGAGAAAGGTGAGAAAGCGACTTATCGCGGGCACCGGTGGCTCACGCTAGTCATTGCAGCTCCTTAGGAGGCTGAGATCTGAGGATCCCGGTTCAAAGCCAGCTGGGGTGGGAAAGTCCGCGAGACCGTTAACAGGCAAAGAGCCGCAGATGGAGCTGTGGCGTATGTGGTAGAGCCACCAGCCAGGAGCAGAAAAGCTAAGGGACGGTGTCCAGGCCCCAAGCTTAAGCCCTGGTACTGGCACAGAACGAGCAAAAGGAAGAAAACCCAGCGGGCCCAGCGCCCCCAAGCCTTCCGAGGCCCAGCAGGGGCCCGGCTGAGCTCTCCAACACCCCTGGCAACCTGCTCCCGCCTGTGCTCGGCTGTGCGTGCCCTGGAAAGCCTGGGGCCTGAGCCTACGGAAGTCCCCCCCCACACCCTTTCTCCTCTCCACAAGGCCCTGGGGTCGGGAGGCCCCAGGAGGGCTGACAGAGGGATGCCCCCTGTCCAGGCACCCCTGGCCTGCCTCCAAGCAGCACCTGGCACGATGCCAAGACTGAGCTGAGCCCCAGCCTTCTGGACAGAGGCAAATGTCTTTCCTAACAGGCTTGTGGCAGCCGCCCTCCTGTAGCTCTGCCTGGGTATTTTTGGGGGTGTCGCCGTGCTTCAGCCCCCATGGCCTCGCTGCAGCCAGGATGGCGGGCAGCCCCCCCTCCGCCCGCCCTCCCCCTCACAGGCCGAGCCCGCCCTGCCAGCTCTGGCCTGGAAGGGTAATCCCCCAGTGCTGGCTCCGAGCCCTCCGCCCCCCGGCCCTCTGCCCCGGTTAATTGATGTCCTGCCTGCTGTCAGGGGCCGAGCCTGGTATTTATTACACCTTGGCGCTGCAAAGTGTCAGAGCTGCGCAGTCTGAGGACGCTGGCCCGGAGGGAGACGCAGCGCGAGTCTGCGGGCCCGGCTGCTCCCAGGCTGGCTGTGTGTCACACGGGCCGTGTCTGTTACAGCCGAGGGTGTGCCCCCCACCAGCACCCCGGTTCCCCAGGTCACAGGGGTGGTTTCATTAGGGGCAATTAAAAATGACAGTGCAGCCAGGCGCCGGTGGCTCACGCCTGTCATCCTAGCTACTCAGGAGGCTGAGATCTGAGGATCTCGGTTCAAAACCAACCCAGGCAGGAAAGCCTGTGAGACTCTTATCTCCAATAAACTACCAGAAAACGGGAAGTGGCGCTGTGGCTCAGGGGGTAGAGCACTCGCCTTAAGCTGAAGAGCTGAGGGACAGCGCCCAGGTCCAGAGTTCAAGCCCCACAACCAACAAAAAAAGAAAAATGACAGTGCAGCCAGGCGCCTGTGGCTCACGCCTGTCATCCTAGCTACTCAGGAAGCTGAGACCTGAGGACTGCGGGCTGGCAAGTCCAAGAGACTCTAATTAGCCACAAAAAAAGCCAGAAGTGGAGCTGTGGCTCAAGCGGTAGAGTGCCAGCCTTAAGCAGAAGAAGGTTGGGGACAGAGCCCAGGTCCTGAGTTCAAGTCTCAGGACAAGTGCAAGAAAAGGAAAAAGAAAAAGCAGCTCTTGAAGTCCACAGTCCCCCTGCCCTGCGCCTGCGTGGTGCCGGGGCCGCAGGGCCTTGGCCTCATCTCCGTCTCTCCTGCCTGGGCCTTTTTGTTTAATTTTTATTTCCTCACTTGGGAGTTGGGAAAGCACACAGCTAATTGTGATTTTTTTTAAGGGGGAGGGAGCCACGGGTGTGTTCATTTTATAGGTTTTTTTTTTGTTCTCCTCCTTAATAATAACGCTTTAAAGATGTTTGACATCTGTACATAACAGCTGGTATCCTGTTATGGAAGAATGTCCTTTTATTTCAAAACAGGTTGAACCGTCATTAATAGTATAATTAGGTGATTATCGCCATATAGCAGAAAACTGCTTAATTGTAGAGTTCGCTTTTCTAGGATTCCAGTCTTTTTATGGTTTTATTTGTTGTAGCTGTTTGAATTTTCCTTCTATTTTGGTATTTGGTGCAGTGCCTGGGTTTAGAGCTGGGGATTTCTTCTCCCCCTGGTTTCAATGCGCACTGCTGTCCTGGGGGCACTGGGTGGGGCTCGGCTACCTGCCGAGGCCTGCGGGACTGGGCAAGGGGCTGGGGTCCCGGCGCCCCCTGATTTATCTGCTCTCCCCAGGGAAGTGGGGAATTAGGCATCTAACCCCGGAGCTGAGGTTGCAGAGGGAGGGAGGGGGTGCGTTTATAGTGCCGTTTATTTTTATGGTGTGTGCTTCATAGCAGCATTCCCCGGGCTCTCTGCTGGGCCTGGGGCGCCCGCTGGGAAGGGGCAGGCTTCAGATGGAACTGGACCCGGGAAATGCTCTGAGAGGAAGGCTTCTGCAGGAAAGCCAGTGAAGCTGAGCTCACCCAGCCGCCCCAGCCCCCACCTCCGTCCCGGCCCTGGGTGCCCCATTGCCCAGGCCTCTGCCCCACCTCAGGGGAGGGGTCCCCGTGGCTGCGCCCCCAGAGCAGAGGCAGGATGGCAGACTTGGTCCGTGGGGTTCCAGGAGTGTCACTAGGCCGCCATGGGGTTGTTCACCCCTAGCCCTGGGACGGAGCCCCCCGAACCAGTTTGGCTTCTGGGGGTGTACGCCGTGGTCACGTGGTTGTGGGGTGGGAGGCAAGTGGAGGTCGCCTGCCACACCGCCGTGCCGACAGCTGTGCCGCGTGCTCTCCTCGGACTGGGGCCGCTGCTTCCCGACGTGGCCCAGTAGCTTTGGGGCCCCGGCTGGCAGACGGGGGGAAGAGTGGGGGGCTTGGGTTCGAGGTCCCAGGCCTCCATACTGCTGTATAGCCTTGTGCCCGGCCCCCGTGTGGTGTGGGGTATGGCCCCCAGGCGGCCTTGCCCGCACAGAGCATGCTCTGGAGGGGTGCAGGCCGAACCGGCCCTGCGTGCTGGGGGAGGACTTAGGCTACCGGTGCCGGGCCCCCTGCCGCACGCACAGTCCGCGCCGGGACGTGCTTCATGTTGAGTTCCGCCGAGGAGGACCACCGTCTCTTTTGGTGGCTGCCTGGACCTCTTGCTGGACAGCTTGTGTCTGTCTGTCTGTCTGCCTAGGACCTGTGCTGCTGGGGCCTTTGGCGGCGGAGGGGGTCAGACCACCGGCCTGGGGCTTGGGCACAGAGCCGGGGCGTGGGGCGCTGGGCTTGGGAGACCCCTGAGGCCACGCGTCCAGCTGTGACCTCTGCCCCACTCCCGAGGCCCGGATCTTCACGGAGCCCCCAGGGGGACCACAGGCCACGCGTTGCCCGCGCCTGGCAGCTCCCCCAGGCCCGGCTGGGGCTGCTGTGATGGTTCCAGGACCGAGCCGTACGAGCCCCGGAGCTCCCGCCTCCCTCCCCCATGAGCAGGGAGGTGGGCAAGGCAGAGCAAGGGGGATGTAGGGCTACATGGCGGAGGGGCGCCTGGGGTTCTCAGAGATGTTGATTAGACCGCTTGCTTCCTGAGGAAGAGCTGGCTGGTGCAAAGACCCCGGGTCCGGCTCCCATTGTCCACGGTGAGTGTTTATTGAGTGTCTGTGGCCGTGGGAAAGTGGAGGAAGGAGGCTGGTGGATGACACAGAAGAGGCCAAACGCGGAGCGGGGCTGGGAGTTCTGTGGACAAAGGCGATGAGGACGTGCGGGCCAGCGTGGGACGCCAGGCAGCCGGCGCTCTGCGCACCCTCCCCTCCGCCGCCGCCATCCCCCCCCCCCCACTCAGCCTCTAGCCACAGGGCCTTTGCATCTGTTTCACACGAAGCCAGCCATGCCCCAAGAGGCGGCGGCAGCCTCTACTGGGGTCCAGTTGTGGGCCAGATGCCCACCGGGAGGCCCTGGCCTCGGGACCAGCCCTCAGGATGTGCTTAGGAGTAAAGCAGTTGTGAGGGGCACCAGCCGGGTGGCACTCGTGCCTGAACCCGAGCCCGGGCATTGTTCTCTGCTTCTGCCAGGCAGCGGGGGAGCTTGGGAGTTGCTTTAGGGCAGTGCCAGGCCTGGGCCTGACTTAGAGATGGTTTTCGTGATTGACAGCAGGGCTTCCCGGCCGCCCCCGGTCTGGGAGGGCTCCATACCCTCCATGCCAGGAAACGAGGCCTCTTGGATGGAAGCCATTCGTGCTGGGCTTGAGGGAGAGGACTGGGGTGCAGAGTACCCCAGGCTGGGTGGTGAGGGCTCCTGAACAAGGAGTAGTCAGGATCTGCCCGCCTCAGACAGGTCTGGGCCTGGGCCAGGGCTACCAGCGGGGCTGGGGGCCGGGGAGGGAGGGACCTCGCTGTCTAATCCTTTCTTTGGAGCCCAGACTGGCCTCCAAGGTGCCATCCTCCGGCCCAGCCTCCACCCACTGGGGTTGTGGATGAGTGTCACCTGGCCCTGGGCTACATTGTGGCAGGACAGACGTGTAGGAGCTGGAAGGAATGCGTCTGCGTCCATGTGTACACAGTGTACGTCCGTGTGTACGCCTCCCGTCTCCCACAAGCTCCCCGTGTCCAGGCAGGGGCGGGGTGCCAGCTCTGGGGGAGGAGGCGGGACTTCCCCGGCGACCGCTGACGGCCATGGAGCCCAGGGGAGGCCATGGAGCCCAGGGGAGGTCCGGCAAAGCCCAGGCCGGAGCGTGTGGTCCGGAAGGCAGACGCCACGGTGTGGGTCGCGGGGTTCAGGGGTGGTGCTGCAAGCGTGGGGGGCTCCGTGTCCTGGGCTCTGAGCCGGGCTGGCCCCGCGGGCCGGGAGGCCTGGTGTCAGTGTCCCCTCGCCGGGAGCCTGGTGCGTACCCGCAGGGCGCTTGGTGCTTGAGCAGATGTGGTGCCCACGCCCACGGTGCTGGCCCCTGGGAACGTACGCAGGAGTACGCACACGCGGCGTGAACTCGCTCTGCCACTGACTGGCTGAGGGGCTGGGGGTCGGGGGTGAGGAAGCCCGCCATGCCGGTGTCTGGAGGCCAAGTTCCCAGCAGGAGATGAGGTTCCTGGGGCCTCTGGGGGTGCCGTGCCGACCTGGTCTCTGGGATCAGAAGCAGCAGCAGAGTCAGCCACCGGTGGCTTGTGCCTGTCATCCTAGCTACTCAGGAGGCTGAGATCTGAGGATCGTAGTTCAAAGTCAGCCCAGGCAGGAAAGTCCATGAGTCTCTGGTCTCCAATAAACCACCAGAAAACCGGAAGTGGTGCTATGGCTCAAGTGGTAGAGCACTTGCGTTGAGCTGAAGAGCACAGGGACAGCGCCCAGAGTTCAAGCCCCACGACTGACCAAAAAAAAAAAAGAGCAGCAGTGGCAGAGACTCTGCAGCAGGGCGCCCCTGAGCCGCGGCCAGGCCTCCGTGCTGGGGGAGTGGAGCTGCTGTTCTGCATGGTTCGGGCATCCGGGTGGGCACAGCAGCCCCCCCACCTTTTTTTTTTTTTTTGGGTCCGGTCGTGGGGCCTGAACTCTGGGCCTGGGCGCTGTCCCTCAGCTCTTCAGCTCAACGCAAGTGCTCTACCACTTGAACCACAGCGCCACTTCCGGCTTTTCTCTTTTTGCTTATGTGGTGCTGAGGAATCGAACCCAGGGCCTCAGGCATGCAAGGCAAGCGCTCTACCACTGAGCCACCTTCCCAGCCCACCTTTTGTTTTTAATTAAGAAGAGTTTGCCCTCCCGCGTGTCAGGTTATAAGCACGTTCGGCTCGGTCAGTGTCCTCTCCCCCCCGCAATGCCGGGTCACCCACGCCCGCCCACCCGTGCCCACGTTGGCCGGCCACCCTGTCATGTCTATTCCCGGCCAGCAATCAGAAGGCAAATGGTGGCATTTGCCGAGCATAAAAATTCAATTAATTCCAGAAGGCAGATTAAATATAAGTGAGTTTTAATAATTTGCTGTAAAGTCAGAGGATTACTGTGGGCGCGAGGAGAGGGACGCGCACATGCACGTGAGCAGGTTGGCACACCCTCCAGCATGCCGGCCGGCTCCCTAGAGCCTCCCTGCCTGTGACCCCGCCCCCAGCCCCCTTCTTTCCCGAGGCCCAGGCCTAGTCCACAGCCAACATCCCCCGTGAGCAGACTGGATGGCAGCTCCGGGCCGGAGCCCTGGCGAGGGACCCAACCCTGCACTGCACCCACCCCCGGGTCCTCCCCGTCATCCCCGGCCCGTGCGGCTGGGCCCTGGGCCCCCCAGGCCTCCTCTGCCCCCCAGTTTGCCTGTTGCTGCTCTGGCTGTGGCCATTGCTCCCAGGTCTGGCCCTGGGGAGGAGGGGCTGCTTTGTTTGTCATAACTTTTTTTTTGGTGCCAGCACTGGGGCTTGAACTCAGGACCTGGGCTCTGTCCTTGAGCTTTTTCGCTCACAACGAGCTCTCTACCGCGTGAGCCACAGCTCCACTATGGGCTTTTTGGTGATCAGAGTCTCACTAACTGCCCTGCTCTGGGCTGGCTTCAAACGAACCTCAGTCCTCAGATCTCAGCCTCCTGAGTAGCTGGGATTACAGGGAGAGCTTCAGGCCTTGGCAGTTTTCAGAACTTTTCTACAAACTAAGACAAGAAAGGGAGTGCAATACAGCTGTTCACTGTCAAGTCCAGGACAGGCCCCACATGGATGTACTGGCTAGGCTCACATGCACACATGCACATACATGCAGGGGCATCCCAGGCACATGCGCACGCGCGCACACACACACATGCACGCGCACACACACACACACACACACACACACACACGGCAAGCTGATAAGCCATTCCTCTTGGGGGGAGGGGGTGCAGTCCCTGGCCTGCATTTGTCCATCCCTGGCACCCAAACACAAAACCACAAAAGAGGAGGCCCTGCCTTCCCTGGCCATGAGGCCCAGAGGAGCTGGGAGCAGACGGGGCCGTGAGGGCCGGTGCCGGTGTTGGGGAGGGGGCAGCGAGCGGCTTCCGTGGCAGGGTGGTGATGGGGGGCTGTTTCAAAGCCGAGTTCGGTTCATCAGCCCTGCCACCGTCACTGCCACGTTCATCGCTGAGTCCCAGTGTGATCTCCATAGATTTCTTTGTCTCCTTCAATTGGCCCTAATTACGAAGCTGGAGGCTGCCTGATTAGTTTCATTCTTGTCATGAAATCCTCAGGGCACGCATGGGGACAGGGACAGACGCAGGCGGGCAGCTGCACCGCCCAGCCCCAAGGCCGGCAGCCTGGGGCTCCGTGAACACTGTGTGTGTGTGTGTGTGTGTGTGTGTGTGTGTGTGTGTGTGTGTGTGCACGTGTACCCACCCCGCACTAGTGAGTGCACACCCTGTGCCTTGGGGACCGTGCGGTCCTCCCGCTCTGCTTGTCCCTGTCTGGCCTGGCCGGCTGGGTCGTCTCCCAGGCCTGGGGGCTGGATGGAGGCCCCGGCAGAGCCTGGCTGGCGGGCTGTGCATATGGGAAGCAGGCTGGCTGCCGGCCGCGCCATGCCAGCACCTGCAAGGATGGGGGCGCAGCCAAGCTGTGCCGGCCTTCTCTCCGCGCCGCCGCTAATGCCCTAATTATGCCATGTTTGTTTCGGTAATTTCCACTCTCCGGGTACTGGGCCATCAATAATGTACGTGTTACCTGTCTTGGACGATTCGGGGAGCGCCCCATGGCCTCCCTCACACCCAGGCTCGGCGGCTCCTCGGATGGCCACGCTCCCCACGGCCGGTGCTGGGTCCTGCCCCTCAGCACCCTGCATCGTATGCCTCTGTGATATTAAAAACCATCGCCGGGCAGAGTGATGAGGAGTTACAAGTCGGATTTGATCCTGTGGTTGGGGTCCTGCAGGGTGCGTGCTTGGGTGAAGCGTGCTGCACAGGGTCACCACCCCTTGACTGATGGGAAAGAAGTTGCTAGCACCTTGTTCAAAGGGTGAAATAAAGCCAGATGTCAGTGGCGCCTGCCTGCCATCCTAGCTGCGTGGGAGGCCAAGATCCGGAGGATCACAGTTGAAGTCTGAGAGACTCCATCTCAACCTAAAGAAGCTGGTGTTGTGGTGTGGGCCTGCTCCCCCAGCTGTGCTGGGAAGGGAAGACTAGGAGGGTGGTCCAGATGCAGGCCCAGGCAGAAAGTAAGACTCTTATCTCAAAAATAACCAGCAGCCGGTGCTGTTGGCTCATGCCTGTCATCCTACCTACTCTGGAGGCTGAGATCTGAGGATCACGGTTCAAAGCCGGCCTGGGCAGGAAAGTCCTTGAGACTCTTTATCTCCAATAAACCACCAGAAAACTGGAAGTGGTGCTTGCCTTGAGCTGAAGAGCTGAGGGACAGTGTCCAGGTCTAGAGTTCAAGCCCCCACAACTGACCAAATGAATTAATAAACAAACAAATAAATAACTAAATAAAAATAACCAGTACAAAAAGGGCTGGAAGCATGGCTCCATAGTACATCACCTGCCTAGCAAGCATAAGACCCTAAACTCAAACCCCTTGCCACCATATATTTTTTTGGGGGGGTCCGGTTGTGGGGCCTGAACTCTGGGCCTGGGTGCTGTCCCTCAGCTCTTCAGCTCAAGGCTAGCGCTCTACCATTTGAGCCACAGCGCCACTTCCGGCTTTTTTCTTTTTGCTTATGTGGTGCTGAGGAATCGAACTCAGGGCCTCATGTATGCAAGGCAAACGCTCTACCACTGAGCCACCTTCCCAGCCCCAATGCCGCCACATTTTTAAGAGTGAAAGAAGCTGGGCACTGGTCATCCTAGCTACTCAGGAGGCTGAGATCTGAGGATCACAGTTCAAAGCCAGCCCAAGCAGGAAAGTCTGTGACACTCTTTAATAAACCACTAGAAAACTGGAAGTGGCTCTGTGGCTCACGCGGTAGAGCGCTTGCCTTGAACTGAAGAGCTGAGGGACAGCGCCCAGGCCCAGAGTTCAAGCCCCACAACCGATCCCAAAAAAAAGAGTGATATAGAAAAGGCCAGGATGCCCTCCCCAGTGGCAGCTCCGCCTTCTGTCCTCTACAGAAAACAACTGCGCGTGTGCATGCACAGCCTCCAAGAGTGACACCCGGCTGCCCAGGTCCGGTCTAGTCCCCTCGGCTCCATACGCTGCCAGGAGTCTGACTGCGTCTGGAAAGGCCAGCCCCAAGGCCTGCGGACAGGGCTCCCCGGCTCTCCTTGGGGGCCTGTCGGTTCTAGATTCCCCTTGCACAGCTGTGTGCTGGTGGGAGAGAGGTTTCCTGCCTCTCCCCCCTCTCCCCTCCCCAAAAGCTTCCATGCCCAGCTCTGGGCCTGGCCCTCCTGACTGCGTTGTGGGTGAGGATCCGGTGCAGGGGCTGCCCTGGGGCCCCGTTAGCTCTGAAGCCTTGGGCACCGGCGCTGGCCTCTCCGTAACTCTTCCTGGCTTGTAAAATGGGGACAAGAGGAAAAGCCCTCCGGGGAGGAATCGGGTGTTTGCAAGGATGAGCTGCAGATGGCGCCGGCCCTCGGGGGACGGCTCCAGCTGCGTGTGCCGAGGCGCACCAGCGGTCCCTGTCCTCGGGAGACGGGTTGCCGGGTCCTGAGTTTGAGGCCCACCTAGGCTATGCAGTGGCCCCCGATCGTCCCCCACCCCGTCAGCCACGTGGAAGGGAGGCGCGGCCTTCACAGGTGAGACCCCGCGCGCCAGGCCCGGCACACGCAGATCAGATGTTCAGGAGCGGGCAGTCAGCGGCACCTCCCCGGCTGCTCCAACCGCGGCCGTGGGCTGTGCTCCGCCGCCTTCCGCTGCCTTCTCTCTCGACTCTGGGCTGCCAGGTGCTATGTGGCTCCAGCCTCAGCTCCAGGTGTGCCCTGTCCCACCTCTCCCGTCATGGCGCCGTCAGTTGAGCTCCGGGCCCCGCTGCCCCAGGTGGCTGGAGCCGTATCTGTGATGACCCGGCCCACGCGAGGCCAGAACCAGGCCTCCAGCCCAGGGCCTCTGGGTGACGGGCGGGCAGGTGAGCCTGGGACTCTGGGACTTAACTCTGCCCTGTACACCCCCCAGTGCTGCTTCTGGAACTTCGGGGCAGGGTGGGGGTGGGCTGGAGTGCCGGCTCTTCCCGGGGCTCCTGGGGGTGGATCCCGCTCTCCTGGGAGCCCAGCCACTTTGGCTGTCCAGGCCAAGGGCAGCTGGGCCTACACGGTGCCCACAGACCAGCCGCAGCCCTCCCACGGCCCCGCCAGGACTTTGTGGATGGAACACGGCCCCTCCCCAGCAGCACACAGCCCTGTCCACACATCTGGGCCTGGGGGCCTTCTGGTGCCGTGGGAGGCCCAGGCCCCAACCTGCCTCCTGCCCCTGCCTCCCGCATCTCCTCCCACCGTGGTGAGCACAGGCAGAGGAGGCTGTAGAAAGCACATCTGGTTTTAAGCAATTCCGGGAACGGTGAAGGAGACGTGCCCACAGCTGCAGGTGTGTGCGTGTATGTGCGCTTGCACGTGTGCATGAGCCAGTCACCAGACGGGGGATTGAACTCAAGGCTGTCACTCAAACACTTGAGCTCCACTTCTGGCTTTATGGTGGTTAATTGGAGATACAAATCTCATGGACTTTTCTGCCCAGGCTGGCTTTGAACTGTGATCCTTATATCTCAGCCTCTACAGTAGCTAGGATTACATATGTATGTTGGTTAGTTTGGTATGGTTTGGTGTGGTGCCAGTTCTGTGCCTTGAACTCAGGGCCTGGGCACTGTCCCTGGGCTTCTTTGCTCAAAGCTAGCACTCTACCACTTAAGCCACAGCGCCACTTCTTTTACTGTTTATGTGGTGCTGAGGAATCGAGCCCAGGGCTTTGTGCATGCTAGGCAAGCACTCTACCACTAAACCATATTCCCAGCCCTGTATGACTTTTTGTTTGTAAGTGTGTAGAATCGGGGCTTAGACTCAGGGCCTGGGTGCTGTCCCTTAGCTTTCTTGCTCAAGGCTGGTGCTCTACCACTTGAGCCCCAGCTCTACTCACAGATTGTCTGCCCAGGCTGGCTTTGAACCATGATCCTCAAACCTCAGCCTCCTGAGTAGCTAGTTGAGTTCCCCGCACCTGGTTGAACTGAGTCGTACCACCACCTCCAGCAGGATCTGCGAGGCTGCAGAAAACGAAAGCAAATAAGTAAATGAATAAATACAAAAAGAGTGGATGGAGGAATAGAGGGGAAGATGGAGCTGTGGAGCCCCGATTGCTAGCAGATGGTACGGGTATTAGGAAAATGAAAATACACGCAGTAAATTTGCTATTCGCCAGTGTTAATTTCTCCTCACAAGGTACAGCCTTCCCTCTGGCCCGGGCCATACCATCTGTGTGTTCATAAAATACATTACAGCAGGATCGAGCGGGCGGCCGCCGCTCCGGGGGCCAGGGCCGGGGGACGCACCTGCCAGATCCCGGGGGTGAGTGGAGCCAAGTGTGGGGGCGGGCTGCTGAGTATCTCCTAGGGAGCCTGCTTTGCGTGGCTGGGGAGATCTAAGTCCGCAGAGGCCCCTCCAAGCCTCCCTCGCCCCTCCCCTAGATCTTTGCAGGCCGGGGCCCTGCCGGCCTTGACCCTGACCATGGTCTGCTGGTAGCGCACCCCTCCCCTGGCCCTTTGCTCATTCCCATCCAGACAGCCCCTTGTGAACCTGCATCCTCTCCCCAGTCGCCTCCCCCTACCCGGCTGCCAGGCTGCTAATTGCCAGCGTGAGGATGGCTTCAAGATGGCCGGGGGTGGGGCACCTCTGGTCAGTTGCCGCTGCATCTGTCATTCGGCCGACACGCATCCCCGCCAACTCTCCGGAGTGCTGACCGCAAAAGAGCAGGCTACACCTGGGGGGATCAGCGCTGCTGCCCGGCCTTGGGGAGGACACAAAGAACCACGCTGTGTCCCGCAGACACAGGTCAGCGCGGTACATAGCTGAGGCTGCCCCTCGTTCCCAGGACCGCTTGGGGTGGGGCTGCCCACTGCTCACGGTGAGACCCCAGGACCAGCTCCTGGAGGGTGAGGGGGCGGCTTGTGTGTCCCTCAGTCCCCCACCCCACCCGCTTAGAGGAGACCCCCAGATTCCAGGAGCTCCCTCAGCTGGTTTTCGTGTCTGGCCTCCGCCCAGGGCTGGCTTTGCAGGAGCTCCTTGGGCAGGAGCGCAGGCGTGCATGCCCGGTCTGCTTGGCTGTGCAGGAGCCGTGTGTCCGGGGCCGGTCACGGACCCGTCAGGTGGGCTGGCAGGCCGGCTGGCGTAGACGTGCATCGGGTGCAGTACCTGCATTCTGAAAGCTTCTGCTGGTATTAGAATCAGAGGAAGCCAGTGCCGAGGGAGCTCCAGGAGGCTCCCTTTCTCTAGAACGCTTTGCCCCCTATTCAGCCAGCCCTGGGGTCCCAGATGGCACTGGGGTGTCTGTGTCACCCTCCTTTTTATAGCTGGGAGAAAGGAGGACTTGTGAGCCACAGTCTCTATGGAAGACAGTCCAGAGACCACGAGTGGGCGGGCTGGAGTCACACAGCATGTCCAGCCAGAGCAGGGACAACTGTGGGTCACTGTGGTGCCTGAACACACCTGTCCTCACCCAGTGCCTGACAGGCTGCTCCCTCTGGGCAGCGGGCCGGGCTCCGCACGGACTCAGAGGCTGACCCACTGCGTGGGCAGCAGCATCATGAGCCTCAGCTTACACTGCGTAAATGGCAGGTGCTAGTGCCCTGGCCAGTACCCGCCATCTCAGCCAACCTCGGGCTCGGCCGCCAGCCTCTCAGGCCTGGAGGACCCCTCTCCCCTGAGCTGCCCGGGCAGAGCGGCCCTGGGCAGGGGCTGCCTGTGGCCTGGCCAGTTGGGTTGCGGTTGACTCCTCTAGGAGAGAACACAGCAGGCCCGGCTCTGCGGTGCCCATCCGCTCAGCAGCCTCGACTTCCCTCCTGGGGGCCTGACACCCGTCATGGAGGGCAGCCTGAAGGCCCCGGGGAGGGAGGTGGGCTTTTTGCTGCTGCCCCTCCTCGTCCCCTGTCCCCCTGGCCCCGCCCCTCCCGGCCGCGCTGGCTCCCACCAGGCTCTGCCCTGTGAGCCAGCACAGCCTGTGTGAATGTCTAATCTCCAGTTTTATTCGCTGGGCTCCAACGCATTTGCATAATCCACATGGTCACCCTGGTTTTAATTGCCTACAACTCTGCAGAAAGATCATGTGGTTAAGTGGTAAATCATAATTAGATAAATAATTGGTTTGGCCACAGCAAGCTGCTTTTGTTACACCTGCCATCTGCTGGGCCCGGTTTTTCTTCTGGCCAGAACAATGCCGCTCTGATGACAGAGAGAGCGCGTCTCCCTCGTGGGGGCCGCGGGGGCTGGGTGGAGGGCCTCGGAAGCAGAGCCTGGAAAATTGCCCGGTTGCTGGGGTCTCTCTCGGAGCAGACGCGCCCTGCACCCGCCATTCATCACCCAGCGTGGTTAATGCATCGGCGGGGCAAATCTGACTCTGCAGGAAAGGGAGGGGGTGCCGGCAGAGGGAAGAGGGGGCTGCAGGGCAGGGGCTGGCGGGGTTGGGGGAGGTGGTGGGCCAGACAGGAGGCAGCACTGGAGAGGCTGGGCCTGCTCCTGAGAGCTGGCAGGGGGCGGTGGGCAGAGGTTGGAACCGCAGACCTCCCTGCCTACCATGGTCAGCTCCTCCACCTGCTCTTCGCTGGAGGCCCATCTGTGAGCCCCGATCTCCAGGGGAATTGTGGGCACTGGGCTGGCCAGGCCTGCCCGGGCACTGCCTGCTCTCACCCTGGGCCTCAGGCCCTGGCCCCCGAGCCTGCTCCCAGCCCTCCTTGGCTCCCGGGTTCAGCCCACAGGGGCTCGGGCCCAGTGCCCGGGCTCCTTGAGATCCGAGGACAGGAAGGCAGGAAGGATGTGCACAGCGCTTTGGGGTGCGGGACACATGCCGCGGGCGCTAGCCCTGCCTGGTCTGGCCACTGGTGCTCACTGCGAGTGCAAATGGCAGAGAAGGCAGGCGTGCCGGGCCCAGCTCTTCACTCCTCCGAGGACCTCCGGCCGCAGCAGCCCCCGCGCCCCCCTCCACCCCGGTGGACCCCATTTCAAGGGCAGTGCCAGGAAGTGTCCTCTCTGTGAGAGGGGGGAGGGAAGGGGGGCTTAAGGCCCTCCCTCCCTACAGGTAGCCCCACAATGCCTGGCTGAGAGCCCCCAGAGCCTCCCACTCCACGTCACATTCTACCCTTCTCCACTGAAACACCGGTTCTATGAGGAAACTTCTAGAACATGTTCACTGTGGCTAGGCCTTGGGAATGTAAGGAAATTTTTTTGTCGGTTGTGGGGCTTGAACTCTGGGCCTGGGAGCTGTTCCTGCACCCTTCAGCTCAAGGCTAGCGCTCTACCGCTTTCTAGTGGTTAATTGGAGATAAGAGTCTCATGGACCTTCCTACCCCGGCTGGCTTTGAACTGCGATCCCCAGATCTCAGTCAGCCTCCTGAGTAGCTGGGATGACAGGCGTGAGCCACCGGCTTGTTAGGAAATTTCTGTTCTGTCCTCCATCACCCATCCATTCACTCTATCCATGCTGTTCTTTCCTTTGCCCCTTCCAGCCGTCATACTCCTTATTTCTTGGTATTTGTCCATTATCTACCTTTCCTTCCACGTATCCATCCATCCCTCTGCCTGTCCATCTACCCTTCAGATGTAAATTTACATTTGTATTTTCAGCTGTCCGCCCTCTGTCCATCCACCTACTTACCCATCCATCCATCCATCCATCCACCTGCCTGTCCATCATGTATGTATCCAGCCCTTCACCCACCTGTCCATCCGTCCATCCATCCATCCATCACTTATCTACCTGCCCATCCATCCACCTGCTTACCCAGCTGTCCATCTCACCCGCCCATTGCCCATCACAGTTCCATCCGTCCTCCAGCGCCTGCACTCGGTCCAGCAGCGAGGTCTCTGCTCGGTGGGCCTTGGCTGCCGTGAGGTGAGGTTTGACACCCTCTCAGGGGGCGTCCTGGCCTCTCCGTGGTCTTGGCCTTCGCTTTCCACGAGCCTTCCTGAGGGACTCGCGGTAGCTGTGCTCTGGGGGCCCTGGTTTCAGACACGGTGTCTCGTTTTCTGTACCCACATGAGCCTCTTGGGCCAAACGCCCCACTCACAGCACGCAGAATTTGGTTATTTTTATAATCTAATGCCGTGCAGTCCAAAATGGTACAAGTAGCTGTGTGGAATTTAATTTAAAAATGTTTTTAAGTTAATTAAAATTAAGTAAGATGAAAAAAAAAAAACCAGTCACTCTGGCCACGTTTCAAGTGCATAGTTAGTGGCCGCGTGGGGCTGTGGTAACTTTTGTCTTCTTTAGGACAAGGTCTCTGCGTAGCTCAGGCTGGCCTCGAGCGCTCTGTCCTCCTGTCTCAGCCTCCTGAGCGCTAGGATTGCAGTCATGTGGCATTGTACCGGCCCCGTGGTCACTTTTCTATCAAACAGTGCTATTCTGAGTTTACTCACGTGGGTTCTGAAATAACACAAAGGTGGGCCAGCCCTTACTGGTCTGAGGATAGATCATTTCTAGATTCTTCTGGTAAGGAGAGGGGGCCAACTTGGGCTTCACACTTAGAGTATCATCTTTGTGATTGGTTCAGTTACTTAATATCTCTGGCTTATAGGGGTGAGGGCTGGGGACATGGGCACCTGGGGGGGTCCCATAGATTCGTAGTATCCTCAGGTGGGGGCTGATTGGTAAAGCCACAACCCTGGAGGTGGCAGGTGGTGAGAACTGCAGGGCTCCCAGAAGAGGCCGTCCAGTGCGTCTCCTTTCTTTCCCCAGCTGGCCGGGCTGCTTCCTCTTTGGAGGAAGGCACGCCGGTGTGGTAGGGGGCCGTGGGGTCCCCCAGGGGTAGATGCCCCTGAGGACCTCTTCACCAGGCCTGCAGGTCCTGCCTGCAGTTCCGGCTTGCCTGGCGTCTGCCCTGTGTCCTGCTTCCCAACCACCTACATTAAGAGCCAACTTTGATCTTTCAGGAATGGCCAGTGTGATTTACAGCTTAAGGAAGCGGGGCTCCACATTGCTGCGCAGGGACAGCTAATCCGCCGGGCCTGGGCGCCAGACTCCTCAGCAGCCCCAGCAAAGGGGTGGGGGGGTGGACGGCTGGATGGGCGGCCATCAGCCACCGTGGCCACCTCTTTGCCCGAGCAGGGAGCTGCGGCCCATGACCTGCCCACGGCTGCCCGCTGTGTCCCCATGGGGCAGGCAGCGGGGAGGCCCTGGTCACCTGGGCATCCACAGCTCTCTGGGCGCAGACCCCCTCCCCTCCTTCCTGCTCCCCCTTAATTATTTTCCTAGGGTGTTGTAAATTAAATCCAGCATCCACGGGAGATGCCGTGGGGAAGGCCTGTGCGCATCTCTGGGCACCGATAGAAGTTGTTAAATGAATAATGCTGACGTCCACCGGGGCCCAATTCTCTCTGAATACTGTCCCCCTCCAGCTGCCCCATCTTCCCGGAGAGATCAGGAAAATAGTAAACACGTCTCATGTTGAGTCCCTCCCCCCCCCCCCCCCCCCCAGCCCCCAGTGCTGCCTAAGTCCTTCAGGGAGAGGCAGGGAGGAAGAAATAGTCGGAGATTAATTTTCAAGAGTCAGATAATGGCGGGTGTTGTTGATGTCACTGGATGTCCTGAAAGGTGGTGGGGGGTCTAGGGCACCCCCGTGGGGGTTGGGGGTGCCGTTGAGAATGTGTTTCTGCCAGGAGGTCCTTGCTAGGGAAGCTCAGGGGGTCCTGGCCACCGAGGGGTGATGTGTGTCCCCCCCAACCCCCGTCTGCTTCCATCTGTGTGAAACCCCCCCACCCCCCGCTTGTCCCCCAGGGATGGGGTTGGCACTCCGGCAGTGGCAGGGCTCTGTGTGACAGCCTTCCGGACGGTCCCCAAGGCGAGGCCGGGTTTCCATCGTCCTCCTGCAGCCTGGCCTCCGTCCGGGCGGCATTTCTTAGGGCAGCCCACCACAGGTGGGAGCAGGGCGCTCGGACAGCCAGAGCCGGGCGGGACTTCCTCAAGGTCACAGAGCAATTTGCTGCCTGGGCCAGGAATAGAACTCCTGAGCCAGGCTGTGCCAAGCCTGAGCTCGAATTGCTGGACAGGCAGGTCTGTGCTGAGGAGGAGGGAGGGAGAGGGGGCTGTGGAGGGGCTGGGCTGTTGTCTGCCTGAGAAGCAGCCAGGCCCGGGGCCTGCATGGGTCCCGGGGAGTGGGGTGTCTTAGCGTGGCTCTGGGGCCCGCCAGGGTCTGTAGGGAAGGCTGTGCATCTACGGGCTGCTTGTCTGGTCACCTGGGTGGGGGTGGGGGAGGGGGACCCTGGGAGCCTCAGTTCCCAGGCCCTGGGAACAGGGGCGCCCGGAGGCCCTGTGAGGCCCCCAGAGGGGCCTGGTCTGAGGCTGCTTCCTCCTCCTCTCCTCCGCTGGGTCGGTTTGGGGGGAAGGAGGAACACGGGCAGCCGTTGCTGGTGGATGTTTGTGTCCTCCTGGGGGGGCTCAGATCGGTTTGCTGGCTGCTTCCGGGGGGGGGGGGGGTTGTGGGGTGGCCAGGAGTGTGAAGGCCGTTTCCTCTCTGCGGCGGCTGCTGGCGGCTGCTCCAGGGTACAAGGCAGGAAGTGCGATGCTGAGGGTGGGGGCGGGGCTTCCACGCTGTCCTAGAGGCCTCCCTGGAGGAGGCAGAGTTTCCAAGAAGCCTGGGCTGTGGGACTCGGGGCATGTGGCAGGGGTGGGGCTGGTGGAGCCAGGCCCTCCGGCCGGAGAGACACAATTCCCAGGGATGTCTGTGTTACAAGTAAGACCCTTCAGGCAGGCAGGGGCTCCCACTCCCCAGGGGAGACCTAGAGGAGTTGTGGAGGAGGAGGAGGAGGAGGGGGAGGAGGAGGACTACGAGGACAATGGGTATGAGGCCCAGTGGCCAAGGAAGAGCAGAGGTGACAAGGGTCACTCAGGGTGTCACGGCCAGGGGACAGCCTCTAGCCAGGCTGGCAGCAAGTGGCCTTTGGTAGGAGGGAGGGATTCCCCTTCTTGGGGAAACAAGACAGAGTTGGAGCAAATGGGAAACTGAGGCACAGATGGGCCGCCAAGGGCCTGGGGTGGTTGCTGCAGTTCTCACGTGGAAATGACTCCAGCCCCGGCCTTTTCCCTTCTGAGTTAAAAAGACGGAAACATGAAGCCAGAGCAAATTGGCGAGGCCCGGGCCCGTCCCCGAGGCTGCCTCTGAGAGTCCCACGTCACAGTGACAGTTTGGATTTTAATGACAGGCAAGGGATAAATAAGATGCATGGGGAAGGAATGGAGGGGCGCAGGTGGGGAGGAGACAGTGGTGCTAGAACTGGGTTCGAGTCCCCACCCCACTGTTCCCGGGCAGGGATGCTGCCCCTGCCCGCTGTGGGACCAACAGGAAGCTGGGGATGGATGAGGAAGACCACGGGGCATGCGATGCCCAAGCCAAGGAGGCGGAGCTGGAGCCAGGGTTACAGGAACATGGCACGGGGTGGGGGTAGGAAAGCTAAGGGCCGGGTGTGTACAGGCACGGCTGTTATCTGGGGACCCGTGAGGGCATGTAGATTTCTGGGGGGAAATCTCTGGTCATGAGCAGGCTCCCTGTCCCACACAGATCTGTCCCCGGGCTGGCTGAGACACCAGGGCAGAAGGAAAGCCCCTCACCTGTGCGCACAGCTGGCTGTCTTTGCAAAGCTGTCCCGTGCCAGGCATGGTCATGCATGCCTGTAATCCCTGCACTTGGAAAGTGGAGGGGGAAAGAGGATCTCAAGCTTACTGCCAGCCTTGACTATATGGTGAATATCCTGTTCTCCAACCCACCCCCTAAAAAAAGGAAGGAGGAAGAGGAGGGGGAAAGAAAGAAAATTAGGCCACTCCTAAGCTGTAGAAGGGACTGGCAGATTCCAGGGTGTCACGGTGTCCTAACCCAGGGGGTAGCGGCGTGCTGATGAGGTTGTCAATAAGCTCCTGGCCTCTGGCCAGGGAGTCCGGTGTCATCCAGGACCCTCCCAGTCCCTGCCTGTGTAGGCCCGAAGCCTGCGTGGCGGGGGGGGGGGGGGGGGGGGCAGGCTGGCTGCTTTGCAGCTGAGCATCAAGGTGGCAGGAGCCGTGCCAGGGCCCCGCTCAGGCTCTCAGAGCTGGGGCAGCAAGGCCAGCCCCATGGAGCGCCGGGGGCAGGGACGGGGGGGGGAGGGGGGGCTGATGTCTCCCCTGGGCCCCTGTGGTGGTGCTGCTGAGAACTCCCACACCCGCTGTGCGCGGCTGCGGGCGTCCGTCAGTCCTCTGATCAACGTGCCTGTGCCCTGGTTAGGACTACATTCCTTTCGTGGCTGAGTAATCTCCCGTCACCCGGGCAGCACGCTCGGCGGCCTGTCGTCCATCCATGCATGGGTGGGGTGGGTGGAGGACTTGTAATGAATCGAGGAGGGTGGGGGCTGGGGGCTACCGGGTTTTAGGAGTGGATCTGCCCCAGACTCTTGCTCCCTGTGTGGGGTGATCAGCCCGCTGCCAGGGCCTGAAGCCTCTGTAGCAGGGCTGTCCCGGGCCACGGGCCTGACTCCTGGAGCTGGGGAAAAGAAGGAAGTCCATGCCCTGGCCTGAGTGACCAGCTCCTCTGTCCTTCGGCCTGGCGCTTTTGAAAAGTGCCTTCCCATAATCTGTGGTTTTATGTGCCGCCTGCCTTCATCTCCCCCTGGCGCCCAACCCCGGCGATTCCGTGTCCCAGGCCCTTCCTGCTTTTAATCCTGCCAGGCCAACAGGGGTGGGGCAGTGACACGCATGCCATCCTCTGGGGCACAGAGAGGGACAGATCTGCCCAGGGCCACACTGGCAAAGCTGGCAACGCCCCGGGGGTGGGCGTGGGGACAACTCTGGGAGCCATGTTTTAAAACTTGCCTTTTAGGACAGGTGTGGTAGTGTGCACCTGTAATCCCAGACACTCTGGAGGTGTGGGTAGGAGGATCTGAGTTGGAGGTAGGAAAAAACTAGAGACCCTATCTCAGAAATAACTACAGCCAAAAGGGCTGGGACTCAAGTGGCAGAGCACTGCCTACCAAATACAAGGCCCTGAGTTCAAGCCCCATTACCACCAACAGAAATGAACAAAATCCACCTTTTAGGAGGAGATGTAAGTCGTCGGGCCACCTGCGTAGCATGTGCTGGGCCCGGGATTCTATCCCCAGCCTTGCCGACAACGTAAGGAATGAATGCTGGGAGCGTCCAGGGACCACTCAGGCTGGGGCCCGCCCGAGGGGCCAGAGGTGGCAGGAGATGGACGACCCTCCCGGGACCCGCGTGGTGGCGAGGGAGGAGGCGCTGCCGGGAGCGGACGGCCCGTGGGGTTTCTAGGCACCTCCTGTGTTAGAACTAAAACTGAAGTACTGTCCGTTGGGAGCAGACAGACAAGCAGAGCTGCGGAGAGCGGTGTTGTGTGTCACTGGCATGGCTGAAGTGCCCAGTGTCTCTGGCGTCCAGTGTGGGACCCACCTTGCCCTGGCCCTGGCGTCCCCCTCCACGCAGGCCCGCCGGGAGGCGGGACTCGGTGAGGGTTCCAGTGTGCTGCCCTTTCATAAACGCCTGCTAAAATAAGGCTCCCGCTTCCCATCACGAGTGTGGCCCGTGGGGAGAGTTGGCCAGGCTCCTCTCCGCTATGAAGAGTGGAGGTGGACATGCCGGGAAATGCACACCTGGCACCCTGCAGCTCTGCGCAGGACGCAGGGCCTGGGAGGGCGGGGCGCTTGGTGAGCTGGGACCAGCCAGGTGCCCGCACAGCTGCTCCCGAGGCCCTGACACGCAGCCAGCCCTCAGCCCCCTCCCCACCCGGAGCCCCTGAAGCCCGGGGTGACCCCCCCCCCCGCCGTAGAGCAGCCACTGTGGACAAGCAGAGCTCTGCCGGCCAGGGCTTTGCTGCGCTTGCTCGGGAGCCTGGGGGTTTGAACTTGACCCGGGGCATGGCTGTCTAGGTCGGTGGGGATTGGCCTGCCTCCCAGAGGTCCTGACAGGAGGCCGAGGGTGGAGTCACCAGTGACAGAAAAGCCCAGAACAACAAACCCCTAGAGGGTCCAAATCCCCCCTCCCCATTCCATCCACCCTTCCCCCTTGGCCTGGCCTCGCTGTATAAACTTTAAAGGTTTTAAATGCAAATATTTCTCTTTTATAGATGGCAGCTGTCTCCAGAGAGCCAGGTTCCTCGCTGCCCAACTTTATTGTCCAATTAGCTTCCCATATCTGGGCACTGGAGAGCTGGGGGGGGGGGGCGCAGGGGGAGGGGGCTCAGCTGGTCTGGAGCTGGAGGCTGTGTCTGGACGCTGGATGGCTGGGGCGGGGTGGGGAGGCCGGGTCTCGGGTGGGGGCCACAGTTCAGATGTCCCGGCTGCCTCGAGAGGCAGGAGTATTCTTCTCCTATTTAGAGACATAAAAGCCGGCAGCCAGGCGCACACAGGCTCCCTTCTTCTCCCCCGGCGGCCCCCTCCCCAGCCGGCGCGCGGCGGCCCCATTCACCATTCACCGGGCTCTGTGGCGCTCACAAAGCAAGGCAATTA
Organism: Dipodomys spectabilis; assembly: GCF_019054845.1. Taxonomy (NCBI): domain Eukaryota; kingdom Metazoa; phylum Chordata; class Mammalia; order Rodentia; family Heteromyidae; genus Dipodomys; species Dipodomys spectabilis. The sequence continues at coordinate 295,324 of NW_024871305.1, read as the reverse complement.
GAATTGAAAATCTATGCAAAACAGCTGTTAACTGATTGTAAAGGAGTGCAGCTGTGTGCGGGGCGCTCCGAGGCCAGGAAGTGAGGTTAAGAGGAAAACTCCTGACACAGCCAAGAGGCTCTGCCAAGCCTTAACCCGTTGCTGAGCTCGGTGCCCTTGAGCCCAAGGCTGGCATCCCATCCGAGATGAATGAGGTGGCCCAGAGACCCCGCCCCCCGTGAGGGTGGCCTGTGTCTGCCTCCCCTGCGCCCTTCTTCCCCATGCTGGACGCTGGCAGCCAGCCTGGGCTGAGGCTCCGGCAGGGCCTGCCTGGTGGTAGGAGATGGGCACCGAGGACAAGGACCCCTTGTCCTTCTTGGGCACCCTGACCTAAGGCTAGGAAGAGAAGCCTGAAATCCCACCAGCCACCGGGGGTCTCCAGGGGAGCCTGCGCCGTCAGTGGGGTCGGGCAGCACCCCAGAGGGGAATGGATTCCAGAGGCCAGATGGGAAGGCCTTCCTGGACAAGATAAGCTTTAAGCCGGGCTCTGAAGAAGGAGGATTTCTGGGCCAGTGATAGAGCCGGGAAGGGAGACACAAGGACAGCTTCGGGGAGACGGCTGGCTGCTCGGCCGAGGTGGCCGTGGGTCACTCCCCTCAATCCAGATGGTTTTTCAGGTGCTGGACAGCCCCCACAGCCCCGGCGGCCTCTTCCCCGCACACTTGTCTTCCTCAGCAGTGAGCAGTGTGGTGGCGAGGCAGGTGGTATCCAAGAAACACTGCCAGGTGTAGCTGCCGAGAGGTCTGGAGCAGGCTTGTATTCGAATTTCTGAGCCCGAGGCGAGTTAATTAACCTTGTCAGGTCTCCCGACTCGTTGGGTAATGGAGGTCACTGGCCGCCGGGGCGCTGAGTGACGGGAGCTGAGCAGCCCCGCACGTGTCAGGTGCCGGGTAAGCCTCTCGCCTGCTCGCAAGTCCCAGTCTCTTCTTCCTCGGCCTACCTCAGATGGGGTGGGGTGCCAGGTGTGGAGAGGAGGGCCCAGGCGGCCGTGTGCGTGCGGGGAGCAGCTGGCGGGGGTGGAGCGGCACCTGCCGGGTTCCTTCAGGCCTCCAGCTGATTGGCCACGCCTGGGCGGCTGCATTCCCGCCGGGGGCCACCAGCCAGGGTGACCTGTGGGGGTCGCAGGCGGGGCCTGTGTCTCTGGGCACCTCCCCCGGCGGGGGGGGGGGGGGAATGGAGGCTGTAGACTAACTACATGGGCCACCCAGATTTCCTGCCACTGCCTCCCAGGGCCCCGCCTGCCACACCTCTAACTGCCTCCGGTGCCCCCCCTTTCCCAGCAGCTCCTTCCCCCTGGGTGGAGATCCACAGCCCCAGGGTGTCTGGTGGGTGCATGGCTGCCCGCCAGCTTTTCTTTCCTCGGGCAGTCCCTCTGGACTGTACCCTACTGCTTCTGAGTCTGAAGGGTTCTGAGCCCCTTGTAGGTTTCCTAGGTCCCTGGCTTTGGCGGGGAGGGGGGGGCTGGAGTTGCTGGGATCTACCTGTCTTTGAGCAGGTTGCCTTCCTGGCCTCCTTCTAATTAGCCTGGCTGGAGCCCGGGGTGCAGGGAGTTCAAGAAGAGGCAGCAAGGGCTCAGGGAGGAGCAATGGTTCAGTGCCCCCCCCCCAGGCCTGGCCTCACCCTTTCCTGGCCAGGCTTCTAGGCAAGTGGGACTGGAAGAAGAGAGGTGGGGGGGGTCACAGCTGTTGAGGGGGAGGAAGAGAGAAAAGAAGGAGGAGGCAGAGAGAGGGAGGAGGGAAGGGGGGAGGCCAGCCTTACCTCCAGTGCGGGGGGGGGGGGGGGGGGGGGGGGGGAGGGGGTCTACCAGCCAGCCCCTGGCCAGGGGTGCGGGCATTAGGCTCTTCCATCCTTGACCCCGGAGGCCTGGCTCCAGGTTACTCACTTCCTAGGGTGGCCAGCTTCTAGCGCCGTGCTGTCCCCTGCCGGCCTCTGGTGGCCGCGGTGTGGAGTCGGCTGCTGCTGCCCCCCTGCGGCCACCGAGCACCGCCAGCTGCCCGCTCCCGGGCTGGGCCAGGCACGGCACTCAGGTGCGCGCTGCCCGCGCCTGACCTTGAGCCCCGGCCTCTGGTCTGCATCGCCCTCGAATGAAAACAGCCCCGGGTGACCCTGTGGGCCGCAGTGCCAGGGTCACCCCCGACGGCCGGGGCCTCCCAGGGTCATACACCCTGAGAACAGCCAGGCCCCCCCCACACCCACCCTAACAGCAGCCAGGGCCCCCCAGGGTCACCCCCCCAACAACGGCCAGCTCTCCTCCCTCGTCACCCCCCCAAGGCACCCCCAGGGTCACCCACGGTTCGTACGGCCGGGGTGCGAGCCTGTGCCAAGAAGTGGGAAGTGGCAGCGGCCCGAAGTGGGGGGACCGGAGCCGGGGCCCGCGGAGGGGGGGGGGGGGTCGGGGTCGCGGGGGGGGGGGGGGGTCGGAGCCGGGGCCCGCGGAGGGGGGGGTCGGGGGTCGGGGCCCGCGGTGGGAGGGGGGTCGGGGGTCGGGACCCGCGGGGGGGGTCGGAGCCGGGACCCGCGGGGGGGGGTCGGGGTCGGGCCCGCGGGGGGGGGGGTCGGGGTCGGGCCCGCGGGGGGGGTCGGCGTTGGGGGCCCGCGGGGGGGGTCGGCGTCGGGACCCGCGTGGGGGGGGGGTCGGGGTCGGGACCCGCGGGGGGGGGGGGTCGGGGCCCGCGGTGGGAGGGGGGTCGGGGTCGGGACCCGCGGGGGGGGGTCGGCGTTGGGGGCCCGCGGGGGGTCGGCGTCGGGGGCCCGCGGGGGGGGGGTCGGGGGTCGGGCCCGCGGGGGGGGGGTCGGGGACCCGCGGGGGGGGGTCGGCGTTGGGGGCCCGCGGGGGGGTCGGCGTCGGGGGCCCGCGGGGGGGTCGGCGTCGGGGGCCCGCGGGGGGGTCGGCGTCGGGGGCCCGCGGGGGGGGGGGTCGGGGTCGGGGCCCGCGGTGGGAGGGGGGTCGGGGTCGGGGCCCGCGGGGGGGGGTCGAAGCCGGGACCCCGCGGGGGGGGGGTCGGGGTCCGCGGGGGGGGGGGGGTCGGGGTCGGGACCCGCGGGGGGAGGGGGGTCAGGGTCGGGGCCCCGCCGCCAGGTGGGGAGGGGCCGCCCCACCCGTTTTCGGTTCTGAATCTCCCGGCGGGGCCAGCGCTTCGCTCCCCGGGGCCCCCCACGCCCGGCCCCCCGGGAACAGATGGACGGGGGGGGGGGGGGTCCCGCCGCGGTCCGGCGGGCGCGGGGCGGGCTGCACCGGGGCAGAAAGTTGGAAGCCGCGGCGCCGGCGCGGCTCCGGGGGCTTCGGTCGCCCCGGGGCTCGGAGGGGGGCGGCCCCGGGCGGGAAGGCGGCCCCGCCGGCAGGGCCTGCCCTTTGACCCCACGCTTCCGGGAGTCCCGGGGGGTGGGCTCTGGGCGGGGGGCCCGGGGGCGCCCGGGAATTGGAGGACGCGCCCTGAGTCATCGGCCGGGCCGGGGTGAGCCGGGGTGCGGGCCCGGGGCGGGGGCGCGGCGGGGCGGCCCCTCCCGCACCTCCCCGGCGCGGCGGGGGGCGCGGCGGCCCGGAGCTTCTCGCCGGTCCCCCGGCGCGGCGGGGGGCGGCCCCGCGGCCTCGGGCGGGCGGGTCTGTCGCGGGCTCGCGCCCCCCCGGCCTCGGGGTCTCGCGGGCTCGGGCGCCCCCCCGCGCGCGGGCGGGGCGGTGTCTGCGCCGCGGCGCCCGTCGGTGCGTGCGCCCGCCGGTGTTTGCGGCTGAAACCCGACACCTCCCGCGGGCGGAGGTCGGGGGGGCCGGGCGCCAGCCCGCGGCCGGAGTGGGCGGCGTTGCGCCGGGGTGTGTCCTCGCGGCGGCGACAGCAGCAGGTGTTTCTTGGCCGGGGCCCCGGAAGCTCCACCTCCCCGGCGGGCCCGAGCCGCCGCCGCGCAGCCCCGGCTGAGACAGGCAGTTTAGACAAACACCGGGCGACGGCGGCTCCGGCATGCGGCGGGCGCGGCGGAGCGGCGGGGGCCCCGGCATGAAAGGTGAGCGCGCCGCGGGCCTCCCCCGCGCCCCGGGCCTCCCCGCGCGCGGGCCCCGCGGGGGCGGCCGCCGACGGCCCCCGCACAACTTCCCCCGGAGCGCGCGGCGACGCGAGCGGCGGGGCTGGCGGGCGACCCGGGCCGCCCTCCCCGCCCGCGGCGCCGCGGGGCGCCCGGCAAACTTTGCGGCCGGGGTGGGGAGGTCCCGCCGCTGGGGTCCGCTCTCCGCCCCCCCCCGGCGAGGGAGGCCGCGGGATCTCGGGGCGCCCCCCTCCCCCCGGCGCCTCCGGCCCCCCCGCGCCCCGCCGTCCCTTGGGAAGGGCGCGCCCGGGCCCGCCGCCTCCCCCGCCCCTGGAAGATGGCTGCCCGGCTGGAGGTGGAGGCGAGGGCACATCCGCCGCCCCCCCGCCCGCGCGGCCTTCCCCTCCCGGCCCTTCCTGCTCCGCCTGGATGCGCCTCCCCGCCCCCCGCTCCCGGCCGCGCTGCCGGCGCGGAGCGGCCGCCCGAGTGGAGCCGATTCAATTAGATCGCCGCGCCCGCGACACCTCGCCGCCCGCCGCCGCCGCCGCCGCCGGCTAATTAAGTCCCCGCGGGGGCGGGGCGGCGCCGCGACCCCCCCCCCGACCCGCGCGCCCTCCCTTCCGGCCCTTGCGCCCCCCCCGCGCCTCCCCCAGCCCTCCCACCCCGGCCTTGAGCTTCACTCACCCTCTCCCCCCACCCGGCCCTGCGCCCCCCTCTCCCGTCGGTCTCCGAGCGTCCGCCCCCCTCCCCCCCGCCTTGAGTCCCCCCTCCCCCCGTGCCCGGGTCCTGATCCTGATCCCCCCTTCACCTCCCTGCCGGGCCTTGCGCTCTGCCCCCCCCCCCCGCGTCCCCTCCCCCGTGCGCCCCCCCAGCTCAAGCCTGTGCGCTCAGCCCGGGCCGGGCGGGAGCCACGCGGGACGGGCCGGGGAGCACCTGCCGCCCGTGGGGTCCGGGGCTGCGCCCAGCCAGCCTTTTGTCTCAAAGTGCGTGTGTTTTAAACCCGGGGCCCCGGCCGGGCTCCTGCGCCGCCCTGGGGCCACACATGTGGGGGCTGGACAACAAAGCGAGCCCACAGATGAAGGGGGGCGGAACAAAAGGCCCAGCGCCCTGGGAGGGAGCCTTCCAGCCCCTCCGAGCCGGGCCGGCCCTGCGCCTCCCGGTGACCTAGGCCCCAGCACTGAAGTGTTGCTCACCGTGTTTTCTCTGCCGCCTCCGCCCCCAGGCCGGGAACCTGAGGCGGCCGCAGCTGGGCTGACTCAGCCCGGCCACAGGTGAGGGGCCGCCCGTGTCACCTCGCCCCGCCCGGTGGGCTGGGGAGCCCCGGCTTGGGGTCTTGGCACCTCTCAGGAGGTCACCCCTGACCTCCTCCGGAGGCGGGGTGTCCCTTGGCCCGCAGCCTGCCTGGTCTGGTCCCTGGGCTGCAGCCAGGACAGGAGTGGGGCGGGGAGCCGGGGCTGGAGCAGGCCCTGGTTTTGACACTTGGACTTTTTTCTTCCCCTGGAGTCTGGGGTGGCTGGGTCAGCCTGGGGGAGGGGGCGGCTGGGGGCAGCCTGGGCGGGGGGCTGGGGCAGCCTTGGGAAGGAGGTGGGAGGCCTGTCCTGGCTCTAGGCAAAGTTCTGTCACCCACAGCCAAGCTCTGAACCGCGGAAGGCCCGGGGCAGACCCAGCCTCCGCAGTGCAGGCCCTGACCTGTTGGGGGCAGCTTTTCCGATCCCAGCTTGTTGTTGAGAAGAGGGGTTTGTAGACCTCTTAACTTGGTGTGTTTCAACTGCTGATCACAGGCCTTTCCAAACCCACTTAAGCTACATACAGCCTCCAGGTGTGAGGGCCCAGCCTGGGGCGCTTCAGAAGTTCCTAGTTGGGGTTCATGGCCCTGGTAGGGTCGGACCCGGGCTCACAGGCCGGGCACTTTGGCACAAGGGCTCCCACAAGGGATGGCCCCTTTCTTTGGCAGCCTCTGAGCTTTGGCACCACTGCCTCCTCTGCCAGGCCCTTGGCGGTGAGCAGCTTCCCTGTCTCTGGAGGAAGTTCAGGGCCGCAGACCCTGAGGCCTCTGTGGTTTTGGAGCTGAAGCCTGGCCTTTGGCTGGGCTCCACATCTCTGGCCAGGGGGAGGAAAGCCAGGTTAGCACAGGCGTGGTGGACGGGCCTGTGCCTTCGGAAGGAGACCCCCTCACCCCCCAGCTTGGCCTGACCCTCAGCCCCTGGCAGGGGCCAGCTGTGGAGGGCGGTGCCTGGTCTTGCTCTCCTGGAACAGGAGAGCGCAGGTGAGCAGGACCCGGCTGCCACTTTTTTTTTCCCCCCTTGCCCCCAGGAACCCGCAGGGGCTTGCGAAGTCAGCTCAGCTCGCAAGGCCGGTTTTTCCTGGCCCCATGGAAGCCGTGGAATTCCCAACCTGGGTTACTCAAAATCCAAAGCCTGCCAGGCTGGATGGGAGCCCTCTTGGGGTAGCATGTTAATTACCTGTGTTGTGGCAACAGCAGCGTCCTCCAAAACCACAGGGCTATGTGAGGCCTCCCCCCCCCTCCCTGCACGGGAGAGCTGTGTTTAACCTGCAGAGATCCGTGTTTCAGGTGACATTTCAGCCTGACGCCTGTGCCTGTGCCGCAGCCCCGCCGTCTTGCTTTAATTTTCTTCCTCCATGGAGTCTCAGATCTCCACGGCCCAGCCAAGTGCGGCAGGGGCCTCGTGCTGCTGGCTTCACTTCCCCACCCTGGCCTTCCTCCCTGGCCCGGGCCACAGCCTGGGAGGTGACGTTTCTGAGTGTTCCTGTCAATGAGAATTTATTGAGCGCCTCCTCTGAACCCAGCCGCGCGCCGCGCTGCTGGGAGGTGTACAGACAGATAAAACAGGAGTGCGTCCAAAAGCAGCCCTTTGCATGTCTGCCAAAATGCACGCTCAGGGGCCTTTTAATCTTGCTTCTGCAGCTCCTCTCCCCTCCAGCCTGCTCAGACACACGCAGCCACACTCTCCGTTCTCTGTTTAGCCAGGCCCTGTCCTCACGGGCTGCCCCTCGCCCCGAATTCTCCTCCTCCTGGTGCCTGTTGTCCCCAGGGTGCCCCCCCCCATGGGGGAAGTGAGAGCTGCAGCGGTTCTGGGAAGGAGGCCAGCCTGATGGAAGGGGCGTGTAGGCCGGGGGGCCAGGGCTGAGGGTGGCCTCAGGGTCCGTCCCCAGCTGCCAGGGCCAGCAGGCTGAGGCTGAGGGCCTGCAGGCCTCCCGCGGGACCCAGAGCTTCGGGAGGGGGAGAGTCTTTTGTTTTCCTATTACAATAAAAGTGGTGCTGGGGGGGGGGGTCGCAGTCCCGGAAGTCAGATGAGGAGCACATGTGTTTTGGGACAGTGTCACTCCTCCCTCATTGCTCTCTTCTGCTTTTTGGTGGTGGTGGTTTAGTTCTGTTTTTGTTTTGCCAGTCCTGAGGCTTGAACTCGGGACCTGGGCACTGTCCCTGAGCTTTTTGCTCAAGGCTGGTGCTCTACCACTTGAGCCAAGTGCCCCTTCCAGCTTTTTCTGTGTATGTATGTGGTGCTGAGGAATTGATGCGTGCTAGGCGAGCGGTCTACCATGGAGCCTGTTTTTTAACTGGTGAGGCAGTGTGGGAGTGGGGGCTTCCACCCCAGGGCTGTTACTTGGCTGCCTGCTGGGGCAGAAACTGCAGATACACAGGCCTTGTCTCTGACCAGCAAAGTCTAGGCCCCTGGGGCAAGAGATCCTGGGACCTGGGCATCTGCCCTCTCTCTGCCCCCCCCAACCCCCCCCCCCCCCCCGCCCTGGTGGCAGTGGTGTGTGGCTAGAGGCTTCACCGGCCAGGAATCCATGGGGAAGATGGCTTGGGGGGAAGGGTTCCGTTTCTGCCACCCTCCCCCCCCTCCTGGGGACTTCTGTTCTGGCCAGAGGAGGAGGGGGGAAGGCAGTGGGTATGGAACCCCATCCCACCCGGTCTCCTGCGGTCCAGACCGCCCACGTGTGTTCCAGCCCTTCTCGTGCAGGGCTCCTGGCACAATTGGAGCTGGCTGAGCCTGTGGTTCTGTAGCTGGTGCCTCACAGACCGAGAGCTGGGCATCGGGGCCCTGTGGGGCTGGGAGGCATGCCCGCACTTGCACACGGCGGCTCCGCTGTCCTCTGCTCCTCTCCGCCCCACATGCGGCCTCAGCTCCCACTGTCTGCTGTAAGGGTTTGGTTTGGTTTTGTGCTGGTGCTGGGGCTTGAACTTGCGGCCTGGACGCTGCTCTGCTGTTCCTTATCCTTGTCGCTCAAGGCTCTCAGCGCCACCTAAGCTGTACGCTCTGCCCCTCGGTCCCCACCCAGGGCACAGCACCTGGCCCGGCCCTGGAAGGATTTCAGGGCTCCGTCCTTCTCCCTCCTGGTAGTGTTTGGCCTGGGGTTCCCCAGTGTGGAATCGGCCATGCTGCCTCTCCACCAACGGGCTGCCTGCCAGGTGCCCCCCCCCCCCCGCGCGGGGGTGCACACAGCCCAGGGCTCCTTTGAGGGCTGTGGATTTTATTTGGGGTCTGGGCCTGGGGATGAGTTTGAGCAGCCCGCCCCTCCCCCAGCCCTTCTTGGGCTGAAATGGTGGGTCTGTGGCCGTAGGCAGCAATAAAAGGTATCGACCGGTGAGCTTTTGGTTGGAGCCGTATTGATGTTGGACAGGTTAAGCCGTCCCGAAGGAAAACCCACGTGTCAGGCTGAGGAGGATGTTACTCGTAGAGCGGGGGCAGGATGGGCAGGAGGGCCTCCTCAGGGCCTCTCCCCAGCCTGCGCTCTTCCAGTACTGAAGGGCTGGGTCCTGGGCACGCCTGGGTGGGGCAGGAGTCTTCCCCAGCTGCCACCCACATAGGTCTAGAGATGGGGTCCAACTCGCTTTCTGCCCAGAGGGACCCCGCCTCCCACCGCCACAGCTCTCCTTCCTCAGGAGGCCCTGGCCAGCAGGGAGGGGCGCGCTCCACCTAACACTATCCCCAAAGAAGCAGCCTGTGGGACAGAGACCCAGGCCCCAGGTCCCCGTGGAAACTGCCCCCTCTCTGTAGCTCAGGGCAGGATCCTGGCTGGCATGAGAGGAGGGCCCCTGTGTGTGTCTGTGCGCGCGCGCGTGCGTGCGTGTGCATGTGCTAATACTAGGCCTTGAATTCAGATCCTGGGCGCTCCCTTAGCTTGATCATTTAAAGCTGGTGCTCTACCACTTCAGCCACAGCCCTACTGGCCTTTTGCTTGTTAATTGGAGATGAAAGTCTCATGGATTTTCTTGCCCAGCTGCCTTCAAACCATGATCCTCAGGTCTCAGCCACCTGAGGAGTTGGGATTCTCAGGGCAGGTCGGCCCCGCTCTCCAGCTTGGTTGTCATGGACATGTACGCATCTGTGAGGGGGTTTTTGTGACGCTTGTGGGTGGTTCTCTTCCCGTTTTTCTGATGTTGCACAGTTCAAGTGCTCCTCTGGGTAGCTGCTTTGGAGAGGATGTCCCCCGCTGTGGTCTGGTTGGGGATGGTTATTTGTGCTCAGAACCTGTCCTGGGCCCCACTCAGCCCGAGGACCCTGAGCAGTAGGGACCTCGTAGCGTGGGGCAGGGGGGTGCTGAGCTAGAGTTTGCTGGGGAAATGGGAGGGAGACCTATGTGGTCCTCCTCAGCACCCTGACACCCAGGCCTCCCCCCCCCCCCCCGCCCTGCCCATTGAGCACAGCCCTTCCTGCACTGCCAGGAGCCTGGGTGTCTGGATGCTAATCCTGCTCCATAATCCACTCTGTTCCAGGGAGGGCTCTTAACACATAGCTGGAACCCCTAGGATCTTGCCCTCCTCTTAATCCCCACGTGCCTGGTGGCCCACAATTCATGAAAACCGTGGAGACTGTGGAAATCAAACATGAGACCTTGAGCTGGGTCTGTGTTGGGGCAGCGCTGTCTGGGGCTCCCTGTGCCAGGTGCCCGGCCGGGTGTCCACCCCGCAGAGGGAGAAGCTGGCTCGTCCCGCTCAACGCTGACTGGCTGGTGCCCTCTTCCTCCAGTGCCAGGGTTCTCCTGCTGGGGCCTGGGAGGCGGGCTGGGGTTCCTGGAAGTTCCTGCCACACGTATAGGTCCTGCTCCCCCCTCTGTGCCGGCGGGACTGGTGCTGCTGAGCGGGGAGGCTGGCACCGGGGAGGCTGGCACCGGGGCAGGCGGGAATCCTCGACGCCCTGAAGCCGTTTTGCAAGCGTCTGTGCCCTGGGGCCCACCACGCAGATGTGTGGTCTCTGTCCAACCCCGCGCTCAGACCCCGGGAGGGAGGTTCTCTCCTGGGCCTGTGAGCTCCGGAAACGGGAATGTTCCGCCGTGTGTTTCAGAGAGAGGGCCTTGCTGCTAACTTGGAAGCGCTGTGAGAGCCGGGGACGCTTTTGTGGCTTGATGGCTGTTGTACAATTTGGGGCCAGTCCCAGCTTCCGCAGCCTGGCTCTGCTTGACGCAGACCGCCTTGAGGCCAGCGTGTGGACGCCCTCCTGGCCTTCCTCCCACATCCACCTCTTGCTAGTTGAGCAAGGAGTTTAGCCTGCCCCCCCCCCCCCCCCCCCCCCGCATCAGGGCTGGGACTGTGGTGGTAAAGACCCCGAAGCTGCCTGGGGACAGGGGCCAGCCAAGGTGCTGGCAGGATTGGTTGGTGGTTTTGTGGCTTCTGAAACTTTAGGAGAAATTGAACATGGATGTTGTGACTTGAAAACCCAGTTTTAAAACGCTGCCTGCAGATTTGCTTCTCGGGCCAGGCATCCACAGGTCTCCGTGCCAGCCGCCCACGGAGCCCGGCTTGGCCTTCAGCCAACTTTTCTCTGCCCTGTCATAAAACTGGAGAGCCAAGCCAGGCGCCGGAGGCTCACGCCTGTCATCCTAGCTACTCAGGAGGCTGAGATCTGAGGATCGCGGTTCAAAGCCAGCCCGGGCAGGAGAGACCGTGAGACTATCTCCAATAAATCACTAGAAAACTGGAAGTGGTGCTGTGGCTCAAATGGTAGAGCGCTTGCCTTGATCTGAAGAACACAGGGACAGCGCCCAAGCCCAGAGTTCAAGCCAAAAAACAACCAAACGACCAAAAAAACACCCCCAATACTCAGGCAGGTGCTGTGTGGAGGTCACATGGTCACACGGGACCCTACCCAGCCACCTACCCAGCACCTCACGCCGCCCCAGATCACCAGGTTCCCGGCTCAGCTGGGGCCACAGCCTCTCCAAGAGAGGGAAGGCCTGTCCGGACCTGGCCCCCAGCCCCCGATGCTCTGAAGAGACCGGCCCCTCCTGTCCTGCCACCGCTCTCGAGCCTTGTGGTCTTGGTTGCTGCCCTGCTTCTCCAGTAGCTCCCTGGAGCTCCACAGGCGGAGACGTGTGGATGCGGCCTGGGCACTGAGACTTAAGCAGTGTCCTTTGGTCTTCCTCTGGTCGGATGAGAGGGCCGGGCCCCGACCCTGGTGGCCTCTGGCCTCCATCCCATGGAAATTTGGAGGCTGGTGTCCATCCCCCGGGGACGTCTGCAGGAGGCCAGCAGCACCCACTGAAAGGCCCCTTTGTGCCTGGGCGAGGCCGGCAGGTGGCCTGGTTGGCATGCTGTCTCCAGCGGCCGCCCGCTGGGGACCCCTCCCCGCGGGCAGTGCCGGCTCTTGTCCTCCTGGGCCCGCCCCGCTGGCCTCTGCCCCCTCCTGGCGGCTGCAGCGGCCTCAAGCCGGCTGCTGTCGAGCCCTGATTTCCACTGCTGCTCAGCAGCGGTGCTGTGCCCTGCACCCCCACTAGAGGGCCGGGCCGGCCCCGATGGGAGCCACACCCTCTTCAAGGCTCCTGCCCCTCCGCGCAGCCTCCCACGCCACCTTCTGTGTCCTGCCGCAGCCTCCTCCAGGCACCCCGAGACCGGCAGCTCCGTCCCGGGGGACAGTTGTAGGTGACCACAGAGCAGGGGACAGCAAGGCCCCTGCCCAGCCTGGCTCCTTTTGATGTGGATGACTTAGGGGGTCTGCCGTGGGGAACACGCAGGGGGGCCTGGCGGCGTGGGTCAGCCGCGTGCTGCTTCCCGCTGACCTTCCGCTGACGTGCGCCCCCTCAGCCCCCCTGTCACAGCCCTGGACCCTTGCCGCCAGCCTTGACCTGGCCTCGGCGTTCCTGTCTTGCCTCTGGCTGTGGGGCGCTCCCTCTCCCCATCCCCACAGCCCCCACAGCCCCCCACCCCCCGCCTTGCACGGCAGACACTTAGAGTAATTGCGTCAAATGTTGCTGCCATCTGTTGCCTGACTTCTGTCCCTCACCTCTACCCGCCAGCCTCTGGGGCTCCCTCTCCTGGCCTGGGTGCCTCCGTGGAGGGCCGTCAGCCTGGGGCAGCACACCGGCGTGGTGTGGCCCTGAAGGTGCCCCGCCATCATGGGGGGGGGTGGCAGCCCCACGGCTGGGTTCCTTATCGGGGAGGCGTTGCTTCCTGTCCTGCCCCGCCCCCACGGTTTCCAGCAGCGGCTGCCCAGCCACCTGCTGCTGCTTGCTCTCTTCTGGCTCGGGGTCAGGAGCCCAGGGGCCCGAGCTTGCTGCCAGGCCAACGGCTCGGCCTGCTGGTTCCCTGGGGCATTCGCTTGGGAGTCCCGGGGGGCCGGGAGGCGCTGGGGCTCCGCTCAGGCTTCCCATCTCTCTGAGACCCGGCGTCAGGAGCCCTCCCCCCCCCCAAAAAAAAAATCTGCTGTGCGGCAAACATGATGATGAATTTGCTGTGGTGGCCCTGTGCTGCCGCCACGTCCTGCAGCAGGGTGACCCCAGCCTCGTCAGTGGCAGAAAACATCGCCCCTTGGGGCTTTAGGGCTGGAGGAGGGGGCCACACCGAGGCTGAGCAGGGAGCAGCCTTGACTTGTGTGTAAACACGTCTTTCTACGGTGATGAAAAATAATTGGGGAGGGGGGTTGATGGGAGAATCTGGGTCCTGGTTTGGGGGGGGGGGCTGTGCGGGGGGGGGCGGCTGCGGGGGAGGGGCAGGTTGGTGCTTGAACTGGGACCTAGCAGAAAATTGATCTCTGCTATTAGCTTGTAATTACAGCGCGGGGAGGGAGCGGCCCGAGGCCTGGTGCGTGAAAGGGAGCGGTAATTACGGGATGGCAGGGGGAGGCGGGGCCGGTTAATGCTGGTGGCTGCGGCCCTGCTTCATTGTGGAGGAGGGGAGAGGAGCCACTCACCCTGCCGGGGAGAGGGAGGGGGAGCCGGAGAGGGAGGGGGAGCGGGTCAGGGCTGTGTTTCCCTGGCCAGATCCCAGCTGTGCGGGCTTCTTCTGGTTGGTTGGTTTTTCTTACCAGCATTGTGCCTCCTTGACTGGATCAGAAACCAGGGTTTGGGGAAGGGTGGGGGGGTTGCTGGAGGCTTTGCACTGGGGGCTGGCAGGAAGGCCCCACTCACCCGGAAGGTCGTGACGTGGCTGTGTGTGAAGTGGGCACTGGGCCATTTTGTCCACAGGGTTTCTCTCTGGGCTTGGAAGCAGCGGGGGTGGGGGGGTGGGGGGGGGATCCTGGTCCTTTGGTGTGAGGTGGTGGAAGAGGGCCAGCCCTCCCCCCACGCTTGTTTTCTGCTGAACCCCAGCAGGGGCTGAGCTGTGCAGGGAGCCTCCAGCCCCTGGCCTCATCCATCACGGGCCTTCCTGCTGCTCTGCCTCTCCCAGGCTGTTAGGATAATGAATTCACAGAGCTGAGCGTGCACACTGGCCTCCGAAGTTAATAAATACCTCTCTAATGAGGGCTGGGCGCTGCTGCCCTGGCCTCCCAGGGTCTCTGTCCCCTCCCGCCCGGGCCAGCTGTGACAGCCTCTCCGGGCAGCACCTGACTAGAGGATGTCTCCCTCCTGTCTTCTCGGGGGACTGCAGGCGCGGCCCTGATGCAGGGGGGCGAGGCCCTGCCCGCGCACCACGGGCCGGGGTGACAGTCCCCCCTCCCGTCCCGGGCTGTCCTGCCCCTGCCCGCCTGGCCCATTGGAGGAGCCGTGCTAATTTTAGATTCCCCTAATGAAGTCGCTCGCTTGGAATTCTATTTTGGGTGTCCTGACATCAGCAGAGCGGCTTGCCAGGTCCTTGAGCACACCGACCCTGGCGGGGTGCTGGCTCTGGGGCCCCAGGGCCAGAGCTGCTGGTAGCCTTGCTGCGGGTGGGGGGGGGGCTGTGAGCCGCGGGAGGTGCCCTCCCCGGACATGGAGCCCAGCTCCGTGCTGGCCGCTCACCCCCACTCCCCTTCCCAAACCTGGGTCCTGCTCTTGGATCAGGAGGGGCAGAGGTAAGAAGGACAAGTCGCTCCTAGGTCCTCTGTCAGCTGGAGCATCTCGGCCTGCTGGGGGTCGTGGCCTCTGCTCCCTGGTCCTCGGGCTGGGACGCGCCCCACATCCCCCCTTGTAGCCCTGTGTTGTGGCACTGCGTGGTGTGGGCTGCAGTTGTCGGAGCTGGCTCTGGTGTGGAGTGTCTGCATCCCGCCCAGGCCCCAGCCTGCCCGTGGAGGGGTGCTGGCTCTGAGGGCCCCGGGCAGGGTGGCTGGGGCCTAGCTGGCGTCAGAAGGAAGGAGGGACAGCGCAGAGACTGCTGGTCAAGGCGGAAGGTTATTTGCGCGGTGGTCCGGCCTCTGCTTGGGAACGCGTCCCAGGCAGCCGGCCCCACACAGTCAAGCGCCCTGAGCGCAGCCACCCGCACAGCAAGCTGCGTCGGCCTCTGGGCCCCTGGGCCGGGAGGGGTCCTCCAGGGTGATGGGCAGGGACAGCCAGCCTGGGTCTTCAGTCTGGTGAGGCAGGGCACCCATCCGGGTCCCGGCATGGGCACTGAGGGCTCCGTGCCGAGTGGGCTGCAGGCTTTGGGGGTTCAGGAGAGCATGGTGGGGCAGTGGTGGACCCTCAGCTGGCCCGGGGGCCTCCTGGTCAGCACTGATGGCTCTGTGGACCTCAGTTTCCTTTTTGGTAATGGGGCAGCAGGGTGCCGGCCTCCTGGCGTGGGCCGTGCGAAACTCGCCAGCCCCTCTGTGCGCCTCCTCCTCACCCCAAGGCAGTTTACCCCGCGTCTTCCTGTGCTCTGAACGTGGACTCCGTTGGGTCTCCGCCAGCACCCTTGGGCGTGGGGCCCTCTGTACCTGCCCGGCCAGTAGGCGCAGGCCCGCGCCTTTGGGTATGGAGTTCCGGGTCCGAGGCGCCTCGGTGCGGCTCTGTCTGCTCCTGCCCGCCCTGCGTGCGGGTCCGAGGCACCTCGGTGCGGCTCTGTCTGCTCCTCCCCGCCCTGCGTGCGGGTCCGAGGCGCCTCGGTGCGGGTCTGTCTGCTCCTCCCCGCCCTGCGTGCGGGTCCGAGGCGCCTCGGTGCGGGTCTGTCTGCTCCTCCCCGCCCTGCGCGCTGCCCGCGGCCCGGCCGCTCTGCTCGGCTCTGTCTGCTCCCCCCCGCCCTGCGTGCCGCCCGCGGCCCGGCCGCTCTGCTCTGGGTGACCTGCTTCTTTTCTTCCTGTTTCAGGCATGAGCCATGAGCCCAAGTCCCCTTCTCTAGGGATGCTGTCCACCGCGACCAGGACCACCGCCACCGTCAGCCCCCTCACTCCCTCTCCGCTCAATGGCGCCCTGGTGCCCAGCGGCAGCCCGGCCACCAGCAGCGCGCTGTCGGCCCAGGCCCCGCCGTCTTCCAGCTTCGCTGCTGCTCTGCGCAAGCTCGCCAAACAGGCGGAGGAGCCCAGAGGTAAGAGGCGCTGCTGGCCCCGCGGCGCCCCCTCCGGCCTGGCCCACACCCAGCCGGTGTGGTGATGGGAGAGGCCCCGGCCGCGTGATCCACGGCACCTTCTCGCGTGGACACGCTCCCAGCACCTCCCGCCGGCGCGAGCCCACGTCCCCCGCTGTTCACCTCGCTGCACCTCTGCTTCACTCTGTGCTTCCCGCCCTGAGCCCTGCCTCAGCGCTGCCGCGTGCCTGCGTGTGTGCGTGCGTGCGTGCGCTGTGGGCCACAGGAGCTGGAGCCAATTCTGGGGGTGCAGGTCCTGCCTCTGTGGGTGACCTTGGGGGTGCTGATCGTGTCTGTGATTTGGGGTACTGGTCCTGCCTCTGTGGGTGACTCGGGGTGCTAGTGCTGTCCGTGATTTGGGGGTGCTTGTCCTGTCCTGTGTGATTTGGGGTGCTTACCCTGTCCTGTGTGATTTGGGGTGCTTGCCCTGTCCTGTGTGATTTGGGGTGTGCATCCTGTCCTGTGTGATTTGGGGTGCTTGTCCTGTCCTGTGTGATTTGGGGTGCGCATCCTGTCTCGTGTGTGATTATTTGTGGCGTGCTGTCCGGGTCCCTGGCTCTAGCTTTAGGGGTCCTCTCGGAATCCGCGGGCTGCATCGCCCGTGGCAGCTGTTCCAGGGCCGCTGATGGCGCAGACGCACCGGGAGACTCGGGCCTTTGGGTTCTGGCCACGCCTCCCCTGCATTCTTTTCGTGCTCTGGGGTTCGGAGCTAGGGGATCCTGGGTGCCCATGCTTGCCATCTGCCTCGTCCTAAAGCTTCAAGCTGAGAGTCCTGGACTCCAGGGCGTGGGGAGCCCACAGGCACCGCCCCACGCACAGGTGCTTGGGCTTCAGTGGAACGGCCAAGCTCTTCTGGTCTCCATCTCTCCCTGTCCAGGGTTGGGGAGGGGGTCCTCACTGCGTGCCCCTCCCTGTGTCGTGGCTCACAGGCCTTGGTGAGCCCTGGGTGGGGGGCCACCAGGTGCACGCGGGGTGCCCTGGGCTCCTGCTCCCCGAGGCCTGGCCTGGGCCCTGGCGGCCCTGAGGTGGCTGCCGGCTCTGGGCGTGGGCCGCTCTGCCTTCTGCTGAGGAGGCGGCCAGGGTCCACGGCGGCCTGCGGCTGGATTCCCCCGTCTGACGCACAGTCTAGGCTCCCCACCCCCACCCCACCCCTCCCCGCCTTCTGGCCCGAATGATCGGCATGTGGGTGGCCCACGCACCAGAGGCTTCTCTTCCACGACTAGGCCTCTGTGTCTGGGAGCTAAATGTGCCCGTAGGTCCTGACAGCAGAGGACAGGCACGGTGGGCACGGGGCTGCCTCCGAGCCACAGCTTTGAGGCGCCGGTGCCCAGGGACTTTGTAGCAGAGCGGGGACAGGAGGACAGGAGCGGTGCTGCTGTCTGAGGCTCCAGCTTGGCTGGGCAGGTGTCTGGGGCTCCCTCCCCTGTGTGGAGGAAAGCTTGAGGCCTCTGGCGCTGCTGGGGGCCGGCACGCCCGGCCCGGCCGGTCCCCACCCAGCAGCCTCCGTCACAGCCACCCCAGCTCCAGATCTCCTGGGAGCCCCAACCCAGACCTCGCCATCCCCCACCTGTAGGATTGCCCCAACAGCCCTGAGATGGGCCCGGGAGGGGAAGCTGAGGCTCAGGATCACGGAGGCCCTGGGTTGGTGGGGGGGGGGGACGTGCAGAGGCCCCTGGCCGCCCCTTGCTCAGGAGGCCGCGGGTGGGTGTGGTGAGCCTCCACAAGCACTCTCCACACACGTTCCGGCTGGAGGGCACCACCCCACCCGTGCGGCATCCACGTGGGTTAACGGCCCGAGCACTGCCTCTGCCTCCTGGGCCGTGGCCCGTGATGGGACCACCGATCAGTGAACTGCACGGTGAACCTGTGTGGTTGACCTGTGCGGAGGGCTGGGCTTTCTAAACTTCAGCTGTAATTCACCTGCCGTAAAAGTCACCCTGTAAAGTGCCTGCAGCCCCGTGTTTCCAGCACGGAGCATGCAGCCGTCTCTGCTCTGCAATGCCGGGACACTGTCCTCCGCTGACCCTCGGCCGGCAGCAGCCAGGCATGTCGTGGTCGGAGCCCGGCCTTTCCTGCTCTGTGGGTGACCAGACGGGAGGCCCTGGGGTGCTGGCCTGCCGCGGGCAGCGGGCCTGTGACGGGTCCGCACTCCATCCCAGCACACGTGGCGGTCGGCCAAGCCACGGCTGTGTGTCCGGCCGTGCCAGGTCTCACTGTGGCTGGTCCCCTAGCCTGGGCACACCGAGCCCCCCCTTGCCCACGCCGGGTCCTAAGCAGCGGGGGCATTGCTGAACCTGACACGGAGAAACCACAGCCCCACCCCGTGCCCCTGCCCTGCCCCGCCTTGCCAGCGGCCTGCCAGGCACCAGCGTTGGTGCTGTGACTCGGTGGCAGTCCCAGCATGCTCAGCTATTGGGGGGGGGGCGGCTTGCAGAGCCGGCGGGGCTGTGTGCCCTCCCTTCCCGGTCATCCTCATTGGCTGCCGAGGGTGCACATGAAAGTTCAGTTCAGACAGAGGCACCTGCCCTACCCTGCCCTGCGAGAAAGGCAGAGGTAGAAGAGAGAGGACCCTGACTCCCCCCAGACCCCTCCCAAGGATTGAGCCGAGGGCTGCCACCCAGGACTTGGCCCACATAGGCCAGGCGGCTGGGTTCCCTCGGCCGTGTGCATGGTGCCCTCATGGCCTGCACCCCACCCCACCCCTGCAGCCCGGCCTGGGAGCCCCCAGGTCCTGCCCTGCGTCCACCCCTGCACTGCAGCTGGGCTCTGGGCCTGGCCTGCCTTGCGGTGTGCTTGTTGAGTGACTAGTTGAGAGCCCGAGGGCTCTGGGAGCACCCCGCCTTCTCCCCTCCTCCCCGCCTTCCCCACTTCCCCGGCTCCCAGAGGAGAGCCAGACCTGGAAGCCCTGCCCTCGCCCCTCCACACCCCCACCCTGTGTGAACTGCAGGGCCGAGCCGTGCGGCTGTCTGCCGTCTCCCCAGGGCCGCCGTGCCCGAGCCGGGGTGACCTCAGCCTCCTGCGGCATCTGGTCACAGCACAGATGGCACGGAGATGATGTGGACGCGGACGCGGCCCCTCACGCCCACCCAGGGCCGTCCCTGCCCCGTTGCCTGCCGAGGGATCATGGTGACGTGGTGGACGTGGTCAGTCCGGTTGCTTGCTGAGGGGTCTCTGGTGCATCTGGAAGCGAGATCCTGACCCTGGGCATCACTGGCCAGGGAAGCTGGTCTGTCGGCTGTAGAATGGGCCAGGCCTCGGAAATCCGCCTCATGCAAAGCAAACAGCCAAGTGAGCTGGGCTTTCTGACGCGGCCGCCTCCCTTCGGCAGTGCGTTGGGCGCGGGGGCGTCTGCGGGCGTCTGGAGCCCCATCTGTCTGGCGGCACAGGTGTGGGCACGGTGGCTCTCCTCTGTCTCGTCAGTCTGGAGTCTTGGGAGCCAGGTGGGCCTGGGAGGCCGCAGCTGGAGGCCAGCAGGCCAGCTCACCCAGCTCTGCCCCGTGCAGAGTGCTGGCCTAGGCTTCGCATGGCAGGAGGCGGCTGGCGCGGCCTGGCGTGGCCTTCGTGGCACCCGTGGACATGAGTGCCGGCCGCCCCTCCCCAGCCTCTGGCGGGGCCATCGGTCCTTCCTCCCCATTCCTGACCCCACCGTCCTGGGCCTGGGCCCTGCTACGGGACCTCCCCTGGGACCTCTCCCCGGCTCTCCCTGGCCAGCTTCTCCCAGCCCCGTTCTGCTCTAAGGGCTGCCATTCTGCCTAGCAACATTGGCAGATAACCAGCCATAGAAAATCTGTCCCCAAACGCCCCGGCCCCTTCCCCCGTGGGCTTGGTCTTCACAATAGATGCTGGGGCGCAGGACCCCAGCTCCCCCTCTGAGCTGGGCTCTGTCTCGCAGCAGCATAGGGCGGCTCCTCAGCTCTGGTGGCTGAGCCGATGCTGACCCGAGAGCTGCGCCCGCGCCCGCTGTGGCCCGGCGCCCCGGCTCTGCCGCCCACCGCCTGTTGCTGGCCCTCCCTGTGTCTCCGTCTACAGCAAGGGGCGGGTTGGCTCGGCCCCCCATGCTCTGATGCCACGGCCAGGGCCTCCTGAAGACCCCGTGGTAGGGACTGTGAGGTCTGCGGCCTGCTCGCGGCCCCGTGCATCGCGGCCTCCTTCCCGAGGGCTCGCGGTTGGTGCTCGGCGGCTGTTGGCCTGTTGTCTCGAGTTGACTTGGGGGCTCAGGGCGCATCTGCGAGGTTGGACAGCGGAGGTCACATGCACGCCCTCCGCCTCTTGTCATCTGCAGTCCCGTGTCACGGACTCTGGCAGAATACCGCCAGTTAATTACAGCAGTCACCGACCTCCCTGCGGCAGCCGTGCCGAGAGCCAGTGCCAGCCTCGCTAATTGGCAGTGCGTTGGGAAGAATCGATGGCCTCGCCGCCTCCAGGAGATGAGGCCGCTAATTGCTGATGGCCTCCCTCCGCCTGCCCCAGACGAGACCCCAACTCGTGCGCGGTCTCCCCCTCCGCCCACCTGCTCAGATCAGTGGACAGGAGCTGGCCTCCGAGCAGGGCTGGTGCTGGGGACCCCGGGGCCTCTCAGCCTCATGTGAGGGCCGGGGTGTGTGTGGCTCTGTCAGCCCCAACCCCTGTGGGAGGCCGGGGCCCAGCTGCCCCAGCAGCCCCTGCGGAGGCAGGGACACCACTGTACCCCACCCCTGGGTGCCCCGGACACCGCGCAGCTGCCATGGCTCTCAGCCGTGGAGCCGGCCCAGGCTGGGGCTTTGGGCTCAGTGCTGGCTGAGGTGGGCTGGGCTCCTCCGTCTCTGGACAGGGTGTCGTTGCTCGCAGGTGCTGTGTGTCTGGGCGGCGGGCGCGGGGCCAGCATGGCTGCCCCCTGGGGAGGCCGGGGCTCTCCTCAGCTACGCACAGGCGTGGGCCCGGCGCTCGAGAGGCTCAGGGGCCAAGGTTTCCTGGCGCAAGGTCCTCGAGTTCTCTTGCCAGGCTTGTCCGAGTGGCTGGGGGCCAGCCCCAGCCTGCGGTCAGTCCCGGCCTGCTGTCTCCTTGCTGCAACTCCTCCGGCCGGGCCTCTGCTTGGACAGCAGGCCGGGCCCCTGTCCACATGGGCTTCACAGTCCCTGGGGTGTGGACAGTGCTTTGCTGGCCCCACTGGGCCGTGTGGCTGTGTATCCCAAACAGCCGCCCTTGGCCTCCCCTCCCCGCCAGACCAGGCTCTGTGGAGGGAGCATGAAGGCTCCGGGCCTGGCCTTGGCTGCTCAGCAGTCGCAGGGCCTGGCGGGGGGAGGGGCAGATCAGGGAGGACTGCCTGGCGGGGGGAGGGGCAGATCAGGGAGGACCGCGTGGCGGCTGCCGGGGCATTGTCCGTGCCACACTCGGTTCAGGAGGTTCTGGGGAAGAGGTTGGGGCAGCCCTGGTGCAGAGGTACAGGACGGTGCGGGGCGGACCTCGTCAGGATCAAGGCCCTGTCTTGATATCCGCGTACCCCTGGACCTCTGCCAAGGGTGAGGGGGGCGGGCAGGGACGGGAATGTTCCAGAAGCACAGTCGGGGGATGGCCACACATGCAGTGGGCACACCACAGCCGAGCTGCGTCCTGGGGTGTGTGTCACGCCCCTCCCCTCGTCCCTGCCCACCCCTCGTCTCGTCTCCTGAGACAGAGTCTGCGAAGGTCCCTTTCTGGCCGTCCTGGAGCTTCCTGGCAGGGATTCTCTTCCTGAGACACCGGGACATTCTGTGCGCCCCGGGTGTGGGCTGTCTGCTGGGCACGCACGCCGGGGCACCTGGTGCTCCCTTTGCTGGGCCCATAGGGCAAGGGGCAGGGCAGCCGGAGCCCCCAGTGACCCCAGGTGGCCCGGCCCTGAGCGTGCAGGGGGCCGCGTGGGGCTCGGGACGTGGCTGTGTTCTCTGTGGCCGCGAGCGAGCATGATGGCTCCCGCTGAGCCAGGCTGCTGTGTTCTTCTCCCGCAGGGTCTTCACTGAGCAGCGAGTCCTCCCCCGTGTCCTCTCCAGCCACCAACCACAGCTCCCCGGCCAGCACCCCCAAGCGCGTGCCCATGGGCCCCATCATCGTCCCTCCTGGGGGCCACAGCGTCCCCAGCACGCCCCCCGTGGTGACCATCGCCCCCACCAAGACCGTCAATGGCGTGTGGCGGAGTGAGGGCCGCCAGGTGAGCCCCCCCACCCCGTGCTCTGCCCCCTGCACCTGCCCAGGGTCAGGACCCCACACCTGCTGCTCAAGGCCTGCAGGGCTTTTCTAATTAGGGCCCACCGCCAGCTGCAGGTTCCCAGAGGGACAGCGCCACTCGGAACCACTAATTAAACCACAGCGTTGGGGGGGCAGCTCTCCCAAGGCCCTGCCACGCTCCCTGCTCCCCTCCTGGGCTCCCCTCCCGGGGGAGGCCGGCTGTCCAGGGCAGAGACGGAGGAGGGCAGCCCCCGCAAGGGTCCCTGGCCCCGGGTGCTTTGGGCAGGGCCCGGCTCGGCTTCCGCTCCCTTGTCTTCCACAGCTGAGGGCCGAGGGGCCTTGTGTCTGTCCATCCTCCGATGTCTGTCTTGGCTTCAGGCTTCCAGGGCACAGGGCAGAGGACGGGCTGGTCTGAGGGCTGTGTCCCCTTGGTGCTCCTGGGGGCTGGGGGTGGGGGAGATCGCTCTTACCAGGGGCCGGCCTGGCCTCGGGGCCCCGGTGTCAGCTGCCCCGTGCCCGGTGCTCAGGGATTGCCCGCTCGGCCCGGGGTCTTGTCCTGCCTGTGACGCGCTTTGGCACCTGTCCCCGTCCCCCTGGGGGTCCCTGCCACCTGACAGGCTTAGAAACGCAGGGAAGGGGCCAGGAGAGCCCGCTCCCCAGGAGGCCGGGCAGCCGCTGTGGGCAAGCACTGCGGCTCACGCCTCAGCTGGGCACCAGGCTCAGAGTTTAATCCCCTGGGAGAGGGCGGAGAGGCTCTGAGTCGGGGGCTCCTGAGGCTCAGCGGGGAGCCGGGCCCGGGGTGCGGGTGGGGACAGCAAGGGCCCCGCGGGGGCCTCCAGCTCCTGGCAGCGGGGCTGCAGAGGAGATGGAATGAGAAACGGTCTATTTTGAAGCTAACAGGGCATGTCCTGCCTGTCTGAGTGTGGAGGCTTCTAATCACCGAGAATGACGGCTCCCCTCCCCCCCTCCCCTCCCCCCCCCCCCGTTCCCCCTCCCGCTCTCTGCCTTTCATGGCTGCAGCTGCGTCTGTGTGCAGCCTGCTCAGCAACAACAAACTGGTGTGCCCATCTGCCTGGCGCCCCGCCTGCCAGGCCCCCGCGGGCCGGACACGCTGTCAGGGTCACCTCCAGCCAGCCACCCAGCCTCTTGCTCCATGCCTGAGGCTGGGGGTGCTGGCCCCCCCCTCCTCCCCGCGTGGCACCTGGGCTCTGCTGACCTAGTTCCCAGGGGCCCGGTGCTGGCTTGGCCCTGCTCCAGCTGGAGGAAGCCGAGCAAGCTGTGGCTCCTGGAGCCCTTTGCCCCGCCCCGCCCCTCCCGCTCTCCAGCCTCCCTCCTTCCTTGTCCGTCCCTAGCCAGGCCAGGAAGGTGCCACCGTCGCCTGCTTCTGTCTCCGCTAAGGGATGGGGGCAGGGACACCCTGGCTGAGGACGTCACCCCCGCTGGACCCTTCTGCTCTCCTCCCAGGGAGGCCGTGCACGCAGGGCTCGGGGATGGTGGGGTGGTGGCCGAGCCCCTGGCTCCTGCCTCTGGGGGCAGGAGGGGGCTCCCCATGGGCTCAGGGCTTGAGCGTCGGTGTAGCCTGCCCCAGGCCTCCTGGCCCTCTTGCCTCGTGCAGGGGTGGGGACGGGCGGTGTGCGGCCACTCCCACTTGCGGGGGCCATCCCTGCAGTCAGTAGGTCAGGGGAGGAGGACAGGGAGTCACGGAGCAGTCATGGGGCTCCAGAACTGGCCCGGCTCTGTCTGGCGAAGGAGAAAGCCCATTCTGCTGCCCACCGACAGCTGGAGACCCCCAGTTCCACAGGGCCTGGGGGGAGGGGGCATGCGGGGCGTGCGCACATCTCGCCCCTGAGATGTTCCAGAACACCTCTTCTGGGAGAGGCGGGCAGGAGGTCGTGAACCTACAAGGGCCCTGCAGAGAGCAGAGCCCAGCTGAGCGCGGGGAGGGAGCAGATGTTGCCACTCATTAAAAATTCCCATCAGCGGCCTGTCTGCTTCAATTAGTCACCGCTGACTGCTGGGGGGTGCGCGGGGAGGCGTGCGGGGGGCTGACAGCCCAGGGGCGCTGCCAGCTCACTCTGGCTGTGCCCAGGAGTCGCTGGTGTTGCTCGAGGACCGGGGGGTCGGGCCGGCCCCCTCCGTTCCAGGGTTTGTCACTCTGGCCCTGGGCCCGGCTGCTCGCAGGAGCGGCCCGTCCCTGCCTCTCAGCCTTCCCGGGCTCTCCGCTCTCCCCGGGGTCTGGCGTTGCTCTGCGGTCGTGCCACCTTGTGAGGCTTCTCGGCCAGGACCCCGAGGTGACTCGTGGGCCGGCAGGCTGCCCCTCCTGCCTCTCCTGGCCTCGCCAAGCCCAGACCCAGAGATGTGTGGCCTGTCCGTGAGCGGCCCTGCCCCGCTGCGCCTCTTGGCAGCTCCTGGGGCCTCCTAGGGCAGCTTGGGCAGCACCAGGGGCCCTTGGTCCTTATGAGACGTGGGCTGGCCTCGGCCAGGCTCCCTGTGGTTAGTAGCTGCCGGAAGCTGGTCTCTGGGAGGGAGAGGCAGGATCTGGCCTTGCTGCCTGCTGCGGACCCCTGCAGGGCAGGGCAGGGCAGGAGCGCCCCCCCCCCCCCATGCCGCAGTATAGCTATGGGAGGGATATTTCTAGAGCACAGGCTGCACTTGGTTGGGGCTTTGTGAGGCCGTGGCAGGCGGCAGTCATGGGAGGCAGCTTTGGCCTTGGGGTGGGCCTGACCCTTGCCTGTCCCCCAGCAGGATGCCGGCTCGAGGGGAGGCAGCGGCGGCCGGGAGCGCCTGGTGGTGGAGCCCCCACTGACCCAGGAGAAGGCTGGGGGCCCGGCCATCCCCTCCCACCTGCTCAGCACCCCCTACCCCTTCGGCCTGTCCCCCAGCTCCGTCGTGCAGGACTCCCGCTTCCCACCTCTCAAGTAAGTGCCCAGTGGGGGCTGGTGCCCAAGGCGGCCTGGTCTGCACCACCCCGCGGAGCCGCCAGATGCTGGCAGCCTCCCCGGGCCCCGCCCGCCTGTGCCAACCCCACCTAAGCCCATTCTCTGGTCCTAGGGGCCAGGAGCCCCTCCAGGTGGGGGCAGCTGCTCCCTGCCTGTGTTGTGGACCTCCTGCTGCTTCTCACAAGCCAAAGGCGGGCCGGGGGTGGGGCTGGGGGTGGGACCAGGGTCCAGTCTGGGCCTGGGGCGGGGACACGGCCCAGCTCACACAGCCCCGGCCCTGTCTGCAGCCTCCAGCGGCCTGTGCACCATGTGGTGCCCCCCAACACCGTGACCGAGGACTACCTACGAAGCTTCCGGCCCTACCACACCGCCGAGGACCTGCGCATGTCCTCCCTGCCCCCCCTCAGCCTGGACCCTGCCACGGCCGCAGCCTACTACCACCCCAGCTACCTGGCCCCGCACCCCTTCCCCCACCCAGCCTTCAGGTGAGACTCCCCCCCCCCAGCCTTCCCCCTACAATTCCAGTTGTGGTTCTGAGGGGAGCCCTCGGGGTCACTGCTGGTGAGCGGCGAGGCGTGAAGAGGGGTGACAGGCCAGCAGGGGTCACGCGGCGTCCTCACGGGCCTGATGAGCCGGACCCACAGGCGCCCTCTGGAGGCGGCGGGGCTGCCCGTGCTGGCCACGCTGCCGGCCTCCGGCCGTGGATGGCGTCCTGCCTGGCCGACACGCGCTGCGGACGCAGCGGGATCTCGGCCTTCGGAGGCGGCGTTTCGTGGGTGTGAGCTTGTCATCTGACCAGCCTTCCTCCAACAGGATGGACGACTCCTACTGCCTGTCAGCCCTGAGGTCCCCGTTCTACCCCATCCCCACCCCCGGCTCCCTGCCGCCGCTGCACCCGTCGGCCATGCACCTGCACCTCTCGGGGGTCCGCTACCCCCCCGAGCTCGCCCACTCCTCCCTGGCCGCACTGCACTCGGAGCGCATGTCCGGACTCAGTGCCGAGAGGTAAGCCCGGCCCGTGCCCGGCCCGTGCCCGGCCCGTGTGCACACGCGGCCCGTGTAGCACGGCGGCTCCTCCGCCCCATCCTCAGCATCTTGGCCTACTCCATGAGGCGGGGCGGGCGGCGAGCCTGGGCGGAGGGGTCCGCACGGTGCGGCCGCGCCTGAGCCTCTGCTTGCTTCGCAGGCTGCAGATGGATGAGGAGCTGCGGAGGGAGAGAGAGCGGGAGCGGGAGGCTGACCGGGAGCGCGAGCGGGAGAAGGAGCGCGAGCGCGAGCGGGAGAAGGAGCGGGAGCGCGAGCTGGAGCGCGAGAAGGAGCGGGAGCTGGAGCGGCAGCGCGAGCAGCGGGCCCGCGAGAAGGAGCTGCTGGCCGCCAAGACGCTGGAGCCCGCCGCCTTCCTGCCGGTGGCTGACCTGCACGGCCTCCGCGGCCCCCACGCCCCCGAGGAGCGCATCAAGCCCTCGGAGCAGCTGACCCCCACCCGAGCAGGTACCTGGGCGGGGCCGGAGGGGGAGTGCCCGGCTAGGAGCTGCGCGCCGGCCGCTGGACCGCTGGAAGCCGCAGGGGCATGGGAAGCACGCGTCCCGGGGCTCCCTTAGGCCGGTGGGCGTGGGGCCTGCTGTCTGTGACGGCGTTTATCCCCACAGAGAAGCTGAAGGACGGGGGCCTGCAGGCCCCGAAGCCCGTGCAGCACCCCTTGCACCCGGTGCCCGCCCCTCACCACACCGTGCCCAGCCTCATCTCCAACCACGGCCTCTTCTCCCTGCCGGGCAGCAGCGCAGCCACGGCCCTGCTCATCCAGCGCACCAACGAGGAGGAGAAGTGGCTGGCGCGGCAGCGGCGCCTGCGCCAGGAGAAGGAGGACCGGCAGTCGCAGGTGTCTGAGTTCCGGCAGCAGGTGCTGGAGCAGCACCTGGACCTGGGCCGACCCCCCGTGGCCGCCGAAGCGGAGCCCAGGCCGGACGGCGCCAGGTGGGGCCACCGCTCTGTGCACACAGCTCCGTTCACTGAGCGTCCCGGGGGAGTGGCCGCGGTCTCACCCTGGCCGGCGTGGAGGGGGGAGCCCACGCAGCCCAGCACTCCTCACGCACAGGGCGGGCCCCTGGCTGGCCAAGCCGAGACAGATGCGGCCAGGCCTTGGGTCTGCCCCCGCCCACCCGCTTCCCTCTGCGGGAGTGGGGGCGTTGAGGGGCCGCTGGCTGCCTTTAACTTCTATTGGAGGAAAAGCAAAGTTTGACAGGCGGTGTGAGTTTCTAGTCCTGGGGGGGAAGGGGAGGTCTGTTTGCCGCGATGCCCGGCCTGCCAGGTCCCAGGAAATGGCTTCCGCTCTGCAGGGAAGCAGGGGGCCAGCCCCTGCCTCCTACCTCCCCCCCCACACTCACACATTTCACCGGCTGTGAGGCCAGGGCCAGAGGCGCTGGGGTCTCAGTGTCTGGGCACAGGGTGACCTCTGCTGTTCCTCTTCCCCCTTCCCTGTGTGCATAGCCGAGTGAGGGTCTGCGGAGCTCGGCTGTGGTGGGCGGGAATGAGCCTCAGGCAGTCCCTCGGGGCTCGCGGAGACCGGCCTTCTGAGTGGCCTCGGGACTAGAGGGCGGCACGCGGCTGCAGTGGGCTGCCTCATAGCAAGACCTTGGCTCTGGCGGGGTCCCTGCGCTCTCCGCTCGAGACCTGTTTATTGCTTGGCTCTGGTGTGTGGCGTTTTCATTCTGCCTGTGGACGCTATGTCTTGTCTCCCTTGGCTGCGCTCCGCTGCTCCAGGCTTGCAAGCCGGAGTCCGCCAAGGTGGCCCCGGTACGCGGGTGAGCACTGCCCGGCAGAGCGAGCGGAGCCGGCTGAGCTGGGGAGGCCTCGCGGCCCAGCCCGCCCTCCCCCCTGCCCCGGCCGTTTTTGCAGACCTTGCCCTAGACCTGTGGGCAGCAAGATCCCACAGTAAAACAGAAAGATAAGCTTCACGAAAGCACAGTAGTCTTTTGTGATTTGGCTCGTGTGGTGGAAACATTTTTCACAGGGAGGCAGAGCGTGTGAAGGAAGGGCCCCAAGGCCCCGGGGTGGAGCCGGCCGCGGGGGTGGGCTGGCTGCCTCTCACCTGCCCGTTGCCTGCCACATCCAGTCCAGTCCTCCGGCCGGAGGGGAAGACGCAATGCAGCCAGGGAGCCCTGGCCGGCCGGCGGGTCTGCTCCTCCCACTGACGAGTCCGTCTGAATTCTGTCTAGGCCGGGACCAAACCGCCACGAGCCGGCCAGCCGCGACCCCCCGCAGCACTTTGGAGGACCTCCACCTCTCATCTCCCCGAAGCCCCAGCTCCACACCGTGTCCACCGCCCTCTGGAACCCCGTGTCCCTGATGGACAGTGCCCTGGAGACACGGCGGGCCGAGAGCCACAGCCTGCACAGCCACCCGGCTACGTTTGAGCCCAGTCTCCAGGCTGCGCCGGTGCCCCTGGTGAAGGTGGAGCGGGTGTACTGCCCCGAGAAGCCCGAGGAGCCACGCAAGCGCGAGCCGCCGGCCCGGGAAGCGGCCAGCCTGGAGCCTCCCGCCTTCCCGCACGGGCCTGGGCCCTTCCTTGCGGAACTCGAGAAGTCTGCACAGACCATCCTGGGCCAGCAGCGGCCCTCCCTCCCCCAGGTGGCCCCCTTCGGGGAGCTCAGCGGGCCCTTAAAGCCTGGGTCCCCCTATTGCCCTCCCACCCCCAGGGGTCCCGACCCCTCCTACATCTACGATGAGCTTCTGCAGCAGCGCCGGAGGCTGGTCAGCAAGCTGGACCTGGAGGAGCGCAGGCGGCGGGAGGCCCAGGAGAAAGGTGTGTGTGTGTGCGTGTGTGCATGTGCGTGTGTGCATGTGCGTGTGTGCGCGTGCATGTGCGTGTGTGCATGTGCGTGTGTGCATGTGCGTGTGTGGGCGCATGCATGTGCGTGTGTGCGCGTGCATGTGCATGTGTGCACATGTGTGTGTGCGTGTGTGTTGGGGGGGTGACCCCCCCCCATGCAGCTGCCTGTGCTGCAGCCTCTCCGCAGCTCCAGGTAGCAAGCTCACAGACGGCTGGTGGTTCTGCAGGGACAGAAGTAGGCCTCTTGGATGCCCTGGGGTGCAGTGCCCTGAAGGCAGATCACGGCTGCCGGGCGGAGGGGGCGGGCGCCAGAGAGCTGGCCCAGCAGCTGAGCTGGGACAGGGCTCGGGCTGCGTCTTCAGCTTGAGTTTCCTTTCTCCTGGAAACTCAGACCCAGCTCGTGTGGGACTTGGCTCTGCCTCTGGAGTGCTGGGATTGCAGGTGTGCACTGCTGAGCCGGGCTTGGAGCTCCGCTCTTCCCTAAAGCTACGGTGTAGATGGTCTTCCCAGGCTGCTGGTGGAGTCCAGATTGACTTAGGGCTCCTCCACTTCCATTACACTGTAGGGGGGCTCAGGGGCCCGGCAGGGAGGGCTCTCCTGCTCTGTGCTCATCTCCTGGGGGTGCACACATAGTACGCCAGCCGCTGACACTGGGACCTTGGCACGAACAGCGGTCTGCAGGGGGTAAGCTCGGGGTTCGCAGACCGGGCCTTACTGTCCCCTTGTGCGCGTGCCGTTCCTGCCCCTAGGATACTACTATGACCTGGACGACTCGTACGACGAGAGCGACGAGGACGAGGTCAGGGCGCACCTCCGCGGGGTTGCTGCACAGCCGCCCCTGAAGCTGGACACGTCCTCCGAGGTACCCGACCGCCTGCCCCGCGCACCCCCGGGGGACCCCAGGCGGGGCGCAGGGACCGCGCAGACAGGCCGCTGCCAGCGTGTCAAGCTGATTTGTTTTCTTTCCCAATCCAGAAGCTAGAGTTTTTGCAACTTTTTGGCTTGACCACCCAACAGCAGAAGGAGGAGCTGGTGGCGCAGAAGCGGAGGAAGCGGCGGCGGCTGCTGCGCGAGAGGAGCCCGTCCCCGCCGGGCGCCCAGAGGAAGCGGCGGACGCCGTCCCCCAGACTGGCCCTGTCCACCCGTTACAGCCCCGATGAGATGAACAGCAGCCCCAACTTTGAGGAGAAGAGGAGGTTCCTGACCATCTTCAACCTGACCCACATCAGCGCTGAGAAGCGGAAAGGTAAGGCTGAGGCCTGTGTGCTGGGCTGGGGAGCGGGGAGCGGGCTGGTCTGCGGTGCTCGCCTGCGGTGGACACGAGGACTCTGCTCCCGCACAGGCAGCCCGTCTAGCCGCCGGCCGCACCACTTGCTTCCCTCTGGGGACTGGGCCGGGCGGCGCAGCGCCTCTTGCCTTGCTGGACCTCTAGCAGGTCGGCTCGGCCCCTGGGCTTGGCGCTCTGCCAGCGGAGCCGGGGTGCGCGGGGGTGCGTGGGGGTGCGCCGGATGGGTCTGGCTGCTTGGTTGGGTGGAGAGCCTCTGGACTCTGGTCCAGGGCTGAAGAGAGTGGCCGCGGCTCCCGGCTTCCACCTCCTGGGCACGGCATCCAGGTCCCCGCTGGAAGAAGCCCGGCTGTTGGCCGTGTGCGAGCTGGGAATGCAGCTTGCTTTGTCTGTGCCAAACCCTCCGCGGGGCAGTGGCGGACCCTGGGAGCGGGCCCAGCCGTGGGCACAGCCATCGCTTCACCTGGCGCATGTGAAGGAAGCCCTCCGCTGGGCGGGAACACCGTGGAGGCAGTGGAGGTGGCGGGCCGGGCCTACATTCCTTTTCAGGACATGGCCGGGGTTCTGGGGAGTCGTGGAGGGTGGGCACGCTGCCCCCGTGCTGGGGCCAGGGCCACTGCCTTCGCCTTAAACACACCCCCACCTGAGAAGCCACCACCGAAGAGGGCAGGCACGCCGCTCCCAGTGCCAGCACCGGCCACGCACCGGCCACGCACCGCAGCCCTGCAGAGAAGCTGAGGATCGGCCGCTTCCTTCCCACGGCGCGAGGCCGCAGCCGCGCCGCGCCTTAACTCCAGGCTGCTTTTCTCACAGACAAAGAGAGACTTGTTGAAATGCTCCGTGCCATGAAGCAGAGAGCACTGTCGGCAGCGGTGGCAGACTCGGTGACAAGCTCTCCCAGGGACAGCGCTGCCATCTCCCCGAGTGGTAAGGGAAGGACACCCCACCCGACACCGGCACACGGGCTTCAGGGTCACCAGTGCCGCCCACGGTCGCCGCTGTGAACTGGGTCTGTGGAGATGGCGCGCTTGCCCGCCCTCCTGCGCGGCTGCGGCTGCGGCTGCACGGCTGGGACGTGAGGCGCTAGAAGGCAGGAGGCCAGTGGTGGGGCCGCGTCCATCTGTCCGTCCACCTCCCCCTCTGCCGCCTGCCGCGGGCTCCTCCTCACCTGGCACCTGCTCTCACACCTTTCTGTCTTCCGTCCGATGCCGCCTCTGCCTGCCAAGGACACGGGGAGGCCTCCGGCCGCCTGGCCACTCGGCTCCTCACCCCTCCGCCGTGACTCTGCTTCCTTCCGCCATCTGTCTTCTCGCGTGGCCTCGGGGTGCAGTCAAGGACAGACTTGAGATGGGGCGAGTCTGGGTTCTTTGCTCTAAGTCTGTTCAGTGTAAGCTTCCAGAGCCCAGGGCCACACCTGGACACCCCCTGCTGACCTCTGCTTTCTCTCACTTTCTCTCAAGAACCAGCCACGCAGCCTGCCTCTCCGGAGCCAGACAAGCCTGTCAGCGTCGCTACCTCCTTGTCTGAAGTCCCAAAGGCCGTGGAGACAGGGAGGCCCCAGGAGCCAGCGCCCCCCGGCGGTGAGAAGGCCAGGCTGAGCGAAGCTCCCCGGGGCAAGAAGAGCCTGAGCATGCTCCATTACATCCGGGGCACCGCGCCCAAGGCCATCCCTGTGCCGTTGTCCCACAGCGTCAACGGGAAGAGCAAGCCTTGGGAGCCCTTCCTGGCTGAGGAGTTCGCACACCAGTTCCACGAGTCGGTGCTGCAGTCCACGCAGAAGGCCCTGCAGAAGCACAAAGGTACAGAGCCCCTGTCCCACGCTGACCGCCGCGGGTCACTTGGGGCGCAGCCGTGGGCCTCCCTGGCCCCTCTGTGTACACCAGGACCTGGCTTCTTGTTGGGTACGGGGCTGGGGCCCGTGGCAATCATTCATTCACTTCCAGAAGCGCTAGAGTTTGAACTCAGAGCCTTGCACTTGCTAGGCACTACTCCATTTTTAGCAGGCTCCAGGTGAGCTTGTGTGGACGCTGCATTTCCAGCACGTCAGCAGGTGGCGGCATCTTGAGTTCAGAAAGGCTTTGCTGCCTCACCTGTCTGTGGGACCCCCCCAAGCACAGTCGCTGGGGTCAGATGGGGACCGATGGCTAGCTTCATTCCCAGTAAATTCCAAGTCAGAACTGCTCAGGAGCTAAGTGTCAGTGGCTCACACCAGTAATCTTATTTGGGAGGCTGAGATCTGAGGATTGTGGCTTGAAGCCAGCCTAGGGAAAAAAGTCCATGAGAATGACATCCAGTTCATTGGCAAAGAACCAGCAGTGGAGCTGTGGCTCAAGTGGGGGAGCACTGGCCCTGGGCAAAGAACTAAGCAAGAGCAAGAGGCCTCAAGACTAAGCCCCAGTGCCGGCACCTGTCCTCATCATTGCTTTTGCTTTTTTTATTTTTTCATTTTTGACTGAGGCCTAGGGTTTGATTCTTAGCATTGGGAAAACAACAAAAAGACTCCATTAAAAACCAGGAATGTTACTAGAGTTTTCATAAGAATATGTCTGGGCCAGGCACCGGTGGCTCACGCCTGTAATCCTAGCTATTCAGGAGGCTGACATCTGAGGATTGCAGTTCAAAGCTATCCTGGGCAGGAAAGTCTGGGAGACAGCCAGAAAACAGGAAGCAGAGCTATGGCTCAAAATGGTAGAACACTAGCCTTGAGCAAAAAAGTTCAGGAACAGGGCTGGGAAGGTGGCTCAGCGGTAGAGTGCTTACCATGCATGCACGAGGCCCTGGGTTCGGTTCAATTCCTCAGCAACACATAAGCAGAAAGGGCCGGAAGTAGCGCTGTGGCTCAAGTGGTAGAGCTGAAGAGCTGAGGGACAGCGCCCAGGCCCAGAGTTCAAGCCCCATGACCAACAACAACAACAAAAAGTTCAGGAACAGCATTTAGGACCTGAGTTCAAGACCCATGACCAACAAAAAGAAAGGGCCCCAAAAGGCCACAGCGAGCGCAGATGTGTCCTCAGCCACCGTGGCCCTCGTGGGCTGGCGCCTCACATGGCCTTCCTGTGCAGCCCTGGGAGGCACCCTTCCACGGCAGGCAGCACAGTCTGCCAAGGGAGCGCAGGCCCACGTGGGTATGTGCATGCCGCCACGCCCTTCCCGTGAGGGGGCTGCGAGCAGCCCTGTGCCACCAGATGGTATGCACCATTGCAGAGGTCACAGCCATGCTCAATGCTGGCACAGGGACAAGCATTCTTATGCCCTTGTCTCTGGGCGCACTCCGTGAAGAAATGCAAGCTCAGATGAGCGGGGCTGAGATCACACGCGTCACCAGACAGGACCGCAGGCCGGCCGCCCTCCGTGGCCGCCTCGCACTGTCCCTGACTGTGCTGTGCTCATGCGGGAATTTGGGGCAGACCCTTTTCCTGCACACTTGTGGAGTCTTGCTGCCCGCTTGGAGACCTGCAGTCCCGCCAGCCCTGCTCACAGAGACACCCCTGTGCTGACGCCTGTTCTCTTCCAGGGAGCTCGGCTGTGCTGTCTGCAGAGCAGAACCACAAGGTCGACGCGTCTGTCCACTACAACATTCCCGAGCTGCAGTCCTCCAGCCGCCTCCCCCCGCCCCAGCCTAACGGGCAGCAGGAGCCCACGGCGGGCGGGCACGGCTCCCTCGTGCAGGAGCCAGACCAGGAGTCGGAGGAGGAGGAGTACGGCAGTGAGGACAGTGAGGACGAGGAGGACCAGGAAGCCCCCAGGCGCAAGTGGCAAGGGATTGAGGCAATTTTTGAAGCCTACCAAGAACACATAGAAGGTACTGGGCAGGCTGGGATGGAAGCTCTGGCGGGACTTGGGCTCAGCTAGGCCCAGGAGCCCGGGCCCAGGCCGGGGAAGGCTAATTCCACCATCCCCAAGGCCATTTCACCCATGCCAAATACCCTCTCCTCCTCCTCCCCCTGCCGGGGAATTTACTAGAATGCCAGCCTGGGCACCAGCCTCCATGGGGACAGCCCCAAAGGGGCCTTGCTGTGCTGGGTACTTCTGATGGTGCAATGGCCCACTCTGTCACCATACTTGGTACTGTCATCCTTGGGGATAGAACCCCACCCCCCACCATACACACTTTACACAAACTGGGCTAACTCCACTCCAAACCTCACCTCTGGGGACTCTGCGGAGGCTAGCCTGTGCCAAAGCTTTTCTTTAGCCCTTCACCATTCCTGGTCCCAGGCAGGATGTTACCGTCCTCCCGGGAGCACAGCTGGGGCTCTCCTGGAGAAGCCACAGGACGTGGGTCCTATGCCAGGTCCCAACCTGGCCCTGGCATTCCCCAAGGATGCCCACGAGAGTGCCGGGGTGGGGGGGGGCGCGGGCACCAGCCCCTCCTCCTGCACTCCAGCGGGGTGTGCTGGCTGCGCACGTGGACAAAGTTAGACAGCGGTGGCTAGCAGGTCTCAGACCAGTGCCACCTCCTGCATCATGTGACCACATTAAAAATGCAGTCATGTGCTACCATACTATACAAACTGGGTCCCCCCGTGACCCCAGCCATCTGGGAGGTAGAGCTGAGGATGAGCAAGGCTCAAGGCCAGCCGGGCAGCATTCATGAACGGACCTTCCATCAGCGTAGCCAGGACACCAGTCACACATTCTGTTTGCTTCCTTCCCTCACGTTTGGATGTGTTGTCTGCAACTCCCTTACCTGTCATTCTTTAATCATCTATATGTCTTCAGAAGCAGTATCTTACACTCTCAAATAGGGGTGGGTGTGCGCACATGCTGGGACTTGAAACTCAGTTCCAAGGCTATGTCCCTGGGCTTTGTTATAGCTCCATTTCTGGCTTTTTGGTGGCTAATTGGAGGTAAGAGTCTCATAGACTTCAGCCACTTGAGTAGCTAGGATAGCAAGTGTGAGCCGCCAATGCTTGGCTCATTTTAAATTTTAATGGAGCAAAAGGCATCAATCTTGGGGTTTGCAACGCCTTGTTTGGAAATCCTGTACCCCAGTCGCTAGGGTACTCGTAGCTTGCCTGACTCATTCTGGGCTGCTGCTCAGCTGCTCTTGGCTCTTAGCTTTTTCCTGCTAGGATTTCGCCTGGAATCTCTAAGGTAGAATTAAGAGGCACTGGTGGGATTCTTTGAAACTTAGCAGCATTCATTAACAGTGAAGCTTCCCAGAAGCCAGTTTTGGGTTTTTTTGTTTTTTTCTTGTTTTATTCCTGGTGGGTTTTTGTGGTGTTTGTTTGGTTGGCTTTTTCTTGCTGTTTGAATTTGCTTTGCTATCACCATTGTTTCTGCCTCTAAAATCAGGCAGCATTGGGCTGGGAAGGTGGCTCAGTGGTAGTGTGCTTGCCTTGCATGCATGAGGCCCTGGGTTCAATTCCTCAGTACCACATAAGCAGAAAAAACCGGAAGTGGCTCTGTGGCTCAAATGGTAGAGCACTAGCCATGAGCTGAAGAACTGAGGGACAGTGCCCAGGCCCAAAGTTCAGGCCCCACAACCAACCAAAAAAAAAAAAAAAAAAATCAGGCAGCATCCTATTTTTAAAGATAAAATTGTCCTTAAAGGCCTGAAGTCCCTCTCCTATCAAAACTTGGTCTGGTATCTTGCTAAATCAGACTTTATTTGGTTAATAGCTTGTTTAAGGGACAACAGTGATCCCTCCAACGCCTTCCTAATTAAACTGCCTTTGACTCTGGATCCTTGCTCATCCCCCTGGGTTGGGTTCATTTACAAGCCATGTGCCTGTGGCTCACTAGGAATCCTGGTTACTCAGGAGACCGGGATCCCAGACTCACAGCCAGCCCAGATAAGAGAAGCCCCTGAGCCACAAATCTTCAACTAACTGAAAACATCTAAAAGTGGAGGTGTGGCTCAAATAATAAGAGAGATAGCTGTGAGCAAAAAAGCTCTGGGACTGCACCCAGGCCCTGAGTTCAAGCCCCAGGACCAGCAAGCAGGGATGCACATGCGCACACATGCACACACTGTTGTCATAACCC
This sequence comes from Dipodomys spectabilis, assembly GCF_019054845.1. Classification (NCBI taxonomy): domain Eukaryota; kingdom Metazoa; phylum Chordata; class Mammalia; order Rodentia; family Heteromyidae; genus Dipodomys; species Dipodomys spectabilis. Next base: position 259,352 of record NW_024871305.1, on the reverse strand, counting down.
AAAGGGCAGGGGGTGTGGTCCACAGGAGAGCCCTTGGCAGGCTACGCTGGAGAGGGGGGCACTGGGGTGAAGATGTGTGGCCCAGACCATGATGATATAGCCACCTCTTGTCTTTTCAGAACAAAACCTAGAGCGGCAGGTGTTACAGACCCAGTGCCGGCGGCTGGAGGCCCAGCACTACAGCCTCAGCCTGACCGCAGAGCAGCTCTCCCACAGCATGGCGGTGAGTCGGGTTGGAGCTCAGGACACATGGGGGTTAATCTATTCCTCAAAGACCAAAATTCTGCTGGGTGCTGGTGGCTCACGCCTGTCATCCTAACTACTCAGGAGGCTGAGATCTGAGGATTGTGGTTCAAAGCCAGCCTGGGCAGGAAAGTCTGTGAAACTCTTATCTCCAATAAACCACCAGAAAACCAGAAGTGGTGCTGTGGCTCAAGTGGTAGAGCGCTCGCCTTGAGCTGAAGAGCTGAAGGACAGCGCCCAGGCCCAGAGTTCAGGCCCCACGACCAACCAAAAATGAAAATTTTAAAAAAGACTAAAATTCTGTAATTTTGGGGAAACTCAGGCATCTGTTCATTATTCAAAGGGTTGGCTGAGGGGAATTACCTTGAACTTGCCCAATTCTGATCCTGGAAGGTGGCGGTGCTGTGTCATCCCCCTTTGGGGCCCATCAGGGCGGAGCCGTGGTGTGACAGTACCCCTTCCCAGCTTGCCACAGCTGGGAATGACATGAATCTCCCTCTCTTCCCCAGGAGCTGAGGAGTCAGAAGCAGAAGATAGTGTCCGAAAGGGAGCGCCTCCAGGCAGAACTGGACCACTTACGCAAGTGCCTTGCCTTGCCTGCACTGCACTGGCCGCGGGGCTACGTTAAGGGTCACCCCAGGTGACAGTTCCCTTGCACAGGCGGAACCTATAGTATAGAAATATGATCTATTTTATTACCTTGAATATTTAATATTTTTCACTGGGAGGTTTGAAGCTTAAAAAACAAGAATGTGCCATGCATGAAGCAAAGGATTCCAGGCTCCAGGAAAACAAAGGAATGAGTTCCCCTCGACTTCAGTGCGGCCAGATGGTCTTTGTCACCAGCGAGCAGCCAGTGTAGAAGGCCTAGAGTTTTCCTTTCTCACGGTGGTTTTATTCCTTCTTCCCCCACATAGGTCTTTCTGTTGTTGTTGTTGTTGTTCTAATCTGAAAATGAAGGCTCCATTCCCAACACTAAAACCATGTCGTGCATCACCCCCAGTGCATGGAAGGGGCTCCCGCCCCGCTGGCTGTTCCTTGTGCTGCAGCTCCAGCGCGCAGGCCCACAGCCACGGGGACCTCGTTCTGCCCGGAAGCGAGGCTCCCCCTGGCTGCAAAGCAGGCCGGGTGCACTGTCAGTGAAGGCCTTGCTTCACTTTCCTACAAACAAAAGCTATTTGTCTTCAAAGCCACAGGTCCTAGGGGCAACAGAGCAGTCTCTGGAAACGCTCTCACCTGAGATAAACCCACAAACTAAAGGTACCTTTTGTCACGCGTGGGGGAGGATGCACAGAGCTCTATGTAGACATTCACACCCGCTGAGTTGTTACTGGGGTGGGTGATGGTTTCATACAAACATAAATTTTGAGAGAAAAGTCAAAGGTGCTTCAGCCTTGTACTGTGTATATATATTAAAAAAAAAGTTTTGTATGTTTTTATTACTTTAATTATTATAAAAAGCCTGCCATTTTTAATATGTGGTTTGGGGGAATTTTTGTTTTTCCTCTTTGGGGGTTTGTTTTTGTTTTTTGGGGGGGAAAACCCTTGCTTTTAGTGTTTGTACTGCTGCTGGTCAGGACGTTAAAATATTGAAGTGTTTTTAAAAATTAAAAGGAGAAGCAACACAAAAAGAGCTTACCACTGGCGCCTATGCTGTCACTTCATTTTTACTTTGAGCTGCACCAGAACCTGATGCAGAAAAGCCATGCATTACTCCTTACCTCCTCCTGTCCCTATCCCAGACCAGGTAACAGCAGATAGCGCGCAGCTGGGTCACGAGGGGCAGGCGGTGGGAACACGCAGATCCCGAGCAACAAGTTGACAGCGGCGCACATGCCCGGCTCCAAGAACCATTCAGCCGTGATTGCTGCAGAACCCTAACATTGCCAAGAGCGCGTACAGAGTAGGAACCCAAGTAGCTACTGAGTGCCAGGCTTTGTAAGGCGGCCTCAAGTAGGCCAGCAGTGGCTGGGGTGAACTGGCAGTGATGGTATAGAAAGCAGGCTGTTCCCACCACTGGCTGCAATACGCTGCCTTGTACTGCCCCTTCAGGCAGTGTTGGATCCAGATCAGAACAGCACTTCCTACTGGAACAGGCCCTCGCCACTTGCTGGCCTGGGGGTGGGGAGCGGTCACGCCAACCTTTGCCGGCCACCAGCAGCTGCACTTACTGGCTGCTGCTCCCGGGGGCAGTGCCCTGAGTCCTAGCCCTTGCTGTGCTGAGCAGCTTGCTGACAGCTGGCATGGTGTTGCTTATCTGCCCCCACACAGTTCGCTTTGTACGTCTGCCAAGAGCCTTGCAGTTATTAGCAAACTCAGACAGAAAAGCGCTGCCAGTATTGCCAGCAGTCAGCAAGCGCCTCCTTCCACCAGGAGGCCTGGAAAAAGCAAAAGGCTATGACCTGGCCTCTTCCCCTGCAGAGTCCAAGAGCCGCAGTCGGGGCAAAATGTCACTCCACTTCTCTTCTTACCTGCTTGCTACTTACAGAGTAAATAAAGGCTTAAGAGTCCACACCTGAGCACTCCACACGTCAGACACCTGGTGGTTTTGGCTAAAGCAAAGGGAAAAAGTAAATCTAATCACCTAGTGGAAGGAAAGGCCCGGCCTTCTCTGCGTCTGAGAAGTGTCCTTGTTGGTCTTATTGGGGGGAAGGCTGAGTTGGGGGCAGTAAGTACCACGACCCCTTCACTGAAAACTGCCCCATACTCCCATCACACTCCTCACCGCGCCCCAGCCGGTTCACATCCAAGTGCTCTTGTGCTCAAGAAGTAATAAGACAATCAGTGCAAGTACAGACAAGTAAGGCAGCATGCAGAAACCGAGGTTAAGAAAGGTGCTTGGTAGTGCAAGCACCAGACGCTGCCTAGCAATGGCTTTCCTGCCCAAGAATGAATTCTTTCTATAAGCAGTCACATCTTTCAGATGATTCTGGAAGAACACAGCACGTCTAAGTCTGTTCACAGCAAAGGACAAAATGCAGTCACAACCTCTGAGGCTCTGCCCAGCTTCCTCCGGTTGCACTTCAAAGACAAAAGTTTAGTAGTATGTCAGATTTTCTCTAGAACCAATGGTGCACGTGTGTCAGTATTTCTGTGACTACCTTGGTCCTTCTCAGCTGTGTCTTCCGCATCACCTGGAAGAGAACCCCATCTGTCCTCTGACAGGGAAGTCACTAAACTTGCGACAGACAAAAGCTCCATCATCTTTAAAACCAGCTGCTCTTGTTCACTTTTGTTTTAAACCTGGCAAAATTCTATGCTTCCTGCCATTGTCTCAGACAGGTGACCAAAATAGGATTTGCAACATTTCAGTCTATATTCTAATTGTAAAGAAAACACTTAGGCACTAAACTAATGGATTGCAACCCCAAGAAAATTCAGATTATTTAAAGGATACCTTCATCAGAAAAAAGCTAAAAGCATGGGAGATCTTGTTTGTAGCAGAATGGTATTTTCCTCAAGTGCTCACAATACTGCCAAATCTCCAAAACAAAACAAAAAAAAAAAACCCAATTGCTGAGTTTAAAAGCTGACAGCCCCTTTCCCTCTGAGCCACAGACAGCATAGAAACGCAGGTACCCAGCACCAGAGGGAGCTGGCTAGCACAGACAGCTTCTCTGTCAAGCGCACGCTGTAGCTGCTCGGCAGCAATCTATACTTCAATAACCAAGCTTCGACTTCACTCCTTGCCGTAGCCTGTCCCCTACCTTTGACCCAGTGCTTAATGAAACTCCTAGTCTCTGCCTTGACCTGAGGAAGCCGGCCCACCGGTGATGTTGCTCGTGCGCCCCATGTTCAGCTCTAGGATGGGCAGAAGGAGTACAGCAGTGCCTCGGTCACTGGGGGCAGTTTAGATGCTGTGAAATGAAACCTGTTCTAAGTGTACTTGTTTAACTGTATTGTAATATTATTTGTTGAATGTAGTAATTAGGTATTTATGAATATATTGCTGTAATTTCTGACAACATCCAAAAAATAAAATCGTCCTAAATCATGTTAAGAGGAAGAGCTTTTTTTATATCATAAAGAGCTCAAACATGAAGACACTGATCTGGCACTCAGTTGGCCCAGGTACTAGAGATGAGATCTGAGAGACACAGGCAGGCGCCCTGGCCTCCATGGTAATCAGTAGTTCACCCTAAGAGGAAGGGGGTTCAGATTAAGGCGGAGATGGAAAGGCAAGTCCCAGCCCCTGAAACCAGCTCTGGACAGCACTGTAACAAAGGCTGCCATGCAGCCTGGCCCGTGGGTGTTTAAATAATCAGCACCTACGGCCGAGACGCCTGGGCTGGGGTAACAGTGCTTGAGTCCTGTGAGCCAAGGGTAGAGGCCAGCCTCGTCTGAGTGATGAGGTTGTGCGTGTTCCCAGGACTCCCTGCAGCCTTGGACACAGTTAAAAGCAGGCCGGTTCTAAAATGGAATGGTCAGTTTGCTGGATGGCACTGGGCTAAGCGCTTCCCCTCTGAGGCTAAGGGACCAAACAATTAAAAAATGCTACAGTGAATTGCAAGGAACTTTCTCTTAGAAAAAAAGCATTTTCCCTGAATATATCAAGAATAGCGTACCAGTCCCACCCTTCCCAGCAGTCTTCTGCCTCACTTGGCACTAGAGAATTTCTTAATAAACGAACCAGACATCTTCTAGCACAGAGGACTCCCCCGTCAATGCAGTTTTGGGGTCACCCGGACTACAAGGCTCACTCCTTTCACTTGGGAGTTAGGCAGGGAAGAAAACTCAACAAAATCAGATAAACCAGGTTTGAGCTGATGGCATTTTTATTAGGTAAGCACGAATCGGGCCAACATCACTGTCTGCTCTACCAGCCATCCCCTGTGAGCACCTGCACAGTAAACTTAGCCCACAAAATGAGGACCGAGAAGGTTGCACAGGGCCCTGGGGCTCACCGCTGCTGCTTCACCTGTTCCCTAACTCAGTATAGCACGACATCCAGAACTGAACCCTGAACCCCCAAAGAACAGCTGGCTTCTAGAATTACATGGGGAACTGAGCACTCAGGAGCTGTTTGAGGAATAACCACAAGCTGATATTAAACATCCATTCCTTGCACCATTCTGTGTTCTTCACACACTCAGAGATGCCTCCGCTGGCCCCCTGGCATCACAGGAAGAAGTCTCCAGGACTCCAGAATCACAAGTACCTCTCCCAAGTCCTGTGCACTCATACGTCACCCAGGAAATCTGCAGTAAGTGCCAGGCTTCTAGAAGTCCTGAGACTGGGCACTCTCCGCAGGCTGCAGCAGGTTTGTGCGTAGCTTGTACATGTGGTTGAGCGCTTGTGTGAGGAAGGCCCCGCTGGTGTTGATCTCCATCAAGGTCAGGTTATCCAGCTAAAGGAAAAGGCAGACCAACTAAGCCAAGGAGATTTTGCTGTGGAGACAAAGTTACATTCTACTGAATAAACTCTTGGTGGGGGAAGCTGCTGGGGATGGAACCCCCCAGGGCCTCTACAGGCAAGCCCCAGTGAGTAGGGTTTTTTGTTTGTTTTTTTGATGGTGGTTTTGTTTTTGCGCTAGGGCTTAGATTTAGGGCCCTGTGCTCTTGCTCAGCTTTCTTTGCTCATGCTGGCATTGAACCATTTGAGCCATACCTACAGTCCAGCTTTTTGTTGGCTAGCTGAAGATGACTCTCAGATTTGTCTGCAGACAGAGCAGACAGAATGCACAGCTGGGCCAGAGGGGGGCAGTCAGAACAAGGCAGATCCTGTGTCTCTGAACCCTATCCTCAGATCTCAGCCTCCTCAATAGCTAGGATTTTAGGTATCAGCCACTGGTACCCAGCCCAGTGAATGGTCTTAAAAGCACAGCTAGCAATTCCTGTTTGTAACAGCCTGAGCAAGCAGGCTGCTGTGTGACACTCTGGCAGCATCAGAACTGGCAGGCAGAGCTGGGCAGCAGCAGGTGAGCAGCAGCAGCAGAAGGGCCAGCAATGCCTACCTTGGCATGCGCCTCCTGCTGCTGCACAAAGCTGTCAGCAGAAACCCGGAGCTTGGCCATGCGTGTGTCCCACAGATCCTTGATGAGGGTCCGGATGGCATCTGCTTTGGGGATGTTGTCTGAAGCACTAAAGGAGGGGTGAAGACACCAACTAAATGAAAGCAACACTGGGCAGAAACATATCTTCAAAAATGCTGACTGAATTCAGATGAAACATTTGAACTATTCCAGATGCAAAAACTGTTTTGTCAGCCAGGGGCTGGAGGCTCACGCTTGTAATCCTAGCTACTCAGGAGGCTGAGAGCTGAAGATCTGAGGGACAGCACCCAGACCCAGAGTTCAATCCCCACGACCCACAAAAAAAAAAAAAAAAGTTTTGTCTTCAGATTTAAGTCTTGAACAGGTTAAATCCAGTGCCAAGGATCCATGGATCCATGCTACATTCCAGCTGATCCACAGGACTTCTGTGCGCCCCAGAGAACGGTCTCATTAGCCATCCTGTCAGGGTACAGGGTGCTCTGCTGTGGAGCTTCCAAGCAGGCTGGGCTCAGAGGCCGTGCCTTCTGCCACAGTGTGCTGCACTGAACATATCTCAATAGAAGCCCAGGTTCACAACCACCCAGACAGGAACCTAGCAACCCACGTTCCACCCTGTGCCTGACATATCTGAAGGGGAGGGACTGTCCCACGGTACAGCCAAAACAAATGGCAGTTACACACAGAAGCAAGCAAGCACACATGAGTAGACACAGTGTAAAAGTTCACACAGTGCTGGGTAGAAGCTTAGCATGGCAGTATCAGCCCTCCTAAACCAGCCTTTGAAGGAAGGCAAATGACCAGATAAAGCAGAAGCAAATACTCCTCACTCGGCATGCCAGCTTATGCTGCACATTCATTCGCATGCCACCAGTGGCTCAAGGAAGCAGATCTATGGCATGCAATGTATGTAGTGAATTGTACTACAAACCCGAACATTTACATCTTGTGCTCTGAACAGATTAAACAGCAGCAAACCCCAGGTTCTTATCTACTGAAATTCATAATGAAGTTGAAATTGGGTCCTGTAGCCCAACTGAATTAATAGAACAAAGATTTTGGTAGAAAGTGCACACACAGTAAAAACCTGGAACTTCAAACACTAAAATAATGGACAGGCCCCTGGACAGGCTGTGCCTCTAGGTTCTCCCAACCCAGCCCTTGGCCCCCACCCCCATCCCCAACCTACCCAGTCTTGCAGTCAACTCTACCTGCAAGTCCCTCCCTCACGGGCACCTTTCACAGCTCCTCCCATACCCCAGGACCCCCAAGATCCTGCTCTGGTACCACCAGGCCTGTGGCTCTGTTGACCAGCACTCCGCATGTACTGCAGCTTAACCCGCTTCCCTTCTGCTCCCAATTCCAGATCTTGCACAACAAGCACCTTGCTGGTCATTGTGTTTGATAGAAGGAAGAACTGAACTGAAGGCTTCTAGCAACACAAGGCACGTTCATGTGACATATCCAGATCCCTTTAAATTCGGCCATGCCAATCAGGGCCCTAACGTTTCAGTTTCTCTAAGCACAGGTACAGTCCCAGTTTTGGTTCTGCTCTTGAATTTATCAACCAAAAGATGGTCAGGAAGCTTCAAAAGCCTGGCATTTTGCAAGGTAAATTCTAAATACCTCTCTGGCAAAACACGCATATGTGCACATCTTTTTGCTTTCACTCATTCGTTTTATGGGCATGCATCAAAGGCTTGTGCTGGGGACCCAGTGCATTCCAGAGTGGATGGAAGAACTAAGGGATGTATTGTGGAGGCAGAGGTAACACAAAGGGAAAATGGGGATGTGGGAGCCCAGCAGTCCTGCAGATGTAGAGATGGGGCTGCTACTTACGACCGTAAAGAACAAGGGCCAAGGAAGAGAGGGTGGGGGTAGAGGACTAGAACCCACTATCCTGGGCCTTGACAATTACTTACTGATTCAACAGGAGTTTGGTGAGCTCCATGTAGTAAGGGCTGGGCACAGGGGTAAATGTTTCCTCCTTTCGTTCATGATCCCTCAGCTGCTCCAACTTTTCTGAAATGAGAGGTTAAAAGTTTTATCATCACTACAGATGAGACTTTTTTTTAACCTTTCATATTTACTTATTTGATCAACCAGCAAATTCATTAAAGAAGAAGTCCTTCTGGAATAATTTAACATTGACTAGATGATTCCAGGTCTGCTTGAAACTCTCTCTGGAAGGCAGGCAGTTAAGCTTTTGCTGTTGTTGCTGTAGTGGGGGAGAGGGGTGGATCACAAACCGAGGCTAACTCCGACAAAGTCAAAGCTCTCCACCCCATTTTAGCGGAGAGCCTCCTGGGCACGGTGGTCCCTACATGGAAGGCTAAGATCAGGAAGACCTCAGCCAGAGCAAAGAAAAGCTCAGAGACCCCATTTTAACTGAAAAGGCCAGAATAAATAGCAGGATCCAGGTCCAGTTTGGCAAGGGCAAAAAAAAAATAACCAGAGCGGAAAGGGCTGGGGGGCGTGGTTCGGTGCAAAGCCTTCGCCTGGCCTACAAGTGCCACCCCGGGAGTCGGGGTCCGCGGCGCCGGGGTCCCGGGGTGTAGGGCGCCTGCGCGCACTCACCCACATCCATCCAGGCCGGAGGCAGCACGCGGCACTTCTGCCTCTGCTTCAGGTTCACGGCCAGCCACAGCGGCACGTCCACGGGAAGGCCGGGGTTAAACGGGCCCAGGTCCCCCTGCGAAGGGCCCGGGCGTCACTGCAGGAGCCGCCCCCCGCCCCGAGCGCCCGCCGCCCGGAGCGCCCGCCGCCCCGAGCGCCCCCCGCCCGCCCCGGGCGCCCCCCGCCCCGAGCGCCCCCAGCCCCGAGCGCCCGCCGCCGCCCCGAGCGCCCCCCGCCCCGAGCGCCCCCCGCCCCGAGCGCCCCCCGCCCCGAGCGCCCCCCGCCCCGGGCGCCCCCGCCCCGAGCGCCCCCCGCCCCGAGCGCCCCCCCGCCCCGAGCGCCCGCCGCCCGGAGCGCCCGCCGCCCCGAGCGCCCCCCGCCCGCCCCGGGCGCCCCCCCGCCCCGAGCGCCCCCAGCCCCGAGCGCCCGCCGCCCCGAGCGCCCCCCGCCCGCCCCGGGCGCCCCCCGCCCCGAGCGCCCCCCGCCCGCCCCGAGCGCCCCCCGCCCCCCGCCCCGAGCGCCCCCCGCCCCGAGCGCCCCCCGCCCCCCGCCCCGAGCGCCCCCAGCCCCGAGCGCCCCCCGCCCCGAGCGCCCGCCGCCCCCCGCCCCGGGCGCCCCCGCCCCGAGCGCCCCCCGCCCCGAGCGCCCCCCGCCCCGAGCGCCCGCCGCCCGGAGCGCCCGCCGCCCCGAGCGCCCCCCGCCCGCCCCGGGCGCCCCCCGCCCCGAGCGCCCCCAGCCCCGAGCGCCCGCCGCCCCGAGCGCCCCCCGCCCGCCCCGGGCGCCCCCCGCCCCGAGCGCCCCCCGCCCGCCCCGAGCGCCCCCCGCCCCCCGCCCCGAGCGCCCCCCGCCCCGAGCGCCCCCCGCCCCCCGCCCCGAGCGCCCCCAGCCCCGAGCGCCCCCCGCCCCCCGCCCCGAGCGCCCCCCGCCCCGAGCGCCCCCCGCCCCCCGCCCCGAGCGCCCCCCGCCCCGAGCGCCCCCCGCCCCGAGCGCCCCCAGCCCCGAGCGCCCGCCGCCCCGAGCGCCCCCCGCCCCCCGCCCCCAGCGCCCCCCGCCCCGAGCGCCCCCCGCCCGCCCCGAGCGCCCCCCGCCCCCCGCCCCGAGCGCCCCCCGCCCCGAGCGCCCCCCGCCCCCCGCCCCGAGCGCCCCCAGCCCCGAGCGCCCGCCGCCCCGAGCGCCCCCCGCCCCCCGCCCCCAGTGCCCCCCCGCCCCCCGCCCCGAGCGCCCCCCGCCCCCCGCCCCGAGCGCCCCCCGCCCCCCGCCCCGAGCGCCCCCCGCCCCGAGCGCCCCCCGCCCCCCGCCCCGAGCGCCCCCCGCCCCCCGCCCCGAGCGCCCCCCGCCCCGAGCGCCCCCCCGCCCCCCGCCCCGAGCGCCCCCCCGCCCCCCGCCCCGAGCGCCCCCCGCCCCGAGCGCCCCCCGCCCCGAGCGCCCCCCGCCCCCCGCCCCGAGCGCCCGCCGCCCTCACCCCCAATGAGGTAAATCTTGTCCAAACTGAAATTAGGGATGATGGTAACCAGCTCTTTCTCAGCCAGAAACTCCACCTCGGCGGCGTCCATGGCGGCCTCAGAGTCTCACGGGACACCGGGGGGCTCGGAAGAAGCGTCGCCACCGACGCCACTTTCCCGCCACGGTGCAGGGCCCGCCCCCGACCGGAAGACTGCTTGTGGCAGCCTATCGAAACACAGCGCTCTCTGCAGGGAGCGAGAGGCGGATAATCCCGTAGCCTAGTTCCCGCCCCTTTCGCGAAGGCTTCCGGCCCCGCCCGCCTGCTCACCGTCTCCCATCCCCGACGTGAGCCTGATTGGCTCCTCCTCCGCGGAGCCCCGCCCACGCCCCCCCCCCCCCGCGAGAACCCCTCCTCCCCTCCCCGCTCCTCCCCTCCCTCCCGCTCCTCCCCTCCTCCCTCCTCCCCTCCTCCCCCACTCATCCCCTCCTCCCTCCTCCTCCCCTCCCTCCTCCCCTCCCTCCCTCTCCTCTCCTCCCTCCTCCCCTCCTCCCTCCTCCTCCCCCTCCTCCTCCTCCCCTCCCTCCCTCCTCCTCCCCTCCCTCCCTCTCCTCCCTCCTCCTCCCCTCCCTCCCTCTCCTCCCCTCCCTCCCTCTCCTCTTCTCCCTCCTCCTCCCCTCCCTCCCTCCCTCTCTCCTCCCTCCTCCCCTCCCTCCCTCTCCTCCCCTCCCTCCCCCTCCTCTCCTCCTGCTCCTCCCTCCTCTCCTCCCTCCCTCTCCTCCCCTCCTCCCTCCTCTCTTCCTTCCAGCTCCTCCCCTCCCTCCCTCGCCTCCCCTCCCTCCTGCCCTCCTTCCTTTCTCCCCTCCTCCCCCCCACCTCTCCCTCCTCCTTTCTCTCTCCCTCCCCTCTCCCTCCCTCTTCTCTCTCTCTCTCTCCCCTCTCCTCCCTCCCCTTTCTTCCCCCCTCCCTTCTTTCTCTCCTTATTGACCCCAGGGCTTCCCACCAGCTGAGCACAGCTCTCCAGCCCAGCCAGCCTCTGCAGGTGGAGCCTTCCACTCTGCACACCTGCTTCCAAACCAGATGCCCTCAGCAGGGCGCAAGGGTCAGCGAACTCACCTGTCAGAACTCCCAGAAGGGTGTCATTACCATGGCTCTCCCGGAAGTGTGGTCCAGGCGTCCTGGGGGAGAACAGAAAGCGGAACCATCACAGGTCGGGTGGCCATGTCAGGCGGTAGTAAGCCAGAAAAGGTTACACTCAATCTATGGTTGGTGGGGGCAAAGAGGCTGAACACACATTTCACACTCTGGTCATGAGGCCCTGGGAGCGCCAGGTGTGGTGGTATATACTCATGACCCCAGCGTCAGAAGGACGGCAAGTTCAAGGCAAGCCCAGGCTACATAGCCAGACCCTGTCTCAACATAAAGCCAGGCCAGGAATGTAGTTCAGAGGTGCAGTATTTGCCTGGTATGCACGTGGCCCTGGGTTGCTTATCTCCATTAGGAGCTATCGTGGGCAGACCTGGAGGTTTTACCGTGTACTAGAACCTTCTGCAGCTAGGAATCTCCAAGGAAATAACCAAAGCTCACTCGGCAAGGAGCCCCATGGAGCCCTGGCCCTTTCTTCTTTAAATTGATCTGGGAGGAGCAGATGCCTGAAGTGTGGGGAGGAGGGGGTCGTGGGCCACCTGGACCCTGCCAAAATAGAATCTGCCTCCGGCTTCCTCCAAGGGTGGGTGCCAGCTTGTCTGCATTTTTGATTGATGGGGAAATGTTTTCTTGACTGGCAAATATTTGTGTTGGCAAGGCTTCACTTCCTGGTTTTCGCAGCCTATAAAAAGAGCAAAAGGAAGAGCTCTGGGGAGACAGCTGAAATCCAGACGCTACAGTGGGAGCAGAAGAGGAGAGCAGTCCAGCCTCAGTGTCCTGATCTGTAAAACAGGCCATGCTGCCACTTGCCCCACAAGGCTTCTGGGAGAACAAGTGTATTCCCTCCACTACACAAGGCGCAGATGCCCCTACCAGGTAGGGGGCTCAAAATGTCCAAATAGCAACCACAACCCAACGTCCGCTAACAGATGCACTGAGAGGCAGAAGGTGCCATGGAGAGCCACAGGTACCTGCCGCTGAGCACCCATGGCTCATGACTGTCATCCCAGTTACTCAGGAGGCTGAGATCTGAGGATCACAGTTCCAAGCCAGCCCCGGGAAGGAAAGTCTGTGAGACTCTTATCTCCAATTAGCCTGAGCTGTGGCTCAGCTAGTAGAGTACCAGCCTTGCTTGGGCAAAAAAGCTCAAGCTGAGTTCGAGCCCCAGTATCAGCATAGACATGCACTACAAAGTCCACACATTGTATGACTCTCTTTGGATGCATGTTCAGAATAGGCAAGTCCATACAACAAAGATTTTGTGGTTGCCTGGAGACGGGAGAAGAGGGAGGGTGGGCTGGGGAGAGATGACGGTTAATCATTTTTATGGAGTGATGCAAACATTCAGGTGTTCGAGGGCAGTGACGGGTGCTACCGTAAACCTCCTGGCGGCTTCAGAGGGTGACTCTTACGCGAGGCGAATTATTCCTCTTTAAAGTCTGCTGGGCAGACTTGCTGGGCAGGTGCTCTGCCACTTGAGGCCGTTTCTTTTTAGCCCTCTAAGCTCAGGCACACACAGTCTGACAGGAGAGGTGGGTGGCTGGAGAGGTACAGGGAGTAACTGAGCAGTCAGAGGGCACCGGGGCTTCCAGACACAGGCAAGGAGAGAACCAGAGGAATGGAGCTGGGGGAGCTAAGGCGCTGGGTGGTCTGTGACCTGTGCAGGGTCCCCGCTCTGGAACCGTCTTCTAGAAAGCAAGGCTGCCCGTTCACATCGCGCGTCAGGCTTTGTTCAGATGCCATGGGGCACACGTGAGACATACAGAAACAGCTTTTGTTTCCTTTTGTTTTCAATCCATGTGCACATTTCCCTCATACCAGTGAGAGCGTGCAGTATTTGTCTTCCTATGCCCAACTTACAGCATCATGTTCATCTGCGTTGTTTCAGATGACAGAACTTCCTGCTTTGTAAGGGCTGAGTAGTAGTCTGATGTATTTGTGTCCAGTTGTTTAGAGTCCATTTACCCTGGGCTGGGAATTTGGCTTAGTGGTAGAGCACTTGCCTGGCATGCATGAAGCTCTCCTGGGTTCGATTCCTCAGTACCACATGAATAGAAAAAGCTGGAAGTGGTGCTGTGGCTCAAGTGCTAGCCTTGAGACAAAGGAGCCCAGGGACAGTGCCCAGGCCCTGAGTTCAAGCCCCAGGACTGGCAAAAAAAAAAAAAAAAGGCATGGACAGTTGGGTGGATCCCACGTGGGGATTTTTGTGAGCAGTGTGGCAATGCCCATTTGAGTGTGTGTGGGAATCTCTTCTACACACACACAAATTTCAATTTCTTCAGAAACTCCAAGAATCTGGAACTGCTGGATCTAAAAACATGTAGAGGTTTTTGTTTTTTAAATCATGCATAGATTCCCTACATAAGCACTCACTTGCTCTGTCCACTAGAGGGCAGAGCTGCAGCACCGGCCCAAACCTTGGTTGAGAGCCTCATTCTCCAATTTGTGGAACCTGGGTTTCTTTTAGGAAGCAAGAAGCCATTGTAGGGAGAGAGCTCAAACTTGACACCAGCTGAAAAATCAAATAAAGAAAGAAATAACAATAGTGACAAACTGAGCATTCACACCTGTAAACCTAGATACTTAGATGACGGAGATCTGAGGATCACGGTTTGAAGCCACACCCTTCAAGTAAGTCTGTGAGACTCTTCTCTCCAATTAACCACCAGAAAACTGTAAGCCAGCCAGGCAGTGGTGGCTCACACCTGTCATCCTAGCTACTTAGGAGGCTGAGATCTGAGGATCAGTTCACAGCCAACCCGGGCAGGAAAGTCTGTGAGACTCTTATCTCCAATAAACCACTAGAAAAGTGGAAGTGGCGCTGTGGCTCCAGTGGTAGAGCGTTCACCTTGAGCTGAAGAGCTGAGGGACAGCGCCCAGGCCCAGAGTTCAAGCCCCACAACCGACAAAAAAAAAGTGGTGTACTAGCCTTGAGCAAAAAAAAAAAAAAAAAACACCTCAGAGACAACACCCTGGCTCTGAGTTCAAGCCCCATGAGCAACTAAGAAGCGAAGAAAGTGTCGTTGAAGGTGGGTGCCCTTGATTAGCAGTGATAGAGGGCACTCTATCACGTGGGTGTTTCTCCCTGAAAAATTCCTACCTCCGGTCTGAACATGATCCTCGCTTCAGGCAGACCCCACAGGTGCGCAGCACAATGCTGGGCCAGCACTGTGGAGACCGCGACGGCCGCCATCCAGACCAGAGCAGGTCCCAGAGCTGCCAGGGACCCAGCGGGCATTGAGGGAGAGAGTGAGGGCCCTCGGTAGGAGGTATGGACGTTCGAGTCACTCCTGGCTCCCTAACGATGCTGCGGGGTGAGGGGGCGGGGTGCCACAGCTGCTCCTCCGGTGACCACAGCCACCCCAGGTCTGCTCTGGGCAGGACACTCTCCCCGCTGGGTTTTGTGGAGGACTGTGGTGGAGACCGAGAGAGCAGACAAGGCCCCACCCTTCTCAGGGCCTGCCCTTGTAAACTGCTCTGTTCAGGGGTTGGTGGCTCACACCTGTAATCCTAGCTTCTGGGGAGGTCCTGAGCTCAGGCAACAAGAAAAGCAATTCTCATTTTATTTAGGGTTTTCCATCACAAAACCCAACAGATGCCCCCAATCCTGTCCTTCCTCTATCAGGGCAAACACTGTGTATCCCCAATTGGTCTGGAGGAACGGAGCCCTGCAGAATGCTCCACCCCCTCAGCTTAGGCACAAGGATCGCAATCTCCCAAATTAAATCAACGAACAACACCTGCAGCCTTACAGTAGTCTACAAGCTCCACGTGTGTATCTGAGCCATGCCCATGACTAGTGAGCCTGCCTCATCGCAGAAAAACTTGAGGTGAAATGGCCAAACCATCTCCCTGTGCAGCCCAGCTGCCCTAGCCCCCCGCTAGCCTGCGCTGGATGACAGGTGTGTGCCACCGAGCTGGAGATTCCGTGGTGTGTTTGAAGAGGCGCAGGGGGGGGGGGTGCCCTCTCCAGCAGGAGCAGGAGATTCTCAGAGGCTCAGGCAGCGGTGGGCACGTGCTGGGAGTCCTTGACTCCCTGTGTGCACCCTGCAGAGCCGAACACAAAGAAAGCTCCCGGTCCACGCAGGGGGCCACCGGGCCCCCTGGCCCACTTGTGGCTCTCACAACCTGGCAGCCTGTGCCCCAGGCTCCTGCGGTCCTGCCTGCAGCTGGCACGTCCCCTGGCTCAGGCGGGAGAGTTGAGGTAAGGCTGCGCCCGTGGGCTGCCCCTCCGCGGGCTTCCAGCATGGTGTGAGTACACCCTTGTGTCTTTTTGCCATCTGCTGCTGTCATTATAAAATCACATTCCCATCTGCTTTCACACCCCTGCCCTCCCCCCCCCCCCCCCCCCCCCGCCCTGCTTTGCAGGAAGGCACCATGAATCCCAAGAGGCCAGACCAGAATGTTCCCTGGTGCCCTGCCCCTCCCCCCCCAGCTGCCCTTAACACACCAGGGCATGGCCGCAGAGCCATCCTTGTCTCTCCTCCCTAGTGCTCATCACCTCGGCCTCGGTCACCCAGGTCACCCAGCACTCTTCGGTGGGAGACATTCACGCATTCACAACTTCTTGTTTTAATCAGTGTGCTGGGCTGTGACAAACCATAGACATTGCTAATCCATCCCTGAGGGTGTGTTCAAAGAAGGCCCAGTAAGTCAAGGAGTAGTGTTTGAATCTGGGCCTCTAGGCCGGCTCTGAAGAGGCCCTCCACTGGCCGGAGAAGCAGCAGGCTGACACCGGAGCTAGGGCAGGAAGGCTGGGTAAGGTCAGGCCTGCGGCCTGTGGCAGAGATTGGGAGCACCATCATTGGAAGCCAGCTCAGGCAAACAGTGAGATTCCACCTCCATAAACGACTCTCCAGAGCTGCTCAGGTGGAGGCCTGAGGGCCTCCAAGAGGCCAGAAGTAGCCGGGCGCCGGTGGCTCACGCCTGTCATCCCAGCTACTCAGAAGGCTGAGATCTGGGTTCAAGACCAATACAGACGGAAAAGTCGGTGAGATTTTTTTCTGGGTCAGTCCTGGAGCTGGAACTCACAGTCTGGGCGCTGTCCCTGAGCTCTTCTGCTCAAGGCTAGCGCTCTACCATTTTCGGCCACAGCTCCCCCCGCCCCAGCGTGCAGTGACCTCCACCCTGCTCTCCCCAGGCTCTGTGCTCTCCCACACGAAGAGGCAGGGGCAGGCATCTGTAAGGAGGACCTTTACTTAAAATGCAAAAAGGCGATTATAAATCACATTGGGACTGTTGCAGTATCTGTAAAACAATGTATAAAAAACGGAGCCAGTCCTCTGGAGAGTTCGGCGGCCGCGGCCGTGTGCGGGGCCGGGGGTGGGCCCAGCCCTGTGGCCTTCGTGGATGCAGATAGGTCCCCTCCCCTTCGCCGTGTCAGCTCGCTGAGAGCACGGAGGTGGTGGGCATCCGGCCCACTCAGCACCGCGCTGGGGCCTGCAGCTCGCCACGCGCATCTTGCTACCTCTGTCTCGTCCAGGGCCCGATCGCTGTCCCCGTCCAGCTGCCCAGGGCAAAGGGAACCACCGGATAGGTCCTCAGGCATCAGGGTCCATCTCGCCATCATCCGGGCCAGTCCCCAACTCATCCAGCCAGACTAGGAGACAGACAGCGGTCAGCACACTGGGCCCGAGGGCTTTGCCTCAGGCCACTAGCCCGAGTTCCCTGACGTCTGGGCAGGGGTGTTGCTGCAAGCTGGGAGGGCCCTGGTGATGCAGACAGCCAGGGGGTCCTGGGTACCCCTTTGGAGAGGCCTTGGTCTGCCCTTCTATACAATGGCAGTGAACGCTGTGACCGAGCCAAGTTGCATGCAGCCATGGCCCAGCGCCAAGCACTGGCCCGGCTCCCTGCCCGAGAGACCAGCCTCCCTGGAGCTCAAAGGGCATCCTGAGGGCAGGAGGGGGTGTAGCTGGGGCTCCCTCTCCATGCACCCCTCCCCCCCACCCATCCAGAAGGCATGGGCTTGGTCCTCTCCAGCCAGGCAGTGGACATCAAGCTGGAGCCCTCCCGGCCTGGCCTCGGCAGCGAGCGGCGCCATCATGGCCGGGCCAGCCAGCCCAGGCCAGCGCGCCAAGCCCGTCACGGCATGCAGCCCGGAGCTCCAGCCAGCTTGAGGGTAGTGAGGACCCAAGGCAGGCAGGGCGGAGGGGGCCTGGGCGCGGTGCCCAGGGCCGCGGTGCTGACTCACCTGTCCACCTCGAGTCCCGGGCCAGCACCATGCTGCCTGTGGGTGTGGGGGGCGTGATGATGATGTTGGGCACGTCCAGGTTCTTGTCATTTAGGACGGGGGCCTCGTCATGGCTGCCGCTGGTGTTGACACACATCTTGAAGCCTGCGGAAGCAGCGTGTGCACTCACATGAGTGTGCACCAGTGCACAGGCACATCGTGCACACACAGACATGTAAAAGCTCACACCCGTGTACACACAAGTACACAAATGTGCAGACATGGTCACACACAAACACGTGTGCACACATGAACACACGTGCACACTCATGCACACAGTTCCCTCCCTCCTCACTGGCAGGAGTGAGCGCTGTGAGGCAAGGGGGGAAAGTGGAAACTGAGGCTCAAGGAAGCAAAACCCCAGGCTCCGGGCTTGCACAAGCCGGGGAGGGGCGGACATCCCTGTCTGTCGGCACAGACGTGTGGGTCTGAGCACAGCCCACACCGGTGATCTGGAACAAGCATGGCTCCCAGAGCCTTAGAGAGATGCTGGAGGCCTGGGGGAGGGGAGGGGCCACAGAGAGGAAGGGAGGGGGTACACCAGCCCGTGTCCTGTCCGGCCGGGCCCTCAGGACCAGGCCCACTGCAGGGATTGCGACACGAGCCTGCCAGCTCTGCCCCAGCCCAGCACTGGTTTTCCCAGCCAGCACTTATTTGTTGCTTAACATGCCTGCCTATTTTTGTTGCTGTTGTTCTTGCCAGCCCTGGGGCTTGAACTCAGGGCCTGAGATAGTCCCTGAGCTTTTTGCTCAAGGCTAGCGCGCTCTACCACTTGAGCCACTGCACCACTTCCTGCTTTTTCTGTTTATGTGGTGATGAGGACTGGAACCCAGGGCTTCATACATGCAAGGCAGGCGCTCTACCACTGAGCCACCTTCCCAGCCCCTGCTTGCCTACTTCTTGGCTAGGATTCCAGACCACCAAGGCCCAGCAAGCAGACGGACGTGGAGACACAGGCCACCCATGCTCACTCCAGGCTTGGGTGTGGGAAGCCATCTGTGAAGGCAGGGCGCTAGCAGGTCTTGGGACCCCCCCCCCCCCCCCCCGCAACACACTGAACCCTTTTCTTCTCGGCAGTACCCCAGGGTCTCAGTACTGGGCCGCACTGCCTGGCTGGCTGGCTTTGTCTGAGACCTACAGACACCACCCACAGCCTGCCCGCAGGGCTGAGTCTGCTCTGTGAGGACGACAGGGCTCTGACAGGCTCCCGGGTGGCCCTGCCTAGCAGGTGACTTCACTCAGGGCCTCAGTTTCCCTGGCTGTGCACCCAGAGCCCTGATACCAGTGTTTGGAATAATGCGGGTAACATGAAGCAGGTGGGAGGCACAGACCCTGGGGTTTCAGCTAGCCGGGGCTCGGACCCCACTTCTAGGCTCTGCCCAGGAGCAGGCTCCAGACAGAGCCTCTCCCAGGCCTCCCAGACCTGGCGGCCCGCGGGCGCCCCCTGCTGGTCTCTGCCGGCTGATGCTCTGCTCTGTGCGGTCCCCATGGTGGCTGCACAGCACGGCCAGGGGACAGGAGACACGGGACTCCGACCCACCCAGGCCACCAGCTCCTCAGCTGCCCAGGGCACACTGCGGGCAAGGCCCCTCTGCTGGGCCTGCCGGCGCCGCTCCAGACATCTGCCATCCACAGCCCCCGTACCCCACTCTAAGAACGACCATCCAGCCAGCCGCCCGAAGGCAGCTGGGGGCCACTGCGCCCTGTCCCCACCTGCGGTCACCACTGGGGGCCAGACACAACATGGCTGGTCCTGGCAAGACACTTGGCTAGGGGACGTTTTGTCCTCTCATCAGAACGGCCGTGGGCCGGGCCTGGCAGTGCTCAGGCAGTGGGCACCAGTGCCCCTACCAAAGCCAGGCACGCTGCAGGTCCAGGCCACGGCTGAGAAGAGAATGGTCTCCGCAGATGCTTCTCGGTGCCTCCTGCCCCGCCCCGCCCCACTCCACCTCCACAACAGGAAGAGGACCTACAGACAGCAGGGTCTGCTGGAGGGGAGGGAGGGAGAGCGCCCTCCCCCTCCCTGCCCCAGAGGCCACATGTCGGGTCTTGAGGACGGTGGCCCAGGAGGCGGGACATCCCGAGGAAGAGAGCACTTATGGTTTGTCCTCCCAGCAAAGCAGATGATCTGGTACAGAGAGCTCGGAGACCTGCTCCAGGTCATGCAGCGCTGGAGCCTGCCCTCCCTGCAGTAGAGCCTGGCTCAGCGACAAGCAAAGGGAGAAGCAGGCTTGAGAGGTGAAAGTGGTAGTCTGAGGCTGTGGGGGGTTCAGAGACCGCAGAGAAGCAGGAGGGCACTGGGGAAGCCATAGCATACACAAAGGCCCTGGGGCAGGAACACAAGGGCTCAGGGGACTGGCACTAATCTCACAGATAACAGGGCAAATCTTTAAAAAAAAAATCAAATGCCTCTGAGGGTTTCAGAGGCATTTAATCTTTTTTTTTTTAAATTCCAATTACAAGGACGGTCTGGCATCCTTACGGATGGGGCTGGACAGCTCTGGCCACTTCTACCTTTTCCAGGCAGCCCGGCCCATGACTGTGGCTGTTCTAAATCTCTTTTTAATTACGGGAAAAGCCCCGGCTTGCGTCAGGGACGCACTGCCGGAGAGGGGATGGGGAGAGCGGAGAAACGAGGCCATGACACAGGGCCCGGGGGTGGGGCGGGGTCCCTCCCGCCTCCGCCAGCTGTCCGTCAGTAGAGCCCACGTCACTGTGCCCGTGGCTGCGGGGTCACGCGGCTGTGGAGCGGCAGTGCAGGGGCCCAGGGCGCCCTCCGTCCACCGTGCCTGCCACAGACACAGACACCACCTCCAGAGGGCGCCGTGTCAGGGTGGCATCTCAGCCTGCCGGGCATGGGTGGCTTGGGGGAGACCCAGGTTCCCAGCTCAGTCCAAGTCAGCGCCTGACTTGGGGTGTTGGGGACACTGGGGGCACACTCCACCGATCCTCAGGGCGCTGACCCACCGCCACGGCTGTGAGCCCAGGCCCGGCCTCCGACGAAGCCAGCGCTGAACCCCCTGCCCGCCCCGGGCCCAGCCGGCTGCAGACCCAAGAGCGCGGTCCTGTCTCCCACTGTGGGGCTCAGAGGAGAGGTGACCGGCCGGTTGAACAGGGTCCCCCTAAAGTTACGCGGACACAGGGCCCCACAGCAAGGACCAGCTTCCATGTTCGGAGGCAAGGCCTCTGTGGACAGGGTCGGCTGCAGATCTTGTCACAAGCTCATGGTGGATTTGAAGGGCTCGGAATCCGACGCGTGGAATCCTTGGGAGACCTGAGACAGGTCTGGACCCACCAGACTAGCAAAATGGCCACAGGGAGAAGCAGGCAGGGAGTGGGTACAGGGGCTCTGAACCCGAAGAGCAGGAAGGACCTGCACCAGGGCAGCACGGCCCTGTCACACTCCACCGCAGACTCCGGCCGCGAGACCTGTGAGGAGTTACATTCCCCTTGCTGGAAGCACCCAGTGCACAGTCATTTGTTACCGCAGCCCCAGGACCCTTGCATCTGCTGGAGGCAGAAGCCGCCCGGTAGGTTGCATGGCCCTGCCCTGGAAGCACAAACCCCCGTCTATGGGGAGAGCACAGTGTTCCAGTTTGCTGCAGGAAATCCAGGGTTGCGGTAGTGTTTAAGGGGTGCTCTGGAGGGTTAGCTGGATGTGACCCCAGCAGGCTGGTCAGGTGGTGGCTGCAGGATACAGAGGTGCCCCCACACCCACTCACTACCAAATCTGCTCCTCTTCAACCCAACACTGCCCAGCGGTCGAGGTGGAAATCCTGACGTGGGAGCAGGCTGCAAAGAGCAGACCCAGACCCCACGGGGAAGGCAGATAGCCGAGTACTTGCCAAGCCAGAGCGCAGAGCCGGGCCTGGCAGCAGCGAGGTGGAGCAGATGGAAGATGGTGCAGAGCTGGCCGCACCAGTGTCCCCGGGGGCTGCTAAGGACCCGCGGGACAGCCAGGGGATGGCCCCCAGGCAGGCATGCCTTGGCTGCTAGCCTGGGTCTGTCTTAGCCATGTGTACAGCAGTGGGTTCTTGGCCTCCACCCGCCGTGGCTGGGTCACACCCAGGCCTGGGCAGCACCTCCAGGGACCTGGCTGGGCAGAGGGCCGCGGTAAAAAATGTATGAGCTTCCTTCCTGCCGCCCAGCTCTCCGCAGGGCTGGACGGGCCTGCAAGGCAGCCTTTTAAAGCTCCCAGCCCCTGGGGCTCTCAGCTCTGCGGGGCTTTTAGTCCTGCGGTGCTGGGAGTGGGAGGTGGGGGTGCCATTTCCAGGAACAGCTGGCTCTGCGGCACCCCTGGCTAAGACCCTGTGGAAGACCCGGCCGGAGGCCTGCCTGGAGCTGGAAGGAAGGTGGGCCCAAGGTTACTGCCAGGTCCTCTGGCATCACAATGTCGTGACCCAACAGTCGGACGTTGACAACGGGGCAAGTGTCCTCAGCCCACAGTTGAAAGCCTGGTCCTTGGCACCCTTAGGGGGTGTGGGACCCTTTAAGGATGAGGCCTAGTTGGAGGAAGTCAGGCCACTGGAGGTGGGACTTAGAGGGAAGATGTCAGGCTATGGAAGGCAAGGTCCAGTGGGAGGAAGCCAGGCCACTGGAGGTAGGGTATAGAGGAGGAAGTTAGGCTATTGGAGGTAGGGTATAGGGGAGGAAGTTAGGCTATTGGAGGCAGGGCCCAGGGGAGGAAGTTAGGCTATTGGAGGCAGGGCCTAGGGGAGGAAGTCAGGCCATTGGAGGAGCTTTGGGGAGGAAGTTTGGATTAGAAGCATATGCCTCTGAGGGCTTTAGTGGAACATTGGCCCCTACCTCCTCCGTCTAGCTTTCCTTCTACCATGTTCTAGCACCACAGGCCCAAGTGACCAAGGACTGAAACTGAGCAAAAAGAAACCATTCCTCCTTTTAAGTTGATCATCTCAGGTATGCTGTGATGGCAAATGCAAAGTGACTCATGCCATCCACCCAGTGGAGTATTACTCAGTCCCAGAATGGAATGAAGGACCAGCACACGGACTAGAGGTGTGGCTCAAGGAGTGGAGAACTTGCCTAGCAAGCTTCAGATCCCGACTTTAAACCCCAGCATCTGCCAAAATAAACTAAACAACAAGGTCACCATGAAACACTCACATGAAAACTCAGCTGAACATGGAAACATGATGCAAACAGTGAGAGTCCCCAGAGACCACCAAAGGGCAAATGCCAAGGATGCTCCCTGAAGTGGGCAGGGGCAGAGGCCGACAGGAGGGGGAGCAGGGCAGCTCCTGATGAATGGGAGAGTTTCCCCTCCTGCCTGAGAGCACGTGGTGGTTGCACAGGGTGGATGTGCTCGGTGCTCTGTGCACTTAGCAGTCACCAGAGTTCATTTTGTTATGTCTGTTCCGTCATCGTAAGAGAAAAACGACACAAAGATGCCCTGAATCCAGCTCTGTGCTGGGAACCGCAGAGTCCCAGACCCACCGGGAAGTGAAGATTCCTCAGGTTAAACCTCAGCCATGTCTACTCCCAGATCAGCCTACACAGCTCACAGATACTCCACTAAATCCCCTACACACACACACACACACACACACACACACACACACACGCACACACACACGCACGCACATGCGCGCACGCGCGAGCGCGCACACACACACCACACACACACACACACGCATGCACGCACACACACACCACACACGTCTCTGTAGGCTGGGCCTGGAGTCCAGCATGGGCCAGGTCCTGGGGATGATAGGTTGACTACACTGTTCCCTTTGCGAGCAACATCCCATTCTCTCCGGAGCCACCACTGCTCTCCTCCTTTACAAGCAGTCTTGGCAGAGCTGTCAGTCAAGATGCCAGACCTCAGTCAGAGGTGGGCACAAGAACTCTGCTCGATCAATCAGAGGTGACCCTGAGGGTCATCCATTCACCCTGGCCACACCTGCAGTCCCCCTTCACCTCCTGGGTGGGGGGAGGTCCATTCTTCACTCACATTAACTGATCAGTCCCCAAGTTTCAGCCAAGACCCCTAAGCTTGCCTAGAGCTCGAAAAGCGGGCGACAGAGTGCAAGGCAGGGGCAGACACAAGAGCTAACGAACAGCAGGAGCGGCTGCTCTAGGGAAATGTGCTGTGCCGGCCCATGAGCCACATAGAGCCTGCCAGAAATCCAGTTCACTGACAAGGGGCTTTGTTCCAGGTTGCCCAAAATGAGCCTGACCTAGGAAAGGTGAAAGGGCAGGAGAGACAGGAGCAGCATCTCATGCTCCGTTCTGCACCGTGGCTCTGTGTGTGTGTAGGCATGTCAGTATGTGTGTGCAGTGTGTCAGGTGTATGGGTGTGGCATGTTATGTGTTGTATGTGTATGTGTATGGGAGGGATCTGTGCATGTAGGCTGTGTGTGTGTGTAACGTGGGGCGCTGTGTATGGGGTGTTGGGTGTTCATGAAGTCAACTATGTGTACATGGGGGACAAATACCTGGTGTTTATGTGTGTAGCATGTATTTGGTACATGTGTTTGGGGTGTTGCATGTCAGGCATGTGTGGTGTGTGCAGCGTGTGTGTGTGAGGCATTGGGGCGGAGCGTGGCGGGTATGTGCGTGGGGGACCACATGGGTCTTAGGCACCGAGATGTAGCAGAAGGTGAGAGCGGAGTGCGGCTCCCAGGCCTGGGCCGGGAGAGGACAGCGGACGCCCACCCGCACAGGCAGAGCACCGGGGAGGGGCCCTGGATTTGGGGGTGTTCCATGTGGCCTGTTAGCCTGTGGTGCCTCTGGACAGAAAACTGTAGAAACCAACACGGCCTACACCCTTCATGGATTTCGGGTCCTTCTAGAACTCCCTCCCCAGTGCTCTTCCTTTTTCCAGCACCAGGCCAGCCGGAGCTCCTGCTTGGAGGATGACAGGCCCCTTCCATATCCTGCTCCTCAAGCTCTTGGCCGGAGACTGCCCTGAGGGGGAAACTGAGGCCCAAGGGCACTATTTTCCCTGTATCACCAATGCTGACTGAAGGGAAGCCCAGAGGAGGTCTAGGAGTCAGGGAGGCACCTGCTGTTTATGGCTTGAGGACGGGTGTCCCAGGGCGGAGCGGGGTCTCCCTCCATGGCCTCCACCCCTCGTCCTCCCCTCCCCAGCCCCAGGGCCCCATCCTCCACCTCACCTTTCAGGCAGGACATCTTGAGCCCCATATCTTCTCCTCTGTGGGCCTGTGGAGTAAGAGAAGAGTCAGAGGCCAGAGTCTCTTCCCTATGGGCCACGGCCCCAGGGGCCAGCTGTGAGGTCACGGTACCCACTGTGACCACCTCCAGGCAGCATGTGCGCACGGGCGCTGGCAGGAGGCATGGCGGGCTGCTGGGCAGTCAGTTCAAGGGGGGGGGGTTGAGGGCTGATGGCCAGGGAGTGGCACCCCCTGACTTCCTTCTGGGCCAGCTAACGGTGGTCTCTGCAGGGCTGGGGACGGCCAGGCCAGGCCAGAGTGGTGTTTTCCATTATAATCTGCCCCCCACCCCTTTTTTAAGGCCCCTCATCAATAACCTTGGAGTCTTTGTTACAGTGCTGGGATTTGAATCCTAGGCCATGGGTCCACCCCCAGCCCTACCTCAGCACCCTGCCCCCACACAGCACCGGTCTGGTCCTTGGGCAGAAGTGCACAGCAGGCCAGGAACAGCCCATGCCCAGGAGCAGAGGGAAGCACAAGGGTGCGTGGGAGGGGCCATAAGCAAGGCCGGGCTGGGGGGCAGCGGTGGAGGCAGTCAGATTAAGAGTTCCCCCGGGCTACGCAAGGAGACCAAGGGGCCTGAATGGAGCTCAGGTCTGGCACTTGTGCAGTGTGTGTAAGGCCCAGGGTTGGAGCCCTCCAAGTGGCACAGGAAGGAGAACAAAGTTCCTGCTCAGGCACTGCCCTGAGTAATGCTGGGTAACTGGTCCTAGTGGCATCTGGCTGAGTTTGTGGTTTATTTTTTTAGTAAACTCCCAGGGGCTTCTGAGGGGCAGCTGAGGCCCCAGGCAGGGCGCCCTGCCTCCGGGAGACGGGAGGCACCGCAGCTGGAGTGATGCCCAGGCCAGGCCTCCAGGGACGGCTCTCCTTCCCTTTGCTGCGTGCCCAGCGCTGCCCAGAGCCTCTCTGCACATACGAGCCAGCACAGGGGTAAACCGAGGCACAGAGGGGTTAGCTAGCTGGCACAAGTTGTGTGGCTGCAAGGGACACAGTAGGCACAGGGTTTGCAGGGCACCGTTCTCTCCTGCTGGTCTGAAGCCCAAGCTTTCCTAGAGGGAACAGGTACGGGGAGTGCTGTAAAAGACACGGCAGGGAAACCACAGTAGGGCCGGGCGGAGCCAGCGCAGCCCAGGGCCGCAGTTCTCAGCTGGAGGTGGGAGATGGGGTCCTCCACGAATCTGTATTTGTAAGAATCTGTCAGAGCTGGGCACTGGGAACTCACCTGTAATCCTAGTTACTCAGGAAGCTGAGATCTGAGGCTTGAAGTTCAAAGCCAGCCTGGGCAGGAAAGTCTGTGAGACTCTTATCTCCTTATCTCCAATAAACCACCAGAAAACCGGAAGTGGCACTGGGGCTCAAGCAGTAGAGTGCTCATCTTTTTTTTGGGGGTCCAGTCATGGGGCCTGATTGGTCCTGGGCATTGTCCCTCAGCTCTTCAGCTCAAGGCTAGTGCTCTACCACTTGAGCCACAGTGCCACTTCCGGCTTTTTTTCTTTTTGCTTATGTGGTGCTGAGGAATCGAACCAAGGCCTCATGCCTGCAAGGCAAGTGCTCTACCACTGAGCCACCTTCCCAGCCCCTAGAGTGCTCATCTTGAACTGAAGAGCTGAGGAACAGCACCCAGGCCCAGAGTTTAAGACCCATGACACACGCACACACACACACACAGAATTAATCAGAAGAAAAGTTGTATCTTAGTTGACAATGTGGAATAAATATTAAGTTCTCTGACTGTGATCACTGCGTTCTCTAGAGGATGGTCCTGCTCTTAGGAAATACGACGTGATATGTCGAGTCAAAGGTCATCCTCTCTGCAAATGGACGCTGGGCTGGGCAAGAGCACAGTGGCAGGCATGCGTACGTGTAGACAGAAGGGAACGGCCAGCCAGGACCACTGGCGCAGCCTGTGATCCTAGCTCCTCAGGAGGCCGAGAGCTGAAGATTGAGGTTCAAACCAGGCCAGGCAACAAAGTCCACGAGACTCTTATCTCCAAGTGGTAGAGTGCTAGCCTTGAGTGAAGAAAGCTAAAGACAGCATCCAGACCAAGTTCAAGGCCCAGGACTGGAACAAAGAAAGAAAGAAAGAAAAAACAAAAAGAAGTGACCAGGGCCTCTGGCCACTTTGTGTCTCTGGTGATGCACAGGTGTTTGGATTCCTGCAACTTGTTTCAAAGTTGGGAACACCTTCAAGAACAGTTCAAACACTTGAAATCCGTTACTTAGAAGACAGAGGCAGGAGGATAGGCTTCAAGGCAAGTCTAGACGGAGGTAGCAGGGAGACACCTGTCTCCAAAACAAAACACAAACAAAAGGGCTGTGGGTGTGGCTCTGGTGATAGAATGTGTGCCCAGCATGTGTAAGCCTGGCTCCAGCCTCAGTACTGCAAAAAGACAGGGTGGGGAGGGGGTAGGGGCGAGCATGCCCTGCTCCCCTACACGGTGTGGGAGCCTCTGTGCACGCCGGCAGTGTGAGTGCACAAGAGTGTAAGGCTGGCATGACACTGTCAGGTGGTGTGTGATTGGTGTTTCAGGGGCCCAGGCTCTGTTCAGTTTCCTTCTGAACCTGGGCTGTTCACAATGTGTACGCTGGTGTCCTTCTGGCACCAGGATATACGTCTCCTTATCACTAAATGGTCACAGGAGCCTCTCTGGGGACAAGGACAGGCAAGTGCACAAACTTATTTTTCCCGGAGGGGTGTGTCCCTTCTGTGTGGTGACAGACAGGACAGGATTGGCTTTGCACACAGCTCTGCTCTGAAGCTACCACCATGTCCAGCCCCCCCCTCCCCCCGCCCTGGGTATGTGTGTGACCATTTTCACAAGAGCCACAGATTTTGTTTATATGTTGGTGCCATTTCCTAGGGCTTGAACTCAGGACCTGGGTGCTGTCCCTGTGCTTTTTTGTTAAAGGCTAGGCTCTACCATGTGAACCACAGCTGCACTTCCAGCTTTTTGGTGATTCATTTGTGGTAAGAGTCTCACAAACTTCCCTGCCTGGGGTGGCTTCTAATCACGATCCTCAGATCTCAGTCTTCTGAGTAGCTAGGATGACAGACATGAGCCATAGGCATCAAGCTTCCTTTGTTTTTTTTGGTCGGTTGTGGGGCTTGAACTTGTGGCCTGGGTGCTGACCCTGAGCTCTTTTTCTCAAGGTGAGCAATCTTCCAGTTTGAGCCACAGCCCCATTTCTGGTTTTCTGGTGGTTAACTGGAAATGAATCTCATATGGAATTTTCAGCCTGAGCTGGCTTTGAACTGTGAGCCTTAGCTCTCAGCCTCTTGAGTAGCTAGGGTTGCAGTCCTGAGCCACTGGCTCCCAGCCTTCCATGGGGTTTTAACAGACAGGTAAAAGAATCTCAGAGGTATAGAGCTCCGCTGGGTGAGTGGCTTCCCTCTGGTCCCACTTCTTGGAAAGACCACGGTGGTCCCGTCCCACTCTGCCACGGGAGGTGAGGCAGGTCCGGCAGGTGGCTGGGAGGCTGCAGTGTCTGCCTGGAATGCAGGTAGACTCTAAGACATTCACCACTGGCCCACAGTGAAATCTCTCTGGGTCTCCTTGTTTCAATTTGCTGGACCTGGCCTGTTTCCACGTGCCAAAGCCCTCTGACTCTGTCTGGCACCTCAAGGTGGAGCGGGATGCACAGGATGGAGAGAGCGGCTGGCAGCCAACTGGCCTGTCTTTCTGCTGCCTCCTCCCAGATAAAATCTGAAAACCCATCAACAGCGAGGAGGGCCTGAGTCATGGTGGTACCTCACCCCACCTCCCGAACAAAGACCTCTTTTAAAAACCAGGCTGGGCCAGGGAGAAGTGAGTTGGGAGGAATATGGCTGTGTGCCTAGGTGGGTGGACCTGGGAGGCAGGACCAGGTCTGCTGGCCAAGGGAGGCTGCCGGCCCGGCCTCTCCAGAGACAGAGGCGTCTTCCTCCAGGTAGGGGCCGACGCCCCTGAGCCTCTTCCTTCTTCACAGAGGGCATGCGCTCTGCGCAACCGGGTCAGAACTCCTGCGGTTTGGGCTGCAGAACTGCGCTGGGCACAGATGCTGGCTTTAAGGTGCCTCTCTGGGTCAGCGAGCAGAGCCACCTGCTCCATCAGCCCCAGCCCAGGGGCTGTGGGCCTCAGGATGCAGAGCAGCTGGCCACAGCCTCTCAATAATTACCTCTCAGCAATCGGGGGCCAGTGTACCCACTGGGACCGTGCTGGGGCTGGGACTCTACACCTCGTGGGCACCTGCCTCTCTACCTTACAGGTCAGTACAAGCGTTCTTAAATCGCAAGGGCCAGGAAGGAGAGGAGCACCCTGTGCGGCCGTGGGCCCGAAGGTGGTGGCCGGGCAGGTGTGGTCAGTCAGTGATAACCAGGAGCCACAAGAGGCCAGCGGGGAGCCATCTCGGGCGCCCAGGAGAGCTGGGCGCTGCGGCCTTCCTTAGCAGTGGCTCTCACCGTGGGCTTTACACCTGCAGCGGAGGCCTGGCCCGGCTCCCTCCATTCCCGGGTGGGCTGGGCTCAGGCCGGAGTTGGCCAGGCCACCGGCCGTGCGGCTGTGGCTCCGCCCCTGCACTCGGCGGGTCCTGGGTGCCCGCCCGGGGTGGGCGGGAGGCACGGGCGCCCGGCTCGTCTTCAGTCCGCGGAGGAGCCGGGGACCCCGCGCCGGGAGATTAGGCGGCGGCTTTCAGCCTCCTCGGGCCGGCGAGAGATTAAGTCTATAAATACCCGGGCTTCCCCCTCGGCCGGCCGGGCCCGGGGGCGGGGCGCAGCCCGGCCGGGGCGTGCTTGGGCCTCAGTTTCCCCAGCCTCCGGCCCCGCCCTCCCCCGGCCCTCCGGCCCCGCTCCGCACGCGGCCCCGGGCCCCGCCCCGCCCCGGGACACACCCCCGCGCCGCGCCGCCGCTCGGCCGCGGGCCCCAACTTTCCCCGGCCCGGCCCGGCCAAGTCCGCGGGAAGCCGGGGGACGCCCGAGCGCGCGGCCCCGCCCCGCTCCCGCCCTCCCGGCGCCCGCGCGGCCGCGGCGCCCGGGGAGGCGCGCGGGGGCCCCGCAGGAGGCCGGGGCTGGGCGCGGGCACTCACCGCTTCCTGGGGCGCTCACGGCCCAGCCGCACGCGGGGCCCGCCCGGGCGCTGCCGGCCGCGTGCACCGGGCTCGGGGCCGCTGCAACGAGCCTGCAGGAGACGGCAGCGCGGGTCATGGCCCCGCGGCGCGCCCGGCCCGCCGCCGCCGCCGCCGCCGCCGCCGCCGCCGCCGCCGCCGCCGCCGCGCACGCCTCAGAGCCCCCGCCCGGCACCTGGAGGACAGGGCCGCCTCGCCCCGCCCCGCCCCGCGCCAGCTCCTCCCACGAGGCTGGCCCCGCCCCTCGCCTAGCTCCACCCACGAGGCTAGCCCCGCCCACAGACAGCTCGGCCCCGCCTCGTGCCGAGCCCTCTCCCGCTGCTTGCCCCTCCCCCGCCACCAGCCTCGCCCACGGAGAGCTCTGCCCCGCCCCGTGCTGGCCCCACCCCCATATAGCCCCGCCCCTGACCCAGCCCACGCGGCTAGCCCCGTCCCAGGACAGCTCTGCTCTGAGCTGGGCCCCGCCCTGCAGCGAGCCACGCCCCGTGCCCGGCTCCGTCCTTGTAGCTAGCCCCGCCCATCCTCTATTAGCCACGCCCTCCAGGCCCCGCCCCCTCCGCGACCAGCCCTATCGAGTAGCTCGCTCGGGCCAGGGTCTGGCGGCCGTCCTGCCCGGCCCCTCCTCTCGGCTCTCCCGTGGGGCGTGCTAGGAAAGTTCTAGGCGGCTGGGGGAAGGGAGTGCAGGGAACGGGATCAGTGCCATGCTGCCACCCTTCAGCCTTAGGTGCGGGGCTCTGAGGACACGCCACAGTGACCCCGCGTCTGCTTCTGGGGTCCAGTCATATGCTCCTTCACAGGACTCCTCTGGTAACTGCTGGGAATAAACGTGGGGTGCAATCAGAGGGTTGCCTTTCGCTTCCCCACGCCTTCAGACTTTTGATGACTTCTGGGATTAACATCATTCCCAAGCGTGGTGCAGAGCCTCCTGTCAGAATGGGCTTCTCAGGAGCCCTGGCTCCCTCCGGGTCACAGGGGTCCCCACCGCGAGCCTCAAGCCTCCACATCCTGAGCTCCTGGTACTCTTAGAGGCTTAGAGGGGGTCAGTGAGGGCCACGGGGCAGACAGATCTGTGCCACCGCAGAGCCTGCCAGGAGACCACGGGAGGAGGCGGGCAGGAGTCCTTTCCCCAGGGTAGGGGCTGGGACCTCCGGCACAGAAGTCAGGACTTCTAGGGCAAGGGGCTGACAGGCCTGGATAACCCCCTCCCCCCGCCACAGCATGCTTTGTATCAAAAGAGGAAAAAAACTGGGTGGGGTCACCAGCAGGGAGGGGCAGGAAGAGAAAAAGTAGATACCTAAGACCTGGAGGAAGGGTTTGAAAGAGGAAGAAGCTGAAAAGCAGAAGCTGCAGCTGAGCGGAGAAAGGGGCCCGGTGTGGGGTAAAGGACAGAGATAAATGTGCAGGCCCTGGGGCCCTGGCAGGTGCCTTTTGCCAGAGAGAAAGCCAGGCCTTGGTAGGGCAGTGGCTGCCCCAGGTTCCCTTGCCCAGACCCTTGTGTGGTCAGGCCTCCCAATTCCACCCACTCCTGGCACGGTGAAAGGAGTAGTCGGTGTTCATGCTCTCAGACGCTCGCTCCCCACATGACTTCCTATGCACTTCTACGTGCCAAGTGTGCAGCAGGTGCTGGGGCTTGGGGACATGCAGGCAAGCCTCTTCCACCCAGGAGGGCAGAGCCTGAGCTTGTGACAGGGGTCACAGGCAGGAGTGAGCAATGGGGCTGTGGCCAGGCTCCGGCTCCCGCTGGGTTTAAGGATGGAGGGCTAGGAAAGTGGCTCAGTGGTAGAGAGCTTGCCTAGCATGCATTGAAAGGATCTGTCACATCCATGCCAGGGGACCATGCGGAGGCAGGCAGGCACAGGAGAAAGATTATTAGGTTTATTAGAGGAGCCATATTTTTCCTGGAGAGAGAGCACATGGCAGCCTCCGCTATAGGTAGCAGCAGGGTTTGGGGATAGGAAGTGAGGTAGATGGGAGCTCAGGTGGGTCTGGGCGGAGAGAGGGAGGGGCCAGCTGCGTGGTGGGAACTCTAATGCAGGGAGGAGCTCAGGTCCGGGTGGAGCTGAGGACCCAAGGTGGGCATAATGCTTACATGCATGAAGCTCTGGGTTCCATTCCTCAGTACCACATACACAGAAAAAGCCAGAAGTGGGGCTGTGGCTCAAGTGGTACAGTGCTAGCCTTGAGCAAAAGCTCAGGGACAGTGCCCAGGCCCCGAGTTCAAGCCCCAGGACTGGCAAAAAAAAAAAAAAAAAAAGGGTGGAGAGCTGAAAAAAGGATGGAGGAATGACCGAGGGGCCAGCTTGTTACACCCCAGTAATCTCAAGACAAGAGACGCGGGGCAGGGCCTCACTAACTAGGAAAGGAAGGGAGAAGAACGCAGACCTGCACCTGCTTCTGTGGATGCACCAGGCAGTCTGGAAGCTTCCAGCAGACCCTCTACCCCACAGCTGCCTGCTACCTCGTGAAACCTAGACCATGAGGATGAGTTACCCAGCCCAAAAGTTAACTTAGAAAAATAGCCACTGGTGGCTTCTAAAACATAGGGGAAACTGCAAAACAGAAGCCAATCAAAGTTTACTTCAGAACAGGAACTTGATGCATCTTCCATTTTAGTTCTCACCACAAAGTCAGCAGAGGGAAAGTTTAGCTTCACCCACGTGACTACCAAGCACTCTGTAAACTCAGTAAGTTGCTTATAGCCAAATAGAGTGATTTCATATGCAGGATTGTAAGCATTATTTTTAAAAGAATGTTCCAAGCCAGGGGCTGTGACTCGTGCCTGTTTTTTGTTTTTTGTTTTGGTCAATAGTGGGGCTTGAACTCTGGGCCTAGGCGCTGTCCCTCAGCTCTTCAGCTCAAGGCTAGTGCTCTACCACTTGAGCTACAGCGCCACTGCTGGTTTTCTGGTGGTTTATTGGAGATAAGAGTTTCATGGACTTTCCTGCCCCGGCTGGCTTTGAACTGCAATCCTCAGATCTCAGCCTCCTGAGTAGCTAGGATGACAGGCGTGAGCCACCAGTGCCGGGCAATGCTATCTTTTTTTTTTTTTTTTTTGTCCGTCGTGAGGCCTGAACTCTGGGCCTGGGCGCTGTCCCTCAGCTCTTCAGCTCAAGGCGATTGATCTACCTGCGGCTCGTGCCTGTAATCGCAGCTGTTCTCCAGGCAGAGGCAGGGAGCATGGTGGTTCAAAGCCCCGGGCAAAAAGGTCTCAAGATTTCATCTCAATCAACAGCTGAGTGTGAAGGCCTGTGCCTATCATCCTGGCTAGGGTAGAAAGCATAAAAGAAAAGCAGAGCGAAGGGGCTCACATCTTTAATTCTAGCTACTCAGGAGGCTGAGACCTATAAAGCCCTGGTTTGAAGCCAGCCAGGGCCAAGAGGCTCCATCTCCAATTAACTCTCTGAAAACCCACATGGAGGTGTGGCTCAAGTGGTAGGACCCCAAGGAGCCCTTGCTTAGCAAGCATGAGGCCATGCATTCAAACTCTAGTCACATGTGCGCGCGTGCACATGCGTGCGCGCGTGCGCACACACACACACACACACACACACACACACACACACACACACACACACACACACATAGAGTTCTGTAACGGAGTATTGGGTGGTGGACATGGGTGGTAATTTTCATAGGCTGGCTGGGCTCTGGGCTGGGACTTCCCAAAGCCAGGTATGGAGGTCTCTGCTTGGTAGAGGTGAGGTGAGTGGGAGAGGGATGGGCAGGAGAAGAAGGGGGAGGTGGGGAGGGTGGGAGGAATGGAGCACCATGCCTTCCGGCCCTTAGTCTTGCGACTCCCTGGGCCCACAGCTGTCTGGGTTGTTGAGTTAGCTTGCATATTGCCCAAGCTAGGAACAGCAGATCTTGGAACCTTCCGGTGCTCTGTAGCCTGGAGGGAATTCATAGGCTTTGAGCAAGAGGCATTCCATTTGTCTCACCCCGGGTGTCCGTAAGGGACAGCAATGTCACCAGTGCCGGGGCAGACCCCTACCTGTCCAGACCCCAACAGAGGTAGGACGCAGGGAGAGGCAGCAGGGACCTCCAGTCCACCGGCGACCCCCCACCCCTGGGGCTGCAGGCAGGAGGGACAGACACCATGATTTGACCTCATTTTACAAGTGTCTGTGGCTCTTCCACCCAGAAGCGTGGTGGGGGATGCCAGTAGGCTGGAGACCTTGTGGGCCGTGGGTACGTGGGCTCAGGAAGGAGCTGGCAAGGATCGTGGCACCAGAGGAGGGCAGAAGAGAGCAATGAAACGGAAGCTCTGGTCTGGCACGTGGCCGTTGGAGGCAGGAGGAGAGGAGCAGCAGCCCTTTGTGCCCAGCCACCGGAGGTGCCTCGGTGCCACCGTCCAGCCCCAGCCTAGCGGCTACCATTTGTCACCAGGAAGGACACACGCCTCCGCTGAACCTTCTAGTGCCAGGCCCATGTAGGAAACGCTGTGCTTTCTGGGAAGGCTCAGTGGGAGGAGGGCGGGGAGCCCAGGGGGGTCCATGACCTCCCCACCGTTGAGAGCTGCCAGCTGCTCAGGCAGGGCGCTGCGGGCGGGCAGCAGTCCAGCTTGGTGAAAGCTGGCTGGCTCGCTGCCGGCCTGGCAGCTTCAAAGCCAACCTTTGTTTGAGACTTCAAAGTGGGTGCCATGGTGTCAGGTGTTGCCCACACAGGCCTGGGCATGCGCCCAGGGTCTAGGCGCCACTGGTATTCTCCCGCAAGCCTCCGCAGGGGGCTGTGGGCCCGTGGGGTCTGGGTGGCCCAAAGGGAGACAGAACCACTAGGGTAGAGTCACAGACATCAAGCAAGTGCCCAAGGTTGCCCACAGGGCCCAGCAGCCTAGGGTGTTCGCAGGACCCCAGGCAGGCTGATCTGACCTCCAGGACACTTGACACTTCCTTGGGGTAAGAGGGGGCAGAGCAGAAGAGGAAAGAGGAGGCGGCTGAGCCCCTCAAGGGACCAGTGTTGGCAGTCCAAGAAGGCCGCTGGGCCTTGCGTACATTTGTTCCCAAGCGGCTGGTCACCTGTATATCCCTCTGAATTCATGTCTGTCTGTCCACCTGTCCATCGGTCTATTGTCTGTGAAACTTTTCTCAAGCCTCAGGCTGGCAAGGCCAGGGCCAACAGAACTCTAATTTGAGTCACAGGTGCTATTTATTTCCTAGCAGTCACATTAAAACAACAACAACAACAACAACAACAACATGGGCTGGGAAGGTGGCTCAGTGGTAGAGCGCTTGCCTCACATGCATGAGGCTCTGGGTTCAATTCCTCAGCACCACATATGCAGAAAAAGCCAGAAGTGGCGCTGTGGCTCAAGCGGTAGAGCGCTAGCCTTGAGCTGAAGAGCTGAGGAACAGCGACCAGGCCCAGAGCTCAGGCCCACGACCGACAAAAAAGCAAAAAAAACCCAACAAACAAACACAAAGGAGCAAGAGAAATCCACTGTGACAACGCCTTTCACTCCATATGATGTGCCAAAGAAGTATTCCAACATGTCATCCACATGAAAACGGAGACAGGTCACATGTGACTTTCACACTTAAGGGCATCTGGATCTGGACCAGCGGCTGACGGTAGCCGCCCTAGAATATGCGTTCAAGCAGACGCACCCTTGCTCAGAGTGGCCATGCGCATGCTCGTCCCCATTTAGTACCAGGGGTCTGCCTGGAATCTCTGACTCAGCTTGGGCTCTGGTTCCTGCCTTGTGGCATGCTGATGGCAGTCTGCAGTGCAGAAAGCACACCACTCACTAAGCACAGAGGTTCTGTCCCAGGCCCTGGTGGCAGCGGCGGCTGTGCGGGTCCCTGTGCGTGCAGTGGAAGGGACAGCCCCCAGGTTCCTGGGGACCCAGCGACGTTACTCAGAGGCTCCTGGGTGTGGGAATTCCTGCATACAGAGAGGCAGGCACAGGCTGTTCACCACACCATTATGTGCAAAACACTGAACTTGGAACTAAATGTTCTCCAGAAGAATGAACAACCCATGTGTCACTTTAAGCGGTCCACACAACGGAGAACCACACAGCAGCTAGCGCAGGCGGGCTGTCTCCCTAAGGGAAGGACTCAGCAGAGAGAGGGAGAGCAGGGTGATGGAGGCTTGAAGGCCACAGATGCCTTGAGACCCTGAGCGATGGGCAGCCAGGTCTGTAGCTGTGTGGGGCTGCCCGAAAGATGCCCAGAGGGCAGAGGGGTCTTACCACATTTCCGCTCTTCCAGACTTAAGAAAATGGTTGAAAGGTCATCATCGAGAAATATCTTTGTAGTTTTCTAAGCTTGAAATGATAATGATGATGATGATGATGATGATGATGACAACCTTGGTGCTGGTACTGGAGCTTTAACTCAGGATCTAGCTCTTGCTTGACTTTTCTCCTTAAGACTGGCATTCTACCCCTTGAGTCACAGTTCCATTTCCTGCTTTTTGCTGTTTAATTAGAAGTAAGAGTCTCATGGACTTTACAGTTGGGGCTGTCTTTCAACGGTGATCCTCAGATCTCAGCCTCCTGAGTAGCTAGGATCGTGGGCATGAGCCACCAGCACCCAGCCTATGTTTAAAATGTTTTATAGCAAAAACATGTAGGAATTCATGAGTGGCCTGGGGAGCTGGCCAGCCCTCTGCAGCTGTGAGCAGGACCAGGCACAGATGCCTCTCAGCAGCATAATCCTGAACCTTTACCAAGTGCTGGCTTCGTGCGGCACACCAGCAAACCCTCTCAAGTCCCCATAGAGACGAGGAGAGATCAGACACAGGAAAGGCCACTGGCACCTTGTGTGGAACCAAGTAAGTTGCCCAGAGCTACTGGCTGGCTAAGGGCTGGAGTCACGATCCAAACAGCCAGCCAGGTTTAGCATCTGTCCCTGTCCCCTGCAGAACCATCAATTTCCTTCCTTTTCTAAAGTCTGCAGGTGTCAACTCACCCGCCAGCACCTGGTGCCCGGGCGGCCGGCCCCTTGAGAGGCCGGGGTAGTTCTCTGCCCGCTGGTAGGCCACAGCCGGCCCATCCAACAAGGACGACACACACATGCGGAAGACAGTGCCACTCTGTGGAGCACACAGGGCAAGCAGCTTACTGAAAGTGGCCACAACCCTGCAGCCAGGAGCCCTTCCTCAATCCTAAGGATTGGCTGGCACAGTCTGTCCTGGGAGTGACCAGGCTGGACTGCCTGGAGGCTCCTGGATGAGGAGGGAGGGTGCTAGCTCTGTTCTGGTGCCCAAGACCCTTGTGGGCATCAGCCATACTCCATGAGAGGAGGAAATGAATTGTGTAATGTGAATGCCAGCCCCCCCCCAGGCCACTATTGGCCAACAGTGATCTTTCTTCCTCCCTGCCATTTAATTTCAGCATCTCATTTAATTCCGTTGGAAGGACTGGCACCGGAGGGGGATGAGGGGTATGGGGACTGGCAGCACACCTGCTGCTTTCCATTCAGGACTTTTGTAATCTTAAA
Source organism: Dipodomys spectabilis (assembly GCF_019054845.1). NCBI lineage: Eukaryota > Metazoa > Chordata > Mammalia > Rodentia > Heteromyidae > Dipodomys > Dipodomys spectabilis. The sequence continues at coordinate 221,953 of NW_024871305.1, read as the reverse complement.
AACACTACCAACAGAGCCAGGTGCCGGGCTAACCCCTGTGATCCTAGCCACTCAGGAAGCTGAGACTGTCATCTCCACTTAACCAGCAAAAACCTGAAAGTGGAGTGTCAAGTGGTGGAAAAGCTGAGGGCCAGCACTCAGGGCCTGAGCTCGAGCCTCAGCACTGGCACACACACACACAAATGAATCCGACTCCAAGCTGAGCCCCCCTCCTACCTCCGGGACAGGTGATCAGTGGCCGTCTTGGGTCCCAGGGACCACACTCCGGCCGGGGACAGTCGCTCGCTCCTCTGAGGTGGCCATCTGTGTTTCTAGTCCTCCGGGTCTGCTCCTGGCTGATTCTCTCCGGGTTCTGCCCATTTGTTCTAAGTGCCTGGCCTCTGCAGAGAAGGGAAATTATCTCTAAGCTCAAGCCCCGTGCCTGCCCTGTGGCTTTCTGAAGCTTTAATCCCTGGCTTCATACCCCCACTGTCTGCCCAACCAGAGCCAGGCAGAGGGCAGAGCCAGCAAGGTAGTCACCCAGATGGAGGGGAGGAGAAGGCCGCTTCTGGTGTTGGTCCTGGGCAAGGCAGGTGTGGGCATCTTGGGGACCTCAGGTGTCCCTGGGGTCAGCAATCAAAGTTTCCATTTATCTCCATTTCTGGGAGTCAGCTGTGGTGGCCACACTCCTGAGGTTAGCACGGCATGGCCGTGCTGGGAGTCACACGGGGGTGTCACTGTGACACAGGGCCGTCTGGAGACACGTCTGGGGGTGAAGTCGGGGAAGCAGGGCTCTTCTTGGAGTCACCCAACTCTGTCCCAGGGCTGGTAAACACAGAGGGAACCCGGAGGTTCTCAGAGGCCAGAGCTCAGCCTGAGCTTGCCAGATACCACGCACTGCCAACCTGTTGAATGCCGACTTCCTGCTGCCTTGCTCCTGGACTTAGGGAGCATCTTGAAGTGCAATTATTCAGATTTACTGACAGCATCCGGAATCTCCTCAGCCAGCACTAAATACAGCCAGCGAGGCCCTTTACAAGGTCAAATGCAGACTGGGCTGGCACTTGGCACATGGCTCTGAAAGCGGAGGACCAACGAGAACACGATTCCTGGCCATTCTGAAACTGGACTAGACCTCGTTATTTCAAAGGGAAAAAACCCTCCAGATTTCTCCGCTCCCATTTCAGAACGCTGAGAGAGGGGTAACCTCTGAGAAGAAGAGACCTGGGAACAAAGACGCTGAGATGGGCTGGCCGTGTGCTTCTGAGCAGCAGCCGCAACTTCAGCAGCAGCTGTGTCCACCCAAGGATCTCCCAAGCCGCTAAGCCGTCACATGTCAATTAAGGGGGTACGAGGCACCTCCAGGGCTGCCTGAGGCCTGGGTTCCCTCCGCAGCCCCACGGTATGATTCACACTCATGTACCCAAGAGCAGGAAGAAATGGCGGGATGCTTAAGACGCACTGAGCGCTTGTGGATGGAAAGCCAGAGGAATGGCAATTAGTAAACAGAAATCTATTTTTAAACTTGCGTCTCATCATTACAATTGCTAAAAATGTCCGTGGGCTATGGAAATTGATGCCCACGGCTGCTTTCTTGCTTCTGTGGTGCCACAGATGCAGTGTTAAGAAGGAAGAGCTTCATGCTCTGGAAAGGGGAGAGGGCAGGAAAGGGGGCGAGAGTGAATGGAATGCAGCGGCTATGCGCGAAGAGACGGCACAGCAGACCTCCTCCCAAAAGTAAGGGCGATGCATGGCAAGGAACTGTTTCCAAAGCTCAGACTTCACTTCTGAAAACAATTAAAGATAGGCCGAGAGATGCTATCTAGCAGAAATAATACGTTTCCCAATACAGCAGAAAAACAAGCTATTAAATAAGTCAAAAGCCAGAACTGGTGGCTCACGCCTGTAATCTTACTTACTCAGGAGGCTGAGATCTGAGGATTATGGTTCAAAGCCAGCCCAGACAGGAAGGCCATGAGACTCTTGTCTTCAGTTATCAAAAAAAACCTGGAAGGGAGCTGTGGCTCAAGTAGTAGAATGCTAGCCTTGAGCAAAATTGCTCAGGGACAGTGCCTAGGTCATGAGTCATGAGTTCAAGCTCCACAACCAAAAAAAAAAAAAAAGTATATGAAAGCTAATTATTCAAGGACTTCCTACAGAGAAGGCCTAAAGGTAGCCTATCTGTGGAGAATTGACTTGGATATTCAAATTGTCCAAGATTTCTATGTGGCTTTCCATCTTAAAACCATCTAATTTCATTAGAATTAGCAAGATCAGCCTGTCCTCAGGGAACACATTTCTTTTTGGTCAGTTGTGGGGCTTGAACTCTTGACTTGGGCATTGTCCCTGAGCAATTCACCTCAAAGCTAGTGCTCTACCACTTGAGCCACAGCGCCACTTCTGGTTTTCTGGTGGTTAATTGGAGATAGAGTCTCGTAGAGTTTCCTGCCCAGGCTAGCTTTGAATTGATACTCAGGTCTCAGGCCTCCTTAGTAGCTAGAATGACAGGTGTGAGCAACTAGCACCTGGCCATTTTTTTTTGACAGCTGTGGGGCTTGAACTCAGGCCCTGGGAGTTATACCTGAGCTCTTTTGCTCAAGGCTAGCTCTACCACTTTGAGCCACAGTGCCATTTCCCATTTTTGAGTGTTTAATTGGAGATGAAGTCTCAGGAGACTTTTCTGGCCAGGCTGGTTTAGAGCCACGGTCTTCAGATCTCAGCTTCCTGAGTAGCTGGGATTATGGGCGTGAATCACCAGCACCTGGCAGGGAACACATTTTTGCTTTGTTATTTATGAAGTTGTTGCCTAGTTCCCCACATTTTTGCCCTTGGTTCTTAACAGCAGCTGTGTCTCCACGTGGAGAATGAACTGAAACCATTTTGAACCAGCAGATAAAAATTGCGTGCTGACAATCATCCGTGCGTAAGTACGTGTCCACACTGATCAGCACCCACGTCGGGTTAACTCACTGTCTTCGTCCGTCATTTCCTTATGATGAAAACTTGGAAATCTTCAGCTTTTGAAATGAACTGGAAAAGGACATTTTCATATAAATTAATTTGTCCTTTTGACCTAATAATGGGTGAGACAAAAGCTGCAGCCCACCCGTGTCTGGGACGGGCTCAGTGGTGGGGGCTACCTCAGGTGGCTCCGGGCGTTGCTGGCCGTAAAGAGAAACATCACTAAATGCACGCGGTGACCCCTCTCCCCACTCCCCCTCAGACTGAGGCATTAAGAACATCTTGATGGGATTTTTCAATATAGAAATCCACTGTGTGGATCCTTCTAGTCTTTTCCACGAAGAGGTGGTCCTCTGGCTATGACACGCTTGCCCTTGGATCCTGGGTGGGGAAGAGGAAGTCTGTTTTCGTGATACACAACAGAGCTCCTGGAAGCCAAGGGGAGAAGCCCCAGATGCGCTTACTTCTGTCCTGGGGAGAGGCAGGCTGTCATGTGACCACGCTGGCTGCACGTGCTGGGCATCTTTGTAATCCCAGCATCAGGGAAGTGGAGGCAGGAAGTTTTTAAGTTGGAGTCCGGCCTGAGCTTCATAGTGAGCTGTCACTGTGTCAAAAATGAATTGGTAGTGGCTCACGCATATAATCTTGGCTACTCAGGAGGCTGAGATCTGAGGATTGCAGTTCAAAGCCAGCCCAGGCAGAAAAGTTGATGAGATGCATCTCCAATTAACCACCAGAATACTGGAATTGGATCTGTGGCTCAAAGTGATGGAGTGCTAGCCTTGAGCTAAAGAGCTCAGGGACAGCACCAAGGCAGTTGAGTTCAAGCCCCAGGACCGACAAAACAAAACCCCCCAAAGCATATCACTTGATGAATTCTTTTTTTTTTTGCCGGTCATGGGGCCTGAACTCTGGGCCTGGGCGCTGTCCCTCAGCTCTTCAGCTCAAGGCTAGCGCTCTACCACTTTGAACCACAGCTGTTTTCTTTTTGCTTATGTGGTGCTGAGGTATCAAACCCAGGGCCTCAGGCATGCAAGGCAAGCGCTCTACCACTGAGCCACCTTCCCAGCCCCTTGATGAATTCTATATCACAAACCAATTGCTACAAATTCCTCCGTGCAATCAAAGAAAAGGTACTGTACGGCCTGGGAATGTAGCTTATTGGTAGAGTGCTTGCCTAGCATGCCTGAAGCCCTGGGTTCAATTCCTCAGTACCACATAAACAGAAAAAAGCCAGAAGTGGCACTGTAGCTCAAGTGTTAGAGTGCTAGCCTTGAGCAAAAGAAGCTCAGGGACAGCATCCAGGCCGAGTTAAAGCCCCATGACTGACAAAAAAAATGTTAGAATGGGTTTGTGACTTTAACTAATTATCACTATCCCACAATACTGTGAAATTCATGAAATTTATGTAATCACTTAATCACAATAAAAAAATTGATATTAAAAAAATTCATACAGGGGCTGGGAAGGTGGCTCAGTGGTAGAGCGCTTGCCTTGCATGCATGAGGCCCTGGGTTCGATTCCTCAGCACCACATAAGCAAAAAAAGAAAAAAGCCGGAAGTGGCGCTGTGGCTCAAGTGGTAGAGCGCTAGCCTTGAGCTGAAGAGCTGAGGGACAGCGCCCAGGCCCAGAGTTCAGGCCCCACAACCGGACCCCCCCCCCAAAAAAAAAAATTCATACAGAAAGGGGAAAAAAAACTCACTTCTAGAAACGTCTCCTAGAGTTGGAGGTATGGCTCAGTTGGTAGAGCACAGAAAGGTATTTCCTAAGACTAGGTCAGAAAAACCTGACACAATGTTCCAAGTATAAAAATTACAGACATTGTTCTAAACAACCTAGGAATTTTAAGTTTTTATTTTGAATACAAAATCAGCTTGAGTTGGGTGCCAGTGGCTCACATCTGCACTCCTGGCTACTCAGGAAACAGATCTGAGGTCTGTGATTTAGTGACTGCCCAGGAAGGAAAGTTCACGAGACTCTTATCTTTAATTAACTACAGAAAAGCTGGAAGTGGAGCTGTGGTTTGCCAGCCTTGAGTGAAAAAGGGACAGTACCTAGGCCACAAGTTCAAGCCCCAGGACTGGCACAAAAAACAAACAAACAAACAAAGACAACTCGTATTTTGGGGTTTGGGAAATCTTTTTCTGCCAAGGGCCATTTGCAAATTATAACATCATTCCCAGGCCACACAAAACGATCAATACAGGCAGATCATTTGAGAAGCATACATGGCCATCCTCCTTCACGCAGCAAGTGAGGCTGGGCACTCCTCTCTCGGGCTAGACTTCTGCTGCTGAAGGACCACAGCATGGCTCCTGCTGCCTTCCCCTCCCCAAAGCTGCAGGCCACGGTGCTGTCCTTCTGAGCAAGCCTAGTACTCGTCAGGTCCTCGTTGCCAGCTGTGTTTGTTTTCACCCATAACCGAAGAGGTTGGTTGTGTGACAGTGTGCAGTTGTTCCTATGCGGACGCACGGTGGCTCTGAGTTCATGTGGAGAGGGGCAGCAGAGCTCCTGTGCCAAGCACCAACTCAGCCTCTTGGGCCCTGCAGGGTGCCAGTGCTCCACATGTGTGCCCCACCCTGGGGTGTCTGGAGACCAACTCAACCAAGGTTAAAAACTCAGACACACTCAGTGGAGTATGTTTTTTTTTTTTTTGTTTAATAGTTCATAAGCCTTAAAAAGTATTCTCTCCAGATTATAAAAGGTTAATTAAAACAGTTTAATAGGAACAATCTTGGACAAGCATAAACAGCTTTGATTTGGAAGATTAGAGCAACGCATGGCTGAGGACCCGCAGGACTGGGTGGCCTGCCCCTCTCCCGTGCCCTGTACTCGCAGACCGGACGCCCCGCCTCCGGCACGGCACATGCCACCAGCCGTCAGCTACCCGCGAGTACATACGGCATTCTGTTCACTCCAGAAGTAGGCGTCCCTCTCCATGGTTGCAGGTGCTGGGGCAGTCCCGCGGCCGGCCTAGCACAGGTGCAGAACTGCTTTATTGATCTCGGGGTTCGTCCAGTCATTCCGAATGTCATCCAGGTGGTTATCGAAGTCCACGAGCGTCTCGTAGGACCGGCTGTCCAGCAGTGATGCCGAGATCCTCTGCGCCTCTGGCCAGTCTTCACAGTAGTCACTGCAGGGCAGACGTGGAAAAGTCAGTCTCTGTACAGTGTCTGGGTGCGGACCGCCCACCCCCAGGCTGTGTGGAGGACAGGGCCGGGTACTAGGTCACACTAAGAGACTGGCCATGCTGAAGGTGGAGGCAGATGGCTGGCACATTCTGGGGGTTAGAACGTGGTGCCTGGGGTACAGGGCAGGGGGCGCCTCTGCAGCGCCCGCCCAGCAGGGGGCGCCCCACTCACTGGTGTGGGTCTCTGCACCGCCACCTGTTCTCGTGGTGCTCGTACACGTGGATCGTTGGTGCTACGCAGTCCATTGTGAACCTGGTGTTGTCCACCTGAGCACAAGGCAAAGAACACAGCATGAACACAGTGCTGGGCCAAGAGCCAGTGGCAGGCCCCTCCTCAGGACTTCCCTGCCGCCTAGGATGTGTGAGTTGGGGACCTGGACCCACACCTCAAGAGAACCTTGCTGCGGGGGTATTTGGAGGGGAGAAGAGAGGAGCGGAGAGGAGAGGAGTGGAATGGAGCAGAGCAGAGTGCGGCTCCCAAACCAACCTCCTCCCTCACCGTTCCAATGGGGACGGCCTGGCCTCTGGCTCCCTCCACCCGGAGCCGTGCGGGCTCTCCTGTTCCACTGGGGCTCGCATGTGAGGACACCAGAGACACCTGGAAGTGGGCCAAGCCCCACTCCACTGTTCCGGAGCCAGGGGATCTGGTTGGGGCTCTGAGAATCTGTGTTTTCAAGAGCTTCCCAGGTGACATGAGGCTGCTGATAGGAGATTTACCACGTGGATAACTGAGCTTGAACCCCCATCCCCACATTTTGCTGGAGCAGTGTTCAAACCACTGCCCTCATCTGCCACGAAGCTGCAGCCAGCGGGGGGCACTGCAGGTACACCAAGGTGCACCCACCCCCAAAGCAACAGACAAGATGTGCGGTGAAGCCCGTCAGAAGGCTGTGTGAGCACCACCCTGAAGCACCGGCGACTTACCATGATGAGCGCGGGCTCGCTGAAGCCCTCGGCAATCCTGGATGCCACCTTTTCTGCTACCTGGTTTGGACTGTGGAGAAGGGACAGTGAGTTCTACCCAGTTCTGGTCAGTGTCATCATCTTGTCTCCACACACATAAGCAGTTACCCACGGTGAGACTGGGTGCACTTTCGGGTCCCCCAGAGGTGACTGTGAGAACAGGAATGCCAGCAGGACAAACGTGGCATATCCTGCTTTTGTTATCTTTCAGGCAGGGTCTCGTGTGTTTGCCTGACCACCCTCTGAAAGTAATCTTCAACTCCGGAATGGGGGGGGGGGGGGGTGGAATTATACATATGAGCCACAAAGTCCTGTCTGGTTTTGTTTCCCCTGAGACAGGGACACACACCCACACACAGTCTTAAGAGTACCCTGATTGTTATGAGTTGAACATGCAACAGGGGTGGGGACATGGCTCACTGGCGGAGCTAGAATGTCCGAGGACATTCTCAGCACCACAAAGAAAACAACTTAATTACAAAGACGATTACACCCAAGTTGCAAAAAGGGCAGCATATAACAACAAAAACCACCCAATTTATCTCATTCTCTTCACTTTAAAACTGGGAATTTCAAGGGATGTTCTAAATCCACAAAATGATGTGAAAGAAAATTGAATGGTAAAGAAAAGAGCAGAAGTCAGGCCTTCCTCCATGAGCCGGCAGAGCCCAGCCCAGCCAGCTCTGCCCTCTACTAGCTGACCTGCAGACCCCGAAACCCCATCAGCAACTGCTCCTTTATCTGTATAGCCCATTCTTAAACTACCGTTTCAGATGCCCAAGAACTCTAGTCTACAATTTATACTTTTGAAAGATGTTAAGGAAATGTTATGTAACAAATTATCCAAGTATTTGAAAGAGTCACTCCTTGTGGTTGCTTTTTTGTACGGGGCATTTAGGCTTTAGACACAGAAGCCACAGAAGGTTCTCTCGGTGCTGAAGGATGCGCGGTATCCTGAAGGGAGAGCCTGTGGGTAAATCCTCGTTGCCAATCAGCATGAAGTGAGACACTTCCAGATGTCTTGTTTTTGTTTTTGTTTTTTTGGCGGTGGGCTTTGACCTCTGGGCCTGGGCACTGTCCGTCAGCTTTTCTGCTCAAGGCTACTGCTCTACCATTTGAGCCACAGCACCACTTCTGGCTTTCTGGTGGTTAATTGGAGATAAGAGTCTCACAGACTTTTCCTGCCCAGGCTGGCTTTGAACAGAAATCCTCAGATCTCGGCCTCCTGAGTAGCTAAGATTATAGGGGAGAGCCACTGGTGCCCAGCTAACAAGAGATGTCTTATAAAAGCTTTTTATTGAGGCCAGGGAACTCTGGTGGCACTGAATGCCATTCTCGTGTCTCACGTTATATCACCCTGTCTTTATTGCCAGTGAGCTGAGACCTCTTAGTCTGACCACAGAGGCCCAGGCCCAAGTTACAATTAACTAATTGTAAGTAATTAAGATTTGAATCCAAGGGCTGGTAATGTGCCTTCCTGGTACAGTGCTTGCCTAGCATGCATGAAGTCCTGGATTCGATTCCTCAGTACCACATACACAGAAAAAGCAGAAAGTGGTGCTGTGGCTCAAGTGGTAGAGTGCTAGTCTTGCGCAGAGAGAGGGTTAGGGACAGTGCCCATGCCCTGAGTTCAGGCCCCATGACTGGCACACACAAAAAATTTTTTTTGAATCCAAGTCTACTTGGCTCTAAGTCTTATGCTATGAGACACTGCTAATCAGGTGATATCTCTACAAGAGGAAGCTTATAGCTGGAGGTGCAAACAGCATTTAAGAACGAAGAAAGCATGTGCTTAACTCCTAACCCTTCTAGCAACATTGCCTATGTCATTGTCCCTGGCTCTCTCCTCTGAGTGGCACCCACCCTGAGTGGGGCATGGTCTGAGGGTTACCAACACCCTGGTGGGGCGGAAGGAACCCAAGGCTCACCAAATGTCTCTGCAGCTAATGGTCCACTGCTCCCTAGAGCTGGCACCCTCCTGGCTGTGCTGTACTCCTGAGTGGAGCAGGTGGAGGAGGAATCTATACTTGGCAAGGCACAAGGAAATTCTAGAAGGCTGAACAGCACAGAAATGGCATCCGAGTAAGATAAGATTCCAGACTGAGCTGGAAGGAGGTCCGAAGAGTGGCAGGAATGTGAAGAGAAGAGCCGGGTATCTTTCACAGAAAGGAACGGAAAAGGGAACCTGTGTAGGTAGACCACTGTGGCCCTGGCAGGTTGGATTCTGGAGCGACAGCCAAGGAAAGGGAGGCATCCACACTCTATGAAAATTGCCGTGCTCCCGGCCATCTCCTGTCTCCTCTGTAAAGTGGATGTGGGAAACCCTGTGGGTGCAGGCCAGCCTCTTACAAGCTCCCTAGTGCCTATGAGATGAAGGCCAAAATGCTTTCAGCACCATGGGTCCTTTGGGGCAGCCCGGCCTACCGGTGCAGCCCCACTTCATGTGGCCCTCATGGGGGCACAGCCTGCTCCTGCCAGGTGCCTGCCTTGGGGTTTCATCCCTCCATCTCCCAGCCCTGACTGCTCTAACCCTCGGACCCCACATCTGCCCACTCTCAAGGGGCCTGGTTCAAAGGACACCCTCCACTGGGCCTCTTGGGTCATAGTGCTGGGTGCAATTCCTCCTGGCTCTTCCACACAGAGCTCGGCCAGAGGGCAGGAGGGTTTGGCTGGGCTTTCCCAAGCTCTCTGATGGTCCACCCCTGCCAGCCTCTTGCTTAGAGGGACAGCAGAATCACCAATACAGAGGGAGGCAGATGTAACTGAATGGGACGTGCCAGAGGTGTGAGATGAATGAGACCGGTTGAGAGAGAAAAGAGGGCCGAGCATGGGCTCAGGACAGCCCACGTACATGGGCTCCCGTGAGAGCCAAGCAGCCCCGGCAGATGCCTCACTAGACTCACCACAACAGTGCTCACTGCATCTGCTTCCCTCAGGCTCTCTAGACCCAGTCATCCCGGGAGGAGACAGACACAATTCTGATGGGCAGAGCTCTTGGTACCTCACAGAGAAGCTTCCGACTAGGCTCAGCAAAGGAAGCCCTGGAAGTTACCAGTGGAATGGCAGGAAGATACCAGGCTCTGACTGATCTAGGCCTCCCAGCCTGATGTGGGGTCAGGCAAGATGTTGGCCACGTCCCTTGGTCAAGGGGTCCTGCTCTTCTGGCAGTGGCCTTCCCTGTCCAGCTCTTTTCCAGCCATCAGTGAAGGCCTCAGGAATTCTCTTTTCTATGGGCGTGGGCCGCCCACTTGCTCAGCTCCTCAAATGACCCTGCAGAGCATGTCCTCTGACGGCCTCTGGTGGGTGCAGACAGACAGTAAGCTTCTCAGCTTTCTCATGGGTGGGAAAACCAGTGGAATCTCCAGAGGGAAGAACAGGGGGTCGATTTAGGGCAGCAAAGACCACACTTTCACCGCAGTAACAGTTCCAAAGCACAACCCTAGCAGCACTTTGTAGGAAATGTGGGGACAGCAGCTGGAGGGGAGGGGGCAGAGGCTGACAGCTGCTCTCACAGGCTGAACGGAAGGCCTCTGCTGCTGGACTCCAGCGGCAGTGCTGCCGAGTCAGGGGAGGAAGACCACCGTCCCCTCTTCTCTGTGCCCCACTCTCTGCACACAGCACCGAGAGCAGGGAGCCCTGGTGCTCACCAGTGGCAGAAGCAGAGCCTGTGGAGGGAAATAGGCTGCCTGCTGCATCCTCTTCAGAGTTTGTATCCACATACCTGGCATCCTTTACTCGTTCATTAGCTTGGTAATAACCAGCAATCACATAGCTATTATCTTTGCACCATGAGTCAATCTGAAAGAAGAACACAAATGGGGGAAAAAAGATGAATGGCTCTCCCTTGAATATCCAGTTTCATAACCACAAGAAACCCCCTCCCCCCCTGCAATACACACACACAGGGACAAGACAGGAGCAAATAATCCTCCTATCCTTCTCTCTAGGAAATGGTACTCAAAGGGAAAAAATCCACCTAAGTCACAGGTAGAGAAAGGCCTTGGAACAGCTGGACAAAGCAGAGGCCCTTGACAGGTGCTAAATGGGTGCAGTGCCAAGGAAACCCCAGAATGGAACACCACCATGGCCCAACATCCCTTACAGCAAAGAACACTTGGGTGTTCTAGGGCGCTGCTCAGGGGAAGTGCTGTGCAGGCCAGGAAGCTAAAGCATGCAGCTCAGGTTTTGAGTCCTGCAGCTAGGCAACAGACAGAGCCAGCACAAGACCAGGGGCTCAGCTTCTTAGAACCAAGTGCTCTACTACAAGATCCCGGCGCTTCTAGCAACGCTGCATGGAGTGCCTTTCACACCAGATGTAGGGCAGAGAGGCACCACAGCAGGCAGGGCAGGTGGAGTGCAAGTACCCGCAGGCTTGATTCTATGTGGTGTGCTTCTAAATGGGAGCTGGCACAGACCTTGCCCACTCTTCTCTCATCACATTTGGCTTCCTGCAGGTCTAATGCTATTATTACAAACAACAGAAGGTCACCCTGGTTGGCCATAATGGAATTTCAACATACTAATAAACTCCATTCTCTGTACAAGAGGAAGCAAAGTTGATACCTTGCTTTTTTGGGGTGGGGGTGGGGTATGTGGTTAGAAATAGCCTTGATCCATAGCCCTGGAATTCATGGTTTTCCACCTTCAGCCTCCTGAGTGCTGGGATTACAGGTATGCACTATCCAGCTCCATACCACACTTCTTTTCCTTGCAGTGAATTAACTGGCTAAAAATATGTCAACGAGGTGTGGTGATGCATGCGCACAATCTAGCAGGCTGGTGGACTGACTGACATGGAAGGATCATAAATTCAAGGCCAGTCTGGACTTCACAGTGAAACCCTGTTTCAAGCAACTAAACATGAGCCAAGTGCCGGTGGCTTACAACCTGTCATCCTAGCTACTCAAGAGGCTGAGATGTGAGGATCAAGGTTCAAAGACAGCCCGGGCAGGAAAGTCCATGAGACTCTTATCTCCAATAAACCACCAGAAAACTGGAAGTGATGCTGTGGCTCAAGTGGTAGAGCCCTCGCCTTGAGCTGAAGAGCTTAGGGACAGTGCCCAGGGCCAGAGGTCAAGCCCTACAACCACCATGACCACCAACAACAAAAAACCTAAACATGAATGCCTGCCCAGAAAGTGCGGGCTCCGAGTTCAAACTTGAGTACCAATAACACCCCTTCAAGATACCCTCAATAACAAAAATGTGGTGTGTGTGTACATGTGTGGTATGGCTTGGCGTGTGCGTCTTGGTTTAGGCCTCTGAGAGTCTCCTGCAAGACTAAAAGCAGACATTGTAAGACAGTTACATACAGCCCAAGAGCCCCTGGCTCCCACAAGGATTAGAATGTTTCTGGTCTCCTAAGAACTAAAAAAATTACCATATTGAGTCAAAACCAGGGCTCACGGAAACCAATTAGACATTCTGGTCATCCACCCAAAAGATCAGGGTTAAACCCCAGATATTTATAACGTCCGTCCCTGTGAGCCTGCTGCAACTCCTTCCACACCAGCTGTTTCCATCACCTCTTAAGGGAATAAGTTCTAGGAACTCTTCCTGCTTAGAACGCCTTTCATTTTCCCCTTCAATTTATCTCCATACAGCATCAAATGGCCTTGCTCTAAATTGGGATTTGGCCTTTCCCCGACCTCAAGCCTGCAGTTAGCTCATTGGTCTTTTACTGTAGTGCTTCCAGGCTCTGTTCACAATCAAAGCTGTTTCTTTTCTTTTCTCTCATTTTTGGGCAGTAATACAATTAGAACTCAGGGCCCTGTGTCTTGCTGGACAGGCCACACCTCCAGTCTTTTCTGCTTTAGTTACATTTTTTTTTTTTAATGGGTCTTGCATTTTAGCCTGGGCTGGGCTAGACCCTGATCCTCTACTTGTTCTTGTAGAACCGGGATGACAAGTGCCCATTACCCTATCACCATGCGAGACAGGGTCTTGCTTACACCGCTAACTTCCCTCTTCCTGATCTCCATGTCCAGAGCAGCTGGGTTAAGATGTGTGCCATCACGCCCAGCCAAAGCAGGGCTCCTGATCCAAAGTCCTTACTGGAGGTGATCCTCGCCTCCGCCCAGCTGTCCTGTAGTTAGCATGGCTGCCTTTACTTCAGTGTCAGTTCTGTTACTATTTGGTTTCCTATTTCCCTTGTAACAAGTGTCACGAGTGCAGTGGCTGGTAAAAGTTTTTTTGTTTTTTTTTTAACATCTTACAGGTCAGCGGTCTACAATGGACAGGCAGGGTGGGAGCCTTCTAGAGCTTTTTCCAGCATTCATTCCTGATCATGGCCACTTCACTCTCACCTCTGCTTCTGTCTTTACTTCCCTGCCCTCTTACAACCCTAGGCCTGCATGGAAAACCCAAGATGCTCTATCTATCCTAAGTACTCAATCACACCTGCAAAGCCCCCTTAGTCTGGGGTCTACTCCCCTGGATGACAGCTTCTGTGTAGTAGTTGTCAGGCTCTGAGATCCCCAGTCTAAACTGGCTCTGCATCAGTTTCCAGGATGGAAGCCAGCAACGCAAGACTGGTCTCCCAGTTCCCCAGACGCCAATGGTGTCATCGGATAAGAGACAGCACCTGACACCCATGACCGCTCCTGAGAATGTGCAACACACACCTCAGCCTGCATTTTGCCTGTTGAAGACAAACTCCAGCAGAAATAACGACATGCCCTAAAACTTCTAGAAGTCTGTGAAGCGGTTGCACTTAAAAGTATACCAGGTCAGGGCTGGGAAGGTGGCTCAGTGGTAGAGCACTTGCCTTGCATGCTTGAGGCCCTGGGTTCAATTCCTCAGCACCACATAAGAAAAAAAGCTGGAAGTGGCGCTGGGGCTCAAGTGGTGGAGCGCTAGCCTTGAGCTGAAGAGCTGAGGGACAGCGCCCAGGCCCAGAGTTCAGGCCCCAGGACCAGACCCCCCCCCCCAAAAAAAGCTTACCTTTCAAAGTATACCAGGTCACAAAAGCTCTTTAGGAACCCTTTTTTTTGGGCCAGTCCTGGGGCTTGAACTTAGGGCCTGGGCACTGTCCCTGAGCTTCTTTTGCTCAAGGCTAGCATTCTACTACTTGAGCCACAGCGCCACTTCTGGCTTTTTCTGTGTATGTGGTACTGAGGAATCGAACCCAGGGCTTCATGCATGCCAGGCGAGCACTCTATCACTGAACCAGTCCCAGCCCTCTTCAGGAACTTTGGAATGATGCAAACAATAACCAAGTCAACCGTACAATGCCTAGGGCGGCATGAACAACTTGTCTACTAAGTGAGGAACAAAAAGCCGTCACAACCAAGAGGCAGGGTAAGGAAGTTTCAATAAGTGGAAAAGTTAGCCAGGTGTGGTAGCTCATAACTAATCTTAGCTACGTGGGAGGCAGAGATCAGGGGATCATGGTCCTGGGCCAACCATAGGCAAAAAGTTTGAAGGACCTCATCTCAACCAATAAAAGCTAGGTATCATGGTGCAAACCTGTTATCCCAGCCACATGAGAAGCATAAATAGGAGGACTGAGGTCCAGGTTGGTTTGACCATACAAGTGAGACTCTATTTGAAAAACTCCTGAAGCAAATGGGCTGGAGGGAGGTGGGGTGGGAGATGGTGAGGAAGGGGGGAGGTGGGGTGGGAGATGGTGAGGAAGGGGGGAGGTGGGGTGGGAGATGGTGAGGGAGGGGGGAGGTGGGGTGGGAGATGGTGAGGGAGGGAGGTGGGGTGGGAGATGGTGAGGAAGGGGGGAGGTGGGGTGGGAGATGGTGAGGAAGGGGGGAGGTGGGGTAGGAGATGGTGAGGAAGGGGGGAGGTTGGGTGGGAGATGGTGAGGAAGGGGGGAGGTGGGGTGGGAGATGGTGAGGGAGGGGGGAGGTGGGGTGGGAGATGGTGAGGGAGGGGGGAGGGGGGATGGGAGATGGTGAGGGAGGGGGGAGGTGGGGTGGGAGATGGTGAAGGAGGGGGGAGGTGGGGTGGGAGATGGTGAGGGAGGGGGGAGGTGGGGTGGGAGATGGTGATGGAGGGGGGAGGTGGGGTGGGAGATGGTGAGGAAGGGGGGAGGTGGGGTGGGAGATGGTGAGGGAGGGGGGAGGGGGGGTGGGAGATGGTGAGGGAGGGGGGAGGGGGGGTGGGAGATGGTGAGGGAGGGAGGTGGGGTGGGAGATGGTGAGGAAGGGGGGAGGTGGGGTGGGAGATGGTGATGGAGGGGGGAGGTGGGGTGGGAGATGGTGAGGAAGGGGGGAGGTGGGGTGGGAGATGGTGAGGGAGGGGGGAGGGGGGATGGGAGATGGTGAGGGAGGGGGGAGGTGGGGTGGGAGATGGTGAGGGAGGGAGGTGGGGTGGGAGATGGTGAGGAAGGGGGGAGGTGGGGTGGGAGATGGTGAGGGAGGGAGGAGGGGTGGGAGATGGTGAGGAAGGGGGGAGGTGGGGTGGGAGATGGTGAGGGAGGGAGGTGGGGTGGGAGATGGTGAGGAAGGGGGGAGGTGGGGTGGGAGATGGTGAGGGAGGGGGGAGGGGGGATGGGAGATGGTGAGGAAGGGGGGAGGTGGGGTGGGAGATGGTGAGGGAGGGAGGTGGGGTGGGAGATGGTGAGGGAGGGGGGAGGGGGGATGGGAGATGGTGAGGGAGGGGGGAGGTGGGGTGGGAGATGGTGAGGGAGGGAGGTGGGGTGGGAGATGGTGAGGAAGGGGGGAGGTGGGGTGGGAGATGGTGAGGGAGGGAGGTGGGTGGGAGATGGTGAGGAAGGGGGGAGGTGGGGTGGGAGATGGTGAGGAAGGGGGGAGGTGGGGTGGGAGATGGTGAGGGAAGGGGGAGGTGGGGTGGGAGATGGTGAGGGAGGGAGGTGGGGTGGGAGATGGTGAGGGAGGGAGGTGGGGTGGGAGATGGTGAGGGAGGGGGGAGGGGGGATGGGAGATGGTGAGGAAGGGGGGAGGTGGGGTGGGAGATGGTGAGGGAGGGAGGTGGGGTGGGAGATGGTGAGGAAGGGGGGAGGTGGGGTGGGAGATGGTGAGGGAGGGGGGAGGTGGGGTGGGAGATGGTGAGGGAGGAGGTGGGGTGGGAGATGGTGAGGAAGGGGGGAGGTGGGGTGGGAGATGGTGAGGAAGGGGGGAGGTGGGGTGGGAGATGGTGAGGAAGGGGGGAGGTGGGGTGGGAGATGGTGAGGGAGGGGGGAGGTGGGGTGGGAGATGGTGAGGGAGGAGGTGGGGTGGGAGATGGTGATGGAGGGGGGAGGTGGGGTGGGAGATGGTGATGGAGGGGGGAGGTGGGGTGGGAGATGGTGAGGAAGGGGGGAGGTGGGGTGGGAGATGGTGAGGGAGGGGGGAGGTGGGGTGGGAGATGGTGAGGGAGGAGGTGGGGTGGGAGATGGTGATGGAGGGGGGAGGTGGGGTGGGAGATGGTGAGGGAGGAGGTGGGGTGGGAGATGGTGATGGAGGGGGGAGGTGGGGTGGGAGATGGTGATGGAGGGGGGAGGTGGGGTGGGAGATGGTGAGGAAGGGGGGAGGTGGGGTGGGAGATGGTGAGGGAGGGGGGAGGTGCGGTGGGCGATGGTGAGGAGGCGTGGTAGTGGAAGGCAGGGTGGGCAAGCAGGTCTGGAGTGGCCTTGGAGCCCTGTAGAAAGGTCAAAGGATGCCCGTAAAAGTGGGAACAGAATTAAGTAGTCCATACCATCAAGGTGACTTGCTCCCTCCCTTTCAGGCATGGACAGACTAGGCGTAATGACACTCCTGACTATGCCACACACCTTGTGAAGAAAACCAGAAGGAAAATACAAGTTCATGACAAACCACAGTTCAGTGAAACTTGCTAGTTTAGTAAAAGCAACCGAGTGTCTATCTTTGAGCACGCCTGCACTTTTCAGAATGACCTTTCAACGCTCTGGCATAAGTCCGTGCCCATGTTGACTTGTTCCAGGTTAGACCTGTGCCAGGGCCAGACCACTTACATCCCCTGGACTGAAAAAAGAAGACAGCTTCTCTCTGCACATCTGCTCACATTTGGCATGAGTCACTCTAATGTTCTCAGTAGGCAAACTAGGACCCGATAGGACAGCCAGGCACAGGGGGCGCTGCTCCTGATCTTGCAACTAGTAGACTTAGGCCTCAAAGCAGGGGGCTGCCATTCTACCAAGGACAGCTCTGCCTCTAATCCACTGCTGACCTTCCCAAGGAAGGGGAGGGAGGTAGACGCATGAAAGCAGAGCTCCAGCGCTGGAAAGAGTGTCCCTGAATGGGCTGGGATGTGGTAAAGGGCAACAGCCTGCAGAGGAGGTGCAGCAGGAAGGACTGTCCTGAAGCCATGGTGCCTGCCAGCTGGCGAGGAAGAGCCGCAGGAGCCGGCTCTGCCATGCAGAAACCAAGGCGAGGGGAAAAAGGACAGAAAGGGCTTAGGGGAAACACAGGTTTATGCTAATTTCCCTACTGACATTTTATGGGTTTTTGCTATTAGGAATAATTCCTTTACTATCTACGTCACAGGGCTAGAAGGGTAAATAAGATAACAGGCGTTAAGTACTTAAAAAAATAAAACCACCCAGAAACACAAGGATTTTTCTTTAAAATGGAAAATTATAACAAAAAAGCATTTCAAAGGAATATTGCCTTTTGGTGGACTGGATGTTGTCAGTCTTTCCCACTTACCAAAAATAACTCCAAGCCGGGTGCTGGTGGCTCACGCCTGTAATCCTAGCTACTCAGGAGGATGAGGATCTGAGGATTGAGGTTCAAAGCCAGGCCGGGCAAGAAAGTCTATGAGACTCATCTCCCAATTAACCACCAGAAAACCAGAAGTGGTGCTGTGGCTCAAAGTGGTAGAGTGTTAGCCTTAAGCAAGGAGAGCTGAGGAACAGTGCCCAGGCCCAGACAGCATTCAAGCCCCATGACCAACAAAACAAAAAACCCCCAAAGAACTCCAATTTGAAATTCTCTCAGGAAAGAGCCATGAGAATAAGGCCTTCATTATACAGTTGTAGGTATTTAGCTGCTTTGCTAAAAACTTCCTTTCTGTGATTGAAACTCTGATAGACCCCTGCTGCAAATCCAAGATTATTCATAGCTTTCAGGTTATAAAGATAATTAGCCGAAAAGCAAACCACACTTTTTTTTTTCTCCTGGTTGTGGGGCTTGAACTCAGGGCCTGGGCTTTTTGGCTCAAGGCTAGAGCTCAACTGCTTTAAGCTATTGCTCCTTTTCTGGTGGTTGATTGGAAATGAGAAGTCACATGGACTTTCCTGCCTGGGCTGACATCTAACTGTGATCCTTAGGTCTCAGCTTCCTGAGTACCTTGCATTCTAGGCACCAATCGCCAGCACCTGGCTGCAATACAAAATTTCTGGACAGACTTGAATTGTGGGTTTTCTTTCATAACTTCATTTGCACTGGATTGTAATCCTTTTAGTATCTGTCAACTGCTGAGGCGGGACCCTAAGGACATGTGTGTGGGTTGCTGAGGTTGGGAGTTTGAGCAGTGTGACAGGACAGGGCAGAGTGTGGGGACAGAACGAGCCCAGGCTCTCAGGCTGGTGGCAGCAGGGCAGCTTGGCTTTAGGGAGTTCTGTCTGGGCACCTTCCCTACCCAGGCAATTGGTCTGGGAGGCAGCCCTGCTCCTGAGGGAGTTTGTGTACAGGTTACTGAACATACTTGTTTACAGTCACCACGCTCGATTCTCTTGTGTATTATGTTCTCACCCTAAATAGGAATATAACTCATTAGCTGTGCATAGGTTACTCAACACTGAGAAGCAACAATGCATGCTCCAAGCTGGGCCCCAGTTTTCCTGCAGGAAGTTCTTCACATAGGACTTTGCTCCTGCCCTGCTGCTGCTCTTCAGCCACTTTTGCACCTTCTTCCTCAACCCATTTCTCAGACTCCTCAGTGTTCCCAGGTCATGTGACCCAAGGCTTTAAGTCACCAGGCTAACCACCTTTGGAGCTCCAGACCCACTCTTCAGCTTCCAGCATGAGGGCTGAATGTGTGCCCATGACCTCCGGGCCTCCAAACCCATTCCCCTGTCATGCTCTTCAAATAAGTGGCAGCACAGAGCTAAACACAAGCTGGGAACCCAGCCCTACTCTCTTGGATTCTCCCCTTCTTGGCATCCATGCTGGGCTGTTTAGCCACCTCCTTGACTTCCTTACTTCTGCATTACCCTCAGACTCAAGTTGACTGATCTACAAGGACCTCTTAGAAGCCATCACTCTCTTTCCCTGCCCTTTACATCTACCTCTAGCTCTCCAGCCACACCTTTGGGGTCACCAGGGCTAGTGCACTACCAGGGTCTGCATGACCACCCCAACCTGCCTCCCCAGCCTGTGGTAACTGATTTTTCTTTTAAATCTCTCACCATTGTTTACTAAGTCTCATTTTTGGTATTGAGTCTTCAGAGTGTGCTATCAATTTGCTGCAAGCTCACTGGCGAATGAGAACTGTGTCAGGCCCACAGCCATATTATCTTCATTTAGTAGAAAACAGAATAGTCCTCAAAAATGCAACTGGTGAATCTAGTTTACTGGAAGTCAAAGCATGTCACTGATCCAAATACTCTGAAGTTCCCCCTATAACTCAACAATCAAGATGGAAATATCTAGATTCAAGTCCCCAGGGATGTGGTAGGCATTGCTAGCACATTTTCCCCCCTAGGTACTAAAGGGGTCCAGTGTACAGATAGTGTGTTCCCTACTTGGAAATACAGAAAAAGTTCACAGGATGACTTTTTAAATCTTGACACTCAAAGATGTCACCCAGTAGCCCCAGGACAGATATACAGTTTGCCCAAAGGCACTTCCCATTTCCCTAGAACTTACTTCTTTGACCTAATTAGGTTAAGGAATGGACTCTGTTTACATACTGAGAAGCTCAGAGAAAGGATTTCTATCTACACTTTCTCAAACTTCTGCTGTGAATTAGCTGCCATTAAAAAAAAGGCATCTCAGTTTATCCTATTCAGGCAAGTCTCAGACTACAGTTTACTTCAGTGGAAATTTATACATTCCTCCCCACTTTCACTGACCCCCACTCAACTGAAAATCTCCACCTAAAATCCCAATTGCCATGGCTGGGCATGTGGCTTAGTGGTAGAGTACTTGCATAGCATGCATAAAACACTGGGTTTGAGTCCTCCGTACCACATAAACAGAAAAAGCCCGAATTGGTGCTGTGACTCAAGTGGTAGAGTGCTAACCTTGAGCAAAAGAAGCTCAGGGACAATGCCCGGGCCGAGTTCAAGCCCAGGACTGGCAAAAAAAACCCCACAAAAAACCAAAATCCACACCCTCCCCCCAATTGCCAGCCAGGTACTGTGTGTGCTCTTTTTCTCACTGCCCTTTTCTATATAGTCACTGCAAACAGAAACATAAAAGCATGTTGGGTAGAACATAAATCTGTTCTTGCTTTTCAGCTTTAAAGCCAGGGAAGCATTCTATGCACTATGGGGCTGTTCAAAGCTCAGGCAATTCAAGGGAGGAAGGACCGAGATGTCTTCCCCTGAGTCCCTGGCCCCCGGTGCCCTTGCTTAACCCACACGTGCCCAAGTCCCAACATCAGCCTATCTCCTGACACTCCAAGTCTTGGTGCAAACCTGGAAAGTGAAGAACAAGGGACCACTTCTTCCAAGATGCCAGGTTTCAGAACCTAATGTCCACCCGGGGTGCCTCTTCAGCCAAGTCCAGCTCATCAGGGTGAGGGCCACCTTCCCACGCTCAGCTTAGGCACCTTTTCAGGTCTCGGGCTCATCGGGGGAGGGCCACCTCCAGCACTGGCAACAGGGCCAGCTCACCAGGGTGAGGGCCACCTCCAGTACCAGCAACAGGGCCAGCTCTCGAGGGTGAGGGCCACCTCCAGCATGGGCACCAGGGTCAGCTCACCAGGGTGAGAGCCAGCTCACCAGGTGAGGGCCACCTTCCCACGCTCAGCTTGGGCACCTTTTCAGACCTCGGGCTCACCAGGGTGAGGGCCACCTCCAGCATGGGCGCCAGAGCCAGCTCACCAGGGTGAGGGCCACCTCCGGCATGGGAGCCAGGGCCAGCTCTCCAGGGTGAGGGCCAGCTCTCCAGGGTGAGGGTCAGCTTACCAGAGTGAGGGCCAGCTTACCAGGGTGAGGGCCACCTCTAGCATGGATGCCAGGGTCAGCTCACCAGGGTGAGGGCCAGCTTACCAGGGTGAGGGCCAGCTTACCAGGGTGAGGGCCACCTCCAGCATGGGCGCCAGAGCCAGCTCACCAGGGTGAGGGCCATCTCCAGCATGGGCGCCAGGGCCAGCTCACCAGAGTGAAGGCCAGTTCACCAGGGTGAGGGCCAGCTTACCAGGGTGTGGGCCACCTCCAGCATGGGCGCCAGGGCCAGCTCACCAGGGTGAGGGCCACCTCCAGCATGGGCGCCAGGGCCAGCTCACCAGGGTGAGGGCCACCACCAGCATGGGCGTCAGGGCCAGCTCACCAGGGTGAGGGCCAGCTTACCAGGGTGAGGGCCAGCTTACCAGGGTGAGGGCCACCTCCAGCATGGGCGCCAGGGCCAGCTCACCAGGGTGAGGGCCACCTCCAGCATGGGCGCCAGGGCCAGCTCACCAGAGTGAAGGCCAGTTCACCAGGGTGAGGGCCAGCTTACCAGGGTGTGGGCCACCTCCAGCATGGGCGCCAGGGCCAGCTCACCAGGGTGAGGGCCAGCTCACCAGAGTGAAGGCCAGTTCACCAGGGTGAGGGCCAGCTTGCCAGGGTGAGGGCCACCTCCAGCATGGGCGCCAGGGCCAGCTCACCGGGGTGAGGGCCAGCTTACCAGGGTGAGGGCCACCTCCAGCATGGGCGCCAGGGCCAGCTCACCGGGGTGAGGGCCAGCTTACCAGGGTGAGGGCCACCTCCAGCATGGGCGCCAGGGCCAGCTCTCCAGGGTGAGGGCCACCTCCAGCATGGGCGCCAGGGCCAGCTCACCGGGGTGAGGGCCAGCTTACCAGGGTGAGGGCCACCTCCAGCATGGGCGCCAGGGCCAGCGTGCCGTGGAAGAGCGGGATGCAGTCCACGAAGAGCGTGTGCGGGCCGCCCGGCGGCGGGTGCTCGCGGCGCGGCTTCTGCTTCTCGGCCACCAGCAGCCCGTTGACGGCGCAGTGCGGGTACTTGGCGCCGTGCAGCAGCATCTTGCAGTAGGCCTGGGTGGTCAGCTTCACCCCGGGCATGCTGAGCCGGGCGGGCCCCGCAGGCCCCGGCCGGCGGCGAGGCCTGGACCCGCTGCCCGGCCGCGCGGCGCCTCAGCAGAGCAGCAGGCCGCGGGGCGACGCGGGGCGCGGCTCCGGGCTGGGGCCCACTGACCGGCCGGCCGGCTCCCGCCCCTCAAGAGCCGCCGCCCGCCTCGGCCCGCGCTCGTCGCCGGCCCGCCGGAAAGCGGCCTCGTCAGCGCCGGCCGGAAAGCGGCGCGGCGAGGCGCGGCTTTTCGCGACGGTCGCGGCGCGAATCCTGGGGCTCAGCCGGGCGCGGGCGGGGCTTCCTCAGTCCCGGGATGCTCCGCGCCGCGGTCCGGCGCTTCCGGCCGTGGCCTCGCTCTTCCGGTCGCGGACAGCCGGGGCGCAGAGGGCGGTCGCGGCGGTCGCCACGAGCAGCTTCTCCAGGTGAGGCGGGCCGGGGGCGGCGGCTCCGGGGGAGGCGGGCGGGGCCCGCTCCCGCGGCCGGCTGGCGGCGCTGGCGGCCCCCCGGGCCCGCTCGCCCGCGGCGCCGGCGGGTGGGCCCGCGCGCCGTGACATTGAGGCCGGGCGGCGGGCTCCGCGCGCGGGGCCGCCCGGCTGCGGCCTCGCTGCCCCCTCGGAGCGCCGGCCCGGCCGTACCCGCCCCGGCGCGGGCGGCGGGCGCGCGGCTGCGGCTTTGACCTTGGCGCGTCCGCTGGCGCCGCGCCGTCGGCGGGCGGGGTCCGAGCCGGCGGCCCCGGGGCTCCGGTGAGGGCGTCCGCGGCCCCGCGGGGCGCCCCGCTCCCCGTCCCGCGCCGCCAGGCCCGGGGCAGCGGCTGCCCGCCTGACGTCACGCTCGAGTCCTCTGCCCTCGGGATGTCTTCAAGGGCTTCCCCCCCCTTCCCGTCGCCTGGAGGGGGCGACCTAAAAGGGGCGCGCGGGAGACGGGCCTGAGCCCGGAGGCCCAGGGGAAGGGGTCGCCCGTCACCCCGGGATCGGAAGCGAGCCCGGCCGCGGTCGCGCCCTTCGCCCTTCCGAGCTGCTCCGATTCCGCAGTGAGGCACACGGCTGACCGGGAGGGGCCCGCTCGGTCCCCGGAACCCTCCCGTCCGGAGGGCGCATCGCCGGGCTGAGGAAAACCCCAGCCGAGGCTACTCTGGGAATGCAGGTCGTTTACAAGGGGCAAACCCACGAATTGCAGCTTACTTACAAACCCCTCTGGGAGAAGAGACGATTCTTCCTAGGAGAGTTTGCCCTCATGTCTCTACTTTTTGCCTTTCAGAATGTTGGCTACCAGGGCACTCAGCCTCATTGGCAAGCGAGCCATTTCCACCTCAGTGTGTGTACGAGCACATGGTAAGTGACCTTGGTGTTAGGTAGGCCCAGGTAGCTTTTTTTTCTTCTTCTTCCCTGTGTAGGGGTTTTAAACAATCCTGACATCTCGAACTGCCAGTGAAGGAGTTTTTAGGAGGAAACTGTAAGGGTTGCCGAGGTTCAAGGGAAGAAGGTTAATTTACTGAGGGAGAGAGCAAACCTCCAGCCGTACAGAAATGGAGTCCGGCGGAACTAGAGCTTATACCCTAACAGAAACAGTTTTGCAGGCTATAGTTATAGAATGGGGTGAGGATAAATTGTATGGAACACTGATCTGGGTCTTTGATTGCACCGTTATTTCTCCTTTCCTTCTTTTTTCCAAGTCCCTCTCAAGAGTCCCTGTGTTGCTTGACTGGTGAGACCCCCTCCCGCCACAGGACTCCCAGCTTAGTTCAGTTATCCTAATTGAGGCAATGGAAGCCAGGGCTTGGACTTTGGCCTGAGCTGGCTTTGAATGCCATTTCTCTTGTAGACTAGCTGCTCAGGTTTAGGGCTGTCGCCTCATCTGATGTATATGTGTTAGTTCCGTGTCTGGCATATAATCCGTAAAGTTTTGTATTTGCTGATCATGTTCTTTGTACCAGACACAGTTAGGCAGAGCATGGAGACCGTAAGCTGCGGGTCCCTCCATGGGATGCATGCAGTGCAGGGACGGTCAACGGGATGAAGAAGGTAGAATTTAGTGAGCAGTGGCTGCAGGGTTCAGGGCCAGCTTCTGGTCAGGAACCATTTCACTACCGAAGGAGGAGTAGTGAACAAAGATTGGAGAGCAAGGACTGTGTAGTAGGACTTAAAAGTAACTCTTGAGCCTGTTCTCAACATAGTGTCAAGCAGAATGGCACACCATTAGGGGTACTCCTGTCACAAGATATTCATGGTGACACATTGGAGTGAACAGGGAGCTCAGAGGGTCCCACTGTTAGAGGCTGGGCAGAAACCCATCCTGGTTGAAAACAATTAACATTCTTTTTTGTGGGTATGGGGCTAGAATTGGTTATAGCAGGTGCTCTAGCACTTGAGACCTACTTCCAATCTGGCATTTTGTTGGAGATGTAGTCCCAAGGACTTTCTGCCTAGCCTTGAACTGCTTTTGAACTGTGATCCTGTAGCTCTCAGCCTCCTGTGTAGCTAGTTATAGGTGTGATCCTTTGTATCTGGCTAGCCTAGGTGTTTTTTTTTTTTTTGAGTCAGGGTCTTGTTATGTAGCCCAGGCTGGTCTGTACTATGTAACAACAGCCCTTCAGCTCAAGGCGAGCACTCTACCACTTGAGCTACGGTGCCACTTCTGGTTTTCTGGTGTTTATTGGAGATGAGAATTTCATGGCCTTTTCTGCCCGGGCTGTCTTTGAACCTCCATCCTCAAATCTCAGCCTCCTGGGTAGCTAGGATTACAGATGTGAGCTACCAGTGCCTGGCTTAACAGGCCAGTCTTCTAACTTGGTCCTTTGCCTCCCAAGTACTGTGACTACAGGCATGCACCAGGCTGGGGTGTGACTAAAGCAGTAGATTGCCTGCCTAGCAAACATGAAGCTGTAAGTTCAAACCTTATTGCCGGGGGGAAAATGTATACATACATTTGTATTTGTGCATATGAGTTTGTATGTATATTCCTGTGGGTGCACATATACAGAGGACGAGACAGGCAGAGACAGACAGTAATGCTGGCCATTTCACTTCAAGTCTTTCTGCAGTGAAATAGGCTCACTAGTCATGGGCATGGCTCAGATACACACGTGGAGCTTGTAGACTACTGTAAGGCTGCAGGTGTTCGTTGATTTAATTTGGGAGATTGCGATCCTTGTGCCTAAGCTGAGGGGGTGGAGCATTCTGCAGGGCTCCGTTCCTCCAGACCAATTGGGGATACACAGTGTTTGCCCTGATAGAGGAAGGACAGGATTGGGGGCATCTGTTGGGTTTTGTGATGGAAAACCCTAAATAAAATGAGAATTGCTTTTCTTGTTGCCTGAGCTCAGGACCTCTTTGTGTAGTGCTCAGGTACATGCTCATGTTCTGGCAGTAGGACAACAGAAAGGGAAATCTCGATTTAGTTCTCACCTCTTCCCACCCTAGTCACCATTCAGGGTTTACTTTGCTAGAAGCCCTTAGATAAAGAGCTTCCTATCTACAACCTGTATTGTGTATGACTTACTTAAAAGAAAATTTGGGCCAGAAGTGGAGCTTTGGCTTAAGTGGTAAGAGTGCTAGCAATGAGCACAAAAACTCAGAAACAGCACCTAGGCCCTGCGTTCAAGCCTTAGAACTGGCCAAAAAGTAAAAAGAAGGTAAGAACTTTTTTGGTGTTAAGAGTATGCACCCAGGATCTTGTGCTTAGCCAAGAACCTTACCACTTGAGCTACACCCCCAGTCTTTTGCTTTAATATTTAGACAGGGTCTAGGGTTTTGCTTGGAGTGAGCCTTAAACCTCTATCCTCCTAACTGTGCTTCTTGCTTAGGTGAGATTGTCCTGTGCACCCCTACGCCCTACCACACTTGACCTGATTGACATTTTTTTTTGGTGTGGGTCCGGGGGCTTGAATTTAGGGCTTGGGCACTATCCCTTAGCCTTGTCAGCTCAAGGGTGGCACTCTTACCACTTGAGCCACAGCTCAACTTCCAGCTTTTTGGTGGCTAATTGTAAATAAGAATCTCTCTGGACTTCCTTGTCCACGTGATCCTCAGGTCTCAGCTTCCTGAGGTCTAAGATTATAGATAGGCATGAGCTTTGGTGCCAATCTTACATTCTTTAAAAGATAGAAGCAAAACTGGCCTTATTCTGTGACTTGGTGAGGGCTCCTGCATCCGTGTGGCCTGCCTCCTGCCGCTGATGCATTGCTATGTCACCTGTGTGTTTTTAGTACACCCCAGCACCATTGGGGGAATGTGTGGTTCCCAAATCCTGTTCCCAAAGCATGCTAGCTAACAGAAGGTGCTTGGTGAGTACCAGCTGCAGAAATGAGCAGATGGGGGCTGGGAAGGTGGGTCAGTGGTAGAGTGCTTGTCTTGCATGCATGAGGCTCTGGGTTCGATTCCTCAGCACCATATAAACAGAAAAAGCTGGAAGTGGTGCTATGGCTCAAATGGCAGAGCGCTAGCCTTGAGCTAAAGAGCTGAGGGACAGCGCTCAGGCCCAGAGTTCAGGCCCCATGACTGGCCAAAAAAAAAAAAAAAAGCAGATGGCTTGGCATCTTGATTCCACCTGTGAGGCTGGCAGCTTCTGAGTTGGTCCTCTGTGGGGCCCAGGCTGTACTCATCCCCGGCAGCCGCTGCCACACTCACTCATGTCTGTTTCCAACCTTGGATTGCTGATTTCTTCTGAGTTGCATAGTCTTGCTCTTGCTAGTTTGAGTCCTGTGCAGTGAGGCGGAGAACCCTGACAGCCCCTGTAACTGACGGAGGAAGGGCTGTGCCAGTTCTGTGGCCCAGGGCTTATTCGCAGAACCCCCTGCAGGTTTGTATTGCTGAGTCAGTGCTTTCCTCTAGCACTGAGTCACGTCGCCACGTGCCATGGAGCCCAACGCTGTCTGCTGTGTTTGCAGGGAGTGTTGTGAAGAGTGAGGACTATGCTCTCCCCAGCTATGTCGATCGCCGAGATTACCCCTTGCCTGATGTAGCCCATGTCAGGCAGCTGTCTGCCAGCCAGAAGGCTCTGAAGGAGAAGGAGAAGGCAGCCTGGACTGATCTGAGCAAGGATGAGAAAGTCGAGTGTGAGTATAAGGGCCCTGAACCTGGCAGTATGGGGATGTGTGTGGGAGGCTGCTCATTCCCACTCCAGTTGTTCAGTGCTGCTGGCAACTGGGCGCCCAGCTTCTGGGCTGCAGATGCTTCCCCTGGGCGCCCAGCTTCTGGGCTGCAGATGCTTCCTCTGGGCGCCCATCATCTTGGCTGCAGATGCTTCCCCTGGGCACATGTGGTGCTTGGCATGCCGTCAGTCTCTGCAAGGTCAGCGCAGGCCTGCTGATGGCTATGCAAGGAGAGCACTTAAATGGTGCTTGGTGTGTCCTGGCTGGTGCTGTGGCCTCCAGCTCCATGCTGCTCCCTCAGCTCTGTTGCTTGGGGAGGGGTGGGGGACAGTGCTGAAGGGTGCTGTGCTCACCACCTTCACACTGCAAGTGCTGCTCTTCCTATCCAGTGTACCGCATTCGCTTTAACGAGAGCTTTGCCGAGATGAACCAAGGCACCAATGAGTGGAAGACGGTTCTGGGCATGGCCCTGTTCTTCGTTGGCTTCACGGCAATTGTTCTGATCTGGGAAAAGCGCTTTGGTGAGTGGATAGGGAGGAGGAGTGGTGTGGGGGGCTTTGGCACTGGCTCGGAGCCAGGGACCAGGGCCTCCATTCCTAATCTGTCCCTGGAGATGAGTTTATGAATGTGAGCCATCCTTTAGTGATAACATTTACTGGCTTTTCACACACACCAGTCAGTTATCAGGTGATCCAGTCAAGGCCCTGGCTAAGTGGGGGGCTCATTTAGTGCACGCCCTCTCAGCTGAGGGCCACACCTCAGCCCCCTGGAGCCAAGTGCTGGGCCCTCTGGTGTTTTGGACATTGTCAAGATGTCTGCTTGCTAATGTTGATTCTCCCAGGTGCCTTTTGTCAGGCAGAGCAGGTAGTTTCACATTCCTACACTTATGGAGCGAATGTGTGTGGGTGTGTGTGTGGGGGAAGTTGTGGCCTAGTAACAGTCTCAAGTCTTCACCTGAGTGGCCCCGCTGTTGTCTGCCTGTGGCCTGCAGAGGGGACAGCCTCAGCAGGTGGAGAATGAGGTGTCTTTGCTGGCCTGGTGGTGATAGTGGAGGGGGTGGGGGGCTGTTAGGCACGGGCTCAGAGAGCTGTTGTGCTGCCTCGCAGTGTATGGCCCTGTCCCGCACACCTTTGATGAAGACTGGGTGGCCATGCAGACCAAGAGGATGCTGGACATGAAGGTCAGTCCCATCCAGGGCTTCGCCTCCAAATGGGACTACGAGAAGAACGACTGGAAGAAGTGAGGCCGCCGCGCAGCGGCTGCACCCCCAGCAGCCCAGCACCTCGTGGAGCCAGTGCCACGGCCTGGATGCTAATAAATGACGTTTACTCGGAAGCCCTCCTGACTGCTCTTTCACTAGCGAGAACTCTAGGTTTCTCCGTGTTCCATTAGTCTTTTGGGTGAATCTTGTGTCTGCATTTGTACATGACATTACATAAATTCTAAAAGTAGTAACAGGCTGGGGCCGGTTCCCATGAGCCACTGGTGGGATTTTCACTCCCCGTGAATGGCCCTAGTTGGTTGGAGTGATGAGTGACAGGCTGGGCTCTGGGCTCTCCACAGAGCTCTAGGTGATGCCTTCCCTCACTGTGGCCTGTGTCCAGTTGGTAGGAAAGTCAGGGTTGGGGAGGTGGCACTTAGACCTGAGGGGAGAGGGTGCCAACACCTGAGAGGAGGTCGGGGGTGGCCTGTGGAAACGGCTCCAAGCATACACGGTGGACACAGATAACCTGATGCGGGATGGGCAGGACTCAGACCAAGGAGGCTAGGGATGAGGTTGGAGAGCTCAGGTAGGGGTGGTGGGGGTGCGAGGCAGCACCTGACATGGGCTCATTCCTCCACAGAGGGGCATTGTGTCTTCACAAGAGCCTGCCTGGAAGTGACAGGGACACTTGCCAATGGCACCTCATCTTTCACCATTGACCCAGAACCTCTTCACAGCCAGGTAGGGCTTGTGCCTGGGGATTCCACTGGCCTTCCCACGAGCCCTCACCATGAGCAGCTAGCCATTGCAGAGTTGGAACGTAACCACTGAAGAGACAGTTCATGACACAGGAAGCAGAATCCATGTGTGATGGTCATTAGTGTGCCACGTTTTCTGATGGCACTGGTATTTGAACCTGGGGCCTTGTGCTTGCTAGGTGCCCTACCACTTGAGCCAGGGCCCAGGAGTACCTTGGTCCTGTCGGGTCTCAGCAATAGCTAGGATGACAGGAGCGAGCCCCCACGGAGACTGCTGGTTGTCGGGGGTTCTTGTGATCCTCAGGGCTGGCCTTGGATGGCAGTCCTGATCGCCACCCCCCAGGTGTTATGAACAAGACACACCACACTTGGCCTGCCGTCTTCTAGAATATGCAGAGGGAAACTCAGCAGTGAGTGGTGTTCACACTGTCATAACCATCACCCCTCATGCACACATCTTTTCCCGTACTGAAACTCGGGCAACAGCTACACACTTACTTGGTGTTTCTCCTCCTCAGCTACCCACAACCATTGTACTTTTTTTGGTCTTTTTGGGTTGGTTGTGGGGCTTGAACTCTGGGCTTGGGCACTGTCCCCTGTGCTCTTCAGCTAAGGCAAGCGCTCTACCAGCCATTGCACTTTCTGAGTATGGCCTCATGTAAGTGGAATTATACAAAATTTTGGCTGTCTCTGGATTACTCTGCATAATGTATTCACAGTTCATTTTGTGAGAATTTCGTTCTTTTTAAGGCCAAGTAATACTGTATGGAAATAGCATTCCCTTTCTGTCAGTGAGCCTCAGCTGCTCCCGCCTGGCTGTAACGAACAAGGAAGCACAGCATCAGTCCTGCCTTGGTTCTGGGGTTTCTAGGGGTGGAGCCTGCGAGCTGCAGGGAAGATATCCCAGGGTGCACTGCGCGGGCCAGGCGTCCTCCTCCTGGGTAGGCGAGTGCTCCCCTCTGTGTCCATCAGTAGTATCAGGCATTTTTGGTGGTGGTGTTTTAGACATGGTCTTTCCATTTTCCTACTGCAGCCTCTAAGCACTTGCTGGTGCCCGGGTGCCAGCCATGCCCAGCCCCACAGCACTGTGCTTTCCACGGATTTCAGTCTGCTGCCCTATTTCTAAAAAATAGATTACACTACTCAAAGACTCATTAAACACAAAACCCACCTTTAAAAATAACAATCCACTAGTTTTAGGTACATTATAGAGTATGTAACCATTAGCTAATTCTGGAACATTTTGTCACCTGGAAAGGAAATCCTGGCACACATTTTCTCATCCCTCCTTCCCTCCCCTCCTCTAGCCCCTCTATCCTTTGTAACTTGCATGTTCTGGACACAGGGTATGATCTGTAGTGATGTTCTCAAGGTTCATCCATGAATTACATGTGCTGAGCTTCTTTAAGGCCCAGTCTGGTGTATGTCACACTGTATTTGTCCATCCACCAGATGATGGTTGTCTGGAGTATTCATCTGTTACTGCGACCCAAGCGGTCAGCAGCCAGCTTCCTGGGACCAGTTCTTAGCTACGTATGGGTGGAGTTGCTGGTCATTCATGTTGTACATTTCATTCCTTGAGAACTTGCCGAGCTCTCTTCAATGTGTCTGGATCATCCTACATTCTTTTTTTTGGTCGGTCGTCGGGCTTGAACTCTGGGCCTGGGTGCTGTCCCTCAGCTCTTCAGCTCAAGGCGAGTGCTCTACCACTTGAGCTACAACGCCACTTGCGGTTTTCTGGTGGTTTATTGGAGATAGGAGTCTCACGGTCTCTCCTGCCCGGGCTGGCTTTGAACAGTGATCCTCAGATCTCAGCCTCCTGAGTAGCTAGGATTACAGGCGTGAGCCACCAGCGCCCGGCTTCATCCTACATTCTTGCCTGCACCCTAGAAAGGGTCCCCTTTCTGTCAGGCTCTGGCCCAGGCAGGCGCATGCAGAGCCTTGGGTGCCGCATTTCCCTGTGATCTCTTGGGCAGCTCAGAGGTATCGGGTGGGGTTTGAGAGGCCAGGGGAGGCCAGATCCAAAAACGGAGTTCACCAGAGGAGGGTAATTTGTGTCTCTGTCCTTTATTACAGTCTCAGCTCCAGCCCCAGGCAGGGGCCCAGATGCCTTTGAAGTTGTTTTTGCTCCCAGGCTGTGGGAGCCTGTATCCTGGTGACAAGACTTGGTTGTTTCTGTTGGCTGCATTCCCTGCTTTGGACAGCAGAGTGCGCTCCAAACCCTAAGCCACCTGGCTGTAGAGCTCAGACTCAGTACCGAGACTGAGCGAGCTGGGGCTGAGCTTGTAGCTCTCAACTCTCTCCAGCCTGGACACACCCTTTCAGGTACCTCTTTAGCAGAACTTCACCCACAGCCAGGGGGCAAGCCCACTGCTCAGGGGCAGTCATCCTCCTCCTCCTCCTCCTCTGTGCCCAGCTGCTTGCCTCTGTCCTGTTTGCTGCAGGCTGAAATGGTCATTTAACCACTAAGGATTCCTTGCACGGTGTGCCCGGCCTCTGACATGGTGCCGGGTCCACAGGCCTTGAGGGCATGCGGCGTTTTCACCCTGCCAAGATGCTCTAGGAAGCCCTTGGTGTGCTGGTGCTGCGAGGCCTCCAGCGTGCACAGGGCCTTGTTCCAAAGCAGCCTGAGCACAGGTTCATTGTATGGCCCTGACAGACAGACCTGGGTCTGAGCCTGTTTTACCACACAACATGTATTACTTCCTATGGATGAGGTTATTGCCCCATCTAACAGATTAAAGGAGGCACAGAATGGTTTAGTGACTTCTCTCAGGTCACACAGCCATAAGGGAGAACTAGGGTTCAGATTCAGTTCAACCTGCTCAGAAACCAACCCACACAGGCTGTGCTGTTGCTCTGTCTTGAACAAAAGGGGCAGTGGGTGCTCAGGAAGTGTTAAGTAAACACGTCCAAACTCTACGAGCAGGTTAGCCTCTAACACATTCTGAAGGAAGTTCATCTTTTGTCCTTGTGCCACCAGCCTAAACCAAACCAGTCCATAGCAAGCCCAGTGGAACTCCAGATGGTTCTTCCTGAGCCACCACCAGGGCGCTGTGGGCAGCACCTCGTTTAGGGTGGGCAGGAATCCCAGTCTCCCTAAGAGGCAGGGGTGTGCACACCTAGCAGGTTAACACCTGTGTCCCGCTAGGTGCACGTGCGAATGAGATGGTCCCCAGGAGATCAGACCCTTTAGAAACTCGATGGATGCTGTGGTTGCTGCTCTCCCAAGAGGTGCATCTGAACCCCCAGCAGGAACCAGTCATCTGCTGCCTGGAGCTTCAGTTCAACACTCACCCTTTGCTTCTTGTGTCACTTACTGGGTCAACTCTGCCAGTGACAGGGAAAAAGAGCTCAGTGCCAAGATTTTGTCACTTATTCGCATACCAGGCCTTCCAACCAAGTCAGTATGGGAGCAGAAAAGTCACCCACCACAGGATGTGTTCTTAACACCAGACACCTGGCAGCTGGCAAACAACACCGCCCCAGAGGCCTGGGGGGGCTAGGCAACAGGAAGGGCTGGTCCTGAGGGGCCTGTGAAACACAGTATCCCACTGAGGGGCAGGAAGCACACGGCCCAGTAAGGCCTTTGTGCGAGGGTTTCCCAGCGCAGGCAGGCTGTAGGATGGCTGGAAGCTTCTGGCTGGCAGGTGCTAGTGATCTAGGGTGTGTCTATGGGAAGGCACTCACTTTGGGGGTCTGGTCAGGCCTCCCCAGGTGATCCTAGTGCAGGTTTTCAAGTCACTGCATTCATTCCCCAGGAGCAGGCCCCCAGATGTCTCTGGCCTTGCCACCTCCACCCACAGCTGCTGAATAGGAGCGGGAAGAGGGAATGGAGACCAAGATGTCCACAGGTGTTCCTGGAGTCCTGGCAGGACAGGGGGGCAGCAGGGCATTGGAGAGACACAGCCTCCAACAGGCTGGCAAGGGAGGGGTGGGATCGCAGTCCGGGAAGCTTGCCACAGCACGCACCCATGGGGCGTGTGTGTGCACACGGGGGGGGGGGGGAAGGAGGGTTGTGATGGGGGGGAGATGTTTAATCTGGATTGTCATCAGTGCCAGGAGCTGGCTGTCATACACCAAGAGCACACCAGGTGGCGACAGTGCTCCATGCGTGCCCTGGGAGCCCGCTCCACCAACTGATCTACTCAGAAGTGCAGGGCCTGGGAGACTCCTTTAGGTTGTGCTTGACCTTGAAAATCCAAGGGGACGCCTTTTGCTCCGAGATCCTGCAGTTTAAACACGCCATGTACACAACAAGTAGCCTCCCAGGACGCAGTGCGGGCTGCACACCAGCACCACCGGCCCCTCCCTGCTCACTTGTCTAGATTTGGACTGAGCCGCAGACCCGACACACGCATTGGAAATGGCGCATGCATGCCACCTGGGTCCTTTCCCCCTGCATGGTGCACCTCTGCGGGGAAGGTGGGACGCTCACCCTTAGGGCCGAGTTGAGTATTTTCTTTTTAAATTGAGATTAGGTGATTAGATAAACATCACAGTGTGGTGGGGCCGTGATACTTAAAGTCACAGACACATTTTAACTTTCACGAGGCGCATTGTCATTAAGAGCTGGGAATTTTCAACAATCCATCTACTGTGATTTGTTTCTGAGTACCTGACATCAGACGGCCTGCGAGCTGTTCACACTTCTCTACTGGAAATGACGCCTGAGACCTGTGTTCAGGACTCACTGTAGCAATGGGAGAATGGAAACGCAGAGGCCAGGCACCACGTGGAGCCAATCCTCCACACCAGCCACAGTCACTGCTAACACTTTGGCCTCCTGAAGACCAGCCAGTGGAAGGCAGAGCTCACAGGGCACAGCTGCCCGTGGCGGCCTCTGCTGGGGACGCGGCTCTGCGAGGCAGTTCCTGGAGGCCGCAGGGTCTTCCCACCCTCACGCCTTTCTGGCTCCGAGCTCGAGTGGCCAGCGCCTGGCCTAGCTCCAGGC
Organism: Dipodomys spectabilis; assembly: GCF_019054845.1. Classification (NCBI taxonomy): domain Eukaryota; kingdom Metazoa; phylum Chordata; class Mammalia; order Rodentia; family Heteromyidae; genus Dipodomys; species Dipodomys spectabilis. The sequence goes on along the minus strand of NW_024871305.1, from coordinate 187,706 downwards.
CCATGAGGGCACAGGGCTGGCTCCAACTGCATGGGAGACCCACTTTCGGGGGCTCAGCGTCCGCCCTCTGCTCCCCCTGGGCAGCCTGGCCCATGGGAAGCGTTCTCCCCAGCGTGGCAGCTGGGTGAGCGCTCCCGCCCTGGCCTGCTGGGGGCCTCTGGACGTCCATGCCGGGGCCTGGAGCCTGCAGGCGGGGGTGCAGCGCGCGTGAGCGGCTCATGTCTCGGCAGCCACACACGTAAACACCCTATGTTTTCCTGGAGGCATCATTTCCAGTCTTGAAAAAAGCTTTGTTTATAAGTAAGACAAACATGGATATACCAGGGAATGGAATGAAAAGCACAAATCAGTATTAATGGTAAAACACTCAACTTCAAAGAATGTGTGTCAGAGCCAGCTGTGGCTGTTCATGCAGGGAAGACAGCGCCTACTACGCGCCAGGCACAAGGAAGATAATGAAGCAGCCAGGACGTGTGAGTCACCGCTCCTGCGGAGCTCCAGAGAAAGGTCTCGGCTTCATCTTCACCGCTGTAATTGTGGTACCACCATCACCATCCACCCTACCATCACCACCATCCAGATCACCATAACCATCATAATCATCACCACCACCAACACATGACCACCAACCTCATCACCATCATCACCAACCTTATCAGTACCATTCACCACCTATACCAGCATAACTGTCGTAATCATCACCATCGGCAACGCCCATACCACAAGTAACCATCATAATCACCAACCTCATCACCACGATCACTACCATCACCATCATCACCCACTTGATCACCATTCTCCTCCTCATCACATCAATATATCAATTATCACCATCGTCACTACAATCATGACCATCATCTTCTTAAACTCCAAAATGACACTTGCCCTCTGTAATACCCAGGCATCTAGTGATGTGACCAGCACTCAGTGTTTACTTGTGGTCCCACAGTCCTATAATCTTGCTAACATCTATGTTGTGTGAGGCACCAGACAGCCTGTGGTCAGTGGGAAGGGTCTCTGGCACTTTCTATGTGGCCTTGTGGCTGGTGGCCATGGCTGGCTTCCGGGGTTGCCTGGTGTTTCCATGTGTGCTCTGGCCAGGTAGGGCTTTCCCTTTGGGGAGGATGCCTGTTGGCGCTGTCTGGGTCACCTGGAATAGCCACGAGGCTCTGCAGAGGACTTTCCCAGCCATCGAGGCCTTGACTGCCTCAAGTTTCCCTGTGGCCTTTTTGGAAAACCCCAGGCTGGGATCTCCTTAATGTGGACGAGCAGTTTTCCTGGGCGGAGTGGCAGATGAGATGAAGAGGGCACACAGGGCAGGATGCTCAGAATGCACCAGCTGGCAGCGCCAAGTCTGGGTTTCTTTGGGCTGCCGTAACGAATTGCCCCAAACTGGGTGAAGGTATCTTAAAACAGAATTTGTGCGTCTCAGGTCTGGGGGCTGGAAGTCTGAATTCCAGGTGTGTCAGTGCCAGCTCCTTGAAGGCTCCAGGGAGGCTCCACCCTGACTCTTGCAGCTTCTGGCGGCTTCCTGGGGCTGTCTCATGTTGATGACATCAGCAAGGGCTGGTGGTATGGGTGGTGGCGATGGTGTGGATGGTGATGAGGACAGTGGCGATGGTGGTGATGGCAATAATGGGGGTGATTATGATGGTCAATGGTGGTAAGGATGGTGCCGATGGGGATGACGATTATGATGCTTATGGTAGCACAGGTGGTGGATGGTGCTGATGGTCATAAGGTTGGTGATAATGGAGACGATGGTCATGTGTTGGTGAGGATAATGATTGTTACGGTGCTGTTCATGATGATGCTGGTGATGGTTCCGGTGGTTCCAGTGTGATGGTAGTGTGTTTGGTGGTGATGCAGAGCACAGCCTCTCTCAGTACACTTCCACACCCAGGGCACAGGCCCCTGAGGTTGCAGTGTCAGAGGTGGTTTTCTGAGCACAGGGTTATCTGCTGCCTGCCCCGCCCCTGCTCTAAAGCCCTTTTCTTGGAGCACATCTGAACTTATGGGGGGGACCTGCATTTCCCAGGCTCCACCCCTTGTGTGGCGACTCTCTGGGCAATGGCTGGGCCTGGGATGGGACCTGAGCCCACCCGTGCAACTCAGTCCCCTGCAAGAGGGATTCGTTCACAGAGGACACATGACCACACAGGTCCTCAGCTTCCAGGACTGAGGCTGGAGACTGGCAGAGCTGCTTTCTGCGGCCTGAGGGTGGGCCGGGACTCGCAAGGACTCCAGGTGGGGGACCCTGCCTGGACATGGAGAAAGACCCAGACTTCCTAGAATCCCTGGACCTCCCGGGCCCTGTCTCACTAAGCCGAGCTGCTCCTGGGCCTTCTGTTTGCCGGAGCCAGTCAATCCTTTTACCTTATCTTCACTCACGCCAGCTGAGATGGATTTTTTTTTTCTTATTTTGTTGTTGTTGGTCATAGTTTTTGAACTCAGGGCCTGGTCACTGACCCTGAGCTCTTCTGTTCAAGCCTAGTGCTCTACTACTGTAAGCCTCAGCAATACTTCCCATTTTCTGGCAGTTATTTGGAGACAGAAGTCTCATGGACTTTCCTGCCTAGGCTGGCTTCAAACGGCAATCCTCAGATCTCAGCCTCCTGAGTAGTTAGGACTACAGGCAAGAACCAACAGTGCCTGGCCTTTTTTTTGTTATCATTTTTTAAGAACAAAAGGCTAGACTTAAGATACAAGTTCCAAGGCTTTGAACTCCGTTTTTTTATTCCTTCCAATGTTGGGAGTGGAACCCAGGACCTTGCACAGGCTATTGCCCTCCCCTAGCCTGCCACCCCCTTTGGAGAGCTCAGAAATGCCAAGAAGCCACTTCCCAGGGCAGATGCAGGAAGACAGAATCCCACGTGCAGGGGAGCTGCTATGCTGGTGGATCTTTCATGGGCCTCTGAGGTTCCTGGGCCCCCAGCCTGAGACGCGCTTAAAAACACGCGAAGGCCCGGGTGCTGCGCCAGAGGCTGCTTTGTCTTTCAGACTATGGCACCAGATGAGGCAAAGCTGTCCGTGGCCTCATCAGGTGTGGCTTGTTCCCCCAGATCTGATGCTTGCACACTTTCTTCTGCTCCTGGGAGAGCGACCTTGCCCCCTGGCCATGAGGGACTTCATGAGTATTTTGATGAGATGCTCCACAGCTGCATGCTGAGCTGTTCCTCCTGGAGTCAGGTGTGTATTTCTGTCTGCTTCTAGCAGACCTGGTAGACATGCACACACTACAGATCCCGTGGACCTCAGGTCAGAAGAGCCGGTGGCAGATCCAGACGCCCGAGCACAGTTTTGTTCCCTGGGCTGAAAGACGCGCAGGTCCTCTAGGGTGGGGCAGCATATTGTGAGGGCTGGGAAAAGGGGAGGGGTGGCCATCTGTGGGGCGGCCTGGCCCATGCACTGACCCCGAGCTGCGGTGCAGAGGGAGGTCCCTACCGCCCACCTTCCCTCCGAGGCATCTTCAGATGTCCCAAGTGGGCCGGCAGTGGAGCCCAGTGTGTCAAAGGCCACAGTGCTCCCAGTACTCGGTGCTAGGCACAGTGCACAGCTGTCTTTCTTAAATGTCTATGAGCTTCTTCCAGTTATATTCTGAAGGGCCAGTGGCACAGGAGGAACATGTTACCCAGGACCCCTCCACCTGACGTAAGGGTAAGCTCTGGGGTCTTTGCAGCACCAGGCTTCCTTTGTCTGCTGACTTCTGCATGGCGTTGAGGTGCGTGGGACAATGCTGGGTGGCCCTACTGCAGGCCTCAGGGGACCCTCTTGGAGGGCTGCCGAGAGGGTGGGCTGGAATGGGGCCCACAAACACTAGCAGTGGTTATTCTGTGGGATGGGTCTTGCCTCCTGCCCCAGCCTCCTGAGTGGCCACTGACAGCATGCGTAAGCTGGGCTATGGCTGAGGCGCGCAGAAGGGCACAAGTCCCCCCAGCTCATTTTTGGTTGTGAGGACCTGTTCTTACGACCACCGCAGGGCCCATCCTGCAGACAGATGGCGCAGCTCCTTCCTCAAAACGAAAAGGCCGGAGAGAGGCATTTCTCCACAGGCTCTTAGGCAACCCAGAGGGCAGCCGCCAAAGCAATCAGAGCCGTGGACAGGTGGGGGGGGGGGGGTCTGCATGCAGGTGGCACACTTCCGTGCGGTGAGCCCACACAGGCTCACATGGAGTGGGAGTTAGCCCGCCTGGGAAAAGCAGAACAGGAAAAGCATGGTGGGTTGAGCAACTCGGAGCCCAGATTGGGGCCAAGGCAACCACAGGCCACCCTCCCTCCCCCCCTCACCTCCCAGCTGCCTGGCGTTGGTGCGGAGGGTGGCTAGCTGACCACGGCAGCAGGGCAGGAAGCGCCCCCCCCCCCAAGCTGGGCCCTGCGTACACCAAGGCAGGGCTGCGACCACTCACCCCTCCAGTGAGCCCCCAGCAATGGACCTAAGTCAGACCCTGTCCCTGAAGGACAGGCCCACAGGAGGGCAGGGAAGGGGCACAAGAGGCAGCAAGGCCAGCACCCAGAGACCAAGAGAGGGATCTGCGAGCAGGTGGATTACACAGGGGACTATGCAGCCAGACCTCCAGGTCTTCTTTCCCCTGAGCCTGTCCCTGGGTGAGTCCAGTCTTCAAATATGGAGGTCAAGGCTCCACCCCGGCCACTGACCTGTGGCTCTCCTAGCAGATGCTAAGCCCCACTGTGACATAGCCCCTCTCCTGTGACTGGCCACTGTGCGGCTTGGAAGGTTGGACCCTGCAGCTCCACCCACACGGGAGCCAGGAGGATGCAAGGATGATGTTGGGACAGCCCTTGTCTTCGCTGGTGATCGCAAGCCACACGCTGGGCATCACTGGAGTCCCAGACTCAGCCGGCACCATCTGCAGGGTGGCTGCCTCTGTCTCCGTGGTTTCTGTACACAGCCTCACAGGCACCTGGATTCGGATTGCTGCTTGATTCATAAGGTTAAAGAATGCATATGCATGTGGGAAACGTCAAACATACAAGTACGACAAATGTCAAGAACTCCATGAGTCTTGTCCGTGCTGGCAATTTAGGTAAAGGCCTCGTTCACCCTGGCATTAGCTCTTATTGTGGCAAAATACACACAGCCTAAATTTTACCAGTTTAATCATGCTGGTACTGTGCACAAGGTCTTAGGATGTAGCTCAGTCTGGCCTCAAATTCATGATCCATCTGCTTCAGCCTCCCTAGTGCTGGGATTACAGGCATACACTACCTACATGGCTTTACTCTATCACTTCCAAATGTGCAGTTTAGTGGCAGCAGACACAGCCCTGGCTGTCCTGAGTGTGTCTTATGAGGTTACACCAAGTGCCTGAGGGGCCAGGCTTGAAGCACCCTGGGCCTGGAGTGAGCAGGGGCCAGCTCACCTGGACGAGCCCACGTGGGGCTGGGTCTTCCTCCAGAGCTCCACCACACATGTGGTCCTGCTTGCTGCACTTTACCAGCCAAGAGGAAGCAAGGCTGGATAGTCAGTTAGAACCCAGCGTAGCTGCATCAAAGAAGAGCAAGGAGTGTGTGTGTGTGTATGGGGCGGGGGGGAGACAAAAATGGAAGAAAGGAGGGAGAAGGGAGGCAGGGAGAGGAGAAGGGAAGCCAGAGAGAATTGGTCATTAAGATAGATCATGTCCCCCTCACACAGCAAAAAAGGAGAATGCCATGCTAGAGCTACAGGCTGTGATGATGCACACTGCATGGGCGTCCACCCCGTGCCCGCAGTGCCAGCCTGTTGTACCTTGCACAGTACCTCGTGGTCTAAGCAGGATGCACAAACTCCTGCTATGTCTGTACTGAAACCAGCAAGGAGAGGAGAAGGGAGCCATCCTTCTGCTTTGTCAGGAGATGAATGGAAGTAATGTACCAGCTTCAGCCTCACTTTGTTCCCGCTGTGGTGTGGGCACCTTGGGAATGGACCGGGCAGTGCTCTTGGCTTTTGCTTAATGATGAACTTAATGATGAACAAGTGATTCTTGTCGATCAGGTGGGCAGGGCACAGCTGCAGTTGTCTCTGCACAAACTAGAGAGACAATGGATGGGATTTGGGGGCCAATCTGACCAGGGACTGAGGGGACACTTGGTGACCCGGGATCTTCCCACCCTAAATGGCCACTGTGCTGGGCGCTGAGGCCACAGCCTCCAGGTGTCTGGTGTCCTCTTGTGCTCTGTGGCCCTGACCTGGTCCTGGCAAAGGGCCTGGCAGTGAGGTGTGATGTGTCCTGTCCATAGCTGGGAGGGGACAGAGCCAGGATTTGTGCCTGGGCAGCCTCCATTAGGATGCGATTATCCATCTGACAATCAGAGCACACGTGAAGATGAGGGTTGGGTGCTCTCCCACTCTGCATGCCTGACAAGGCCCACGGTGCGGGGAGAGGGTGGGTTTGCCAGCATCAGTGCTGTGTCCGCAGCCCTGTGCTCCAGGGTGCTGGCCAACAAAGACCAGCATCGTAGGACGAACGGCCGCACAAGCTTAGCTGAGGTGGGTGAACATTCGCTTCATGCAGCTCTTCTTGCTGTGAGCTTGCCAAGGATCGGCCTGGCCCCAGCCTGGATTCCTGCACACATCTGTCGGATGGTGGAGATCCACAGAGAGACTGACAAGCAGATTCCAGTCCCTAGAAGGGGGACTTGGCATTGGTCAGTGCCACCGTTGACAATGTAGCAGAGAAATCCTCTCCTGTTCTGCGGCTGGGGCAGGCTCCTCTGAGCTCTGGGTAGGGACTTGCCTTGCTCCTACTCTGAGGTGGCGGTAGCTGTCCACAGGGACCATGAGCTTAGCCTCATCACGGCAATCCCTGTCTCTGTGCCCAGATCACACATCAGTCACTGGGTCCAGGCCCCAAATCCACGTAAGGGTGGCACCATGTAAACATGATGACACCCAGGGACTATCTCCAAGTGGGTTCACATTCATGAGTAATGGGGGTGAGGACGGCAATGTGTCTTCCTGGAAGATACCATTCAAGCAAAATGGAGAGAAAGTCCTGCCTTTCTTTTTGCTCAGAATGCACTGGTTTGGGACACTCCATCAAGATTCCCACAATGTGTTGCTGTAATTATTTGGTTATTTTTAGGCCAAGGTCTCATCTTCCTTCCTGGACCTTCGTCCTTCCCCTTAGGCTTCCTGCACAGTGGAGATGCGGTACACAGCCACGCCCTCCTGTGTGTGTGTGTACATGAGCAAGTACGCGGGTGCCTTGGGCTGTTCTTGAGCTCTTTTCCTCAAGGCTAGCACTTACCACTTAGAGCCACAGCTCCATTTCCAGTTTTTTTTTGTTTTTAGTCCTGCTAACATTTTTACCTGGAACCTTGTCCCTCTCATCCCTGCCTCTCACGCAGTTGGATTACGGATGTGTGCCTCTAAACCACTTGATTTCTATATTGCACTTTGTGCTTTTAATTCTCCAGTCCTGGGAATGTTTCTGCATTTTCAGGCTACCCACAACTCTGTAGCCACACGCGCCAGTGTCTGCTTTCCAATGTGTCTTCTCCACTCTCTTCTGCTCCTGAGCATGGGGACTGACTCCTAGCTGTAGTGTCTACCACATTTCTAGTGCAAGAATGTGTTCCTCTAATGCCAGAGCAAAAGGCAGCTGCTGCAGGGACCCCGGCTGGACCTCTAGGACTCACAGGCTCCCTTCAAGCTGCACAGTCATCTCCCAGGTCCTCACAGATGGATTGGGGCTGGGTCTTCACTCTGCCTCTTTCTCCATCTGTGGATTTCCACAGTCAAACTCAGAACAGTGGAGGCTGAGGGGGGCAGGGGGAGTCTGCGCTGTGCCTCCTTACCGACTCCACCTAACAGGTCCAACATTACGTATCTGGTATGGTTTTCAAAACTTTCCACTTGCCAGTTCATTGGGAGGTGGTCTCACTGGAGTGTCTAAGCCCCGGGGGTCCTACTGCCCTCTGGCATGGTGGCGGTAAGGGGCAGCGGTGTGCTCAGTGGAGACCTGGCTCTCTGGGTCAGACTGGAAGCGCTCACAAGTTAGTGGCCAGGAACTAATTCAGCGGTTTGTGTGGGTCCAATCCGTAGCCTCATGGCTCCGTCACCTTTCTGCGTAGGGCTTGTCCTCAGACTTGTCAAGCAAGAAGACATGGATCTTCCTGGAGCTCACATACGTGCAGAGCGGCAGGACACAGCGTGCACGTGGGGGACCTCGGCTGTGCAGCTCTCCCTTTCCTTGCACAAATATTTATCACAACCCTTCTGTGGGGAGACATGCTGGGCCACACACTGCCAGGTCATGGAGTCAGACATAAATCTACCTCACAGAGCTTCGGATGAGTCAGGGAAGACGTTCACAGCCAGCGTGAACCCAGACTGCTAGAACTCTAGGAAGTGAACAGGGACAGCCGCTCCTGTCACAGGGGTCAGCTTATCCATGAGGCAGGAACTTCTGGCCTGCACCATTCGGTCAAGCTACTGGGCTCCAGAAGCTTCAGCTGGGCAGTCCCAGTACTCCATGTGGGAAGACGGCCCCAGTACTTCCACCGAAGTCAGATGAGGCTTCCAAAGCTCTCAGCCCTGGTTCTTGGCAATGACTTGGCACAGCTGTAGTCTATGAGAACTGTACGTTTAGGCCACAGATGGCCTAAGCTGAGCCCCATGGATGGCCAGCTAGAGCAGTAGGGAGAACATTCTGGATTCAGGAGGTTGTCTATGTTGGAGCAAGTGATCTCTGGGGCACGTGAATCTATGACCAAGAGAACTGTTGGCAATCTTAAAAAGACTGCCAGAGGGAACCTGGGAATCCATTATTCCAGAAGAAAACCCATCGACAGTTGTTGGAGGGTCGAGACTCACGCTTAGGGTGGAACAGAGACCTGCCCCAGGCTTTGGGGGACCTATACTCGAACAGAGGTCTGCTATACTCCCTGCTTAGGGTGGAACAGAGGCCTGCCCAGGCTTTGGCGTGGGAAGTGTGCTGCCCTCTGGATGCAGAGGCAGGAGGAAGGCACCGATGCTGCAGGGGTGGAAGCTGCAGGGTCCTATTCTGGTGGGGCAGGGTGGGCACCAGGCTTGCCTGGTGGCTGTGGCTGATCTTCAACAGTCCTCTCTTGTATTCTTAAAGGAGGCCCTGTTGGCAGGAAGGTGCGCAGCTTCACCCACAGGTCTCCATCCATGCATGTGGTAGGAAGCCATGGGCTTCCATGCAGTGAGCTGCCAGCCAGCAATAAAAAGGAAGGAGCCATGGCATGCTACAGTCCACTGCTGCGTGTGGGAGGGGGAGGGAAGCTTCCCACCCCTGCCCACCTGTGTCCCTCAATAAAGGTACTGCAGGTGTGGTCACTGATGAGGACCTGTTTTGGGTCAGTGGCCTTGGGGGATGATGGAGGGAGACAGGCTTGCTGGCCTGGGCACAACACTCTTAGAAAACTGGGAGAAATGTTTTTGTTTTTTTTTTTAAATTTTAATTTTTTCCCAGTCCTGGGGCTTGAACTCAGGGCCTGGGCTCTGTCCCTGAACTTCTTTTGCTCAAGGCTAGCCATCTATCACTTGAGCCATGGCACCACTTGTGACTTTTTCTGTTTATGTGTTACTGAGGAATCGAACCCAGGGCTTCATGCTAGCTAGTCAAGCACCTTACCACTAAGCCACATTCCGTTTTAATCCTAAGTAGAAGAGGGAAGCTTTTACAAAAAATAACTTTCAGCAAATCCAGCATATTTTTCAGCCTCTCCTTTTTTCCTTCTGCGCGATTGTGACATGTCTACATGAGGCTGGCCACAGGAAGGAAGCCCTGTTGGAGAAGCTATTTTCTGCACATCCCTTTATACCCGATTGCACAAGACACAGACATTTAAGTGGAGAGCCCAGGACCTCATGCCCTCGGTGGCAGTGATAATTTGGAACACAAATGCATTCAGGAAGCCTATGCACCTCCCCCCATCCCTGACAACACAGAGAAGAACCAAAGGCATTACTAGTGTTATGAAGAGATGTGCAGACCCGGAGTCCCAGACCCAGGAAGCAAGCCTGAGGGACGCAACTCCAGGGGATGGATCCTATGATGGGGATGTTGGCATTTACAGGACTGGAGACAAGCAGAACTACCCAGCACTGAGTAGTGCCCAGTACTGAGAACTAGAGGCCAAGACTGCTGCTCTGAGTGCCCGCACCTTTAAGGTGGGCACTGGGGCCACTGGCTTATGTCTTGTCAACAATGTGGTCTTGCAGAACAGTGTATTACAATATCCATGCCTGTCTGTATAGCCAGAACAGTGTACTACAATACCCATGCCAGTCTGGGGACCCACGCTGCCCTCACCTTGCCTTGTAAGCATGTGGTTATACACTCAGAGGGGCGAGTTGCCCCGCTTGTTGGCAGGATGGAAAATGCCTTCACCACTTGCTCCTATTGGCTTTCCTGTCTCTGGCATCTAGCTAGGCTCCCTCTTGTTGCCAGGACCTCGCCCTCTCACGGTTGCCCTCCATGGGCTGTCCTGATGCAGAGGAGGTGTGCGGGGCAGGCAGGGCACAATGGGGGAACCAGCCCTCATGCCTCCAGCCTGGGCCTGTATCTGTGGAGTACCTCAGAGTCTAGAAAACTCACTGCTAAGATGTGGAAAGACTGGAGCTGAGCCAAACACATGTTTACTTGTCGGGGCTTACTGGCGGCCCACAATGGCTTCATCCTCACTCCTCCACATGTGAATGTAGCCTTGTTTGAAAGAGGGATCTTTGGAAGTGGTGCTGTGGCTCAAGCGGTAGAGTGCTCACCTTGAGCTGAAGAACTCAGGGGCAGCGCCCAGGCCCAGAGTTCAAGCCCCACAACGGACAAAAAAAAAAATCTTTGCAGCGAGTGCAATCAGGATCTTGGAATGAGACCATCTGGATGACCTGATTGGACCCGAAGTCTAGCGGCAAGTACCTTGTAAGACTGGAGCCATGCAGCCATGGGCTGAGGAACAGCATCACCACCAGAAGCCAGAGGAACAAGAATGATGTCCTGCAATGCTGAGGGAGCCAGCACCTTCATATTGGACCTCTGGCCACTAGAACTGAGAAAAATTTCTGCTGTGTGCCTTGGTTTGTGGCACGTTAATACAGCAGCTCCAGGACACTGGCCGGCTCCTATGCCCACAGGCATCTCTACATCACTGGCATGGACAGAGCATGCTTGTCTCCCCTGAATCTTTGCTAGACTGTGGTCTGAGCCATGGGCGCCCAGCTCCCATCTTCCCTGGCCCCTGCCCCTCCTGTCCTTCTGTGTAGGCACAATGGTCATTGTGCTTATAGCTCTACTGCTGTAGAAGGTCCACCTTCTTGCTCACCAGTGTTCTCCCACTGGTAAAGGGTGGAAGGCTGACTTTTCTTCAAATGAAACCTTCTTTACTTTTTTTTAAAAGCACTTTAAAAAATGTAATCTTAGGGCTGGGAATATGGCTTAGTGGTAGAGTGCTCACCTAGCTAGCATGCATAAAGCCCTGGGTTTGATTCCTCAGGACCACATACACAGAAAAATCCAGAAGTGGCACTGTGGCTCAAGTAGAAGAGTGGTAGCCTTGAGCAAAAGCATCTCAGGGACAGAGCCCAGGCCCTGAGTTCAAGCCCCAGGACTGGCAAGATATATGTATCTATGTAGTTTTGTTGTCATAAGGTGTGGTATAGAGGGGCTTCCGTCCCATGCCTTCTCTCCTTTGGCTGTCTGTGTAGTGTTGTTGTTATAAGGTGTGGCACAGAGGGGCTTCCGTCCCATGCCTTCTCTCCTTCGGCTGTCTATGTAGTTTTGTTGTTATAAGGTGTGGTATAGCGGGGCTTCCATTTCATGCCTTCTCTCCTTTGGTCTGCTCTTCCACCTGCCAGTAGCAGCAGACAATCCTCTAAGCACTGAGGAAGAAGCATTGAAGTGGTGTCTGTCCCCAGGGTAACACACTTGGGTGGGTCAGCGTGAGGCTGTGCGGTGAGGGCTAAGCTGAGGCCCTGGTGGCGAACACCTAATAGTGGGGAAGGGACCCTCTGGGAAGCCCGTCTCCAGGTGGCCACTGGCCCCGTAGCTGAGTAGCTCTGGCCTCAGGAGGGCCTTGCTCCTTCCCTTTTGGTGGCCGCTCCACTGTCAAACAGTGACATGATCATGGTGTGCTGGGGCCTGAGCAGAGAGAAGACACCGGGCAGCTGCTGAGGAGAGGGAAGTAGAGACAAAGGTATCCTGTCACTGGTGGGACCCTGGCATGGAAGCAGCAGGAGCTGGCTTCTCCCTCTGGAAAGAGCCTCCTTCCTCTTCTGCAGGCAGACAGGACCTATCCCTGGAGACAGGGTGGCGGCTTTGGCGGTGGGAGTGAGTGGACATACAGAACATCCAGAATATTCTTACTTTCCTCCAAGGCTGTGACCTCGCTGAATGACTTTGGCGCAAAGGACCTCGCTGAAGCTGAGACCAGACCAATCCTACTAGGGCCTGTCTGAACAGGCCGTGCCCCCAACACTTCCCCTCAAGAACAAGATCATAAACACATCATCGCTCGTTTCAGGAGTAACTATGAAGTGGTAGCACATGGGCTCCAGGAGGATAATCGTGAAGAGACAGAGACAGAGTCCATGAGACAGCAAGGCAGGAGTCAGTGGTATTCCACAAGGTTGTTTCCATTCAGCCCTGGAGACCCTGACCCGCTGTTTGGCTTTCCCTCTGGAACTAGGCAGCAGGGAAGAACCAGGGACAGAGAGGTTGGTGAGCCATTTATCTGTGCGTTGAGCTCCTCCAGCCAGATGTGCTCTCCCAGGCTGCATCTGTGACTCAGGCAACCTGAGGAAGCACTCTCCCTCTTTCCTGCTATTGGTGAGTCCTGAGTGGGTCCTGATGTTTGGATCCTTACCTACTGCTTTCTCTTACATCCACTACTGAACTGGAAAAGCCTTTGTAGGAATTTCTGGTCCTTGGGCCCTTGCCTCTCAGCTCTGGCAGGGGGCCCAGGGGGTGCTGAGGACACACAGGTGACACAGAGCAGGCCGTGCAGACCACTGCTGCCTCTCACTGCCACTCCTCCAAGGACTCGGCTCCTCTGTGGGACCCTGTGTTAAAAATGGTCTCTCACATGGAACAGCTCATCTCTGTCACCATCAAGAAATGCATTCTCCTCTGGGTCTCTGATGGAAGATTTATGGGTCCCAGAACAGGGGATGGGAGCAGTCTGGGGGCAGGCTTGAAGGTTGGGGAGCAGAGGGAAGAGATTATAATGAGATGGAAACAAACTGGAGGGTCTCAACTGAGAACACCTTGTAGCCCACAGGCACACATGCCAAGGCTGTCATAATCAGGGCTGCCACCGATGCCTAGCGGCCTGAGGCTACCCTACATGACCCAGCCCCGTGCGTCAGTACCAAGGCTGGGAGATCCTGGTACAACTCTGAAGGCTGACTAGGTGGAGAGGTGAAGACTGCTCAACCACACTCTACCAGGAAAAAAAATTCTCATTTGCCTTGCATTTCCCAAGTGGAAGAGCCCCAGTTTTTACTTCCTTGAGCTGTAACTGGGGCTCAAGGAAGCCTAGAAATGAGAATTTGATGGCAGTGGGCCTTTGTGGGAAGGGCAGTGATGTCCTGAAGGTCTTCACTGGGGCCACAGTGGTGCAGGAATGGTGGCAGCCACTTCCTCCAAAGACGGGGTAACAGGGTGGCTCTCCCCCTCGGGGTAAGAAACTGGGGAAAGTGGCAGATCTGATCTTGGGTCCACCCAGCAAGGGTGAATGGTGACACCAGGGAAGCTGATGTTGGAGTTGTGTAACTGGCTGTGCTGATAGGCCCTCCTACCCATGATACCTACTACCTGTGGAAGAGATCCCTCCTCTTGCTACATTTTCTTTGATGAAAATGTAAGCAAGGCACCATCAGAAAGCAAAAGATAAAGGTCATGCATTCACAAGAACTCCTAGATGGCAGGTTAGCCTAGGATACCCACTGGAGATCGCAACTTGAAAGTACATGCTGACATCGTGACTGAGAATCAGCACTCTACCCATAGGTGCTCAACTCCTCTAGCAAGAAGAGAAACTGAGAGTCTCAGCTCATGCCCTGGGAGAGCCACCACAGTCAGAATAGGGGTATGGAGGCGTTAGGAAAACACTGAAAATTCTGAAGAATGTTTTGCTTTCACTCTGGCAGAATGAAAGTGAGACATGACTTCCCATGACAGTCTCCTGGGACCACAACACAGGACCCACCTCTGATCACAGACTGATCAGCAGTTCTGCATCCTGCTCTAAGTGTCAGCTTTGTGGAGGTAGAACTCACATGTGATTTAAAGTGTGCAATTTGATGAGTCTCAATAAATGTGTACAGATTCTCAGAGAAAAGTCCACTTATATCCCTTTGAGGTTAACCCCTTCCTCCTTCAACCTCTGATCTCTCCATCCCTGTGGCTAGGCCCTTTCAATAACATCAGGTAAATGGAATCTTGCAGTATGCATATAGTCTTCTAGGTTCAGCTTCTAAAAATTAAAATGATTTTTTATTTTGGTGATACAAGGGTTTGAACTCAGGGTCTTGTGCTTGTTAGGTAGGTGCTATGCCCTCAGTCCTTAAGGGGGCACATGGGAGTCATCATATTGTTAGCTTTAGGAATAGCTTTTATTGCTCCAGTTTGCTTAGCCACTTGCCTGCTGGAGAACACTTGGCTGTCTCATTTTTGGAAAACTGTGACTAAAGTTGCTACATGTACTTCTTGATAGGTATTAACATGGATATAAACCTTGCTGTTTTCTGGGTTCTATTTGCTTTAGTTAAATATGAGTAGAATTTCTGGGTCGCTTTCAAGGAACCGTGAATTTGGTTTTCACATGAGTGCCATGTGGCACTCCTACGGTCTGGTTGCTCTACATTCTTGCCAGCCCTTGATGTCATCAGTCTTAAATTCTAACCAGTCTAGTGACCACATAGGGATAGCTCTCTAGTTTTAGTGTGTATTTGTCTAATTGTTAATGATGTCTGCATGTGTTTATTTGCTATATTTATTGGTATACTTACTTGGGATTTAAAGCATTTTTTCTCGGGGCCTTGTACCTGCTAGGCAGGTATTCTGCAGCAGAGTCATGCCTCTATTCCTTTTCTTCACTCTTTTTGGACAGGGTCTTGCTTCCTGCCCAGTCATGCACATTGGCCACAAACTGCCCATTTTAGGCTTCTTGTAGGTGTGGTTAACAAGTGTGTACCACCTCACACTTAGCCCTTAGTCTTGAACTTTTCTATTTGGGCTGGCCTTGAGCCTCAAAATAGCTAGGGTTACAGGTGTAAGCCACAGAGGATCCTTGGGGGGTAGGGTTTTGCTAGGTAGCCCAGACTAGCCCTGAATGGGACATCCAGACATCTTAAGAGTGCTGGGATAGCATATGTGTGGTTGTACCAAGTGATAGCTCTACTCTGTGAAGTGTCTGTTCAGACCATGTGACCATTTTTTGAACTGGGTTGTTTCTTCTCTTTGAGTAGCAAGAGTTCTTTATATGTTATGCACACCAGTCCTTGTCAGATGTATATATTGCAACTGTTTTTGGCGGCCTGCCTTTACCCACCACGGTGATGGTGCATGTAAGAAAGGAGAGTGGGGCCTGGGGACACACTCCTGGTGACACAAGCACATCTCAGCTCCCTCCTCTGCCACATTCTCTTGCTAATGAATTCTCCCTGCCCCGTAGTTTTGCCTGAGTTCTTCCCTGGCCGCAAGTGAGAACGGAGTTGGATTAGCTGTGTTGCATTTCTAGTGACAAACCACTCGCTGAAGCCTTCCGCAGGTGGAGGCTGAGCCAGGCCCGAGGCTCTGGGGGTGGGCAAGCAAGCCTGGCCCGAAACAGAGAGAATTCATCCCCAGCGTCTTCACAGTCCCCCAAGGAGAGAACTCACCCCCGGCTTCCGGATCATCCTCGGTGTCCTGACCGTCGGCCCCTGAGCGGGAACCCGGGGCGCCGGGCGTCCATAAGGCCTTCGGCGGTCAGACAGCACCGGAGTCCTCACGCGGAGGCCAGCGCGGCCTGGTCTGACTTCCCTCTGCCCGAGAATCAGCCGCTGGGCAAGCACTGTGACCCAGGGCAAGGCTGCCCAAAGGCCCGGGCACCGAGCCCGGGCACGCGGATCCAGGGGAGCTGGCGCGCAGGCCTGGGCGAGGGCCGTGGGGAGGAGCGCGCAGGCCTGGGCGAGGGCCGCGGGGAGGAGCGCGCAGGCCTGGGCGAGGGCCGTGGGGAGGAGCGCGGGGAGGAGCGCGCAGGCCTGGGCGAGGGCCGCGGGGAGGAGCGCGCAGGCCGGGCGAGGGCCGCGGGGAGGAGCGCGGGGAGGAGCGCGCAAGCCTGGCGAGGAGCGCGGGGAGGAGCGCGCAGGCCGGGCGAGGGCCGCGGGGAGGAGCGCGGGGAGGAGCGCGCAGGCCTGGCGAGGGCCGCGGGGAGGAGCGCGCAGGCCGGGCGAGGGCCGCGGGGAGGAGCGCGGGGAGGAGCGCGCAGGCCGGGCGAGGGCCGCGGGGAGGAGCGCGCAGGCCTGGCGAGGGCCGCGGGGAGGAGCGCGCAGGCCTGGCGAGGGCTGCGGGGAGGAGCGCGCAGGCCTGGCAAGGGTCGCGGGGAGGAGCGCGCAGGCCAGGCGAGGGCCGCGGGGAGGAGCGCGGGGAGGAGCGCGCAGGCCTGGGCGAGGGCCGTGGGGAGGAGCGCGGGGAGGAGCGCGCAGGCCGGGCGAGGGCCGCGGGGAGGAGCGCGCAGGCCAGGCGAGGGCCGCGGGGAGGAGCGCGCAGGCCGGGCGAGGGCCGCGGGGAGGAGCGCGCAGGCCGGGCGAGGGCCGCGGGGAGGAGCGCGCAGGCCGGGCGAGGGCCGCGGGGAGGAGCGCGGGGAGGAGCGCGCAAGCCTGGCGAGGAGCGCGGGGAGGAGCGCGCAGGCCGGGCGAGGGCCGCGGGGAGGAGCGCGCAGGCCGGGCGAGGGCCGCGGGGAGGAGCGCGCAGGCCGGGCGAGGGCCGCGGGGAGGAGCGCGGGGAGGAGCGCGCAAGCCTGGCGAGGAGCGCGGGGAGGAGCGCGCAGGCCGGGCGAGGGCCGCGGGGAGGAGCGCGGGGAGGAGCGCGCAGGCCTGGCGAGGGCCGCGGGGAGGAGCGCGCAGGCCGGGCGAGGGCCGCGGGGAGGAGCGCGGGGAGGAGCGCGCAGGCCGGGCGAGGGCCGCGGGGAGGAGCGCGCAGGCCTGGCGAGGGCCGCGGGGAGGAGCGCGCAGGCCTGGCGAGGGCCGCGGGGAGGAGCGCGCAGGCCAGGCGAGGGCCGCGGGGAGGAGCGCGCAGGCCAGGCGAGGGCCGCGGGGAGGAGCGCGCAGGCCTGGCGAGGGCCGCGGGGAGGAGCGCGCAGGCCTGGCGAGGGCCGCGGGGAGGAGCGCGCAGGCCAGGTGAGGGCCGCGGGGAGGAGCGCGCAGGCCAGGCGAGGGCCGCGGGGAGGAGCGCGCAGGCCTGGCGAGGGCCGCGGGGAGGAGCGCGCAGGCCTGGCAAGGGTCGCGGGGAGGAGCGCGCAGGCCAGGCGAGGGCCGCGGGGAGGAGCGCGGGGAGGAGCGCGCAGGCCTGGGCGAGGGCCGTGGGGAGGAGCGCGGGGAGGAGCGCGCAGGCCAGGCGAGGGCCGCGGGGAGGAGCGCGGGGAGGAGCGCGCAGGCCTGGCGAGGGCCGCGGGGAGGAGCGCGGGGAGGAGCGCGCAGGCCTGGCGAGGGCCGCGGGGAGGAGCGCGCAGGCCTGGCGAGGGCCGCGGGGAGGAGCGCGCAGGCCTGGCGAGGGCCGCGGGGAGGAGCGCGCAGGCCTGGCGAGGGCCGCGGGGAGGAGCGCGCAGGCCAGGCGAGGGCCGCGGGGAGGAGCGCGCAGGCCAGGCGAGGGCCGCGGGGAGGAGCGCGCAGGCCTGGCGAGGGCTGCGGGGAGGAGCGCGCAGGCCTGGCAAGGGTCGCGGGGAGGAGCGCGCAGGCCAGGCGAGGGCCGCGGGGAGGAGCGCGGGGAGGAGCGCGCAGGCCTGGGCGAGGGCCGTGGGGAGGAGCGCGGGGAGGAGCGCGCAGGCCTGGCGAGGGCCGCGGGGAGGAGCGCGCAGGCCTGGCGAGGGCCGCGGGGAGGAGCGCGCAGGCCTGGCGAGGGCCGCGGGGAGGAGCGCGCAGGCCTGGCGAGGGCCGCGGGGAGGAGCGCGCAGGCCTGGCGAGGGCCGCGGGGAGGAGCGCCCGGCCGGGCGCGCGGGCCTCCAGTCAGGGCGGCGCTCTGTAAGGTCAGGGGTCACGCACGGGACTCACCGCGGCGGCCAGGCGCAGGCCGTGTGGCGAGGCCCAGGCCCGCCCGGACGCGGCCGGAAATCGAAGCCGGAACAGGAAGTTCTGGAGGGATTGTGGAAGTGGAGCGAGTGGGCGGGACCAGGATCGCTTCCGGGCCCCTGGATCTCCAGGGATAGCTGGCACTACCTCACTTCTCGCGAGACAAGAAGGATCTCGCGCTTCCCGGGCCGCGGCGGCCTAGGTCGGGCCGCGGCGGCCTAGGTCGGGCCGCGGCGGCCTAGGTCGGGCCGCGGCGGCCTAGGTCGGGCCGCGGCGGCCTAGGTCGGGCCGCGGCGGCCTAGGTCGGGCCGCGGCGGCCTAGGTCGGGCCGCGGCCCCGCCGGGGACCGCCCTTCCCCGCGCTTACTTTCTTCCTGGGGGTTTTAGCTGGCGGTGTCGCGGCGCCTGGATTGTGCGCTCCCGCTGTCGAGTGTGGCTCCTGCGGGGCGTCCTCTGCCTAGTCCACGATGTCCCCGCCAATTCGCCATTGCCAACCGACACCCAAGACCCTCGGAAGTCCGTGCCGCCCGCTTCACGGACGCCCGAGGGCGGGCACCGGGGCGCACGCCCCCCACCCCGCTGCTCACAGCTGAGATCTGCAGGCCTGCGGGTCCAAGCCAGCCCCCCACCCCGCTGCTCACCGGTGAGATCTGCAGGCCCCAAGCCAGCCCCCCACCCCGCTGCTCACAGCTGAGATCTGCAGGCCTGCGGGTCCAAGCCAGCCCCCCACCCCGCTGCTCACAGCTGAGATCTGCAGGCCTGCGGGTCCAAGCCAGCCCCCCACCCCGCTGCTCACAGCTGAGATCTGCAGGCCCCAAGCCAGCCCCCCACCCCGCTGCTCACAGCTGAGATCTGCAGGCCTGCGGGTCCAAGCCAGCCCCCCACCCCGCTGCTCACAGCTGAGATCTGCAGGCCTGCGGGTCCAAGCCAGCCCCCCACCCCGCTGCTCACAGCTGAGATCTGCAGGCCCCAAGCCAGCCCCCCACCCCGCTGCTCACAGCTGAGATCTGCAGGCCTGCGGGTCCAAGCCAGCCCCCCACCCCGCTGCTCACCGGTGAGATCTGCAGGCCCCAAGCCAGCCCCCCACCCCGCTGCTCACAGCTGAGATCTGCAGGCCTGCGGGTCCAAGCCAGCCCCCCACCCCGCTGCTCACAGCTGAGATCTGCAGGCCTGCGGGTCCAAGCCAGCCCCCCACCCCGCTGCTCACAGCTGAGATCTGCAGGCCCCAAGCCAGCCCCCCACCCCGCTGCTCACAGCTGAGATCTGCAGGCCCCAAGCCAGCCCCCCACCCCGCTGCTCACAGCTGAGATCTGCAGGCCTGCGGCTCCAAGCCAGCCCCCCACCCCGCTGCTCACCCGTGAGATCTGCAGGCCTGCGGGTCCAAGCCAGCCCCCCACCCCGCTGCTCACAGCTGAGATCTGCAGGCCTGCGGCTCCAAGCCAGCCCCCAACCCCGCTGCTCACCGGTGAGATCTGCAGGCCTGCGGCTCCAAGCCAGCCCCAAACCCTGGCTGCTGAGGAGGTGAGATCTGCAGGCCTGCGGCTCCAAGCCAGCCCCCCACCCCGCTGCTCACCCGTGAGATCTGCAGGCCTGCGGGTCCAAGCCAGCCCCCAACCCCGCTGCTCACAGCCGAGATCTGCAGGCCTGCGTCTCCAAGCCAGCCCCCCGCACCGCTGCTCACAGCTGAGATCTGCAGGCCTGCGGCTCCAAGCCAGCCCCAAACCCTGGCTGCTGAGGAGGTGAGATCTGCAGGCCTGCGGCTCCAAGCCAGCCTCCAACCCCGCTGCTCACAGCTGAGATCTGCAGGCCTGCGGCTCCAAGCCAGTCCCCAACCCTGCTGTTCACAGGGGAGATCTGCAGGCCTGCGGCTCCAAGCCAGCTGGGTAGAAAAATTGGAGAGACTCCCCTTTCTAATCGGAGAGACTCCCGTTTCTAATCAGCAAAATTCTGGGCTGGAGGCACAGCTTAAGTGGTAGAGCACCTATCAGCAAATACAATTAAAAGTACAGTTTTGTTGGACCTAGTCTCCCTCCCTCTCTCCCTCTCTCTCTCTCTGTATGTGTATATGTGTATGCATATGTATACGTATATGTATGCATGCACGTATGCAATCGAACCCAGGGCTTCATATACTCGACACACGCTCTACGTGGAACCATAACTGCTCCCAGCCCTAAGTCTTTATTCAGGACTGCCTCTTAATATGTTGTCCAGGCTGGCTTTGAACTCTTGTGTTTGTCATTCTCCTCAGTCTCCCAAGTAGCTGTGGCTACAGGCTTAGTGCACCATGGTCAGCTTTTCCCATTGCAACTTTGGAATGCTAAATTGGAACTGACTCAATCTCAGTTTGAGTTTCTTGAAGATTTTTAGATTGTTAAAAAAACAAAAGCTGGGGGCTGGTGGCTCACATGTGTAATCCTAACTATTCAGGGGGCTGAGATCTGAGGATCTCAAAGCCAGCCTGGGCAGGAAAGTTCCTGAGAGTCTTATCTCCAGTAAACCACTAGAAAACTGGAAGTGTGGCTGTGGCTCAACTGGTAGAGCACCAGCCTTGAGCTGAAGAGCTGAGGGACAGCAGCCAGGCTCAGAGTTCAAGCTGCAAAATCCACAAAACACACACAAGGGCTGGGAAGGTAGCTCAGTGGTAGAGCACTTGCCTTGCATGCATGAGGCCCTGGGTTCGATTCCTCAGCACCACATAAGCAAAAAAAAAAAAAAAAAAAAAGCCGGAAGTGGCGCTGTGGCTCAAGTGGTAGAGCGCTAGCCTTGAGCTGAAGAGCTGAGGGACAGCGCCCAGGCCCAGAGTTCAGGCCCCACGACCGGACCCAAAAAATAAATAAAATAAAATAAAAATAAACACACACAACAAAACAACAAAACGTTTGCTTAATGAGATACCAACTTTGTTGTTACCAGACTAGTTAAGATGCTACTGAGGGGATTCCTACAAGGAGTGGGAGGCTGTGTTGGGTCACCCTTCTGGTCCTTCCTGCTCAGAGGTTCTCTTGTTTTATGTTCTTGTATCTCCTAGCATTGCTTCCCAGTTTTCTTGCTCTGGCAGCCGAGCCGAGCCCCTCCTCTCAGTTGCCCTCACTTCTCTGAATAAATAGATATGTGAAGTGTATTTGGTGTGTTCTTTTTCACCTAGGGATGTTGATCTCTCCAATGCCATGAAGCTGTCAGTGGCAGGCAGAACTGGGGACAGCTCCCCAGAAAGTTTAGCTGCTTAGTTTTCAGGCTAGAGCATGGCTTTGTTGCCAAGGTATGCTTGCCTCTTTTCCCTGAAGCCTTGTCATCTTTCTAGGAATTTCCTGTCACCAGCTGCTCTGACCCCAGCCTCCATAGGCAGAAGGGAATGCACTAGTGTGACCTCTGGGGTTTGAAGTCTTATGTAAAATCCAGGAAGTGCTTTGGCCTTTGAGTGAACATTTCTGGGGTCATGATAGAATCTAAATAAGAACTACAAAATTAGCTTAGATGGGGAGCAAACGAGTACACACCCCTGCTTCCTAGTCCAGCCAGACTGTGGGCTGGCTTGCATTCTTTTTTAAATGGTCAACCTTAGTCACTCATTGTTCTTTTAATAGAAAACTGTTATGAGAAGTAAAGATACAGTAAAGGTACAGTCTTTTTTTTTTTTTTAAGAACAAGGAAAAAAATGAGACCTGAGAGCAAAAAACTTAAAAGTGGTTTCATCTCTTACATGTGGGTGAAACACAGAAAATAAAAGTAAGATTCTTACCATCATTTCAGCGAGTTAGTCATCATACTTAGAAAGGGGAAGTCTGACACACAGACAATGGAAAGAAGGCCATGTTGGTGAGGGATGTAAGCGGTTTCTCGTGGCAAAAAGGGAGGAGCCAGTTCTAAAGCAAGTACTCAGAAATCAATTTCCTTTAAACAATAAAGAGAGCTCAGGCATCACAATGGACAGGTTTTATTCACAACAGAAAAATACAAAAAAATCAAGTAGGAAAAAATTACATAAAAAAGACTTTTGTACTCAATAGCATTAAAGATGATTTGTTGTTGGGTAGAAAGATTTACTGTAAGAATATATCAGTTCTTCATAAATTCTCTAAATTCAGTGCAGTTCCAAGCAAATTACCAATATACTTTTATTTTGAAAAATCCTTCTAGAGTTTATCTGTGACACTATACCTAGGAACAATTCATGAAGTGTCTGTGTCTGTGTTTAGGTATCTTGTATAGAATTTATTTTTAGCAGGGTGCTAATGGCTCACATCTGTAATTCCAGCTACTGAACTGGAGGATTATGGGTCAAAGCCTGCCTGCTCAGAAAAGTCCCTGTGACTCCATCCCCAAGATAACCAGCAAAAGCAGCAGGGCTGGAGGAGTGGTTCAAGTGGTAGAGAGCTGAGTAAGCTTAAGGCCTTGAGTTTGAATTCTGACCTCACCCTCAACATACTTCCAGATTTGTGTGTGGCAGCATACAGTTCTTCAAGTCCTAAGTGTAGGGCGTGGCATCAGTATTCGGGACATCCCCCAATTCTCTGAACTGCTCCTACAGAATCAGGCCTTCCTCCACTCTTGTCTCTGGCACAGATCTGTCCTGCTTCTCTATCAGCATGCCATTTCAACCAGGTAAGGGAGAGGGATCCCACAGGATGTGTCTGCTTCTGTCACTCAGCCCAGGCAACCCCAGGTTCATTCATGCTATTGTATATACCAGGAATTCCTTTTCATTGCCAGCCAGTACCCCCGTTGCATGGACATACCATTTTTGCTTATTTCTTAGATTCACTGAAAGGTATTGAGCTGTTTCTGACTTTTCTCAATCACAAATAAAAGTGCCGTAAGCTTTCTGTATAGATATTGAGTGGACAAACATTGTTAATCATGTAGGTTGAAGGGGAACATCTTTGCCTTCATCCCAGATGTAGGGGGAAAGCATCCTGTTTTAAATATTACGTGAAAAATTACCTGTAGGTTTTAGTAGATATTCTTTACCATGTTAGAGAAACTTCTTTGTGTTTCTAGTTTGATGAAAACCTCTCTCTCTCTCTCTCTCTTGCTCTCTCTCTTTCTCTCTCTCATCTTAAAAAGTTGTTAGATTTAACCAAACACATTTTCCTTATTTACAGATACAGTATACATTTTTAGTCTTCTAGTTAAAGAAATTGGTTTTCTAATTCTGCTGATCTTTCTTTCCAAGGGTGAGCTCTATCTGATGGTGGCAATGATTGTGTGTGTGTGTGTGTGTGTGTGTGTGTGTGTGTGTGTGTGTGTGTGTGTGTGTAGCCTTTCTGAGGAAAAACATTCGTGTCCATATTCACGAGTGTTGTGGTTTGGGTATGGAATATAATAGATCCCAGAGTGGTGTAAGTGGTGTAAGAGGGCAGCTGGACCAGGAGGATGCCAACCCATCAATGGATTAACACATCACAGCACAGAGCTCAACAGGCTCTGAAGATGGGGTCTGGTTGGAGAAAGCAAGCTCACAGGTTGTGTGCCTTTGAACCAAAGTCTGGTCCCCAGCCTGTTCTTCTCGCTCTCTGCTTCCTGACTGCACTAGGTGAGCAGCTCTCCTCAACCTCTGCTCATTGCACACCCACAACAGCTGAGCCAAGCTGTCAGGGACAGAAACCTCTGACACTGCACCCAAGAAAATCCTAGTTCTTTTTTTCTTTTTTCTTTTTTTGCCGGTTGTGGGGCTTGAACTCTGGGCCTGGGCTCTGTCCCTCAGCTCTTCAGCTCAAGGCGAGAGCTCTATCACTTGAGCCATGGTGCTACTGGGGTGGTTTGAACCTCGATCCTCAGGTCTCAGCCTCCTGAGTAGCTAGGATGACAGGCGTGAGCCACCGGCGCCTGGCAAACAGAACACTTACTTCTTTTAAGTTGTTGGTTTCAGGGAATTTGTCACAGCAAGGAATGATGATTGACCCCACCACCATCAACCTAGCTAGAAGTTTATCAATTTTTATTGATGGTTTAAAAAGAACCAGTGTTTATTGTCATTGATTTTTATCTATTAGTTTTTGGTTTTCACTTTCATGAAGTTGTTTCCCTTTGCTTGGTTGGGGTCTGATTTGTGCTTCACTTTTCTTTTTCTTTTTTGCCAGTCATAGGGCCTGAACTCTGGGCCTGGGCGCTGTCCCTCAGCTCTTCAGCTCAAGGCTAGCGCTCTACCACTTTGAACCACAGCGCCACTTCCAGCTTTTTCTGCTTATGTGGTGCCGAGGAATCGAACCCAGGGCCTCATGCATTGCAAGGCAAGCACTCTACCACTGAGCCACCTTCCCAGCCCCTTCACTTTTATTGAAAATGATCTTTCTTTCTAACATGAGCATTGAATGCCACAAACTCCCCAGTTTTGCTTGTGTCCCAGAGGAAGTAAGCAGAACACAAGTAAAACGGTTGATAAAGTTGTGTTTTCATTTTCATTCTAAAAATGTTTTGTAACTAGCTTCCCTTATGACTTACTTTTTGACCCAAGAGTTATTTAGAAGTGGGTTGTTTAATGTCCAGATATTTGGGGGGATTTTCTAAGTATCTCTCTGTTACTGTTATCTAGTGTATTAATTTCATTGTGGCCAGAAAACAGACTTTATATGATGTCAGTCACTTTAAATTTGTGAAGAGTTGTTACGTAACTTAGGAAGTGTTGATGGCTTAGTCCATGCGAACTTGGGAAGAAACAATTCTCCTTTCCTTGGATGGAAGGTGTGTGGCTCAAGTACCTTGGCATGATGGGGCAGCCTGGTAACCACGGCTCTCCTGACTTTCCCCTTTGTGGCTCCTGTGGCAGTGGGCTCCTGTGGCAGTGGAGTCTGGCAGTGGACCCACACAGTCTATGCTCCTGGGTCTGGCTTTTTTCACGGGGCACAGTATCCTCCCAGGAAAGCATCGTTGTCTTTTTTGACCCCCTGGCTACCCTCGGTGGTGTGACTGACGGGGGAAGCCGGTCTCTCGGGTCATGCTCCACCTGTCCTGGGAAGAGCAGGAAGAAGGAGGCAAGCTCCCGCGGGAGCTGCTGCTCCTGTCCGTGTGCTCAGCAGCTTTGGAGCAAGAGTTCTGAGAACTGAAGGGCGCCACATGTTATCATGGAAGGAAACACAGGTGGTTCCCAAACAGGCCTGGACACGCCTGCACCGGACTCCCCCGCCTTCCCAGGGCTACTCCAGGAAGCCTCTGGGGGCGGGGGGTGCGTCCTTGAAAACGAGCATGGCGGAGTGAGGCACGGTGAACGCACTGGCTTGTGGACAGGCGGCAGTGTTCACGAGAAAGCACGGCAGAGCTGTCCCTGGGGACGTGTGATTTGAGTGTCCTAGGTGAGTGCCGAGAGCAAACCTTAGTGTTCTCCTCCTCCCAGCTCCGACACGAATGCCTGGCAGCGCTCAGCTCTGGCTGGCCGCCCCGCAGCTCCCCTCCCCGCGTGGCTGCTACGTTGGATGGAGTGGGGAGGAGCGCTTGCTGACCGGCCTGGGATCCCTGGGTCTGGCTTCCTCCCTCTGGAGCCTTGTCAGCACCGGTGCCCCAAGGGAATGCTACTGTGTGAGCTCCCATGGCTGCAGAAGCAATCTCTACACACTCCGAGGCGGGGACAGCGCCCATCTGTCTTCTCAAGTTCTCCAACCCTGTGTAGACTCAGCTGGAAATCCTATCCGGGGCCTGAGGGGCCTGAACCAAAGCATCAGCCATGCAGGCTCCTTGGCTCCAGGAAGAGTCTGGGGGCAGTGTCAAGCTGGGGCCACCAGTGTTGGCCTCTCCTCGGCCACCAGCCTGAGAAAACTGCTTTTACACGCTGTGAGATCGGATGAGACTGGAGGCCACTGCTAGCCCAGCACTGCAGTCCCTGCCCTGTCTTCACGTGGACTGCGTGTCTGTGTCTTCTGGTTTGGACACAGCCATTGGACTTAGGGTTTACATTTACGATCATCTCAAAGTCCTTAATTACATCACATTCTCAGACTTGGGGACATGGGCTTTTCTTTCTTCTGGGGACAGGGAAGGATTTTAACCAATGAGCTCATTACAGAGCTCAGAACACGACACAAGACACAAGCAGGTCAGGAGCCTCCACGCTCTCGCTCGAGGATTCCTGATCCGTGCTGTCAGAGCTGTTCTTTGTCATGGCATCTGCTGGCGTGACTGGCCTGCAGTCCTGACCCCGGCTGTGGCGACGTGTAAGCCTTGCACACCGAAGACAGTGATGTGTGCCTTTTCCTTCTTTCAGAAGTTCCTGACCAAGATGAAATCATGGGCAGCACTGGCGAGCACGTCTTTGCCTGTGCTGGGCAGCACTGGGGGCCGTCCGGCCTTCTCTCCTGGAGCCTTGGGCAGCCTGAGCCAGCCACAGTGCCATCTGGGCAGGAGGAAAGCCCCCATGGGACTGGGGAGCAGGCCTGGCGGCCTGGCGTGCAGGCTTTCTGCGGTCCAGTCTCAGCCCCGGCTTCCTGCCCTCCTCCTTGCCACTTCTCCCGGGGCTCTGGAAGCCACCGCTGGGTCAGCCCAGTCTGGGGGCTCCGCAACCTCCAAACCACTCTGACCAGCATGACTCACACCACCAAGGTGCGTGTCCCTGCCGCACACACGCCGCTCCCAGTGGCTCGCTCCCAGCTTCACGTGCCCTGCTCCAAGCTGCCTGCCTGGCCACCACAGGCCCTGGACACCACACCACCACACCTGCCCTGTCCTCCGTCTCTGTCTGCCTCTCCCGGGGGCCACACACCGGGGGCCACGAGGCCCAGCGTCTTTGGATGACATAATGGTTAAATTTCCTCAAGTCAGAACCAGAATAGGGAAGTGGGAAGCTCTGGGTAAAGACCGTGTCATTGAGTAGTGCTGGAGACATGGAAAGCAAAATTGGTGATTTCACTGCAATGGTTCAGTGACGGTTTGTTTGTTTTTCCTGAACCAGCACAAGCACTGAAAGCGGACTGGGTCCCGAGCTTTTGGGGTCTCCACCGCAGACCCGCTGTGCCCTTGATGTGCCGCTCGCCCCTCGGGGTCCGGTCCCCTGAAACGCACGCACCGTGCCACCGACCATTCCGTGGGCTTCAGCTCTCACCCGAGTGACCTGGGATATTTGGGGCGCTCAACTGGAACCAGGGCTGCGTTTCCCCCGTGTTCGGGAGGGCGGGCAGGACGGCGCCACCCAGGCCAAGTTGTAAGAAGTGCAGGTGTTCTGGCCACCGCCGTATGCCAGGGGAAGATGGGAGGGCGGGCCTGGCCGCCAGCACGGCTGGCTGTGTGGCCGGAGGAAGCCTCACGCAGGGGCAGACTGTCTCTGGAAACCCCCAGGTCATGGGGGGAGAGCAGCCACCCACGGGAAACTTGGCTGAATGACACAATGTGTCCGTCTGTCTCAGGGATGTGAGAAGACAGAGCTTCCCGGGGGACGCCTACCCGTGGCTGCCCTTCATGTTCATTTGTTTTTTGTGTTTTCTAGTACTGGTGCTCTACCCCTTGAGCCATACCTCTACTTTCTGCTTTTCACTGTGAGATAAAAGTCTCTCAGATGTTTCTGCCCAGGCTGGCTTTGAACTGTGATCCTCAGCTCTCAGCCTCCTGGGTAGCCAGGGCCTCTAACTCCCTCCGTGTTCGCAGAGAGCCTTCTCCTTGGAGCCACTCAGACACAAGGCCGTGGTGATGACAGTGGTCCCTGGGTGTGCCCAGGGTCCAGGAACCGTGCTCCTCATGTGCAACCTGGTGGCCTGGCTTTTAGGAAGAACCAAGCCAGGCCTTCTGCCCTCCAGGGCTCCCTGGACTGGCTTACCTGAGCTCAGGCCTTTCCTTCCCCACCCAGAGAAAGGCCTCTCCTGGGAGGTCTGGTTCCCATGCTGCCTCCCCCGCCTCCCCCCTGCCAGTCCCATCTGGGGCGAAGCTGGGAAGTGGTGAGTCCGCTCATGTCAGGAAACGCGGGTTTTGTACTGCTCTCGTTACCAGTTGGGCAGCTCGGCCTTGTTCTGCTCAAACAGTCCCGCCGGCCAGGTGGCTGTTGTGAGAAAGTAAAGAAAGGCAAAAGAAAAAGGAAAATATGAGTTGGATGCTGATGTCTCACGCCTGTCATCCTAGCTACTCAGGAGGCTGAGGTCTGAGGATCACAGTTGAAGGCCAGCCCAGGCAGAAAAGTCCATGAGACTCTTTGTCTCCAGTTAGGTACCCCCAAACTGGAAGTGGAGCTATGGGTAGAGTGTTAACCTTGAGCACAAAAGCCCAGGGACAGCTCCCAGGCCCCGAGTATAAGGCCTACAACCACCACCACCAACAAAAAAACCAAAGCACAAAAGAAAAGTAAGGAGGGGCCATGCCTGTCGCGGGCAGAGGCTGCCCCGTGGCGCACCCGCCCTCTCCACAGGCTCAGCACGTGGGATAGGGGAGAAACACAGGTTTCAGCCACCTAAACACTAAAGAGCCTGGGGGTTATTTTGCGGAGGGGTAATCCCGAAGCCGTGGGTGCCAGGAGAAACCGAGGGCGGGGGGTAGTGAGGGAAGACTCCAGACAGGAGGCCAGCCGGGGGCACCTGCCTCTGCCACGTGGGCCCGGCAGGGGGAAGCGGGCGTCCTCGGCCTGTCCTGCTTGGCTCACTAGCTGCCATCACTTATTTGCATGGGTGGGTGACGGTGAAGAACGAGGAGCCCGGAAAGAGCCGAAGCTGCTAGGAAGGAAGTGACTAACTGTAAAGCCCTATGCTTCCTTTCCCCAGCGCCCCCCCCCCCCCCCCCCCCCCCCCCCGCCGCCCTGCACCCAGTTCCAGCTTGGCTGATTTGCAGTTTGTGGAACAATTCTGCCTGGAGAGGTTGTGTCCGCCGGAGGCTTTCCGTTCTGCACCGCCGGGGCCACCTGTCTGGTTTGACCTTTGCATTTCCCAGAGAGGAGACCGAGGTGTAGGTGACAATTTTCTGCTCTGGATGGTACCCCCTGCCTGGTCCCACGTGGTGCCACGCAGAGGGGCCCAGAGAGGCTGAGTTTGGAGCCAGAGGCTTAAGCCTCCCTGAGTCCCCATTTTTTACCAACTAGGGACAATCTTTTCTGTCTTAGAGAGACTGGGTGGTTTGAGAACCGGATGAGACACTGTGGAAGCAAGTGTGGTGTGGCAGAGTGAGTGCTGAGCGATCAGCGCGTCTCAGGCCGCTCAGCAAATCAGTTCTTCCCACTCGTGTTCTGTGGGAGTTCTAGAATGCAGTGCCAGCAGCCCAGGGCTTCCTCTTAGTATCCGTGAGCCCAGTGTCCAGGCCCCGCCTCCCTCCCGCTGACCCACGCATCCCAGGCAGCCAGGGAGCAGAGAGACACGACCACTGAGTGCGCCTGGCCGGCTCCCATTCAGGAAATATTTACCGAAGATCTCATGGGTAACCAAGAAGTTGTCCTGGAAGACACCGAATCTGAAGTCCAATGACTTGGACACGAAGGCCAGGTCTCTCTCATTTCCTGGGAAAGGCAGCTCCCAGGCCACCCATGCCTTACCGTGTGCAGGAAGATACTCATCAACGGGCAGCTCCCTTGTAAGTGTAGTGAGTAAACCCAAGGGCATGCGCTGCCCCCTGACATACCACGAGCCCACAGGTTGGGTGTGCAGTGCTGACTGTTGGGCACTAGGACACAGGTAGGGATTAGGGCTCTTGAACTTTGCTCAGAGCTTGTGACTCATTGGAAGAGAATTATTGATAGCACTCTAATTTTTGTCTGTGCTAAGCCCTCCACTGACTAGGGGCAAACTCATTGCAAAGGAGCTTGCACGCAGGCACAGAAAGATTTGCTATGAATTAATTGAGATTACTGGCTAAGGATGAGAGCTCCCAGCCCTCCTGCCCCCCAGAAACCCAAGTCAGAATCCTGGAGGGCTCTACATTTTTGATAATTGTCCCATTATTACTTGTAGAAAGTTTAAACATGTTCATTTAGCCACACTTGGTGGTTCATGCCTGTAATCCCAGCTGTGCAGGAGGCTGAGATCAGGAGGCTCTTTGTACTGGCTAGTTCCAGCAAAACGTTTGCAAGATTCCTCATCTCAGTAAATGAAGCTGGGCATGGTGATACGTGTGTCGTCCCAGCCATTGTGGGAAGGTGTAAAATAGAATGGCAGTCCAGGTGTGGGCAAAAAGTGGATCATTATTTCAAAAATAACCCGTGCAGAAAAGAGCTGGAGGCATAGCTCCTGATGGATCACCTGCCTAGCAAGTGTACAACAAGCAAAGAAAAACTCTGATCTGTGTTACCCCTTAGAATTTATATTGTGGGCAAACCAGTGTCTTTTGGTCATTGCCTCAGATCTGGGTCTTTCTAATCTATGTGGAGAAGAATCTCAGGACTGTTCCAAGCACATTTTTTTTGTCAGTCATGGGCTTGAACTCTGGGCCTGGGCGCTGTCCCTTGGCTCTTCAGCTCAAGACTAGCGCTCTACCACTTGAGCTACAGCGCCACTTCCGGTTTTCTCGTGATTTATTGGAGATAAGAGTTTCATGGGCTTTCTTGCTCGGGCTGGCTTTGAACCGTGATCCTCATATCTCAGCCTCCTGAGTAGCTAGGATTACAGGCATGAGCTACTGGTGCCCGGCTTCTAAGCACTTCTATTACTAATAAATACTTAAAAAATTGTAACTAATTGGAAAAATTACTGAATGTTTCATGCAATTTCCCCCCTTGCATTAATTTTTCTGTACTTTTTTATTCTGGGGAGGAGGTATCGGTTGCACATGGTTGAAATGAATGAATGATGCATTGGAAGTGAATTTTAGGACCTATATAAATATATGTACCACAAATTTTTACTTGTGGTTTTTGTAGAACAAAGAAATAGATTGGGGTAGTATTACCAACTCCTAAGTTATCATCTCAGTCCACCTTGAGCAAACAGAGCAAATGGATTCATAGAGAAACTGCTGGCAGGCAGGTGGGGCAAAGTTCGCGTCTTGGGCGCATGTAAGTTCCGCTTAATTTCTGAATGTTTCCAAGGCCTGTGCTTGCTTCTGCCTTGGTTCATCTCCTGGGAGAGATCTCACGTTGACCGAAAGGTGCTCGCTGACGTGAAAACAGCTACTATCTGTGCACAGAAACACCCACACATACACACATGCATGCACGGCTAGTATCAGACTGTGGTCAGTTGCTCTGTGCTGAGTAATGTCCCCAGCATTGTTGTCTTGTCTGTAGGATAAACTTTCCCTGTCCACCAGCCGGCAGGTGGGACTCTGGGGGCCTGGCTGAGCTCAGCGCTTTATCTGCTGGCAGGTGGGACCCTGGGGGCCTAGCTGAGCTCAGCGCTTTATCTGCCGCCCGTGCTGGCCTCCGTGTGGGGGAGGAGCTCCTTCCCCACCCAGCGCTGCTGCCTCAGTGGCCAGAGCAAGACAGGGCACCTCCCAGCTCCGGCCTACTAGTCCCGCTCAATTCCCACTCAGCCAGCCCCAGCCCTGCCACCCAGAGGCGGCCTCTGTCGTGACCTGTCAGGTGCCCGTGTGCCAGCCTTTCTCGCTCTCTGGCTGACCGTGTCTTTCTCCAGGGACAGTGGCAGCGGGGGGTGGTGGGTGTGCGGGGTGGGGGGTGCTGGCTCACAGGCGTGTAGGCCTTACCTGTGCTTTCCAAAGTGCCTGTGACACTTTGTCCTCCGACAGTCCCTCATCCCACGTCTTCTGCACTGTTTGGTAGTGTGTGTGTGTGTGTGTGTGTGTGTGTGTGTGTGTGTGTGTGTGCGTGTGTTTCATTTTGTATTTTTGTGCCAGTCCTGGGCCTCAAACTCGGGGCCTCACGCTCTCCCTCACCCTCAGCTTTCCAACCCCATGTCTGTCGCTCTGCCGTCTGAGCCGCGTCATCACTCCTGCATTTTGCTGGTTCATTGGAGAGTCTTGCAGACTTTTTTTTTTTTTTAATATTTTATTTTATTTGAGAACATACTGTACAGAGGGGTTACAATTACATGGGCAGGATAATGCGTACATTTCTTGCCAAGTATTGCAGCCTCCTCCTTTGTTTACCCTTCACCTCCCTTCCCAGCCTCCCCCCCCCAGTCCCAATCCTTCTCCCCCCCCCGGCCCCCCCCCTCCCAGTCTTGCAGACTTTTCTGCCTGGTCTGGCTTTGAGCTGTGATTCTCAGAACTCAGCTTTCAATCTGTAGCTAGGATTATAAGTCTGAGTCACCAGTACCCGCTCAGAAATCCTTTCTTCTCCCAGCCTTGGCAGGCTCCAGCACTGGTAATGCTATCTTTTGATGAACAGAAATCTTAACGAAGTCCAGTAACCTTATCTGTTCATTCCTGGTTAATAACTTCCTAAGCCCTTTCGATGACCGCTTTAGCTAGCTAGATGGGTGTGGTGACCTCTACCTGTGATCCTTGCTAATCTGGAGGTGGCTGTGAGGAGCTCACAGTCCCAATTGGCCCTAGAAAAAGCAAAACTAAAAGTGAGAGAGCGGGGGGTGGCTCAAGTGGTAGAGCACAAA
This sequence comes from Dipodomys spectabilis, assembly GCF_019054845.1. NCBI lineage: Eukaryota > Metazoa > Chordata > Mammalia > Rodentia > Heteromyidae > Dipodomys > Dipodomys spectabilis. Next base: position 155,079 of record NW_024871305.1, on the reverse strand, counting down.
GCTTCGAGTCGAGTCCCCAGTGTAGCAAGGCCCAACACGAAACCTAAGAGCACTTGGAAGATGCCTTTGCCAGGCACCCGCTCACTAAAAGCAGGACAGAAGCCTGGCACCCGCCTCCCCGGGGTATGAGCCTCCATTTTGACAAAGCTGTTCTCTCTGCAGCCAATGTGCAATATCCCGGGAGTCCGGAAGAACCACAGCCCTGGGGGAGGAGGGGGAGGAAGATGGACCCAAGACAGCCTCTGGGTACCGCAGGGGCTCCTCAGGACCAGCCGCCTCCAGACAATAGCTCTCGCTTATCCTGACCCAGAAGACAGCGGGGGCAGCCTCTGCATACCCCTCTAACCTGCCCGCATAAGCGTATGGCCCATGTCTGCGCCCCGAAGACTGAGGGGCTGCCTATAATCAATCTTTCTTTGCCCTTCACCATGTCACTGTGTTTGGCTAATGACACTCAACACCCGCAAAACCAACCCACCGACCACATACCAACCAACACCGCAAAACCAACCCACCGACCACATACCAACCAGCCCGGCAGCCCGGCCCCGCAGGACCTACTGGACACCCCGCTTTCCTCCTGGGATTTTGGCACCTGCCAGGCAGAGTGGCCCATGTGAGCAGCCCCAGTGGGGAAGCTGGGATCTAGGGCTCCGGGAGCTCCCCTAGTGGGGGCCTCTGGGCGACCGTGGGGGCCGGGGAGTTAAGCACCTCTTGCTCCCCTGGAAGGACCGGTGCTTGCCCGCGGCAGCCCTCGCCCGGGCGCTGCCCGCACTGACTGTTCCGCGTCTGTCTCTGAGAGTTCCCCGCATGCGAGGGCTGTGTGACCTTCCCTGAGAGCCACGGATGGACGGGGGCTGTGTGTCCTTCCCTGAGAGCCACGGACGGACGGACGGGGCTGTGTGTCCTTCCCTGAGAGCCACGGACAGATGGACAGGGGCTGTGTGTCCCTCCCTGAGAGCCACGGATGGACAGACGGGGCTGTGTGTCCTTCCCTGAGAGCCACGGACGGACGGGGGCTGTGTGTCCTTCCCTGAGAGCCATGGACGGACGGAGGGGGTGTGTGTCCCTCCCTGAGAGCCACGGATGGACGGACGGACGGGGCTGTGTTGCACACGTGTGACAGGACCCGCTGTCTCCATCTTGAGCATCAGCAGAGCCGACAGGACCACCATCCATCGACACGCCGAGCCCAGGATGGCTGCGCAGCCGGAGGGTAGAGGTGCGAAGCAGTGTGCAAACAGGCCGCCTCCAGGCCTCCGAGGTCGGGCCGGCCCGCGCTTCCTGGGGGCACACATTCTAGACATTCCCGCGCCATCTAAACACCTAAGCGGAGGTGAGCGTGGAATCACCTGCGCAGGCGCTCCTCTACGTATAAGCTGGCTGTGACCCTGCGGGGATAAGAAGGGCGAGGGGAGTGGTAGCGCACGCCTGTAGTCCCGGCCGGGCCGGCGGTGCCAGGGGCGCCTCCGCGGGGCGCCGCCCTCCCCGGGAGCCGGCCCGGCACGCGGGCCGCGGGGGAGAGACCGGGGCGCCCCCGCGGCCCCCCGGGAAGCCCTGCGGGAACCCCCGTCCCGCGCCGTCCCCGGGCCCCCCGCCACCTCCGCGCGCACCCGGCACCCGCGACCCCGCCGCGCCGACGGGGCGCATGCGGCCAAGTGATTTCTCGGAAAGCTGAGCGCTTCGAAGAAGGCGGACCCGGGGTCCGCGCTGATTGGACGATGCCCGCGCCCCTCCCTCGCGTCATTGGCCAGCACGGCCTTCGCTCTGCGCTCGGGGCCCGCCCCCGCCCCCGCCCCACCCTTAAAGCCGCGCGCCCTGCGCGGAGCCAGCGCGGACCGGCTCGGGCCGAGGCGCGGGGGGGGGGCGTGGGAGCGCGGGGCTGCGGGGCTGCGGGGCTGCGGGCGAGCGGCGGCGGCGGCAGGTAGGACGGCAGGGCCGGGGGTGCGGCCCGGAGGACGCCCCGTCCCTCCTCTGCTTTCAGCCTTTGGGTCTGAGCCCAGCGCGCGGCGGCTGTCCCCGACCCCAGGCCGGCTGTCCCTGTCCTTAGAGGCCAGCTGTCCCCCGAGGCTGGCTGTCCCCTGAGGCTGGCTGTCCCCTGAGGCCGGCTGTCCCCGTCCCCAGGCCAGCTGTCCCCGAGGCCGGCTGTCCCCATCCCCGAGGCCGGCTGTCCCCCGAGGCCGGCTGTCCCTGTCCCCAGGCCGACCTGTCCCCAGGCCGACCTGTCCCCAGGCCGGCTGTCCCTGTCCTTAGAGGCCGGCTGTCCCCGTCCCCAGGCCAGCTGTCCCCGAGGCCGGCTGTCCCCATCCCCGAGGCTGGCTGTCCCCGTCCCCAGGCCGACCTGTCCCCAGGCCGGCTGTCCCTGTCCTTAGAGGCCGGCTGTCCCCTGAGGCTGGCTGTCCCCTGAGGCTGGCTGTCCCCTGAGGCTGGCTGTCCCGAGGCCGGCTCTCCCCCGAGGCCGGCTGTCCCCGAGGCTGGCTGTCCCCCGAGGCCGGCTGTCCCCCGAGGCCAGCTGTGCCTGTCCCCGAGGCCACTGCGTGTGGTCACACACCTCGCCGTTCCTTCAGCGCTGGCCTGCGGGGTCTCTTAGGTCTGCACCTGCTCCGCTGGGTTTTCCCGCCGCCTGGGCCTGCCTGGCCTGATCACGGAAAGGACAGTTAAGACTTGTGGGTTGCAGGGCAGGACTGGCTTCCCCAGGTGAGCGTGTTCCGTCCCTGGATGGAACCCGGGGACTGAATGTTCCAGAATCTTAAACCCCAGCCTCCATTTAAAAACTGCGGCGAGGGTGTGGGTCCGTCCGGTGTGCCAGGCAGTGGTGTGGTTGTGAGGATTATTTGGGAGAGACCTAAGGGCCAGAATGGGCAGCAGTGGTTTTTTCTTGGTGGTGATGTTGGTCTCACTGAGAGCGGGTGGTGTGGCATGACGCCCGCTGCCCACCACACGTTCTGGCAGCTCAGGAAGCCCGGGGCAGCCTCCTCCACCTCCCTCCTGGGAATCCGGCCCAGGGCTCCCATGTAGAGATGCAGGTGAGCTGCCAGGAGGACTTGGCTGATAGAAGGTTACCTCAAAAGCAAGAGGAAGTTGTAAACATGTGACTTGTGGGTAGATTTAATTTGCTAGTGTTCAATAAATCTGTAGTGATCTCCGCCTTGAAGGTGACAGCAGGGGAAAATCAGGAGCGGCTGTCATGTGCTGAGTCCCCCTCATCCCTGCATGGCTTTTGTAGAATGGGTGATGGTGCCCCTCTGCCAGAGGCTGCCACTTGGCTCTGACGCTGAGCACTGGCTGCCTGGGGTGGCTGAGCCTCCGTGGGTTGTTGAATGAGGAAGGGCTGGGTTAGATGGTCTCTGATGTATCTTCCTGCGTTTATGTTCTGTGATTTGTGTGTCTTCACAATGCTGTTTCTCTCTACCCCCCCTTTTTTCTTCTATAAACTACCAGGACAGTTTTGGGGTGATGAGCCCCTTAGGGATCCTAGTGAGAAAGTCTTGGTTCTTTTTCTAGAATTTGCTCTTGGTGTCTGGACTGTGGCTTTATGAGGTCTTGGAGGAGGAGTGGAAGCACAGTTTCTTCCCTACCTGGCAGGTTGCAGATGCCATTCCTACCATGTGTTTCCTTGCCCCTCACATGCTGCCCAAGCCCAGGAGAGCCTGTCCCCCGGGTCCTCAGAATGGGCCGTAGCTGTTTTCAGGGGTTCCGTTTTCCTCCTTAGGCTCCTTTCCAAATCCATCCTTTCCTACTTATAACCTAACGGCCCTAGACTCTGGTTCCCTTATGGGTTCAGGTGACTCCCCCAGGGCTAGCTGGAAGCAGCTGTTGTTGGGCTCCAGGGATCCCTAGTTCCTTCACCCCCTTTTAAGCCCATAAGTGGGGTAGAAATGCTAAAATTAGCACACAGAGAGCCCCTCCCTGCAGCCCGCGTCCCTCCTCCCCGGCAGGCACCTGTGGCTGGCCAGAGTTGCTGGGTCGGGATGGGACTGCACAGGACGGTCGCTGATGGTTCTGCTTCATGCACTGGCACACTCACGGATGTGAGCGTGTTCTCGGAGACATTGTGCCTTGTCACTGCTGATTGCTTCAAACATGTCTGAAGAGGTCACAGTTGAGTGGGAAGAATAGAGATGCCTCTTTTTTTTAGTTGTTTTTTTTGTTTTGTTTTGTGGGCGTCTGTCCACGGGCTCGGGGATTTCCAGCAGTGTTCTTGTAAATGCTGGCGGTGGCTCCTTGGCTGCTGGCGGGAACGTCCAAGGATGCGTCTGGGTGTCCCAGGCCAGGCCATCTGAGATTGAGCCCCTGGGGGAGCAGAGCTGTGTAGGTTGGCTCGGGGCCGTGGCCATGTCTTGCCCTCTCCCGCTGTGCTCACGTGGTCATGAGTGCTCTGCGGCACAAGGCGACCGCACTGGTTCCTTGGGGGTCTTCTATGGTGCGACCCGTGGCAGGTGTGCCAGGTGCGTACCGCTGCTGTGCGGGTAGGGGAGTGATCGGCACGGGTGCCCGGCTGGGATGGGACTCGCTTTGTCACTGTTCCAGCAGGGGTGAACAGCCTGGGGATCTCGGGTGGGTGGGGAAGATGGAGGTGTTCTTTCTCAGTGGCACGTCCGTGGTATTCTGTTTGGGCACACCAGCCCCTGGGCATCAGGCATGGGGCTGGCTCTTACAGTGATGGTGCTGCCTGTGTAAAAGTGACTTTTCAATGTGACCCCGTTCTGAGTGGCTGTGGTTATCTGGCTGGGAGGCCTGGGGAAAGCCGGCTCGGGTGTGTGTGTGTGTGGGGGGGCAGGATCATCTCTCCCTGGCAGGTGGCCTAGGTTTCCTGGGACTACGGAATGTCCCCAAGCCAACCCCTCTGTCCTGAAGCTCCCACACCCCGGTGGCTGGTTTGCTCTGACTCACGGAGATTCATTGCCTTTTTCTCTCCAAGCATGTGTGACCGCAACGGCGGCCGGCGGCTCCGGCAGTGGCTGATCGAACAGATCGACAGCTCCATGTATCCAGGGCTGATTTGGGAAAATGATGAGAAAAGCATGTTTCGGATCCCTTGGAAGCACGCCGGCAAGCAGGATTATAACCAGGAGGTGGATGCCTCCATCTTCAAGGTGAAAACCCAGAGCTCCCCCCTCGCCCCCAACATCCCAGTGTGGACCCCTCCCAGTGGTCCCCCACCGATCCGATGCCCCAGCGGCATAGGCTAGGTGACTGCGTCTGTTCTGCTGTTTAATCCCTGTGGGGCCTGTTGTAACAGGAGGCGGGGTATGGGGGGCCTCCGGCCCTGCCTGCTCTGCCTGCTTCTCCACTGAGCCCTGTGCTGGCGGGGGGTGCAGCGTGGTCACCAGGGGGGACTCTGGTCTTCCTTCTTTCACAGCTGTGACTTCTGCCTGCGGTGGTAGGTTTTGCTGGAAGGGTGCAGTGCACCCATATTCACTTGTGGCAGGGTGCTGGGGTGTGTTGAGCGTGCAGCCAGTGTCCGGCATTAACCTCTTCTCCCTTGAGAGAAAGAACTGCCCCTCCCCCTGCTCGCCCGGCGCCTCAGCTTCTCCACTGGTGTAGTGATGGCCGGCATGGACTGATGGAAGTTTCTGCACCAGGCCTGACACATACCTGCTGTTCTGTTTCCCTGAATGCTATTCTATGTGGTTGGTGCCACTCCCTTCTCATTCTGTAAGGACGCCACGAGGCTTGCCCAGGGTGGTGTGGGTCAGCATGGAGCCAGCATGCAAACATGCCCCCCACTGGGAGCCCAGCTCCTACCCTCCAACTCCAGGGCGGTGGGGGCCGCCATGCTCCCCATGGGTATTTTGTGGCAGACCTGGCTTCTACCTGTGACTCGCCACCAGCAACTCCCCTGTCCCTAATGGCCAAGACCCCCCTGGGGCGCCAACTTTGAGAACCCCACTTGGAGCTGAGCATAGCCAGGACTGCCGAGTGCGGGCTGCTGGTGGAGCACCAGGGAACTGGGAGCTGGAGCCCAGGCATGCGTGCATGTGTGTGCATGCGTGCGCATGTGTGTGTGTGCACGCATGCACGCAGCTTCTCCATGCTGCCTGTGCTCCCAGTAAGGAAATCAGGCCCCAGATTTACGCATCTTGTGCAATGCTCTTCATGGCCGTTTCAACAACGTTGATTCCCGATGTTTCCGTGGGTTACGCAGTCACTTGATGTGGCAATCTGAAGTGAGTCCACAATCTCAGTGGGAATGGGGGCAGGCGGGCACGCGGGAGGCCAGCAGAGGGGTGACGGGTGAAGACAGGGCGCACAGCGAGGCAGGGATTCGGCTGGTGCTTTTTGGAGCTGTGCTGTGCGGCACACTTGCTTGTTGGGGTCCTCTGGTAGGAGCATCTCTGCACTCCATTAAGTGAGCATCTTTGCTGTTGGAAGAGGTCAGCAGAGAGCTTGGGCAGACAGAGCTGTGTTGGGCATCTTCTGTTTGCATAGAGAACCAGCTTTCCTGGTACATTCAAAGCAAAGGCTTGCAAACACGAAGGGCTGGATTGTGGCTCCGGGGTGGACACTGCCAGCAAGTCACAGGGCTTCATGCATCCCCAGCATGGAAACAGCTAAAGAAGAAACAAAAAAGGCATCTGAAACCAGGGACCAGTGGCTCACACTTATAATCCTAGCTACTCAGCAGGCGGAGATCTGAGCATCGAGCTTTAGAGCCAGTGCAGTCAGGAAAGTCTGTGAGACTCTTGTATCCAGTTAACCAGCAAGAGGCTGGAACTGGAGGCATGACTCCAGTGGCACAGTACCAGCTTTGAATGAAAAGGCTGAGTGAGAGTGGAAGGCCCTGAATTCAAGACTCAGTACTGGCAAAAGATCCCCCAGCCAGCCAACCAGCCAGCCAGCCAGGCATTTGCTTTCCTACCTGCAGTCAGTGGGTGGTAAAATCTTCTTAGACCAGTCTGTCCTCCCCCGGGTTCATGTGCCGCGGTCATATGAGCCGTTGAGTCATACTGGCCGTCAGCGTGCTGGTGAAGGCCTCCGATCAGCTCACATCTATTTCCAAAGAAGCATTTGCCTCCTTTCTCTGAGGGCTAGGGGAGAAGAGGGTCATGTCAAGTGTGACCTGTGATCCACGGGGCCCTTGCTGAGCAGCGTCCCCCATCACCCGCTACTCAGAGCTCACACAGGGTGTGGGGCTCTATGCTCATCAGGCCTGGAAGGGCAAATAGAAGTTGGTGTTTATTTTATTATTTTGTGGTTAGTTAGCAGTAATGGGGTTTGAACTCAGAGCCTTGTGCTTATCTGGCAAGCATTGTATTGCTTCAGCCATGCCTCCAGCCCTTTCAGTTCTAATTAATTTTGAGATTGGGTTTCAGCTGTCCCCCCCCCCCCCCCTTGCCGGCTGCCTGAGTCAGAATCCTGCTGTTTACATGGAGCTGGAATGACAGCCACTTGTGATGATGCCCAGCTTTTTATTGTTTGAGATGGGGTCTTGAACACATTATTTTGCCCATGCCAGCCCAGAACTGCCATCCTCCCAATTTCCACCTCGAATGTGGATGTGGCTAGGATTATAGGGATGTGCCATCCTGTCCAGCCAGCCCATGGGGCCTGGCGTGTGGGATGGGAGCCTCACGTGAGCATGGCAGGCTGTCAGACAGCTCTGCTCTGGCGTGCACCAGATGATGGTGATGCCTGTCAAGGTCAGGTCAGAGTCTGGGTGACCCAGTGGTCCTGTCTACAGACATCCAGAGAGTGCTGCTGCTGTGGGTGTGCTGTCAGCACCCCGCCGGGGAATGGACCAAGCATTGAAATGCTGAGGTGGAGAAACCCTGATTTAAGATCGTGAAAGGCAGCCTTGGAATCCCAGCTACTCAGAATGGAAAGTAGGAGGAGAGAGTTCAAGGCCAACCTGGGCTACAGAATGAAATAAGAAGAAAGGGGGTAGGGGTGTGGCTGGAGTGCGGGGTTCTTATCTAGCACGTTCAGAGACCCTGAGTGCAAGTCTTAGGCAGTTACTCTTTAACTAGATGTGATTTGTTCGTGTGTGTCTGTGTATATAGGCGCATATGTATGTATATATTTGCAGCAACAACAATAACAGCAACGCACACATCAGTTCAGTTAATAGGGACTGTTTTCCTGGCGTGGCGTTTCTATCTGCACTGGGAAGGAAATGACCGCTTATACACACTGATAGGAATGTTCTTTCAGTTTCTTTTCCCTGAGCATAGATGCCAAGTTTGGCATCAACGGAGTAGAGCAATGTCCTGGGACTATAAATGTTCATTTTGAGGAAAAAAGAAGGCAGGCTCTGTGGAGAGAGGTGACTTGCGGGGTGGGGTGGGGGATCGGAGACACAGGCAGGCCCGGGGCCCAGGTGAACTTCGGGGCGTGGCCCAGCGCTGAGGGTTGGGTGGGCATCACATCAGCCCAGGCCCAGTCTTGAAGGGAGTACAGAGGGGCCACGGGTGATCACCTAATCCGTGGGTCTCCACTAGACTATGTCCATTTGTAGGTTTTATTTTTAAATTCTTGTCCCCTTCTCTATGAGATCTAGCTTTGAATTTCTTGTCCTAGCTCAAAGTCTGAGGTCTGGAGAGGTCAACACACAGAGCTGTTAAGAAAAAAAAAAAAAGAAAGAAAAAGAAAAGGCAGCCGTGGAGGGAAAATGTTTCCCTGTGTCTTAATAGGACTTTGGGGGTAGGAGGGCAAAGCCAAAATTGGGTAAAAATGCAAAACAAAATTTCCTTTGTAAGGGAGCAGGGCAGTGGGTGACCACATTTAGGCTTTTTTTTTTTTTTAATGTTCCCTTTTCATGCTAAATTTTAGCTACCAGTTGACTTGAAAAAGCCAAAGCCTTTCTCTCGAAGTGCTGGTGTAACCATGCACGACTTCCTCCCAGAGGGTCACCAGCCCAGCCTCAGCCAGGGAAGGAGCCTGGCAAGGCCCGGCCAAGGGCCTGCACGGGGGGAACCTTGTGCTTGGGTTCAGATTCCCGCTCAATGGGGTGGCCTTGGGGACCCCTGGCCCTGCCGGCCGGCTGGCCGGGGTCCTGTTCACATCTGGCAGAGAAAGTGAGGTCCCCTGAGTCACGGCTTTGAGCGAGAGCTGGCGGTCTGTGTGGCTCAGAGGAGGGGACAGCCTGCTGCCCCCTGGTCCTGGGGTGTGTGGGCAAGGTGGTTATGTGCGCTGATGCGCATCTTTCTTCCAGGCCTGGGCGGTGTTTAAAGGGAAATTTAAAGAAGGTGACAAAGCCGAACCAGCCACTTGGAAGACCAGGCTGCGCTGTGCTTTGAACAAGAGCCCAGATTTTGAGGAAGTGACGGACCGGTCTCAGCTGGACATTTCCGAGCCCTACAAAGTGTATCGAATCGTCCCTGAGGAGGAGCAGAAATGTAACTACCTTCCCGAGCCTGCCCCTGTCTGCCATACTTGTGGGAGCTTAGCCTGGGAGGGGAGTGTGTGCCCCCCCTGGGGCCTGGGGCCTGGGGCCACCACTCCCGGGGTTGGGGTGCACCGTTTTAGTTACACCGAGTTGTTCTCTCTGTTGTATGGGCAGAGACGGAGGCCTTTTGCTGCTGATCTCGCCCACCACCTGCTGTGGGCCGCCTGGGGCAGGGCAGGCCCAGGGGCTGGGTGGAGGGCTGGCTGGGGCACAAGAGGCAGGTCTTCTGCTACCTCCACTTGCAGAGCAGGCTGGGGGAAATCTGGCGGGTGAGGAAGGGACGGAGCCTAAGGTGGAAGGAAGAGCTCGCAGGGTTACAGCAGAGGGGGCACGTCTGGCCGCACCGCTGGGGTGGGCATGCGTCTCCGCGTGTTGCTCGGCCTCTGCTGGATTGGGAACTCCGGGATGAGGTCTTTTCCAGCTCTGAAAAACCCCAAAAGCATTTGAGAGGGGATTAAAGCAGAGATAACAAAGAGCTGCCACAGCCCCCCCCGCCCCCACTCCCTGCACCCCGGCCAGACAGCAGGAAGCTATCAGCTTGTATCAAGCTCAGTTCTGGCCTCAGAATCCTTCACAAGGGAGAATCCAAGCTGTTGAGCGGAGCTGGCTCACGAAAGACGGTGGGATCTGCCACCACGGGGGTAGAGTATTCTTTTGAAAGAAAAACATCTCTGTTTTGTGGAGACAGGGTGTCACTGTGCGGTCCAGGCTGCTCTTGAGCTCACGATCTTCCCTCAGAGGCTGAGGTGGGAGGACCGAGGCTGAGCCTGGCTTGGGCTACACGTAAAGAGACCTTGACTTAAAAACCAGACATCCCCCCACAAAGGCAGGAAGCTGAGCCAGCGGATGGGTGTCTGGTCCCAGCAGCACGGTGCGGCTTGGCGTTCTCTTTCCTCCTGGTCAGCCACCGCAGATGACCCTTAACCTGACCGACTCAGCCCGTGAGCTAGTGCATCAGCACCGCGGCCTTCCCCAGGAATCAGGCGGCCCTCGGGGTGCAGTTGGCACTCCAGGTGGCTCTGAAGGGCCACGCGTCATCACTCTGCCTCATTCCCCAGCTTCGGACAGTGTTCTTCACGTGAAGTGAAGTGGGCAGGAAGTGGCTCCTGCCGCTTCCTGATTCCCACAGGCTCAGCCAGGTGTGGCCCGGCAGGTGACCCTAAGTTGTTTCTCGCCTGGGCTGGGGCTGGCGTGGCCTGTGGAGTGGAGGATAAGAAAGGGGAGAGCTGCAGCTGCTCAGGGGCAGAGATGCTTCATTTGCATCATGTCAGAGGGGCCCCTTGCTCTGTAGTTGAGCGGTGTGCAAGTGGTTCTGGGGCTGCCCACCTGTCCCCTGGCCCCTCAGCAGCTTCAGGGTGAAGCCCCGGGTCAGTCAAGGTGGTGTGTGTGTGTGTGTGTGTGTGTGTTGAGGAGTGGTCTATAGTCCCTGGGATGATGCTGTAACACTCCTGTAACCCAGGGAGGTTTCTCAGATATCTGGCTGAGGTTGGGAAGACTGAGACCAGTCCCCAGTGTTGGCTGTGTGAACCTGGGGCTCCATTTAGGCAGTTGCTAATTGAGGCTGGTTAATGGGGCGTCAGTGGGTCTTTATGGTGTGTGTGTATGGCGGGGAGAGGGAGGTGCACAGATACACATGTATATTTGGAAAGGCCAAAAACAGATTTCCTGCTAACTGGTTTTCAAAAAAAATACAAAAACCCAACATGCCAACGCGTTTTGCCAGGAACTCTGGGTATTTGCAGAGGCCCCGGCTTGTAAATTTAGTGTCTGGATGGTAAACTGTAAACCCCTGGTGTAAAATGTGTCTGATCTTTGCATGGGAGGAAGAGACTCCGGGCTGTCTTATTCTCCTTTAAGAGTACTATGCTTACCCTGCCTCCAGCAACTTCTCCCTTTGAGCTTTGCTGACTAAATGACTGAGGCATGGGAAAACAAGTCTGTGTCTTTCCCAAGTGTTCAGGCAGCTGCTGGCCCAAACCAGCGTGGACATTCACCAACACTTACTGTCTTAACTCAGCACTTCGCAGAATCTGCCTGGGAGTGAGGCCTTGTGGGTCACGTGGCCGTGTCCGTCTGGTTTTCCCTAGGCAAGCTGGGCTTGGTGCCTCCGAGCTGTGTGAGTGAAGTTCCGGAGATGGAGTGTGGTCGCTCCGACATGGAGGAGCTCATCAAGGAGGTGCGTGGAGGGGGTTCCCGGTCTGCCAGGCCTGTGGCAGCCTGTGAGACCCCCTCCCACAGAGGGGGCCCCTGCAGGTCACACCCCTTCTCTGTCCCGAGGGCAGCATCTGGGCTGCCTCTACCTCTGTTTCCTCAAGCTCCAAACATTCCCTGATAGTTGAGCCTTTGAGTGGTGATCCTGTGGTCTTTAAAAACCCACCCCTGCCTTCCTAAGCGGGCAGTGCCCCACACGAACTGCTGGATGGTGGGTTTGTAATCAGTGTCTTTCAGAGTGCAAAGCCAAGTTTAACTTGTGCACATGTGTGTTTGCGTGAGAGTGTGGGCATGGGTGTGCTGCATGTGAATGTGCACGTGTGTACCTGTGTGTGTGTGTGTGTGTGTGTGTGTAAGGAATTGAACTGCTTGTAAGGCAGGCATGTACTTTCTACCCTAGCTTATTTTCAGGGTAGCGTCTCACTCTATGTCCAAGCCAGCCTGGACTGAGGTCTTCTATTTGTTTGTCACACACCACTGGTTGAGATAGAGTCTCTCAAGCTTTCATGCTGGGGCTGGCCTTGAACCACTGCCCCAATCTCAACTTCCCAAGTGGCTCAGACAGTGAGCTTCAGCTACAGTTCACAGCTCAGCCGTCACTTTTGTGTCACAAGACAGAGGTGGCCGTGTGGCTTTCATTGTCCGCTGACTGTCCAGCTTTATAAACGCCAGGTCCCCGAGCTGCAGGCTCAGTGGCTGAGGGACCCTCCTCTCCCGCAGCCCCCCGTGGACGAGTACATGGGGGTGATCAAGAGGAGCCCCTCCCCTCTGGAGGCCTGCAGGAGCCAGCTCCTTCCAGACTGGTGGGCGCAGCAGGCTGGCGCAGGTGAGGAGGCGGAACCCCGTGGGGCATCGCGGGGCCTCATAGCCGCTGGGGACGGGGTCGGGGCACTGGGACCTTCGCGGCCCAGGTCCTGGGGAAGGTAGCTGAGCCTCGAGCGGTGACAACACCCAGCCGTGCCTTCCCCCCACAGAGCAGCCCGGCAGAGCCTTGCTTGCAGGGGAGGGACAGCCTGCGGCTCTCCCGGAACCCCGGGGCGCCCAGGGGAGGGGTCAGGTGATACCCCCGTGACCAGAGGGAGCTGGCGGCTCTCAGCCTCTCCGGGCTGCCCTGGGCTCCCTGGAAGGTTGGCTAGTTTGTCCTCTGAACCCCAAGGCTTCTGTAGTGGAGGGGAATGCTCAGGGCCTCAGTATCCTCAAAAGGCAGAGACATGAGGACCTGCCACAGGGGCACCCGTCTGCTCGCGGAGGATGCCACCCAAGGAGCCTGGGCTTGCGGCCGTGCGGTGTGAGCACCTGTGTCTCCTTCCTCTGCCTCTTCCCCATTGTGCCGGGGCAGCCTGGGGCGGTGGCTGCCCCGCGGGGCCTCGGAGGTTTCCAGGCTGTGGGTGGGTTGCAGTGTGGTGTGTGGCGCCTACGCAGGCCAGAGGGACGGCTCGGGGAGACTGGAGGCAGGCACTTGGGGCCGGGCCCTGGGGACGGAAGGACACGCGGCCTTGAGGGGTCTGGTGCACAGACAGAACCCCACAGCATAGAGGAAGTCCCCTGCACTCTGGCTTGGCCAGGGCCTGGGTTTCTGCATTTATGCAACAACGGGTCACCAGGCTGGAGGGAAAACGCTGAATTCAGCAGAAGCCAGGGCGGCCCGCCCCGGGGGGCGCTGGTTCCGGGTCTCCAGAGGAGGGGTCTGGCCCGCTCCCTGGGGGCACCGGCACACATGTGGTCTCGTGGGAGGCCGGGCCTCTCCCTTGGCTTCAGTTGGCTTTGGTGTCCCCACAGGCCTGCCGCTGCTCACCGGGTACGCCGCCTTTGACACACACCATCCAGGTACGGGCGCCAGGGGCACAGCTCCGCTGCAAACAGTCTGACTGTCCGGCAGGGGTGGGGGCCCGGGGGCAGGGCTTCGAGGACAGGTTTCCCGCTTGCTGTGTGGGTTGAGACCAGCCGGTGGCCCGGCCTTCCCATATGGCACTGTAGACTGCCCCCCGCTGGTGTGGTGTGGGGCCTGCGCGAGGCGTGGGCCGGGGCTCCCCACAGCTCTGTCCTAGCCGCATTCTGCCTGGAAGATGGTTGTAGCCATTCGTAAACTACAGCACAGGTCCCGACAGGTGCCAGGCAGCTGGCGGAGCTCTTGACGTGGGCTCTGCAGACCAGGGGCCGCGGTTGGTATCTGGGGGTCTCCCTCACATGGCCCACGCTTTGTCCTGCTCCTGCCTTCTGATCACCACTCACGCACTGCTTGTGTGCACCAGGCACAAAGCAGGCTCAGGCGTCCGGCAGCTCCTCTGGGCGGGTTCCTCCGCCACCTCTGCCCTGCTGGTGAGAAGCAGATGCAGACCCGTCTCACCACTGGGAGGCGGCAGAGCTGGGACTCTACCTCAGGGCCTGGCCCTGAAGTCTGTGCCTGGGCGGGTGGGCTCCTGGGCGGGCAGCTTTGCCCGACTGTCACCTGGGAAGCGTGGCCGGTGTCCCCAGCCCCTCCTGCTGGCACCTCCTGGAGCCTGAGGTGTCCACAGGGCACTGAGATGGTCCTGCCCGAGTGTCACGTTGCCACCCCGGGATGCTGCGTGGTCACCGGGCTGACCAGTGTGGGTGCCAGGGTGAAGCCCCCAGAAATGGGGCAAAGGGCACGGCGGTGCGACTCGCCCAGGCTACTCACGTGTTGGGAACAAAGTCTGGAAATGGTTCTGGGTGCAGGGAGGGAGTGTGCAGGGCGGCTGGGTGTGGCAGGTGATGCACACTTGGTGTGGTGGGGACGCAGCTCACAGCCTGGTCCGGAAGGGACCCTGGACTGGTCTGCGGTGTCCGGTGCCGTGCAGGAGCCCCAGGCGCTCCAGGCCCAGGTCAGTGGGGTTCTTTAAAGACCACATGATGCCCCCAGCATTCCCCACCTGGATGCCTCCTAAGGAATCCAGTCTTGTGCACCCCGCCGCCAGCACGCTGTCAGCCAGAGGGCATCTGGATTCCCTAGCCCTGCCCCATCCTAACAGAAGCCCGCAGGGTGCCCCAGGAGAGGCGGTACGCCCAGGGGTGCTCGAGGAAAGGCCAGAGCTCTAGCCAGACGGCCAGGGCGGCGCCTCTTCCCTGGTGGGCCCCCTCTTGCCCTTCCCTCCACTCCGTCCCTGCTCCTCTCCTCTCACCTCTCCTCCCCGCTCCCCTCTCCCCTCGCCCCTGCAGCCTTCTCGCAGATGGTGATCAGCTTCTACTACGGAGGCAAGCTGGTGGGCCAGACCACCACCACCTGCCCCGAGGGCTGCCGCCTGTCCCTGCCCCAGCCGGGGCCAGCCCGGCAGTGCGGGCCCGAGGGCCTGGAGCTGGTGCGCTTCCCGCCGGCCGACGCCGTCCCCAGTGAGCGGCAGCGGCAGGTGACAAGGAAGCTGTTCGGGCACCTGGAGCGGGGCGTGCTGCTGCACAGCGGCCGGCGGGGCGTGTTCGTCAAGCGGCTGTGCCAGGGCCGCGTGTTCTACAGCGGCAACGCCGTGGTGTGCCCGGGCCGGCCCAACAAGCTGGAGCGCGACGAGGTCGTGCAGGTCTTCGACACCAGCCAGTTCTTCCGAGGTCCGTGATGCGCCACCCTCCCACCCACCCCAGAGACCGTGCCCCCCACCCTGCTGCCGAGCCGGGGAGGGGGGGCTGCGCCTTCGCTTCCCGCGTGTAGACAGGAAAACAGAATGAGCACCTTCTCCCTGGGCTGGGAACTGCAGCACCGCCAGGCTCTGCACACAGCCCCTGGCCCCGGCCTGGGCCTCAAGTCCAGCCCCATAGGGCGCCCCCGGCAGCTCCAGCAGATGCGCCCATGCCACCCATGGTGCCCTGCTGTGCTGCCGCAGCCGCAGCTGACTCCCCGCCCGCCCTCTCCCTGCAGCCCAGAGGCGTGTTGGGTCTCTGCTGCCACCTGGCTGGCAAAGAACTGCAGGGAGGAGAGAAGGGGTTGGGAGGGCGGCTGGTGGGGGAGGGGGCGCCTTCAGGGCGGCAGATGACATAAATCCCCTGTCTGAGGGAGACGCAGGGAGTGGGAATGCAGGAGCTGTGTCCTCAGAGAGGTGTTCACACCCAGGCACCGGAGAAACTGACTGCAGTGCAGACGGCATGGTGCACTCCGTCTCCCAGCGTTCGGGAGGCTGGGGCAGGAGGAGCAAGCCGTGTCCAGCCCTGCCTGGCCTGGGCCTCCCCGCCCTCCCCCCCAGGCCCAGCATCCTGTGGCCTCATCAACCCCCCCCCCCCTGCAGAGCTGCAGCAGTTCTATGCCAGCCAGAGCCGCCTGCCCGACAGCAGAGTGGTGCTGTGCTTCGGGGAAGAGTTTCCAGACATGGCCCCCGTGCGCTCCAAGCTCATCCTGGTGCAGGTGAGGCCCGTGCAGGGGCAGCTCCCGCTCTCACCCAGGCCTCCCGGGCTCATGTCAGGTCCTGAGAAGAGGCTACAGGGCGGGCGATCCCACGGGTGCGCAGGTGTCCTGGGAGGAGAGCCGGGTCCTGCCACCTCTGAATGTCTTCTCGTGCTCCGGCTCTTGTGATCATGTGTGCATGTGCAAGCATGCACCTGCGTTTCCCCCCTCCCCCCTCCCTTGCTTCCTCGCTCCTTTCCATCTCTTCTCCCATCCCATTCCCCCTTCCTTTCCCCACCCTTCCTTTCTTCTTTGCAGTCCAAGCATTTTCTCCAGAAAGATTCCATCTGTTCCGGTGCTTTAAGGGCCGAGAGACAGACGAGGCCATTTCGAGCCCTTGTGTAGCAGGGAAAGGGGTTCCCGGAAGGCGGAGTGGGCCCGGGGAGGACATGGCTGGCAGCACGGGCAGCCTGGCTCTTCACGTGACTCAAGGCTGCTAGGCAGCCTTGGGCTGGGGGATGGGAGTCCAGTGGGGGGCAGAGAGGGTCTCCCCACTCCCTGACCTCCGCCCCCGACCTGTGCATGCCACGTAGGTGGAGCAGCTCTACGTCCGGCAGCTGGTGGAGGAAGCGGGGAAGAGCTGCGTTGCGGGCCCCACCATGCAGGTCCTCGAGGAGCCCCAGCCTGACCAAACCTTCCGGATGTTCCCGGATATCTGCGCCTCACACCAGAGACCTTTTTTCAGAGAGAACCAGCAGATCACTGTGTAGGAGCCTCTCCTGGGAGCCCCGCCGTGTCTGCGGCTCGCAGTGGAGGATGCCGGTGGTCGTGGACATCAGCCCTCGACCTGAGGGCACTTCTCCGCTCTTAATTTAGTGAGGGCACCTGCTGATCCATCCGTGGCCAGCACAGGGGCCACACGAAGTTCTGCTGTTGAGACGGGAATGCTGGGAGCCTGTGCCGGACGGTGTGGAGACCGTGACCGTAACCACCAGTGACCAGAATGTTTATTTTCTGCATTTTTAAAAAATCACTAGCTGATACGATCTCCTTTGCATCTTGTGCCTATCGAACACCTGGTCTGTCATTCTCACTGGCCAGAGGACAGCTGCTTTTCGGTAAAGGAATGTGGAGTTGAAATTGATTTGAGAGCCGCTGCTTTTGTGTTTATCTCTGGTTAGAGGTAGAGACGGATGATTCATTCGGGGCATCATTCTCCCTTTAGGCGTTTGAGTAAGGTCTCAGAGCATCTAGAGCGTGGGGGGCCGCGCCGGTGGCTTGTGAGGCGGTATCTGCTCCCCCCAGACTCAGTGCAGGGCAGCGTGATCCTGGCGGCGCCAGTGCGTTCACGCTGCCACGGGACCAGACTTTTCCTTTGGGGCTTTCTTTCAGGAAATAGAAAAATGTTTATTTTTAAATTTCTGTCACAAAATGGCTCCAGAGCTCTCTTTTTTCTTTATGATAAATGATTTTGGTCTATTTTTAAAAATATTTGTATTTTTGTCTTATTTTGTAGGATCTACTGTAAATTGCTTTGTTTTTTTGTCTTGTTTTGATTTTGTAAAGCCAGAGGTGTCAGCCTCAAGTGTAGAGAGCAGTGTAAGGGCTGTGGGCCTGGCTCAGTGACAGAGCACCTGCCTAGCCATCCAGGGCTCTGAGTTTAAACCCCAATACCAACGGGACAAACCAAACCCAAAGCAAATGTGATTGTCCAGGCATCTTGATTGGGCTGCCTGTCCTCAGCTGGTCTTGTTGTGTTGGGGTGTGGTCACATGGGGGGGTATCTCATCTGGATCTCATCTGTGCCTTGTTCCTGGAAGTCGAGGTTCACACCCAGTTCTGTGTTCCAAAGCAGCACACAACCCCAACAGCAGTCCTTGCTCTGGCCCCAGAGGACCCTTGCTGACAGGCCTTCCTGTTCACGGGGATTGGGGATGGAGATGCGCAGTGGAAGCCGGGGCAGAGCGGGCAGCTCACCTCCCCTCAACACCTCCGTCTGCCCTCAAAGCACTCTCCAACTTGAAAATCACGTTCAGCCGACACTTGAACATAGTTTCTAAGAATGGTTAGCTCAAGGGCCTCTTAGACTTGCGTGTCCTGTGTGTTCCTTCTCGGGGGAGCAGCCTGTCCCTGTTATGGTGGAGCTGGCATGGCCAAGGGCCTGGGGGTGGGGAGACAGACAGATGCCCCAGTGAGTCCTCCACGGTGGAGGCTCCGGGCAGATGGAGGCTGTAGGGAGGGTGCTCTTCAGTCCCAGTTGGCAGCGAGAAGAACCCGATCTCTCATCTCTGCCCTTTATAACCCAGCTGGAACCCCACCAAACCTCTGCAGAGTCTCATAGAGGAAGGCAGGGAGGCCTTACCTACTGGGCACCATGCTGAGCTGTGAGGGGAGGCCTGGGGCGGGGAGACAGACCAGCGGTCCAGCGACCTTGGTGGGCTGTGACAAGGGTCAGTCTGGACAGCCAGAGAGTGCCTGCCTGGCCAGCACCTGTAGTTGCTGCTTTTGTGAGGGGATGTGGAGGGCATGGACTGGGTCCCCAGGCCCCGGGTATCCCAGCCGATGATGGCTTCTTGTCAGCCAGCAAGGGGGGCGTGACAGCGCTCAGGGTGACTGACAGATCTGTTTGCCGAGGTGTCCTTAAGGTGTGAGGTGCCCACCTCCAGCCTTTCCTATGTCAAATAGATATTTATTTTTGTATCTGCTTAAAAAGTATTGATCTTTCTTATTCTCTGTGGCAATAAAGTGTTCTTTTATAAAGCTGGTATGATCCCTTTCCTTTTGTTGTTGTTGTTTAGTTGTGGTCAAATATTTTAGAATCTCCGCCACTTTCTATGACCTGCAAGGGGGATTGTAGACACCAGTAGTCTGTGATCTTAGGGGTTTGTTATTCACAAAACAGTAGCAGAACTTCGGGATGGCGGAACTCCCTGGAGCCCGTGGCGGGGGGGACCCAGCTTTCTGAAGCCAGAGGCCTGCTGGATTCTGACGTGCTGACAGGCACAGGGGGGCTGTGGCAAGAAGAGGGCAGAGGCTGCCCAGGAGCATCCTCCCAGAAGCTGCTGGAAGCTTTGTCGGCAGGCTGCATTCCATGCACATGCTGGGACGCGGCAGCCAGGGTGGCTGCCACAGAGCTGGCTGTCCGTCTAACGGGTCATTCCCACTGAACAACTGGTGTGAACTCACCCTGTGGGTGGACACAGTGCCGAGTGGCCCAGCTGGAGGGACGTGACCTCCAGTTCACCTGCGGGGGGGTGTCCCTTGTCTGTCCTCCTAACAGCCCTGGGAGACCAGGTTTGTTAGTATCAGCTTATGGAAGAGGAAACTGAGGCACAAATCCGTGCCTGGCTAGATGGGCACAGGTTGGTGGGAGAGGCTGGGTGGCAGGATCTTAAGGTAGCACTTGGACCAGAGTGCTTACTGATGCCTTGAGACAGGACAGCGCAGGCTTCTTAGGTCCTGTGTGCTGCTCCCAGGAGCTTCGTTGCTGTGGGCTCAGGGTGGAAGGTAGAAGCTGCCATGAATCCTTCTTTGAGATCAGAGAGGATGCAGGTGCTGTGCAGACAGTGGGTGCAGACTCCCCTCTACCTGCCACTGTGGGGAGTGGGTGCGCACACTTTCTCCCTCAGTGGAGGCAATGCAGGGACCTCACTGAGGCTCAGGGTGCCGGGGTAGCAGCAGGGCCCTGGGACGCTGAGCCTTCTGGTTGATGAGCTTCTGTCTTGCAGGGATGCATGGGGGAGGGAGGAAAGGGGGGAAAAGTCAAGCTGCCCACAGTGTGGATTATAAAAACACCTGGGAAACTGCGTTTCTTTGATCTGTCTCTGAGTCCCTTAACATCCAGTTGGCTAAAGGCAAGGATCACTGGGATGGGATGGGCCTTGGGAATTCTGGGAAAATCCCCAGCTAGGGGTGGACCTGGAGGCTGCCTGTTTGTGTTGTGTGGGCTCTCTGCCTCTGGAGGAGAAGCAGCCCTGAGGAGGGGAGAGGATGGCCCAGACTGGAACAGAACGGGAGGGGGGGCGAGGATGGCCCAGAGTGGAACAGAACGGGGGGGGAGGGGAGCGAGGATGGCCCAGAGTGGAACAGAACGGGGGGGGCGAGGATGGCCCAGAGTGGAACAGAACGGGGGGGGCGAGGATGGCCCAGAGTGGAACAGAACGGGGGGGGGCGAGGATGGCCCAGAGTGGAACAGAACGGGGGGGGGGGCGAGGATGGCCCAGAGTGGAACAGAACGGGGGGGGGCGAGGATGGTCCAGAGTGGAACAGAACGGGGGGGGGGGAGAGCGAGGATGGCCCAGAGTGGAACGGAACGGGGGGGGGGAGCGAGGATGGCCCAGAGTGGAACAGAATGGGGGGGGGGCGAGGATGACCCAGAGTGGAACAGAACGGGGGGGGAGCGAGGATGACCCAGAGTGGAACAGAACGGGGGGGGGGGGCGAGGATGACCCAGAGTGGAACAGAATGGGGGGGAGCGAGGATGGCCCAGAGTGGAACAGAACGGGGGGGGAGCGAGGATGACCCAGAGTGGAACAGAACGGGGGGGGGGGCGAGGATGACCCAGAGTGGAACAGAATGGGGGGGGTGAGGATGGCCCAGAGTGGAACAGAACGGGGGGGGGGCGAGGATGGCCCAGAGTGGAACAGAACGGGGGGGGGGCGAGGATGGCCCAGAGTGGAACAGAACGGGGGGGGGAGAGCGAGGATGGCCCAGAGTGGAACAGAACGGGGGGGGAGCGAGGATGACCCAGAGTGGAACAGAACGGGGGGGGGCGAGGATGGCCCAGAGTGGAACAGAACGGGGGGGGGAGGGGAGCAAGGATGGCCCAGAGTGGAACAGAACGGGGGGGGGGGAGAGCGAGGATGGCCCAGAGTGGAACAGAACGGGGGGGGGAGGGGAGCGAGGATGGCCCAGAGTGGAACAGAACGGGGGGGGGAGGGGAGCGAGGATGGCCCAGAGTGGAACAGAATGGGGGGGGGCGAGGATGGCCCAGAGTGGAACAGGACGGGGGGGGGGAGGATGGCCCAGAGTGGAACAGAACGGGGGGGGGGGAGGATGGCCCAGAGTGGAACAGGACGGGGGGGGAAGGGAGCGAGGATGGCCCAGAGTGGAACAGAACGGGGGGGGGAGCGAGGATTGCCCAGAGTGGAACAGAACCGGGGGGGGGGCGAGGATGGCCCAGAGTGGAACGGAACGGGGGGGGGGGCGAGGATGGCCCAGAGTGGAACAGAACGGGGGGGGGAGGGGAGCGAGGATGGCCCAGAGTGGAACAGAACGGGGGGGGGAGGGGGGCGAGGATGGCCCAGAGTGGAACAGAACGGGGGGGGGCGAGGATGGCCCAGAGTGGAACAGAACGGGGGGGGGCGAGGATGGCCCAGAGTGGAACAGAACGGGGGGGGGGCGAGGATGGCCCAGAGTGGAACAGGACGGGGGGGGCATCTTAGCACGTTCTTTGTAAAGAAGGATCTGCGAGGGGTGTCTCATGGGAGCCCGGCTGCCTTTTTGTACTCACCCTGGGAGGAGAATGCCAACGCCCTGACCCACGGGGCGTGCTCACTGCTTACTACTCTGACACCAGGAGGTCGCTGGCGTGAGAAGTGTGTCTTGTGCAGGAGTTTCCAAAGGATCTGGTCTGTTGTTGGGGGACAGCCATGCCCACCAGCGGGCATCCTCAGAGCCACCTTCACCAGGCTAGACCAAAGCCTGCGCCCTGTTTTTTCTTAGTCCTCACTACCAGGCTGCCATGCAGCCTGGGTGGAGCGAGCTTCCATCACATCTATGTAACAAATTGCCCCTAAACCGTGTGCCACTCTTGGCCTTATCTGTACTTATTTTTACTTAAATCTCCTTCCCGGCACTGGCTCCTTCCTACCCCCGTCTCTTCAATCCTAAGCAAGTGGGCCTTTTCTTCTCCATCTCTGGGTTATCAGAGTGGCTCTTCTGGTTTCTGAACCATAAAGGCCAGAAGGAGTTATCAAGGAAACAAGGAAAATTGAAAATAACCCCCCCCCCCCCATGCACAGAAGGGAGGGGCCCATGCTGTCTTCTTGAACAGATCTTGGGGAGAGAAATCACAGAGTTTGAGCAGCCCCAGATGGTCTCTGAACTCTCGGGGCTTCAGCCAAGGTCTGTCTGACCTCTGTACACCCCGCCTCTGGAGACACGTGTTGAGCAATCCAGGCCAGTTAGGTCCTGAGCCCAGAATAAAGTGACTGTTGCTTCGGTGGCTTCCCAGGTCTGCCGGGTCCCAGCAGAGGCCGGAGGCCAAGCTGGAGGAAGCAGATGGCCGTGCTACTGCACACTGCACAGCAGTTCAACTGCAAGGCCAGCTGGGCTATTGCACCACTGGACCAGACAGGGCTAGAGGGGCAGAGGCAGAGACCCCTGAGCCGAGCCCAGGGCCCGGCTGGAAGGAAGGAGGACAGGAGAAGGGGCGGGAGAGAGCACAGGAAATGTGCTAGATTCTCACACTGGTGTCGTATACCAGTGGCCTGAGGTGTCAATCAGACCTAGGCTGGAGTCCTGGCTGCTGATTGATGGGCTGTGTTGTTGAGGGAATGGTTTCTCTGTGGACTTCAGCATCCTGGTATAAAGTATCCACCTGTCCCATGCTCCCTGGCCCTGGCTGTGAGTAGGAAGATGGAGTTGAGTGAGTCTCTCCATTGACAGTGCTTACGTGGTGCCCGGGCTCACCAGAGTTCTGGGTTATGCTGACTCTTGGGGTGACTGCACTGATGTTCTCTGGTGGGTGTGGGGGGACGTGGCACTGCAGGGCGGTTCTGGGACCCGGAACCCCTGGCCTCTGCTCAAGGCTGTGGTTATGCTTCTCCACAGCCCCCCCCCCGCCCCCCGCCCTGCCACCACACCTCCTGTGCTAGGGGAAGCCAGCCTCCCCTCTCTCCAGCCCCTGGGCACCACCAGCTTCTGGGCCTGACGGCGGCCTCAGCACCCCCGGCTGCTCTCAGCCAGCGCAGAGCCCAGCAATCCCACCAGAGGCCCCGTCTTGATGATGATGTTGCACAAAGGCGCCGCAGGGCCGGCGGGGAGGTCTGTCCCCCGCGCCTCTCCTTGGTCACCCTTGGGTGAAATTAGCTGCTGCTCCCTCCACCATCTTGACACCCCCCCCCCCCGCCTGCCCCCAGGGATGCCGTTCTCATTCTTCCCATAGTGCCCCTGGCAAAAGCAGCCTGGCCTGCAGTCCGGGGTGGGGAGAGGGGACTGTGATGAGGTCTCAGGGCCCTGGGGAGCCATGGCTGGTGCGCAGGCCAGGTTTGCCTGGGCCTTGTCAAGACCCCGGCCTGGAGGCGGGGGGGGAGGGCTCAGCACCCCACTCTTCCGTCCCCCTGACTGGCCTTCCCCCATGCACGTGGCATCTCTTTGTCCCTTTAGTCAGTGGCCACAACCTTCTCACACGGGAGCCGCGCTGTCCCCGAGCGCTCGGGACGCTGGGGTGAAAACCCCAGGTTGAAAATAGATCCACACCTTGCTTCATTAGGTTTCTACTTCTCAGCCTGCTGTGGCTCTGCCGGTGCGCCAGGCCACTTCCTCTGCCTCGCGGCTGCACCGCGTCCTCCCTGGGCCTGGTTCACCCTCTGCCCAGCAGCTGCGGGGGCCCGCGCCCCTTCCCTCCCCCCTCTCCTCCCCCCCCCCCCCCCCCCCCCCCCCCGCCCGGGACCCAGCCCTCAGGCCGAGGCTCACAGGTCCTTCTCCTTGGGGAAGTCCCTCCCAGATTTCCAGGCAGGGCTGTCACACCCATCCTTCTCCAGAACCTTCCTCCCTCCCTCCCTCCCCATTCCCCCACTTGGCCTGAAAGGGGTGTGTCTTTGGAAAATGTGAGTGACATCATCCACCTGTGGTCTCAGGTCGCGTGGGAGGAAAAGAACTACTTTTAACCAGAGCTCGCAGGTTTGGTCTCACTTTCCATGAGGCCCAGACACCCTTGGACCGTCAGAGTGAGGGCTGCGCTGGACTCCCCGCCAGCCCTTCCGGGACTCCAAGCCGGCTCGGCTGCTCCTCTCCCCGGGCCTAGCAGTACCCAGGGCTGTTTGTTGCATGATCAACAAATGCGTGCGTGCGTGGGTGACGACGGCTGCACTCTTCCCCAAAGCTGACCCTGCGCTCCCCTTCCTGGCCTTTGTCCCGGGTCAGTGACAGCTTACTACCTGACAGCAGCTGAGGATCCCGGGGGGGGGGGGGGGCAGACCTCCCACGGGGACCCAGGGGTGTTCCAACATGGCCACTCCAAAGTCTGTGGACCCCTGTGACAGGCTGCGACAGGCATGTGACATAAGTTAGGCCCTTGTATGTATGTATGTATGTATGTATATATGGTTGTAGGGCTTGGACTCTGGGCCTGGGCGCTGTCCCTCAGCTCTTCAGCTCAAGGTGAGCGCTCTACCACTTGAGCCACAGCGCCATTTCTGGTTTTCTGGAGGTTTACTGGAGATAATAGTGTCATGGAATTTCCTGCCCAGGCTGGCTTTGAACCACGATCCTCAGCTCTCAGCCTCTTGAGTAGTTAGGATGACAGGCGTGGGCCACTGGCGCCGGCTTATTTATTCGCTTTTTTAGGCTTTTACATGTTTAGTGAAAAGGTGATGTCGGAGGAACGACCGTTATGCAAGTGAGGGAAGGTAGGCCCTTTAAAGGCCTGGAAGGTGATGTCGGAGGAATGACCGTTATGCAAGTGAGGGAAGGTAGGCCCTTTAAAGGCCTGGAAGCTGAGGGCTGGGTGGGGGCTTGATGGGGACAAAAAAGGTGCATCATGATGATGGCGGAGCATCTTCCTAACTATACAGGAAGCTTCCAGAAACCCTCCCGCTCCTCAGTGTACTGACAGGACTCAGTCCCCAGCCGGGGTGTGAGGCTGGCCAGCGAGGGGCATGGTTGCTCACTTGCGGCTGTCATTTCCTCTCCTCTCCCTCCTCCACGTCCAGTCTTCTGCCTCGTGACTCTGGGCCGGCCCCCTCCTCACACTCAGCCATGGGTCCTGGGGGTCTCCTGCCCCTCCCGATGGCGACCGGCTCTGGAAGGGGCATACGACCGCATAACAACAGCTGGTGAGATGTGAGGGACTCGCTGGGGCTTCTGGAAGGTTCCCAGAGGATGAGGTGGGGGCGGGGCTGGTTTCTTGCTGTCAGTCTGTGGGGGACAGTGGGGTGGATGCTTGGCCCCGTTCAGAGATCCTGACTGAAACACCGCGACTGTCCCACACTTGAATCTTGCTTCCCTGGCTCCTCACTTCAGGGGTCCCTTCCTGCCACCTCCGGATTAGGACGGAGGGCCCAACAACTGGCAAAGGGCTCCTTGGCGTCTCCTCTCTGGGGAAGTGTGTCCAAAGAGAGCCAGCCTGTGTCCCTGCGTGGTCCCTGCGGTGTCCCCGGGCCTGTGTCCCTGCGTGGTCCCTGCAGTGTCCCCGGGCCTGTGTCCCTGCGTGATCCCTGCGGTGTCCCCGGGCCTGTGTCCCTGCGTGGTCCCTGCGGTGTCCCCTGGGCCTGTGTCCCTGCGGTGTCCCCTGGGCCTGTGTCCCTGCAGTGTCCCCCAGGCCCGTGTCCCTGCGTGGTCCCTGCGGTGTCACCCTGGCCTGTGTCCCTGCAGTGTCCCCCAGGCCTGTGTCCCTGCATGGTCCCTGCGGTGTCCCCCAGGCCTGTGTCCCTGCGGTGTCCCCCAGGCCTGTGTCCCTGCGGTGTCCCCCGGGCCTGTGTCCCTGCGTGGTCCCTGCGGTGTCCCCTGGGCCTGTGTCCCTGCGGTGTCCCCTGGGCCTGTGTCCCTGCAGTGTCCCCCGGGCCTGTGTCCCTGCAGTGTCCCCTGGGCCTGTGTCCCTGCGTGGTCCCTGCGGTGTCCCCCGGGCCTGTGTCCCTGCGTGGTCCCTGCGGTGTCCCCTGGGCCTGTGTCCCTGCGTGGTCCCTGCGGTGTCCCCTGGGCCTGTGTCCCTGCGGTGTCCCCCAAGCCTGTGTCCCTGCATGGTCCCTGCGGTGTCCCCCAGGCCTGTGTCCCTGCGGTGTCCCCCAGGCCTGTGTCCCTGCGGTGTCCCCCGGGCCTGTGTCCCTGCGTGGTCCCTGCGGTGTCCCCTGGGCCTGTGTCCCTGCGGTGTCCCCTGGGCCTGTGTCCCTGCGGTGTCCCCCAAGCCTGTGTCCCTGCAGTGTCCCCTGGGCCTGTGTCCCTGCGTGGTCCCTGCGGTGTCCCCCAGGCCTGTGTCCCTGCGGTGTCCCCCAGGCCTGTGTCCCTGCATGGTCCCTGCGGTGTCCCCCAGGCCTGTGTCCCTGCGGTGTCCCCCAGGCCTGTGTCCCTGCGGTGTCCCCCGGGCCTGTGTCCCTGCGTGGTCCCTGCGGTGTCCCCTGGGCCTGTGTCCCTGCGGTGTCCCCTGGGCCTGTGTCCCTGCAGTGTCCCCCAGGCCTGTGTCCCTGCATGGTCCCTGCGGTGTCCCCCAGGCCTGTGTCCCTGCGGTGTCCCCCAGGCCTGTGTCCCTGCGGTGTCCCCCGGGCCTGTGTCCCTGCGTGGTCCCTGCGGTGTCCCCTGGGCCTGTGTCCCTGCGGTGTCCCCTGGGCCTGTGTCCCTGCAGTGTCCCCCGGGCCTGTGTCCCTGCAGTGTCCCCTGGGCCTGTGTCCCTGCGTGGTCCCTGCGGTGTCCCCCGGGCCTGTGTCCCTGCGTGGTCCCTGCGGTGTCCCCTGGGCCTGTGTCCCTGCGTGGTCCCTGCGGTGTCCCCTGGGCCTGTGTCCCTGCGGTGTCCCCTGGGCCTGTGTCCCTGCAGTGTCCCCCGGGCCTGTGTCCCTGCAGTGTCCCCTGGGCCTGTGTCCCTGCGTGGTCCCTGCGGTGTCCCCCGGGCCTGTGTCCCTGTGGTGTCCCCCAGGCCTGTGTCCCTGCGTGGTCCCTGCGGTGTCACCCTGGCCTGTGTCCCTGCGGTGTCCCCCAGGCCTGTGTCCCTGCATGGTCCCTGCGGTGTCACCCTGGCCTGTGTCCCTGCGGTGTCCCCCAGGCCTGTGTCCCTGCGGTGTCCCCCGGGCCTGTGTCCCTGCGTGGTCCCTGCGGTGTCCCCTGGGCCTGTGTCCCTGCGGTGTCCCCGGGCCTGTGTCCCTGCATGGTCCCTGCGGTGTCCCCGGGCCTGTGTCCCTGCGTGGTCCCTGCAGTGTCCCCTGGGCCTGTGTCCCTGCGTGGTCCCTGCGGTGTCCCCTGGGCCTGTGTCCCTGCGTGGTCCCTGCAGTGTCCCCTGGGCCTGTGTCCCTGCGTGGTCCCTGCGGTGTCCCCAGGCCTGTGTCCCTGCGGTGTCCCCCAGGCCTGTGTCCCTGCGTGGTCCCTGCGGTGTCCCCCGGGCCTGTGTCCCTGCGGTGTCCCCCAGGCCTGTGTCCCTGCGTGGTCCCTGCGGTGTCACCCTGGCCTGTGTCCCTGCGGTGTCCCCCGGGCCTGTGTCCCTGCATGGTCCCTGCGGTATCCCCCAGGCCTGTGTCCCTGCGGTGTCCCCCTGGCCTGTGTCCCTGCGTGGTCCCTGCGGTGTCCCCCGGGCCTGTGTCCCTGCGTGGTCCCTGCAGTGTCCCCCGGGCCTATGTCCCTGCGTGGTCCCTGCAGTGTCCCCTGGGCCTGTGTCCCTGCGTGGTCCCTGCGGTGTCGTCCCTGCGGTGTCCCCTGGGCCTGTGTCCCTGCATGGTCCCTGCGGTGTCCCCCGGGCCTGTGTCCCTGCGTGGTCCCTGCAGTGTCCCCCGGGCCTGTGTCCCTGCGTGGTCCCTGCGGTGTCCCCCGGGCCTGTGTCCCTGCGGTGTCCCCTGGGCCTGTGTCCCTGCGGTGTCCCCCGGGCCTGTGTCCCTGCGTGGTCCCTGCAGTGTCCCCGGGCCTGTGTCCCTGCGTGGTCCCTGCGGTGTCCCCTGGGCCTGTGTCCCTGCGGTGTCCCCTGGGCCTGTGTCCCTGCGGTGTCCCCCAGGCCTGTGTCCCTGCAGTGTCCCCCGGGCCTGTGTCCCTGCGTGGTCCCTACAGTGTCCCCTGGGCCTGTGTCCCTGCGTGGTCCCTGCGGTGTCCCCCGGGCCTGTGTCCCTGCGTGGTCCCTGCGGTGTCCCCTGGGCCTGTGTCCCTGCAGTGTCCCCTGGGCCTGTGTCCCTGCATGGTCCCTGCGGTGTCCCCGGGCCTGTGTCCCTGCGTGGTCCCTGCGGTGTCCCCGGGCCTGTGTCCCTGCGGTGTCCCCTGGGCCTGTGTCCCTGCATGGTCCCTGCGGTGTCCCCCGGGCCTGTGTCCCTGCATGGTCCCTGCGGTGTCCCTCAGGCCTGCACCCCAGGGTGTGGGAGCGCAGTGGGGTAGGCCCACACATGATCCGTGCATGAGAGGAAGGGAGACGTGGTCCCGGGCCGCCGTCCGGGGCTCCTCAGGAGCGCGGTTCTCACCATCATTTTCCTCCCTCTGTCCCTTCCCTGGGGGCGGCAAAGAATGCATTTTAAGAGCAATGCAAGGGGATTTCGAGTCCTCCAGGCCGGCATTTCCATCCCAAGTCCAGGTTCATCCTCACTGCCCTGAGCTCTCCATCGGCAGAGCTGGCTCTGTGACCGTCACCCCAATCCCAGATCCAGACAGGGGTCAGCGGCTCCTCCCTCTTCCTCCTCACTGGCGTTCCGGCAGGTGATGTCCACCGCAGGCCGGGGCACGTGGGCTGCACACGCGCTGCAGGGTGTGACTCTGCGGGCTTAGCAGATCCTTTCTGAGGGTGAGCCCTTCGCAAGAACCCCGTCACCCAGGCAGAGCCAGGCCCCTAGGGAGCCCAAATCT
This sequence comes from Dipodomys spectabilis, assembly GCF_019054845.1. NCBI lineage: Eukaryota > Metazoa > Chordata > Mammalia > Rodentia > Heteromyidae > Dipodomys > Dipodomys spectabilis. The sequence continues at coordinate 126,412 of NW_024871305.1, read as the reverse complement.
GCCTGCCTGGGTGTTCAGCCCTGTCTCTTCAGATTGGTCCTGCTGGTCTTCAAGTGGTGAAGTTTTAGCACCAGAATGTCTTCACTTATTCAGTGCCCATGTCCGTCCATCTATCCATCCATCCATCCATCCATCCATCCATCCATTGCTTCTATCCATTCATCTATCCATCTGTCCATCCATCCATCCATCCATCCACCCATCCATCCATCCATCCATCCATCCATCCATCCATCCATCCATCCATTCTATCCATCCATTATTCATCCACCCACTCACTTATCCACTTACTCATCCATTAATCCACCCACCTACCCACTCTCCCATCCACCATCTGTTGCGCTTGAAGATGGCGGGGAGAGGATGAAGTATGGAACTGGGTAGTCACCTCGACATAATGGAGAGTGTAGGTGTGAGGCTCACCTTGCATTGGACACCAGCGCCTGGGTCATGAGGGCTTACGGTTTAGGGTGGGCTGATGTGTCAGACCGCCTGGAGAGGCTCGTGGGACAGCACTATTTCCTGGGGGCCTGTGAGAGTGGACCCCTCTGGTGCAGAGACCGTGTGTGTGTGTGTGTGTGTGTGTGTGTGTGTGTGTGTGTGTGTGTGTGTGTGTGTGTGTGTGTGAGACTCGCTCCCGCTCTGTGTCTTCTTGTTTTTATGTCAGCTCTTCCCATTCTGAATTTCGGTTCAGCTCAGTTCCTACCAGCCCCTCGGGGCAGTTCCACACGGCCGACGCCCTACTCCCCAGATTACTCAGGTGCCTTTCTGATAAGAAAAGTGAAAACCTGAAGTTGAGCGCTGAAGGCCGTCCCGTAACTTCCTGAATCCTGCGGAGCCCGGTCCTGCCGTAGGGAACAAGCAACAGCCCGGGCGGAATCGCGGCTGGGAGCTGGGTTTCGCTCGTCCTGCAAGGGGAACTGGGCAGGGCAGATTTGGTTTCGGGGTCTCTCCTCACCTGCTGGAGGGGGACCAGGGTCTCCCCCGCCTCATGAGTGGGGCCCGTTCCTCCTCAGCCGCCTGTGTCGGCCGGGCCTGGCCCAAGGGCAGGGCCACGGCGTTGCGACATGAGCTGCAGGGGTTTGCGGCTCCCGGGCCAGAAGCTGCCCAGGTGTTGCGGGACCACAAGACTGAACTAGACCCCTGTGGAAACACCACCTGCTGCCTGGCTCTTCCCGAGGCCTTGGCTCTGGACCCACACCCCATAACCCACACCCACGCCTGGCTGGCTCTGCGCCAGGCAGATCCTGGCCAGGCAGAGTGCCTGCCTGTGCGCCTCTAACGTGGGCCGGCCGGGCGGCTCTCCCATGGGTCAGAGGTGGGGGGGGGGTTGCACAGGATCGAGTGCATGCCTCCAGGAACAAGTGTGCATGGAACAAAAGATCCAGAGAGGCACAGCCATCCCCCAAACCTGCCCCTGCCCGGGATTCACACCCCCTGAAGATGTCTCTTTATGGGGAAATAAATGGAAATGCACAGCAAAGTTCTACGAATGGTACAAAGAGCACGCTCATGCCAGTTACCGGGTTTGCCTGGTTTTTTGGTAAGAAGTTACTCAATGATTCGTTTATTTGTTTATTTTAAGGTGTGAGTCACATGCACTGTCCTCTCTCTGGCTGTCTGAATTCACCCCTCCAGGGCCTTTGCTATGTTCATAGTTGTGCACGCATCACTGCAGGTGATTTGGAGATGGTGTCCAGGCTCAGCTCCCTTTCCTGGGGTGTAGGGAGCAGCCAGCCAGTGCCCGACTGCAAATGCTGACGGCTGTTGATGCTAACTGTGATCAAAGCCAGCGCGTCATTCCTCCATCAATGTTCTTTCCAGACGCACGGAAGATCTCAGCCTGCTGGAAAGCTTCAAACATGCTGCTTGCTTGCTTTTCCTTCCTTTCCTCCTTTCTTTATTTTGCAGTGCTGGGATTTGAACCCAGGGCCTTTGTATGTACTTGCATTCCAGCACTGAGCTATATTCCCCAGCCCTTACAAAGTGCTGGGTTCTTGGGAGGTAGCGATGGTTCAAAGCCAGCCCAGGTAAAATGTTCGCTCAACTCCATCTCCACCGGTAATTCTGGGCATGGTGGTACTCAGCTGTCATCCTAGCTCCCTGGGAAGTGTATACACGAGATCTCAGCCTGAGGCTGGCCCTCGGCAAAACTTAAGTCGCTACCTGAAAAATAACTAAAGCAACAGTGGATAGGAATGTGGCTCAAGTGGTAGAGCTCCTGCCGAGCAAGTTTGAGGTTCTGAGTTCAAACCCTACCACCACAAGGGGAAACAAAGTGCTGAGTTTAGCTCCCTGCCTGGGAACAGACCAGCCCTGTCGGGGCCAGGAGCCCTGCTTGGGCCCTGTGCGTGGCTCTGCCTTCAGTCCACACTGCAGCTCTGCTGGGGAGGAGGCGGAGGCTGTGGATTCTGAGGTCTATCCTTGGCCCGGCCAGTCTCACGCCAGGGCCGTCTTGTGGGCCTCTTGAACCCCGAATCATTCTCACAGCGCTGAGAGCAGCCAGTGCTGGTCAGGTGCTTTGGGCCTGCCAACCCTGCCCAGGGCAGCCAGAAGCCTTCAGATCAGTCATGGTGATCAGTCATGGGTGCCAACACCGGGTCTTAGGGCAGCATAGGGTTAGTGCCACAGAGTTCCGGGGGTCAGAGCTGGTCTGAGTCATCAAGGCTGGGCCAGCGCCATAGATGGAGAACTGAGCTCAGAATGTCCACGTGGCCTGCGTGGCCGCTCCCTGGCGCCGTCCCTGGCAGCCTGGTGGCTGTCAGTCCCCAGGCCCTCCCTCCCCACACTCAGGGTAGATGGATGAGAATGGAGCAGGTGCAGGGGCCGCCCACCACACGGGGTGGCCTGCTAGCCCCACAGATGGGCGCCCACCGGAGGGCCACTTCCCTTCCACACGTTTGCTGTTCGGTTTGTCAGACTTGGTTCGGGTTATGCCGCAGCCAGCTGGGCGTGTGGGAGGGGGCCTGGCTGTTGGTGCCAAGGACATACAGGAGCCCTCCTCCCTCCAGGACGGGGTCCTAGAGCCTCAGGGACCGAAGGCCACAGCATCAGGGCGCCAGCACTGGGGGTGAGGCATGAGATGTGGGGGGAGCTGGGGCTACCCAGGAGGCTGAGCCCTGAGGATCGAGGTTCAAAGCCAGCCCAGGAAGGAAGGTCCGCCAGACACTTACCTCCTCCAATTAACCACCAAAAAAGTCAGAAGTGGAGCTGCGGTGGCTCCAACGGCCACGTGCCAGCCTTGAGCGAAAAAGCTAAGGGCGGCGCCCAGCTCTGCGTCTCAGCCCCAGGACGACACAACACAAAAATAAAACTCAAACCTCCAGACCCTGGGAGGACGGCCGGGGAGTCAGCCGTGGGTTTGGGCCTTTCCCCAGGGTATTCAGAGTTGAATAATATTAATGATCATAACGTGGCAGGAGGACACCACTGAGTTTGGGAGCTCCAGGACCACGTGGCTGTCTCGGCTTGGAGGGGGAGGGGTGGCCCGCCTCCTGGCCGCTGGGCACTGTGCCACATGAGTGTCAGCTGCCCTGGTGTGGCTGTCACCCTGGGGCTCAGCACGCATGCCCAGGGTGACCTCATACCCAGCACTCTCGGCAGGATGGAGTGGTCAGCTGGGGTCCCTGTACTAACGCTGCTGTTTTCCTGCGTGAAGGCCCTGCACGGGGCCGGGGGTACCCTTGCTGTTCAGGCATACCCCCCATACTTTTGGACTGCCCATCCTCAGGGTGGGCCAATCTGCTAGCGCACACACGGGGAGCCGTGCACGGGGGCTCCACGCCTCTCTCTGCTCCCAGGGGTAGCAGGTGGTGGGTGTGGGGGTCCCAGGGGTCTTGATCCAGGTGGGGTTCAGTGAGATCAGGGAAGGCTGCTTGGAGGAGGTGACTTTGGAGCTTGAGTCTGGGGCCTGAGGGGAGAAAGGGACCCTGGATGGTGAGTGGAGGACTTCAGGCAGAGGCCCAGGCTGCATTTTGGGGAGACCTGTTTTGAACCTTTTGTAAGAATCATGCCCATCCCCCCCTAGACATCCGACGGCACTTGGGGTGAGAAGACCCCTCAAGGCGAAGCCGGCCCTTCCTCGAGCCCCTGGGTGCGGGTCGGGGGCTGCCGGCCCAGGCTGGCCAGGCTGGCCGGCTTCCACAGGCTGCGGTGAGAAAGTTGGAAACCTGGCCGGGAATCTGCCGCACGCGGAAGGGAAACCGGTCCTTTCGGGCCTGCGTCTGTGGCCTGCGGTGTGGGTGGAACACATTTTCCCCTCTGCGCGTTTTTTTTTTTTTTTTTTAAATTATAAAAAGAATACAGCAGCAACCACATTATATAAAATCTGAGAAGAGCGGCTCCCCGGCCACGCCCGCCCTCCCCGGGCCGGCGGTGTCTTGGTCTGCAAATGAACAGACATCACTGTATCAGGCCTGTCTCCCGCCCCGCCCACACTCCAACTCGGTCTGGGGAGGGGGGAGGGGGCAGCGTCCGGAGGTGGACGTGTGGCTCTGACTTCAGATGCTGTGTCTGTGTCCACCTAGGTGGCCTTTGCTCTCCGTTTAGCTTCATGGGGTGATGTGGGGCCTGGCGTTGCGGGGTGACCGTGTGACCTCTCTGCTCTGCGCCCCGCTGCCTCTGCTACCACCCATGGCCCACATTTCCCTGGTGCTTCAGGACGCCCCCCCCTGCCTCCCCCAGGCGGCTGGGCTGTGGGGGCTCCCAGCCGGCCGAGACGGGGCCTCAGCCCGTGGTGCCACCCTGCTGGCCCCAGGCCGCAGCACCTGCAGGTGGCTGGACACCTGGAGGAGCCACTGTCCCCGGGGTGATGGCCTCTGCGGTCCCTCGTCCCCAAACCCCGCCGCACGGCCCAGCCATCTGCCAGCCACTGTGCCGACACCTGCCAGGCCACCGCGCCTTCCCCTCACCATGAGGAACCGGTGCCCGGCACCCCGTGTTCACTGGGGCTAATTGAAGACAGGTCTCGGAGCCCTAGGGGGTGCTGGACATCTGGGACGGAGCCCGGCCCCGGGACAGCCTCTGCTGTCACAACTGTTTTAAAAATGAAAAATAGACACAGCAAGGCTGTGTGGGAAGGGCAGGGTCCCTGTGCCCCCGAACCCCTGTGCCCCCGTACCCCTGTGCCCCCCGAACCCCTGTGCCCCCCGAACCCCTGTGCCCCCCGAACCCCTGTGCCCCCCGAACCCCTGTGTCGCCCGAACCCCTGTGCCCCCCGTACCCCTGTGCCCCCCGAACCCCTGTGCCCCCCGTACCCCTGTGCCCCCCGTACCCCTGTGCCCCCCGTACCCCTGTGCCCCCCGAACCCCTGTGTCAGATGCAAGAAGTCACAGCTAAACCAGGGCCTGGTCAGCACTTCTTTCTTTCTTTCTTTCTTTCTCTTTCTTATTTTCTTTCTTTCTTATTTTCTTTCTTTCTTTCTTTCTTTCCGTCTTTCCTTCTCTCTCTCTCCCTTCCTTCCTTCCTTCCTTCCTTTCTCCCTTCCTTCCTTCCTTCCTTCCTTCCTTCCTTTCTTTCATTTTTAGGTTGGTCATGCAGCTTGAACTCTGGGGCTGGGCACTGTCCCTGCGCTCTTCAACTCAAGGCGAGTGCTCTACTGCTTGAGCCACAGCGCCACTTCTGGTTTTCTAGTGGTTTATTGGAGATAAGAGTCTCACGGACTTTCCTGCCTGGGCTGGCTTTGAACCACGATCCTCGATCTCAGCCTCCTGAGTAGCTAGGATTACAGGTGTGAGCCACCAGTGCCTGGTTAGCACTTCTTTCTTTTTTTTGGTGCCAGTACTAAGGCTCACACTCAGGGAGTGGGTGCTTTCACTTAGTTTCTATACTCCAGCCTGGTGCTCTGCCACTTCAGACAATTAGTGGTTAGTTGGAGATAAGAGTGCCTACTCTTCTGTCCTGGCTGGTTTTGAATCCCAGTCCTCAGAGCTCAGCCTCCCGAGTGGCTGGGATTACAGGGGTGACCTTGTCTGACCTTCAGCATTCAGTTTAGCATCTTGGTTGTCCTATGTATTCAAGGATAGCCTTTTACTTTTTTTTCTGGTCCTGGGGCTTGAACTCAGCCATTGTCACTGAGCCTCTCTGTGCTCAAGGTTAGCGCTCTATCACTTGAGTCGCAGTACCATTTCCAGCTTTTTCTGAGTAGTTTGTTAGAGATCAGAGTCCCCCAGACTTTTCTACCTAGGCTGGCTTCAGTCTGTGATCCTCAGATCTAGGCCTCCTGAGTAGCTAGATTATAGGCATGAGCCACTGTGCCTGGCTAGGATGGCTTTTATTTATCTCTCCCCTCCCCCCACCCTTTTGAGACAGGTTTTTGCAATGTAGCCAGGCCTGGCCTCAAATTCACCATCTTCCTGTCCAGCCTCCTGAATGCCGGAATTACAAGTGTGCTGAATTGTGCCCAACTCTACTGGCTTTTCCAGACAAGTGTATACAGCCATAAGAAGCACACACCAGAAGCTGCTGTGCACTGCAAAAAATAAAATAAATAAAAACTAGAGAAAGGTAGAAAAACAATTTGGTGCCAACCGATGCCTGCGGCCTCTAGCGCCCTTCCCAGGGGCACGCACGTGCGGTGCAGTCACACGCCGGGGCTGAGCGCTGTACTCCATCCGTCTGGGGTTCGTGTCCCCAGGCCTGCTCAGGCCCACCGTGGGGTGAGCGTGGGTGAGCAGCCGGCCCGGGCAGAGCCCCGTGTCTGGGGCTGGCATCTGAGGAGCTTCTCTGTGCAGAGCCCACCTTGGTCCTGACACACACAGGCGGTGATGCTCGCTGCTCTGGGGCGCTGTCCCTGCACTTGGACGGGGGCCTCACCTGCCCACTCAGCTCTGTCCTCTCCGCTTCTCGCTGTCCCCAAGAGTCCTCTGGCAGGGATTAATGCAGAGATGAGGAAGCTGCTGTGTTGGGATAAAAACAGTTACTTTGCTGGGTGCTGGTGGCATGCCTGTAATCCCAGCTACTCGGAAGGCTGAGGTCTGAGGACTGAGGGTCAAAAATCAGCCCCGGCAGACAAATGCTCAAGATCCTGATGTGCAACTAACAACCAAAAGCCAGCGTGGAGGCGTGGCTCAAGGGGTAGAGCATGAGCTTTGAGTGAGACAGTCAAGCAAGAGTGTAAGTTCAAGCCCCAGTACCAGTGCACATGCCTGAGTGTGCACACACGCACGCACACACACACACACGCACGCACGCACACACACGCACGCACGCATGCACACACGCACACACACGCACACACACACGCACACACACACATGCACACACACATGCACACACGCACGCACACACACGCGCACACACACACGCACACACACACACGCACACACACACGCGCACACGCACACACACACACGCACACACACACACACGCACACATGCACACACACACACATGCACACACGCACGCACACACACGCACACAAACATGCACACACGCACGCACACACACGCACACACACACGCACACATGCACACACACACATGCACACACGCATGCACACACACGCACACACACATGCACACACACACGCACACACACGCACACACGCATGCACACACACGCACACACACGCACACACACGCACACACGCACACACACGCACGCACGCACGCACACACACGCACACACACACGCACACGCACACACACGCACACACGCACACACGCACACACACATGCACACATGCACACACACGCACGCACACACATGCACACACACATGCACACACGCACGCACACACACACGCGCACACACGCACACGCACACACATGCACACACACATGCACACACGCACACACACACGCACACATGCACACACGCACGCACACACGCACACACACAAACGGAAAAATATTATTTTGCAAAAGGGTAAAGCTGATAGAACCCGTTGCTGTAGAGGACATCCTCTAGTTGTAGAAATGCGTTACCTAAAATACTTTCTGACGGTTTGTGGGGTGTTTGTTCGGAGCTGGCGAGGGTTTTCTAGAACCTCATGGAAACCTGGCCCTGGGTGCTCCGTGTGCCCTGCCCTTCACACCGTGCTAGGGCTCACGGCTCGGAGTGCCACTGCGGACCTGGGGACCTTGGCACTCTGGCTGCTCCTCGGAGCTGCAGTGACCATGTGTCCCCAGCCCCGTGGGAGCTGGGAGCCATGTCCTCCCCAGGCTGGCCTGCCCTCGGACTGAGAAGGAAGAAAACGCGTGCCAGAGGCCTGGCCGGCTCTCTTGCTGGCCGCGAGGCCCTGCCTCCGGGGCTTTCTTCCCTGCCTCTCTGACGTGGGGGTGGGAATCCTGGCCCCTCCTGGCCACAGGGCCAACGCTAGCGGGCCGTGATCACAGCTGCTGGACGCAAGCGCCGTGGCCACCGTGCTAAGGCCGACGGCCGCCTCTCGCCCGCCCTCACCGTCGCGCCGGGCGGCAGGGCATGGGGAGAAGGACGGCCCCAGGCTGGAAGGGTCTGGGCAGAACGGAACAAGAGCTTCCTGCAGGGCAGGGTGTTCGCCACCCACCCCGCCCTGCAGGTCCTGTGGGACAGACCCACAGACACAGCACTTATGATGCGTCTAGTGTAGCGTGCGAACCAGTGCAAACCAGTGCAAACCAGTGCAAACCAGGGAGAGACACCACCATCGTCCTCCTCCTCACCTCCATCACCATCCCCACCATCCCCACCGCAACGATCCCCATCGTCACCCCATCATCCCCGTCCCCACCGCCACTACACCACCATCACCACCATCACCCCTCACCATGCCGACCACCTCCACCGGCATCGCCTCCCCCACTTCAGACAGGAGGGACAGGAAGCGGGGCGTGGAGGGTGGTGTGGTTGGGAGGAGGCTGCTTCCCACCCACCGATGCTGGTCTTCCTGTCCCCTGCGGGCCTGCGCGCCAACCCGGCCTTGGGAAGGATCTGGTGAGGGCTGCCTGGGTGGCCTGCGACCCGGGGCTCCTCACAGGAGGCGGGCGAGCGGCGAGGCTGGGTGGCCGGGAAGCAGATCTGAGAGATTGGAGGAGCGCACGGCGCTGGCGCCGGGGCAGCATGTCAGGGAAGGCCGGTGTGTCCTGAAGCCAGGGAGGCAGCGCCAGCTCCGGCCACCCAGGGGAGGCAGCGCCAGCTCCGGCCACCCTGGGGAGACAGCGCCAGCTCCGGCCGCCCCGGGGAGGCAGCGCCAGCTCCGGCCGCCATGGCACCCCAAGGGGCCACCTTGCCGGGGCCTGGGTTTTAGAGCCGCCATCGGCGGGCTGTGTGTCCAGAGCCCAGGCAGGGCGGGGGCCACGCTCCCGGAGACCCTGGCTGCACCTGCCGGGAGCCTCCCTCTCCTCTCAGGCCCAGACCCACAGAGGGGTCAGAGAAACGGGGGCTGCAGCGCGGGCCCCGGGGGCGAGGGGCACAGGGTGCTGTGCGAGTCTCAGTGGTGAACTCAAGTCACTGGGTTTGGGTCAGCATCTGGCCCACGTGACTCTAACAAGCCCCCCAAGAATTATGAACCTGGGGGGGGGCAGCACCCAGGATGGGGTGGGACCCACGAGCAACAGGAAGAGTCTGGAGGAGAGGAACTTGGCAGAAACCCAACTTCTCTAAAATATTAAAAGCCTGTGGCAAGCAGAGGCCGGCGCCGAGGGCCGCGGGCTCCGGAGGGGTCTGACCGTTGGCAGCGCGGCCCTGGCATTGAGCAAGAGGGCTGTGCCCTGCGGTGGCCTTGCTGCCCCCCTGTGTGAATGCATGTGTGTGCGTGCGTGTGTGTGCGTGTGTGCCACACGCTGTGGCCATGTGCTAGCCTGCTCCTGTCTCTCAGTGCCCCTCGGGGGCAGGAACGGCCTCTCTCTCCATGGCCTCCTGCCTCCTCCCCGATTCCCGAGCAGTCCCTCTGTGAGCCTTGTGGAGGAGCGAGCCGGTGGCCATGTGTGTGTCTGGGCTGGGCTGGCCTGCGGCCCATCCTTGGCCTCTGCGTCTGGAAGGGCTCTGGTGTGGGTTGCGGGAGCACGCACAGTGGGAAAGTCCCAGCGAAGTGCTGAGAAATCCTTTTGTAATTTAATAATTTAATGTTTTCCCCATTTGGTACTGGCTTGAACTCAGGGCTGGGGACTGACCCTTAGGTTTTTCCATTGAGGCTGGTGCTCTACCACTTGAGCCACTCCTCCACTTCCAGCTTTTTGCTGGTTCATTGGAGTTAAGAGACTGGCAGACTTTCTTCCCAGGCTGTCTCTCTGAACTGGGATTCTCAGCTCTCAGCCTTCTGACTAGCTAGGGTTACAGGTGTGAGCCACAGGGGCCTGCTGGGATGTCCTTGATAAGGTTCTTGTCTGCAGAGCCGAGCAAGAGCTGCTGGAGGAGGGCTGGAGGAAGTGATGGAGAAGGTGATGGAGGAAGGCTGGAGGAGGGCTGGAGGAGGGCTGGAGGAGGTGATGGAGGAGGGCGGGAGGAGGGCTGGAGGAGGTGATGGAGGAGGGCTGGAGAGGGCTGGAGGAGGTGATGGAGGAGGGCTGGAGAGGGCTGGAGGTGATAGAGGAGGTGATGGAGGAGGTGATGGAGGAGGTGATGGAGGAGGGCTGGAGGAGGGCTGGAGGTGATGGAGGAGGTGATGGAGGAGGGCTGGAGGAGGGCTGGAGGTGATGGAGGAGGTGATGGAGGAGGTGATGGAGGAGGTGATGGAGGAGGGCTGGAGGAGGGCTGGAGGTGATGGAGGAGGTGATGGGGGTGATGGAGGAGGTGATGGAGGGGGTGATGGAGGAGGTGATGGAGGGGGTGATGGAGGAGGTGATGGAGGAGGGCTGGAGAGGGCTGGAGGAGGTGATGGAGGAGGGCTGGAGAGGGCTGAAGAAGGTGATGGAGGAGGGCTGGAGAGGGCTGGAGGAGGTGATGGAGGAGGGCTGGAGAGGGCTGGAGGTGATAGAGGAGGACTGGAGAGGGCTGGAGGTGATGGAGGAGGTGATGGAGGAGGTGCTGGAGGGGGGCTGGAGGTGATGGAGGAGGTGATGGAGGAGGTGATGGAGGAGGGCTGGAGGAGGGCTGGAGGAGGGCTGGAGGTGATGGAGGAGGTGATGGAGGAGGTGATGGAGGAGGTGATGGAGGAGGTGATGGAGGAGGGCTGGAGGAGGGCTGGAGGTGATGGAGGGGGTGATGGAGGAGGTGATGGAGGAGGGCTGGAGAGGGCTGGAGGAGGTGATGGAGGAGGGCTGGAGAGGGCTGGAGGAGGTGATGGAGGAGGGCTGGAGAGGGCTGGAGGTGATGGAGGAGGTGATGGAGGAGGGCTGGAGGAGCTGCAGGCTGCTACAGCTGGTGGGAAGCTGCCAGTGGGAAGCTTGGGGCCTAGGCTCCCAATCAGGCTCAATTCATATTCACCTGGGCTCATCTTGGAGGATGCCTTAATCAGGCCTTGAGTCAATTTACCCACCCTCCGGGTCTGGGATGGGGGGGGGGGGGGGGAGGAAGCTAGCACAATCAATCGAGAGGGAGCGCCTGCAGAGCCATGGCAGGTGATGATACTCTGGCTTCCGGGCTGGGGGGTGGGAGGGGTCAGGACGAGGCGGGGAAGGGGCACTGCTCTGCCGCTTGGGTTCTGTAAACAGAGTTTGCTCAGGTCCCGCCGTGCAGAGGAGAGGCCGGTCAGGGTCCCCTCACCCTGGCTGTCCATGGCCATCCCCGCCCAGGGCACTGCGTGGCCCTGGGACCAGCGCTTACCCTCTCTGATCCATTCCCTCACCGAGGTAGCAGTAGGACGGCGGGATCATTCCCCATCTGAGATAGGGGAAGGTTTTCGCACCTCGGGGTGCGCTGAGCAGGGGGCGCCTGGCAGCCCAGTCCCTCTGCCAGCACGGGGGTGGGGGGGGTGGGGGAGGGGGAACCCCAGCAGCTCCAAACACCACCTGAGCTGAATCTGGAAGCCTCAGAGTTGGAGGGAGGAGAGGGAAAGAAGAAAGGGGGAGGGTAACCCAAAGATGGGAGGCTGCGCCCCCCCCCCCCCCCCCCCGCACGTCCTGCCCCGTTTGGTAGGGATGTGAAGTCTCAGAGTGTTGCTTTTTCAGCAGCCATCTTGAGGCCTAATGGAAGATGATCTCCGGTCTCTAGAACTTTCTCCCACTCCCTGGATGCTTAGTTATTTAGCGTGTGGTTGGGCCTGGACCCCCAACCCCAGCCCCTGACTTCCGGGAGGCTGCAGCCCCTCCCTCTCAGTTGTCAAGGTGACCTTGGGAGGCTGAGCCTGCTCCCCGCCCCACCTCTCCACACCTCTGCAGAGGGTGATTCTCGGGCCCACCTGGCAGGTGTTACCTCGAGTCTGGCCACGCTCCAGCATTAATTGGATTAAAAACAGTTGCTTGAAGGAATGGGGGTGGGGTGGGGGGAGCCAGCCAGAATAGGATCAAGGGACAGTTCGCAGGACCTCGGGCTGCCTGAGAGGGGGGCGGGCACTTCCTGTCCTGCTGGCCTTGTTAGCTGGTGGCTCACGCCTGTCATCCCAGCTCCTCAGGGAGTAGCTGAGATCTGAGGATCCAGGTTCAAAGCCAGCCTAGGCAGGAAAGTTCACCATACTCCATCTCCAGCTAACCACCCCAAAGCCCAAAGTGAAGCTGTGGTTGAAGTGGTTGAACACCAGTCCTGGTGGAGAAAGCTAGGGTCAGGATAAGGCCGAGACCCCGAGCTCAAGTCCCAGTCCCAGCACAAAAAAGTAAAGTGAAGAGAGCCAGAGAGAACTGGCCACACAAAGCCCACTTGGGCCTCTGTGGTGGAGTTAATCTTCGATGTCACGTGACTGTGGGTGCCCAGGGCACGGCGGGCACCTGGAGGCCGAGTGGGAATGGAGGCTGGCGGGGCTGAGGGAAGAATGCTGGTCTCCAAGCGGAGCACCGGCCCCAGGGCCCAGCTTTGGACTGGCACTGCGGCTTATCAAGTCTGAAGAAGGGACGCTGGACCTGGGGCAGCATCCACCGCCCCCGTGGTGAGGGCTGTTCAGCTTTCTCTTTCGTTTCCTTTCTGACCATCGAGCTCTAAAAGTCCGTGCCACGAAGGGGCGGGGTCCGCAGGCCTGGGGGGCTGCTGGCAGGGCTGACCCCTCCTCCCGAGGCCGGGGTGCCCCGCCGAGAAGGCAGGAAGCAGGCCTCTGGGAGGCTGGAGCCTGGAGGACGTCGAGGGACGCAGTGCCCCCTGCTGGCTGGACCTGGTACTCCTCCTCTCACCTCACTTCCTGGAGGACCCGCGTCTCTCCAGTCCTGGGCACCACAGGACAAACTCCTGGGGTCAGAGGTGCAAGTGGCTTAAAAAATGTCACCTCCTGCCAGGAGTGGGCAGCTCACGCCTGTAATCCTAGACCCTTGGCTGTTTTCTTATTAACTGAGTTTTAGAGCTCTTTCTATATTCGGAACCTATGTGGTCGGGTAGGAAGTTTGTGACCATTTGCTCCTGGCCCCGGGCTTCACAGCATCTTTCGGAGACAACTAGTTCTTAATTTTGATGGCGGGCTTAATTGTTAGTGGCTGTCTTTTATGAGTTGTGTTTTGCCGGGTCCTGGGCTTTGTTTTGTCTGGGTGGGGGATGGAACCAGGGTCTGGGACACATAAAAAACACATCCACGGACACACTCATTTCTCCTTCGCTAACAGGACTCGGCTAGCCGTTTTACACTTTGAGGTTTCACGTGCGTTACTCCGGACGGATGATGGAAGGTGTGGGTTTGGGCGCCTCCATGCTGCGTACCTCTCCATGCCTGCTCTCCCGCAGTGCGCATGTGCCAGGGCATGCATTGTGCGAACCAAGCATCCGGCTAGGATTCCCTGGCGCTGGACCGGGCTCCCCTGGAGGACGGAGGCCCACGGAGCTGGGGTCTGGCAGGGTGAGGCCCCTGGTACCCTCTGTTCCCCATGTCGGGCTGGCTCCCCGTCCCACCACACCTGTGAGGAGATACTGTAATCCTGCACTCGAAGACCCTGCTCAGAGTCCTGGCAAACACATGCCCCCTCCCCGCCCCCCGCCCCGGCTTGTGCCTCTGTTCACAGGACGGCCAAGCCCACGTGACACTCCTGAGGCTTGACAACAACAACAACAACAACAACAACTGAACAAACAAGGGCCCCATTCTGAGGTCTCCTGGCCATTTCCTCTTTCAAAGGTGGAGAACAGCTCATCAAAACCAAAAGATGAACCAAGAAGTTTCTGGTGGGTTCTAGAAAACTCTAACCACAGAATGAGAAAGAAGGCACTGAGTTATATAAGAAGTTGGCCCAGGTGCGTGCGTGTGTGCGTATGTGTGTGTGTGTGTTAGCGCCGTGTGTGTGTTAGTGCTGTGTGTATGTGTGTATGTGTGTGTGTTAGCGCCGTGTGTGTGTTAGTGCTGTGTGTATGTGTGTGTGTTAGTGCTGTGTGTGTATATGTGTGTGTGTGTATGTGTGTGTGTGTGTTAGTGCTGTGTGTGTATATGTGTGTGTGTGTGTATGTGTGTGTGTTAGTGCTGTGTGTATGTGTGTGTGTGTGTGTGTGTTAGTGCTGTGTGTGTGTGTTAGTGCTGTGTGTTTGTGTGTGTGTGTGTGTTAGTGCTGTGTGTGTATATGTGTGTGTGTGTGTGTGTTAGTGCTGTGTGTGTGTGTTAGTGCCCTGAGCTCCTTTTCCCAGAGGGCACCAGGTGTGCTCCCAGGGTGCCCTGAGGCCCAGCCCGCTCTCCTGACACAGACGCGCATGTGCAGGGCCAAACGTGCCTGTTTCTCCGGGGCTGGACAGGCCTCGTGTCCCTCCTCACAGAGCCTCAGAACCTCATGCCCGCACGAGCCTCATTGTGGCACAAAGTCCACAGCCGAATTCACGGCCGGCCCGGTGAGCTGGAGGATTATGTCACCTACAGAGACCATGGAGCCCACCTGCTCGTGTGGTGGCAGAAGGGACAGCGTGTGGCTTTCTCTTCCCTAAACCAGTGGAACTGGGGGACCCTCATTCCCACTTCTCACTAGGGAGCCCCGGCAGCCGCGCCAGCCTGTGGGGAGCACTTAGGACCGGGGACTGAGATGTTTAGGGTCGTGCTCAGCCTTGAAGGGCAACTCTGACCTCGTCACAGAGGATGCCGGCCGGGCGCCCGCCCGAGAACGCTGCCAGACACACAAACACAGGATGGGAGAAAGAAAGGGGGGCGCCCCTCCTCCTCAGCACAGCCCCCCCCCCCCCCGTGTCCCTCAGCGGCCAAGATGGCGGCCCAGGTCCAGACATCGCAGCAGGTGCGGCCACCAGGCCTGCTCAGAATCACAAGGGACAGGTGACTTTGTTTCCCCCTGTTTGGTTGATGTGGAGCGTCGAGGCTGGGACTTGGGGGCTCCACGCCCCCCGGGTGCAACGGGAAACCCCCGGCGGGGAGGAGCTGCGGCTTTGCCCGGGCCGGGACAGGGGTGGGGCTCAGGTGGGGTGGGTGGGCTCGGGCCTCCCCACTGGTGGCTTCGGGGTTGGGTCTCTGGGGCTGTGGCTCCCTCTAGTGCCCAGAGGGGAGAATTACATGGTGATCATGGAGTTTCTTTGCCTCACCTCCCACGGGGGTGGGCAGGAGGCCGGTTCTGTCTGAGGGAGGGGGGCGGGGGGGCATCTCAGCCCAGGTTGTCCCGTCCCCCTCCCCCTCCCCCTCCCTCCCCTCTGCCGTCTCCTCTCTCTGGGTCTCTCTGTCTCTCATGGTCTCTCACAGCAGCGGGGCTGGGCTGAGACCTGGCACGGATCCTCCAGTGGACGGATGGGTCAGCATCCAGCCAGGTGGACAACTGGCGTGGTCTTCCCTTTGCACCTTTGCTGGGAGTGGACAAAGGCGGGCCTCCTCCCTCCTCCCTCCTCCCTCCTCCCTCCTCCCTCTGTCCTCCACCCCTTCTTCCTCTCTCCCTACTCTCCTCCCTCCTCTTCCTCTCTCCCTCCTCCCCCTCCTCTTCCTCTCTCCCTCCTCCCCCTCCTCTTCCTCTCTCCCTCCTCCCCCTCCTCTTCCTCTCACCCTCCTCCTTTCCCCCTCCTCTTCCTCTCTCCCTCCTCCCCCTCCTCTTCCTCTCCCCCTCCTCCTTTCCCCGTCCTCTTCCTCTCCCCCTCCTCCCCCTCCTCTTCCTCTCCCCCTCCTCCCCCTCCTCTTCCTCTCCCCCTCCTCCCCCTCCTCTTCCTCTCCCCCTCCTCCTTTCCCCGTCCTCTTCCTCTCCCCCTCCTCCCCCTCCTCTTCCTCTCACCCTCCTCCTTTCCCCCGTCCTCTTCCTCACTCTCTCTGTCTTCCCTCTCCCTCTCTGTCTTCCCTCTCCCTTCCCTCCTCTGAGCACAGACATCGGGGTGCTGTCTCCGCTTCCTAAGCCCATGCTCCCTGAGGGCGGGTCATCCCGTCCTGGACAGGCCCGGGGTGGACAGGCCCAGTGTTGGGGAGCAGGGAGTGAGTGCTGGGGTGGGGGTGCTCCCTAGCCCTGCCTGGAATCTCCCAGCCACATAGAGCCAACAGGGCCAGGCCCAAGCCTGGCCTCCTGGCCTCCTGAGTGGCCGTGGTCTGTGAGATGGACAGGGTTCCTTCCCCTGAGGATGGGGACAGGCGGTATGCGCAAGGACACCCCGCTGTGACCTCTCACCATCCTTCCGTGGCTCCCTGTGGCGTGCGTGGCTGCCACGTGGAGGAGGTGGCGGCCCGTGGCGGGCAGCGCCGTGGCTGTGCCCTGGCCCTGGCTTCCCCCTCGCTCCAACCCTCTGGCTCTCCAGACAGCGAGTCGGCTTTGTTCTGCAGGCCGCTTCGGTGCTTCCAGGAAATGTGGTCAGTTCCCAGCCCCATGGCCCCAGACCAAAGCAGCCTCTTGCTCAGACGCCTGGCGGAGGGGCCGGCCGGGCCCGCGGCCTTCCTGCCATCCCGCTCCCCTGGGAGCCCAGCTGCTCCGGGCCTTTGAAGGCCCTGGGAACTCAGAGCCCAGCGTGGCTCTGGGTCGCAGGAGTGCCGGTGGAGGGTCTGGGACGCTAGAGTCCACGCCTGGCCCAGACGGGGCCACGGCCACGCCACCTCCCCTCTGCACACTCCCTTCCTTCCTGTTCGTCTCCTTGGTGCACCTGCCTTTGTCTCTCGGTGTTGCCCTCCGTGAAGCGGGGTCAGAGCTGCGTATGCTCCTCGGGGCTGCGAGGTTGCATGCGAGGTCTCATGCCCAGGGCCCGGCGCGTGCATGCAGGGTTCAAGGCCCTGGCCTCCTGCTGCAGCCCAGGCTGCCCCTCAGCTCCTGGCACTGGAGGTACAGGCCGGTGAGGCCTCCGGGGCGCAGGCCCCTGAAAACCACGCCAGCCACTGGCCTCTGCCTGGCCTGCTTGTCCCTTCCCGAGCCGCACCCCGGCCCAGGCCCCCCGGGCGGCCGTGTCAGAGGCCATCCTACAATCCTGGGTGACCCCTCCTCCTCCTCCTCTTCCCCCTCCTCCTCCTTCTCCTCCCCTCCTCCTCCTCCTCCTCCTCCTTCTCCCCCTCCTCCTCCCCCTCCTCCTCCTCCCCCTCCTCCTCCTCCTCCTCCTCCCCCCTCCTCCTCTCCCTCCTCCTCCCCTCCTCCTCCTCCTCCTCTTCCTCCTCCTCCTCCTCCCTCTCTCTCCTCCTCCCCTCCTCCTCCTCCTCCTCCTCCTCCTCCTCCTCCCCCTCCTCCTCCTCCTCCTCCCCCCTCCTCCTCCTCCCCCTCCCCCCTCCTCCTCCTCCCCCTCCTCTTCCTCCTCTCTGGGAAGTGTGGGGAAGGAAGTGGGAGACTGGGAGCAGCTTTTACCCACACTCACCTTGTGAGACCTGTCCTTCCTTCCCTTCCTCCGTCCTTCCCTCCCTCCTTGCCCCTTCCCTCCTGCCTTTCCTCTCCCCCATCTCCTCTCTCTCCCCCTCCACTCTACTTTCTATCAAAGCCAGATTCTTTCTGCCTCCCCCATGGCCGGAGCAATTTTTCCTTAATGCTCAATTTCACCTGCCAATTTGCCACACAAGGCCGCCTCTGTCCGGCCTCCCCGAGGTCCTCAGCCAGGCCCCTGGCGGCACACCCGCTTCCCTTGGGGGCTCTGTGCAGAGGGAGCCGGGGTCCTGGCCTGGCTCCTGGGCAGGGGGGCCCGGTGAGACTTCTGTGGTCACTCGGAGCAGGCCGGGCCTGTCTGGGCCGCCCTGGTGCCAGCTCCCTTCCCAGGCCGCTGGGCTCAGCGGTCTCTGGGCAGTGCGTCTCTGCCCAAGGGCCGGGCCGGGTAGGGCAGTGGCCAAGACTCCCCCCTCCCCCCCAGGACCCCCGGCCAGGTTCAGGGTGGCCCTGCCGAGGGCTCAGCCTCCCTCTTCCTTCATCGTGACCCGTTTCTGGGCACCTGCTCTGCCTGGGTCGAGGGGGGGTGGTCTTTTCCTAGAGAATTGTCAGTGACGTCTCCTCGTCCTCTTGTTTGGGGTGAGACGGGGCTGTGTGGGGCTGTGCAGGGCTGAGATCGGGAAGGGGTACCGGGAGGGAGGGCTCACAGGGACACACGGCGGCCCTCGGCCCACCCTGCACCTGGCATGGCTCGTGGGGGCGGCTTCCTTCCAGCGTGCACCTGCGGCTTGCTGTGCGCTACTCCATGTCTGCTGGGGTTGAAGGAACAGAGACGTCACCTGTCACCACGTCTCGCGTCACCGCAGCGGGGTTTCACAGCGCCTTCCCGGGGCGGGAGGCTGAGCCGAGCGGGCGCGCGGCTCTCCGGGTCTCCCCGGGCCGTGGGCTCCGCGCTGCTGGATGCAGACGTGCGGGCCCCGCGGGTCCTTGGGGACTTGGATGGGTAACCTGGCTTTGGAGGGGACTCTCTGAGCCCCGGGATGTCACCTGCAGCCTGGGGTCTGCACCAGCTTAGGATTGGGGGTTCAGAGGATGGGCGCGTCTCCCGGGGTCTGAGGACATGGCCGGGCGTGGAGAGAGGGTCCTTGCAGATGCAGCCTTGCCGGGTTGCGTGGCCTGGGTCTGGCCTGACCTGTGACTGAGAGAAGAGGGGTTTGGACGCCAACGGGGAGCGGTGCCCCTGAGCCCGGCACAGCTGGATGCACCCTGGAAGTCCAGGGACCTGGGCCACAGCTGCCCGCGGGGGCCGGGGCGGCCTGGGGCCGATCCCCCGTCGGGGTCTGGGCGGCTAGCGGGGCCCGGGAGCTGCGGTTCCGGGCCGGCCCCCAGGATCGAGAGGACGGTGCCCCCGGCTTCTAACCCTCAGAAGGGGTCCTTGGTTCCTGTGGCCCAGGATCCTGCTGTTTGGTGTGAGCCACTGGTATCCCTGAGGCCTCTGCCCTGCTGGCAGGGACCAGCCCCACACGGCCCCGGCCCGTGCCTGGGCCCCGTCCGCTGGTGGCGGCACTGGGCATCCTCGGTGGGTCATGGGTGCTGCCGGCCATCGACCTGTGCTTCCCGCGGCACCGCCCGGCTCCTGCCACGTTGGGGGTCCCGGCGTCCCTGCAGAGACCCAGCCTCAATGGCACCAAGAGGAGAATGTCCAGGTGGGCCCGGGGTGTGGAGCAGGGGAGGGGCGGGGCCGGGGGTGAGGAAGGAGGCAGGGGGGCCCCTGGGCCTGTCCCAGAGAGGTGTGGGGCGCGCGACGCCCCACGCTGCGCCCGAGGTGGGACCTGAGGCCGCTTCCCCCCTCTCCATGCCGCCCCTACGCCTGTCCACGGCGGGCGTGGGCCCGTTCTCTCTGGAGATGGCTCGTCCGGCGGGAGGAGAGAGGCCGCAGGGAAGCAAAGGCGCGGCGGATGGCGGGAGAATCGGAACAGTGTCTTCCCAGTGCCCTTGCCTTTGTCCCGGGGCGGTGGGGGGGAGCAGCCCCGTGCTCCGCGCTGGAGGTCGTGGGGGGAAGTGGTCCCCTAGCACCCGGCCGCCCCCCTCTCGGGAGACCCTGGCAGCGGAGGGTGATCGTGATGAACCCCGAGCAGCCTCTCCCGGCCCTGGGTCCGGGCCGTGCGGGAACGCGGGCATGGGGAACCGTGGGCTTTTGTCATGGTCAGCCCTGTGCTCGGAGGGGGGATGGGCCCCCACTTGCCCTACAGGGATTCCTGTCCAGCCACGGGGAGCTGCGGCCACCGTGGCCTCGGTGGCAGCGTCCAGTCTCCTCTGCCCCCCCCCCCCCCCGGGGCAGGAGGAGGCCGCGATCACTCTCGCGTCCCTCCCAGATTCCGCCCCGTGGGTGATGCGCTCCTGCCGGGCAGAGGCTGGCCGGCGGCCACGGCGTTTTCTCCTCATGGGAAAGGGAGCCGGGTTCTGTGCCAAGCCTGGAAATCACCTAGAACTCCCGGCCTTCCGCCCAGCCCGGTCCTCGGGGGTCCTCGGGCCGCGGGCCTCCATGCAGGCGGGGACGGCTGGCTTGGCTGGGCGGTGGCCGGTGCTCCCGGGGGATGGGGGGCTGCTCCGAGGAGGAGGCCGGAGGACTTCCCCATGGCGGGGAGTTCCCATAGGGCTCGGGGTACCGGGCGGGGTGTGGGTGGGAGCCCTGCCTGCCTGCCAGCCTCAGCCTGCGGCGCAGAGGGAGGCTCTGGGACTCACACGGAGTGTGTGGAGGTCACTGTGACCCGGGCCGGGATTCACGGCCTGCTGTGTCCACGGGGACTGTGGACACAGCACGTGTCCAGAGCAAGCAGGTGACACCGGAAGGCTTTATTCACTGTGCAGATGTACGCGCGCGTGGAGGGGTGCTGCGGCTCTAAAGCTCAGTGCGGACTTTGAGCGCAGCAGCCCGGGGGCCTGTGGCTTCCCCTGGGGCCAGGAGACCCCGGACGTGAGGCCAGGTCAGGAGGGCCATACCCTGTCCTTTTGTGGTGCTTGCTCTGGGCCATGGATGAGCTTGGGGGCACCCTGAGGGGGCTCTGACCCACGGTCCCACCCACCGAGCTCCCAGACCCCTGCCAGCGGCTGCAGCTGGACATTCAGGCGGTGATCTGTCACCTGGCCCTTTACGGGGCTCCCTGGACCCCCTCACTGGAGCTGAACGGCACCTCTCAGCCGGAGGTTCACACCTCATGTGTTTGGAATCACGCTGGAGTTGGGGTTTCACAGAGGGTCCAGGGCCCGGGGTGGTCCTGACCGGGAGCTCACTGCGGGGACCCCAGTGGCCCCGGGGCGGCCTCGGCCGGCGTCTGGCTCCGTCCCGGGCATTTCCGAGCGCGCACTGGCCCCAGGGCAGCTCGTCGTCCGGCCACTTTCAGGAGGATGTGGGCTGCACTGGACACTCATTTCTGCAGCCAGCATGGCGTGCGCGGTGCCCGGGGCCCGCCAGCCCGGCAGGGGCCGCGTGGGAGAGCAAGGCCGAGCTCGAGCTGGCTGCTCCCACACAGCCACGGGGAGGAGGTCAGTTTTCAGGGCTGCATTGTATTTTGTTCAGGGGCTTCTTGGCCAATCTCACCATTGACGGCGTCTGAGTGGCACCCAGTTTGTGTCTACTGCAACTGGAACACATGGTATGCGTGCCTGGGAACATTCTAGCACACACCTAGCACACGCCTTGCATGGTGACCTCCGGCTGCATTTCTGCGGGGCATGCCCGGCGGAGGGAGAGCGGGGACCGACCGGCTCCCAGTGCTCCAGGGCCTTGTGCCCGTGTGAGCTGACCTCAGCCACCGCCTTCTGTCAGGTTTTGGAAACCTGGTCCTGGCTGAGCTCTTGTCCCTTGGAGTCCTGCAAGCCAGCCGCTCGCTCTGGGGCTGTGTGGGCCTGGGAGAGGCGGCCAGAGCTCAGGGCACAATCAGTGGGGGGGTGGGGGGGTTATCGCTCCCTCAGGGACCAGGGCTGCCCGCCTCCCGCCCCCCCAGGGAGGGCAGCCTTTGATCTGCCCTCTGGGGAGATCTGAGCGCTCGGGCTGTCCTGCTGCAGCCCCGGGTCTTCTGTGAGTCTGGACGCCAGCCTGTTCTTCCCACAGCCGGCTCGAGGTTTCCAGCGCCTCCAGTCCCCAGGCAGCTGATCAAAGACCAGAGTCGCCTTATCTGAAGGCAGGAGGGGGAGGGGGCGGGGAGAGGGAGGGAGTGCTGGAAGGAGGACCGACCTCTCCTGCAGTCAGCAGCGTGCCAGGCATCAGAGCCAGCCCAGCCATCTGCACCTCAGAGCCGCGGGAGATGGGTCAGCTCACAGACACACAGACAGACAGACACACACACACAGACAGACACACACACACACACTCCTGCATGCACACACAGACAGACACACACACCACAGCACACTGCTGCATCAGAGCCAAGGGAGATGGGTCAGCTCACAGACACGCAGACAGACAGACAGACAGACACACACACACTATAGCACACTGCCGCATCAGAGCCGTGGGAGATGGGTCAGCTCACAGACACACACACACACACACTTGCATGTGCACGTGCACACATACACCCCCCTGCATGTGCACGTGCACACACACACACCTGCATGTGCACATGCACACACATCCCTGCATGCACACACAGACAGACACACACTCCTGCATGCACACACAGACACACACACACCACAGCACACTGCCGCTTCAGAGCCGAGGGAGATGGGTCAGCTCACAGACAGACAGACAGACAGACACACACACACACACACTCCTGCATGCACACACAGACAGACACACACACACCACAGCACACTGCCGCTTCAGAGCCGAGGGAGATGGGTCAGCTCACAGACAGACAGACAGACAGACACACACACACACACACACACACTCCTGCATGCACACACAGACAGACACACACACACCACAGCACACTGCCGCTTCAGAGCCGAGGGAGATGGGTCAGCTCACAGACACACACACACCCCTGCATGTGCATGCACACAAACAGACACACGCACGCACACACACCACAGCACACCAAAGCGGGCACGCAGGTGGCTCTGATGGACGGGAGGGGGCCCGGGTTAGGTCAGGGGTCAGAGAAGGCCGGGTGTGAGGGCCTGGTGTTTAAAGCGGTGCTGCTCAGGTCTGACTTGCTCCCCGCGTAGAGTTGGAAAAGGGCTGCCGTGAAGCTGGAGCTCTGTTCTGTGTGCCCACGGGCCTGGCGCCTGCGTGTCGGGCGGGGCGCGGCACGGCGCGGGGCGCGGCACGGCGCGGGGCTCGGCACGGGCGGCCCTGCCCACGGTGACACGGGTGGAGGCTCGCCCCCGGAGCACGCGTTCCGCAGCCTCTGCTCTGTGTGGCCTTGGCTTCCTCGCCTCCACACGGCGCAGCGAGCGCCGGCCGTGGCTGGGGCCGTGGGGCCCCGCTGGGGAGAGGGCCAGGGTGGCCTCGTGTGCCCAGTGTGGGGAGCCCCCCTCCGAGTTTGAAACAAGGGACCCCGCGGGGGTCTTTGAGATGCCACCGTGGCACCGTGGCTGCCCAGAAAAGCTCGGCAGAGGTCTACGCAGGGCCTGCTCCCAAGTGCCATCCGCCCCGCGCCACATCCCCAGGGAGGGCTTTCCCGATTCTGCAGGCCGGGTCCCCGCCCGGCCCCTCCTCCTGCCCAGCCGCTGCCCCAGCCGGTGCCAGGGTGGGAGCGGGGAGCAGCCGCTCCGCCAGCTGGGAGCAGCCGCGGCTTAAGGTGCGTTTTGCGGGTCTTTAGCTCATTGGTAGACAGACACATCGGTAGACACGCAGCCTGTGAGCGGCCATCCCGTGCCGGCCTGGGAGGAGGACCGCGAGGGAGCACCGCAGGAGAGGCGGCAAGGGTGCCCAGACTCGGCTTGCGCATCACCCCGATCCTGGTCCCCGCAGGCTGCTCAGTCCTCGGGGAGACGTCTGGGGGGCGGGCAGTCATCTTCCCGGCCAGAGGAGGGTGGCAGCAGCCGGGGTGAGGTGAGGGCCGACCACTCACCGCCCCGTCCTCCTCCTCCCCACACCCCTGCTTCCCTGCCGGCCACGCTGCCACTGTGGGGAGCTGCTCCCCAAGGCGGTTCGGAAGCAGAGACCCCTCGTGACCCCTCGTGCGGCCGCCGTCAGGCACCGCATGGCCTGGCCACGGCTGAGCAGCTCTGCGGTGCTGACTCCGACTCCGGCAGCGGCGGCCGAGCCCGGGGTCCGGTGCCAGAGCCGGGGGTCAGCATGCGGAAGGGACTGTCCCGGGCCCCCGGGGAGTGGCCTTGTGCTCCCTCTGCGTCCTTGTGCGTGTACGCGGGATGTGTGGACAGAGCCAGGCTCCTGTGGGCAGAGTGCTCTGTGATTTCCTTTCCCATTCGCAGATTCGGTTCTGCACCCACGAGCTCCGGGCTGTCTGGCCGTTCCTGCCTCCTCACGCTGACCGACCGCAGAGCAGCCTCTGTGCATCCGATGGCCTCCCCCCCCCCCACCTCCCCCGTCCTCCCTCCCCCCGCCAGTATTGGGACTTGAACTCAGGGCCTGGGCACTGCCCCTTAGCTTTTCACTCCAGGTTGCCATCCTACCACACCTCCACTCATTCCTGGCTCTTTGCTGGTTAATTGGAGATAAGAGTCCCATGGGCTTTCCCGGGCTGGCTCTGAACCCCTCCTCAGACCTCGGCCTCCTGGAGAGCGAGGATTACAGGTGTGAGCCACCGGCGCGCACTTACCCAGCGGCCTTGGCTTGTGTTCTGATCAGCGGGGTGCTGGACGCGGACCAGGCTGGGATGCTCAGCCCTGGCACGCAGGCGGAGGCCGTGGGCTGGGCCCAGGTTTTATCAGGCGTGGGTGTGGCGGGATGGATTCCTCTGGGCTTTCTGCCCTCTGGGCTTTGCTCTGCCTGCTCAGCTTTATCAAAGACTGCTGAGGCTGGGCGCCTGGCACTGTGTGCTGAGCATGTGCGGTGGAGGTGTGGTGGGAGCCTCGCGGGGCTGGAGCCCGGGCTGCGCAGCCTCGCACTGGGAGGCCTGCGGAGCTCCTTCCTGGCAGGGCCGGGCGGCGGGCCAGCCCAGGAGCCGCGCTCCCCTGCACCCGCGGCTCGGCCGGCAGCTTCTGCAGCGTCAGCCCGGCACTGCCCAGGTACCCTGCCAGGGCGCGGGTGGAGCTGGTGGTCAGGGCCGGAGCTCACCCGTGCAGGCTCTCCTCAGCCTCAAGTGGTGTTGGAGCAGTGGTGTGGGCCATGTGCTGTGGGCTGTGGGGTGTGGGGTGTGGGCTGTGGGCTATGGGGTGTGGGCTGTGGGCCGTGGGCCGTGGGGTGTGGGGTGTGTGGGGTGTGGGCTGTGGGGTGTGGGCTGTGGGCCGTGGGCTGTGGGGTGTGGGGTGTGTGAGGTGTGGGCTGTGGGGTGTGGGCTGTGGGCCGTGGGCTGTGGGCTGTGGGCTGTGGGCTGTGGGGTGTGTGGGGTGTGGGCCGTGGGCCATGGGGTGTGGGCCGTAGGGTGTGGGCTGTGGGCCGTGGGCTGTGGGCTGTGGAGTGTGTGGGGTATGGGCCGTGGGCTGTGGGGTGTGGGCTGTGGGCTGTGGGCTGTGGGGTGTGGGCTGTGGGCTGTGGGGTGTGTGGGGTATGGGCCGTGGGCTGTGGGGTGTGGGCCGTGGGCCGTGGGGTGTGGGCTGTGGGCCATGGGCTGTGGGCTGTGGGGTGTGGGCTGTGGGCTGTGGGCCGTGGGCCGTGGGCTGTGGGCCGTGGGCCGTGGGCCGTGGGCTGTGGGCCGTGGGCCGTGGGCTGTGGGGTGTGGGCTGTGGGCTGTGGGGTGTGGGCTGTGGGCCGTGGGGTGTGGGGTGTGGGCCGTGGACCGTGGGGTGTGGGCCGTGGGCTGTGGGGTGTGGGCTGTGGGCCGTGGGCTGTGGGGTGTGGGCTGTGGGCCATGGGCTGTGGGCTGTGGGGTGTGTGGGGTATGGGCCGTGGGCCATGGGGTGTGGGCCGTGGGGTGTGGGCTGTGGGCCGTGGGCTATGGGCTGTGGAGTGTGTGGGCTGTGGGCCGTGGGCTGTGGGGTGTGGGCTGTGGGCTGTGGGCCGTGGGCTGTGGGGTGTGGGCTGTGGGCCGTGGGCTGTGGGCTGTGGGCCGTGGGCTGTGGGCTGTGGGCCGTGGGGTATGGGCTGTGGGCCATGGGGTGTGGGCTATGGGCTGTGGGGTGTGGGCTGTGGGCCGTGGGGTGTGGGGTGTGGGCCGTGGGCCGTGGGGTGTGGGCTGTGGGCTGTGGGGTGTGGGCTGTGGGCCGTGGGGTGTGGGGTGTGGGCTGTGGGCCGTGGGCTGTGGGCCGTGGGCTGTGGGGTGTGGGCTGTGGGCTGTGGGGTGTGGGCTGTGGGCCGTGGGCCGTGGGGTGTGGGCTGTGGGCTGTGGGCTGTGGGCTGTGGGCCGTGGGCTGTGGGGTGTGGGCTGTGGGCCGTGGGCTGTGGGCTGTGGGCTGTGGGCTGTGGGGTGTGGGGTGTGGGCTGTGGGCCGTGGGCTGTGGGGTGTGGGGTGTGGGCTGTGGGGTGTGGGCTGTGGGCCGTGGGCTGTGGGCTGTGGGGTGTGGGCTGTGGGCCGTGGGCTGTGGGCTGTGGGCTGTGGGCTGTGGGCCGTGGGCTGTGGGGTGTGGGCTGTGGGCCGTGGGCTGTGGGCTGTGGGCCGTGGGCTGTGGGGTGTGGGCCGTGGGGTATGGGGTGTGGGCTGTGGGGTGTGGGCCGTGGGCTGTGGGCTGTGGGGTGTGTGGGGTATGGGCCATGGGCCGTGGGGTGTGGGCTGTGGGGTGTGGGCTGTGGGCCGTGGGCTGTGGGCCGTGGGCCGTGGGGTGTGGGCCGTGAGCCGTGGGCTGTGGGCCGTGGGCTGTGGGGTGTGGGCTATGGGCTGTGGGGTGTGTGTGGTATGGGCCATGGGCCGTGGGCTGTGGGCCGTGGGCCGTGGGCTGTGGGGTGTGTGGGGTATGGGCCATGGGCCGTGGGCTGTGGGCCGTGGGCCGTGGGCCGTGGGTCATGGGGTGTGGGCTGTGGGGTGTGGGGTGTGGGCCGTGGGCCGAGGGGTGTGGGCCGTGGGGAGGCGGTAGTCTCTTAGGTTGAGTGGGCCGTGGCGGGGTGAACGCAGCTGTGAGTGGCCGTGGCGGGGTGGACGGCTGCTGAGTGGCCGTGGCAGGGTGGACGCAGCTGTGAGTGAGGAAGCTGGCCTGTGGCCCTCACTGCTCCAGGTACCTCCTTGTCAGCAGAGCGCCTGAGCAGGTGACAGCCTCCCAGTGAGGGCTGGACAAGGACTCCGCCTAGCACTCACTGAGTGGTGACAGGGTGGATAAGGACTCAGCCTAGCACCCAGTGAGTGGTGACAGGGTGGAAGAGGACTCAGCCTAGCACTCACTGAGTGGTGACAGGGTGGAAGAGGACTCAGCCTAACACTCACTGAGTGGTGACAGGGTGGAAGAGGACTCAGCCTAGCACTCACTGAGTGGTGACAGGGTGGAAGAGGACTCAGCCTAGCACCCAGTGAGTGGTGACGGGGTGGATGAGGACTCAGCCTAGCACTCACTGAGTGGTGACGGGGTGGAAGAGGACTCAGCCTAGCACTCACTGAGTGGTGATGGGGAGGGTGTCCAGTACCCAGCACAGGCCCGGCCCCCAGTGCAGTGTGGCTGCACTGTCCTGTGGAGTAGGTCCAGGGCCCCGCTTGGGCCTGCTGGGGGCGGTGGCAGGGGCAGCAGGAGCCTGTGGCTCCTGTGTAGAGGGCAGGCAGAGGGGCAAAGGTCAGGCAGGAAGCCAGTCCTCCCCACAGTGGTCCCAGTGGCTCCTGCAGAAGCAGTGTCCTCCCTGCTTGGAGGGGAGGCTGAGCTCACGTCCTGAGCTGGAGGCTGGAGTTGCGAGGGAGGCCACAGGCAGAGCCTGACCCCACGCCCCCTGGCCCCCTGCAGGACGGGGCCACGGCCGTTCCCGCAGCGCCGTCCGGCCCCAGCCCTGGCTCCGGCGCTCCCGGAGCCCGGGTGCCCGGCGCGCCGCCCGCACCTCTTCCTCCTCCACATTCAGATGTCAGCCTTTGAGCTGTGCTTTCCTCTCCTGGAAAGTGCTGAAGGGTGGGAGCTAATTATGGCCCGCTGCAGGCAGCCCAGGCGCGGGGGGGGGCGAGGGGGGGGCGGGCTGCTCCCTGGGAGCCGCTGAGGCGGGGGCGGGTGTGGAGGGAGGGCGGGAGGAGGGCCGGGCCCTCCCCCAGGGACCCAGCATGTGCTTTGTTGAGCACCCATCTGGGGCAGCTGCTTGGCCAGCACCTCCACCTGGCAGTCACTGTGGGCGCGGCCGTGAGCACGCCCCGCCGCAGGGAGGCTGCGCTGCGCGCACAGTGAATAAAGCCTTCCGGCGTCACCTGCTTGCTCTGGACACGTGCTGTGTCCACAGTCCCCGTGGACACAGCAGGCTGTGAGTCCCGGCCCAGGTCACAGTGACCGCACCTGGGCCTGCGGGTCGCTTGGCTGGCGCCGGCTGCTGCCCTGCTCTGGGGCGTGCAGGGGCCAGGAGGCGAGAGGAGAGGGAGCCATCCCCCCCAATCCCCCGGTCCACCTCATCCACCCCTGTCCACCCCCGTCCACCTCATCCACCCCTGTCCACCCCATCCACCCCTGTCCACCCCATCCACCCATCCACCTCCATCCATCCCTGTCCCCCCTGGCCTCCCCATCCCCCTGTCCACCCAGGGGTGGGCTCCAGCAGAGCCCACCATGAGCCACCAGGAAACAGCCCATGCCCACCCGTGAGCCAGACTCCAGCCACGCTGGGGAACAGGAGCCACATAACAGAGCATGCCACAGGCGACCTGGGCCAGGAGCCTGCTGCTGGGTGTGTAACAGGTCGTGCACAGCCAGAAGCCTGCTGCTGGGTGTGTAACAGGTCATGCACAGCCAGGAGCCTGCTGCTGGGTGTGTAACAGGTCGTGCACAGCCAGGAGCCTGCTGCTGGGTGTGTAACAGGTCATGCACAGCCAGAAGCCTGCTGCTGGGTGTGTAACAGGTCGTGCACAGCCAGAAGCCTGCTGCTGGGTGTGTAACAGGTCGTGCACAGCCAGGAGCCTGCTGCTGGGTGTGTAACAGGTCGTGCACAGCCAGGAGCCTGCTGCTGGGTGTGTAACAGGTCGTGCACAGGTGACCTGGGCCAGGAGCCTGCTGCTGG
The DNA here is from genome assembly GCF_019054845.1 of Dipodomys spectabilis. NCBI lineage: Eukaryota > Metazoa > Chordata > Mammalia > Rodentia > Heteromyidae > Dipodomys > Dipodomys spectabilis. The sequence continues at coordinate 97,512 of NW_024871305.1, read as the reverse complement.
GTGTGAGGCAGGGCGCTCAGAAGGACTCACAGCATTTGCGATTGTGTCCCCTACACCAGAGAGTCACAGTTGGCACACTTTGATCTTCTGGCCTTCCTTCCGTCTCACTCGGGCCGTGGCGTGGCGTGGCGTGGCGTGGCGTGGAGTGGCGTGGCGTGGCGTGGCGTGGAGTGGCGTGGCGTGGCGTGGCAGAGCTGTCCGTGCTGTGCAGCTTGTGGCCAGGTCTCCTCTGCCCCTAGGGAGTCAGCCGGGAGCAGAGGAGGCGGCATGCGTGGGGAGATTGAGTCCCCACGGACGCCTGTGGAGGCTGAAGCGCCGCTATTGCTCCCCAAGCCTCACGGCGCAGTGATGATCTCCGCGCCACGTCCACGGGGCCTTCCAGGGACCCCGAGGTGGCCGGGTGAGTACTGCGCCGGGTTGGGGGGGCCTGCGCTTCTGTAGACCCTGGCCAATGCAGGGGTCTGGGAGCCAATCCTGTGAACACGGGGATGACGGATTCACCGGGGCACATTCTGCTCACTCAGTGGGCAGGCAGGGCTGTGCCCGGCAGCCTGCAGCCTGGCATCCGGGTGTGCAGTCCCTGCTGGCCTCCTTTGAGGGAGAGGCCCGGCCCAGCCTCCTGGCCCTCCTGGCCGAGGTGCTGAGCAAGGGCCCTGTGCCGGGAAGGCTTCCGCTCTCCAGGCCAAGGCTGCAGCCCTGCCCAGCCTGCCCTGGCCGCCTGCTGCTGGCCTCTGACCCTGACTAGGGTCAGATGGGTGACATTTGTCACCAGGCTTGAGTGGAGGGAGGCAGGGCCTTCCTGAGAGGAAGCCGGGTGAGGGGCCGCGGTGGCCTTGGACTCTGAGGCCTTTGCAGATTCCGGGTGGACGGTGGGGAGGGGAATGGCAGATTGTGGGTGGGCGGTGGGGAGAGGGAGGGGCAGCAGGTGGGAGGGGTATCGATTTCTCAGAAGACACAAGGTGAAGCTGTCCTCCCCGGTGAGGGTTTGGGAAATTCTGGAAGTTTTCTCTCCCAGTACAGCTTTCCCCACACTCACAGGTGCCAGGTGAGCCTCGGCGGTCAGGAGCAAGCCAGCCGCCCAGGCCGGGCAGGGCAGGGTGAGGCCACGCCACGGCTCCGTGCGGCCGTGGTGCTGTGTCTGCAGGGACAGCCGGGCACTACCTAATTTCATTTATATTTTGAACTATGCAGACCAGGCTGGGCTGGAGCTGGCCAGCCTCCAGCCTCTGCGTCCTGAGGGCCGGGATGACAAGGGGGCTGGACGGCTCGCGGCTGGCATCTTGCTCTGAAGGCAACCCTGCTGAGCTGAGCAGACCCCGCTGCTCAGAAAAGCAGAGTCAGGCTGGGAAGGGCCCAGGGAGAAATCCATGACGCCGCTGTTCCCTCTGCGTCCGGCAGAGGGCAGCCGATTCCCAGCAGCTGGGGACGCTGGCGGGTCCCCTGAAGCTCAGTCCTGCGATTGTCCCCTCCTCCTTCCCGGGATCTGGAAGGCCTGGGTGCGTGTCTTGGGCTTTTCCCACACAGCAATGGCTTCTAGAGAATTTAAGTCTGGCCAGTCTGCCCCACTCCGTCACTCCCCGGCCGGCCCACTGGTGCCACAGCCCCAGAGTCCCCGGGATGTCACAGCCAGCGGGGAAGTCCCCACCTCAGTGGGAGGAAGACGCTGCCACCGTGAGATTCTGCTTCTGATTAGCTGTGTGACTTCTGACAAGTCACTTAACCTCCCTGGTCAGCTTGCTCTCCTGTTCAGTGGGGTTCTGGCTTAGCTCATCTCAAAGTCCCTTTCAGCATGGGGGGGAGGGGGGAAGGAAGGGATGGAGGGGGAGGGGAGGAGACTCCTGGTGGGGCCTGAAGATGGAGCAGCCTTCCAAAGATATGCATAAACAGGATGAGTTACTCGGCTGCAGGGGTGGGCCCTGGCGGTGTGCAGCCGTGTTTATCTCTGGCTGTGGAGTGGAACTGGGGTGACTCCTGGCCCAATTGCCAAATGGACGCATGACCCCGGCCACCCCTGACTCCCTGGGCCCCCCACGGCCTCATCCACCCCTGCGGGGCTGTGAGTTTCTGGCGTACCTCCTCACCCACTCTGGTCCCTCCCTCTGCCCTGCGGCCTGTGCACAAACACAAGAGCTTACCTGACAAACAGCTGAAGGGAAAGGGCATGGCTCAGTGGAAGAGCGCCTGTCTAAGAAGCAGGAGGCCGGGCTGGGAAGGTGGCTCAGTGGTAGAGCGCTTGCCTCGCATGCATGAGGCCCTGGGTTCGATTCCTCAGCACCACATAAAAAAAAAAAAAGCAGGAAGCCCTGACTTCAAACCCTAGTACTGTTATCGATCTATCTATCTGTAAAAACATGGCAATTTGTTTATAAAGAGCTATATATCGATACAGCCAATTCATCTCAAAGACATTCAGTGAATTATCTCTTTAATTTTTTTTTTTTTTTGGTCGGCCGTGGGGCTTGAACTCTGGGCCTGGGCGCTGTCCCTCAGCTCTTCAGCTCAAGGCGAGCACTCTACCACTTGAGCTACAGCACCACTTCCGGTTTTCTGGTGGTTTATTGGAGATAGGAGTCTCACGGTCTCTCCTGCCCGGGCTGGCTTTGAACCGCGATCCTCAGATCTCAGCCTCCTGAGTAGCTAGGATTACAGGCGTGAGCCACCACTGCCCGGCTCTCTTTAATTTTTTAAAATTGGTTGTGGGGTGAACTCTGGGCCTGGGCGCTGTCCCTCAGCTCTTCAGCTCAAGGCTAGCGCTCTACCACTTGAGCCACAGCACCACTTCTGGCTTTTTCTGCTTATGTGGTGCTGAGGAATCGAACCCAGGGCCTCATGTGTGCCAGGCAAGCGCTCTACCACTGAGCCACCTTCCCAGCTCAAATCCTCTGTTATAAAACAACTTGTGGCATCTTCTCCAGGGCTCTGGTCAGCTGACGCATTGATGTGAGTCAAGCGTGCACCCACGTGACCCTGGCCAGCGTGCCTGGCCGCCCTTGCGCCCGTGGCAGCCACTGTGGCGCTCTGAGTCCTGTTATGCAGGGCTGTGGGGGGGGGCAGGTGACCCCGAGGCCGGGGAGACAGCCTGCAGGGCCACGGAACTGAGTCCTGATGTCTGTGCCTGTGAGCTGGTGGTGGCCCTGGGGTGCCTGGAAAGGCAGAGCCCCCCCACCTAGTGCGCCCTCCTGCGAATGGCAGAGGTCTCCAGGCGCTGAGCTTGGTCTATTCGGAAAGCTGCCCGGGTGCGTGAGCAAAGGGCCTGCCTCTCCCAGCCGGGCCTCCACCCGAGGCCTCCAGGGCCGTGGGAGTCTGAGCTGCCCTGAGGGTGGTGTGGGCCACGTGAGGTTCCCTCGGCCCAGCCAGCCTCTCCCACGGAAACGGTCCCGCGTGCCTAGAGATCCAGAGGGGCTGCGGGCCGTGTGGCGTGTTGTCTGGGGAATACGGGTCTCTTCCCAGGGGAGGGGCCGGCAGCGCAGCCACGTGGCCAGAGCCAGGCGCGCAGAGGGCATTGCGCCCCTTCCCTCCCGGATGGACTAGAGCGCCGGCGTCTGGGGGCTGCTGTGGTTCCCCTGGGCTCCCCCATCCAGGTGGCCAGAGAACTGGGTGCCTGTGCGGGCACGGGGGTGAACCTGTGCCCCTGGCGGGCGGTGCCCGGCTTTATCCTTCCTCCCGGTGCCGCCCTCCTCTCCATTGTGCCCGCAGCCTGGCCCGGCCCGGCGGGGCCTCGCCGGCTACGGCGTTCCGAGACGCCATTCTCACATTTTTCTTCCAAGACAGCTCCAACGTAAACAGCGCTGGCCGGTGGGCATCCGGACTCCGGGGTCCCGCTGGCTCTATCCGGTGCTGGTCACTTCCCCAGGGACGTGGGTGAGGGTGTGGCTCACAGGGCATTGGCATGTCCAGGGCTGGCCTGGAGGCTGGGGCCAGCCCCGTGTTTATCTGGCCGGGCCACGTGACCTTTCCACGCTTGCTGCAGGACGCAGGTGGCGGTGGGCGCGTGGAGTCTGCTCTACTCGGCTCCACAGGAAGTTTACGGCTTGAGTGTGGAGGCCTGGCCCCTCCCTGCTGCCGAGGGGGGCTGTGTGGAGAAACCGTCCGGCCATGGCTCTGCTCCCCCAGGACGCCGGGGCCTGTGTCACCTGCCACCCAGGCAGACCAGGCGGTCAGGGCTGGCCTTCGCGGGAGGGGCTGCCCCCCCACTCCCCCCCCCCCCGCCCCCAGAGAGCCTCGCTGACCCTTGGCCTCTTCAGACTCGACTCGCAGTGACACGCAGCCCCAAACAGAGGCTGTGTCAGCCTGGGCCCAACCTCCAGAGCGAGTGTGTGGGGCAAGATCGGGAACCTGGCTCCCGAGGTCCTAAGATGTGCTCACTCAGCAGGGAGAGGTGGCACACAGCGGGTAGGGAGATGGCACATAGGGAGATGGCACAGGGGAGATGGCACAGGGGAGATGGCACACAGGGAGATGGCACAGGGGGATGGCACAGGGGGGATGGCACACAGGGGGGATGGCACAGGGGAGATGGCACACAGGGAGATGGCACACAGGGGAGATGGCACACAGGGAGATGGCACACAGGGGAGATGGCACACAGGGGAGATGGTACACAGGGAGATGGCACAGGGGAGATGGCACAGGGGAGATGGCACACAGGGAGATGGCACAGGGGAGATGACACAGGGGAGATGGCACACAGGGAGATGGCACAGGGAGATGGCACACAGGGAGATGGCACACAGGGAGATGGCACACAGGGAGATGGCACACAGGGGAGATGGCACAGGGAGATGGCACACAGGGAGATGGCACACAGGGGAGATGGCACACAGGGGTGATGGCACAGGGGAGATGGCACACAGGGGAGATGGCACACAGGGAGATGGCACAGGGGAGATGGCACACAGGGCAGATGGCACACAGGGGAGATGGCACAGGGGAGATGGCACAGGGAGATGGCACACAGGGAGATGGCACACAGGGAGATGGCACACAGGGAGATGGCACAGGGGAGATGGCACACAGGGAGATGGCACACAGGGAGATGGCACACAGGGAGATGGCACAGGGGAGATGGCACACAGGGAGATGGCACACAGGGAGATGGCACAGGGGAGATGGCACACAGGGAGATGGCACACAGGGAGATGGCACACAGGGAGATGGCACACAGGGGAGATGGCACAGGGAGATGGCACAGGGGAGATGGCACACAGGGAGATGGCACAGGGGAGATGGCACACAGGGAGATGGCACACAGGGAGATGGCACACAGGGAGATGGCACAGGGGAGATGGCACAGGGGAGATGGCACACAGGGAGATGGCACACAGGGAGATGGCACAGGGGAGATGGCACACAGGGAGATGGCACACAGGGAGATGGCACACAGGGGAGATGGCACAGAGGGAGATGGCACACAGGGAGATGGCACACAGGGGAGATGGCACAGGGAGATGGCACAGGGAGATGGCACACAGGGGAGATGGCACAGGGGAGATGGCACAGGGGAGATGGCACAGGGGAGGTGGCACAGGGGAGATGGCACAGGGGAGATGGCACAGGGGAGATGGCACACAGGGAGATGGCACACAGGGAGATGGCACAGGGGAGATGGCACACAGGGAGATGGCACAGGGGAGATGGCACACAGGGAGATGGCACACAGGGAGATGGCACAGGGAGATGGCACACAGGGAGATGGCACAGGGAGATGGCATACAGGGGAGATGGCACACAGGGAGATGGCACACAGGGAGATGGCACACAGGGAGATGGCACACAGGGAGATGACACACAGGGAGATGGTACACAGGGGAGATGGCACAGGGGAGATGGCACACAGGGAGATGGCACAGGGGAGATGGCACACAGGGAGATGGCACACAGCGGGTAGGGAGATGGCACACAGGGGAGATGGCACAGGGAGATGGCACACAGGGGAGATGGCACACAGGGCAGATGGCACACAGGGAGATGGCACACAGGGAGATGGCACACAGGGAGATGGCACAGGGAGATGGCACACAGGGAGATGGCACAGGGAGATGGCATACAGGGGAGATGGCACACAGGGAGATGGCACACAGGGAGATGGCACACAGGGAGATGGCACACAGGGAGATGACACACAGGGAGATGGTACACAGGGGAGATGGCACAGGGGAGATGGCACACAGGGAGATGGCACAGGGGAGATGGCACAGGGGAGATGGCACACAGGGAGATGGCACACAGGGAGATGGCACACAGGGAGATGGCACAGGGAGATGGCATACAGGGGAGATGGCACACAGGGAGATGGCACACAGGGAGATGGCACAGGGGAGATGGCACACAGGGAGATGGCACAGGGGAGATGACACAGGGGAGATGGCACACAGGGAGATGGCACAGGGAGATGGCACACAGGGAGATGGCACACAGGGAGATGGCACACAGGGAGATGGCACACAGGGGAGATGGCACAGGGAGATGGCACACAGGGAGATGGCACACAGGGAGATGGCACACAGGGGAGATGGCACACAGGGGTGATGGCACAGGGGAGATGGCACACAGGGGAGATGGCACACAGGGCAGATGGCACACAGGGAGATGGCACAGGGGAGATGGCACACAGGGGAGATGGCACAGGGGAGATGGCACAGGGAGATGGCACACAGGGAGATGGCACACAGGGAGATGGCACACAGGGGAGATGGCACAGGGGAGATGGCACACAGGGAGATGGCACAAGGGGAGATGGCACAGGGAGATGGCACACAGGGAGATGGCACACAGGGAGATGGCACACAGGGGAGATGGCACAGGGGAGATGGCACAGGGGAGATGGCACACAGGGAGATGGCACACAGGGAGATGGCACACAGGGAGATGGCACAGGGGAGATGGCACACAGGGAGATGGCACACAGGGAGATGGCACACAGGGAGATGGCACACAGGGAGATGGCACACAGGGGAGATGGCACAGGGAGATGGCACAGGGGAGATGGCACACAGGGAGATGGCACAGGGGAGATGGCACACAGGGAGATGGCACACAGGGAGATGGCACACAGGGAGATGGCACAGGGGAGATGGCACAGGGGAGATGGCACACAGGGAGATGGCACACAGGGAGATGGCACAGGGGAGATGGCACACAGGGAGATGGCACACAGGGAGATGGCACACAGGGGAGATGGCACAGAGGGAGATGGCACACAGGGAGATGGCACACAGGGGAGATGGCACAGGGAGATGGCACAGGGAGATGGCACACAGGGGAGATGGCACAGGGGAGATGGCACAGGGGAGATGGCACAGGGGAGGTGGCACAGGGGAGATGGCACAGGGGAGATGGCACAGGGGAGATGGCACACAGGGAGATGGCACACAGGGAGATGGCACAGGGGAGATGGCACACAGGGAGATGGCACAGGGGAGATGGCACACAGGGAGATGGCACACAGGGAGATGGCACACGGGGAGATGGCACACAGGGAGATGGCACACAGGGGAGATGGCACACAGGGAGATGGCACACAGGGAGATGGCACAGGGGAGATGGCACAGGGGAGATGGCACAGGGGAGATGGCACACAGGGGAGATGGCACACAGGGAGATGGCACACAGGGAGATGGCACAGGGGAGATGGCACACAGGGAGATGGCACAGGGGAGATGGCACACAGGGAGATGGCACACGGGGAGATGGCACACGGGGAGATGGCACACAGGGAGATGGCACACAGGGGAGATGGCACACAGGGAGATGGCACACAGGGAGATGGCACAGGGGAGATGGCACAGGGGAGATGGCACAGGGGAGATGGCACACAGGGAGATGGCACAGGGGAGATGGCACACAGGGAGATGGCACACAGGGAGATGGCACAGGGAGATGGCACACAGGGAGATGGCACAGGGAGATGGCATACAGGGGAGATGGCACACAGGGAGATGGCACACAGGGAGATGGCACACAGGGGAGATGGCACAGGGGAGATGGCACACAGGGGAGATGGCACAGGGGAGATGGCACACAGGGAGAGATGGCACACAGGGAGATGGCACACAGGGGAGATGGCACACAGGGAGATGGCACACAGGGAGATGGCACACAGGGAGATGACACACAGGGAGATGGTACACAGGGGAGATGGCACAGGGGAGATGGCACACAGGGAGATGGCACAGGGGAGATGGCACACAGGGAGATGGCACACAGCGGGTAGGGAGATGGCACACAGGGGAGATGGCACAGGGAGATGGCACACAGGGGAGATGGCACACAGGGCAGATGGCACACAGGGAGATGGCACACAGGGAGATGGCACACAGGGAGATGGCACAGGGAGATGGCACACAGGGGAGATGGCACAGGGGAGATGGCACACAGGGAGATGGCACACAGGGAGATGGCACACAGGGGAGATGGCACAGGGGAGATGGCACAGGGGAGATGGCACAGGGGAGGTGGCACAGGGGAGATGGCACAGGGGAGATGGCACAGGGGAGATGGCACACAGGGAGATGGCACACAGGGAGATGGCACAGGGGAGATGGCACACAGGGAGATGGCACAGGGGAGATGGCACACAGGGAGATGGCACACAGGGAGATGGCACAGGGAGATGGCACACAGGGAGATGGCACAGGGAGATGGCATACAGGGGAGATGGCACACAGGGAGATGGCACACAGGGAGATGGCACACAGGGAGATGGCACACAGGGAGATGACACACAGGGAGATGGTACACAGGGGAGATGGCACAGGGGAGATGGCACACAGGGAGATGGCACAGGGGAGATGGCACACAGGGAGATGGCACACAGCGGGTAGGGAGATGGCACACAGGGGAGATGGCACAGGGAGATGGCACACAGGGGAGATGGCACACAGGGCAGATGGCACACAGGGAGATGGCACACAGGGAGATGGCACACAGGGAGATGGCACAGGGAGATGGCACACAGGGAGATGGCACAGGGAGATGGCATACAGGGGAGATGGCACACAGGGAGATGGCACACAGGGAGATGGCACACAGGGAGATGGCACACAGGGAGATGACACACAGGGAGATGGTACACAGGGGAGATGGCACAGGGGAGATGGCACACAGGGAGATGGCACAGGGGAGATGGCACAGGGGAGATGGCACACAGGGAGATGGCACACAGGGAGATGGCACACAGGGAGATGGCACAGGGAGATGGCATACAGGGGAGATGGCACACAGGGAGATGGCACACAGGGAGATGGCACAGGGGAGATGGCACACAGGGAGATGGCACAGGGGAGATGACACAGGGGAGATGGCACACAGGGAGATGGCACAGGGAGATGGCACACAGGGAGATGGCACACAGGGAGATGGCACACAGGGAGATGGCACACAGGGGAGATGGCACAGGGAGATGGCACACAGGGAGATGGCACACAGGGAGATGGCACACAGGGGAGATGGCACACAGGGGTGATGGCACAGGGGAGATGGCACACAGGGGAGATGGCACACAGGGCAGATGGCACACAGGGAGATGGCACAGGGGAGATGGCACACAGGGGAGATGGCACAGGGGAGATGGCACAGGGAGATGGCACACAGGGAGATGGCACACAGGGAGATGGCACACAGGGGAGATGGCACAGGGGAGATGGCACACAGGGAGATGGCACAAGGGGAGATGGCACAGGGAGATGGCACACAGGGAGATGGCACACAGGGAGATGGCACACAGGGGAGATGGCACAGGGGAGATGGCACAGGGGAGATGGCACACAGGGAGATGGCACACAGGGAGATGGCACACAGGGAGATGGCACAGGGGAGATGGCACACAGGGAGATGGCACACAGGGAGATGGCACACAGGGAGATGGCACACAGGGAGATGGCACACAGGGGAGATGGCACAGGGAGATGGCACAGGGGAGATGGCACACAGGGAGATGGCACAGGGGAGATGGCACACAGGGAGATGGCACACAGGGAGATGGCACACAGGGAGATGGCACAGGGGAGATGGCACAGGGGAGATGGCACACAGGGAGATGGCACACAGGGAGATGGCACAGGGGAGATGGCACACAGGGAGATGGCACACAGGGAGATGGCACACAGGGGAGATGGCACAGAGGGAGATGGCACACAGGGAGATGGCACACAGGGGAGATGGCACAGGGAGATGGCACAGGGAGATGGCACACAGGGGAGATGGCACAGGGGAGATGGCACAGGGGAGATGGCACAGGGGAGGTGGCACAGGGGAGATGGCACAGGGGAGATGGCACAGGGGAGATGGCACACAGGGAGATGGCACACAGGGAGATGGCACAGGGGAGATGGCACACAGGGAGATGGCACAGGGGAGATGGCACACAGGGAGATGGCACACAGGGAGATGGCACACGGGGAGATGGCACACAGGGAGATGGCACACAGGGGAGATGGCACACAGGGAGATGGCACACAGGGAGATGGCACAGGGGAGATGGCACAGGGGAGATGGCACAGGGGAGATGGCACACAGGGGAGATGGCACACAGGGAGATGGCACACAGGGAGATGGCACAGGGGAGATGGCACACAGGGAGATGGCACAGGGGAGATGGCACACAGGGAGATGGCACACGGGGAGATGGCACACGGGGAGATGGCACACAGGGAGATGGCACACAGGGGAGATGGCACACAGGGAGATGGCACACAGGGAGATGGCACAGGGGAGATGGCACAGGGGAGATGGCACAGGGGAGATGGCACACAGGGAGATGGCACAGGGGAGATGGCACACAGGGAGATGGCACACAGGGAGATGGCACAGGGAGATGGCACACAGGGAGATGGCACAGGGAGATGGCATACAGGGGAGATGGCACACAGGGAGATGGCACACAGGGAGATGGCACACAGGGGAGATGGCACAGGGGAGATGGCACACAGGGGAGATGGCACAGGGGAGATGGCACACAGGGAGAGATGGCACACAGGGAGATGGCACACAGGGGAGATGGCACACAGGGAGATGGCACACAGGGAGATGGCACACAGGGAGATGACACACAGGGAGATGGTACACAGGGGAGATGGCACAGGGGAGATGGCACACAGGGAGATGGCACAGGGGAGATGGCACACAGGGAGATGGCACACAGCGGGTAGGGAGATGGCACACAGGGGAGATGGCACAGGGAGATGGCACACAGGGGAGATGGCACACAGGGCAGATGGCACACAGGGAGATGGCACACAGGGAGATGGCACACAGGGAGATGGCACAGGGAGATGGCACACAGGGGAGATGGCACAGGGGAGATGGCACACAGGGAGATGGCACACAGGGGAGATGGCACAGGGGAGATGGCACACAGGGAGAGATGGCACACAGGGAGATGGCACACAGGGGAGATGGCACACAGGGAGATGGCACACAGGGAGATGGCACACAGGGAGATGACACACAGGGAGATGGTACACAGGGGAGATGGCACAGGGGAGATGGCACACAGGGAGATGGCACAGGGGAGATGGCACACAGGGAGATGGCACACAGCGGGTAGGGAGATGGCACACAGGGGAGATGGCACAGGGAGATGGCACACAGGGGAGATGGCACACAGGGCAGATGGCACACAGGGAGATGGCACACAGGGAGATGGCACACAGGGAGATGGCACAGGGAGATGGCACACAGGGGAGATGGCACAGGGGAGATGGCACACAGGGAGATGGCACACAGGGAGATGGTACACAGGGAGATGGCACACAGGGAGATGGCACAGGGGAGATGGCACACAGGGAGATGGCACAGGGGAGATGGCACACAGGGAGATGACACACAGGGAGATGGTACACAGGGGAGATGGCACAGGGGAGATGGCACACAGGGAGATGGCACAGGGGAGATGGCACAGGGGAGATGGCACACAGGGAGATGGCACAGGGAGATGGCACACAGGGGAGATGGCACAGGGGAGATGGCACACAGGGAGATGGCACACAGGGGAGATGGCACACAGGGAGATGGCACAGGGAGATGGCATACAGGGGAGATGGCACACAGGGAGATGGCACACAGGGAGATGGCACACAGGGAGATGGCACACAGGGAGATGACACACAGGGAGATGGTACACAGGGGAGATGGCACAGGGGAGATGGCACACAGGGAGATGGCACAGGGGAGATGGCACAGGGGAGATGGCACACAGGGAGATGGCACACAGGGAGATGGCACAGGGAGATGGCATACAGGGGAGATGGCACACAGGGAGATGGCACACAGGGAGATGGCACAGGGGAGATGGCACAGGGGAGATGGCACACAGGGAGATGGCACACAGGGAGATGGCACACAGGGGAGATGGCACAGGGAGATGGCATACAGGGGAGATGGCACACAGGGAGATGGCACAGGGAGATGGCACACAGGGGAGATGGCACACAGGGAGATGGCACACAGGGAGATGGCACAGGGGAGATGGCACAGGGGAGATGGCACACAGGGAGATGGCACACAGGGGAGATGGCACAGGGGAGATGGCACAAAGGGAGATGGCACACAGGGAGATGGCACACAGGGAGATGGCACACAGGGAGATGGCACACAGGGGAGATGGCACACAGGGAGATGGCACAGGGGAGATGGCACAGGGGAGATGGCACACAGGGAGATGGCACACAGGGGAGATGGCACACAGGGAGATGGCACAAAGGGAGATGGCACACAGGGGAGATGGCACAGGGGAGATGGCACACAGGGGAGATGGCACACAGGGAGATGGCACACAGGGAGATGGCACACAGGGAGATGGCACAGGGGAGATGGCACACAGGGAGATGTCACACAGGGAGATGGCACACAGGGAGATGGCACAGGGGAGATGGCACACAGGGAGATGGCACACAGGGGAGATGGCACACAGGGAGATGGCACAGGGGAGATGGCACACAGGGAGATGGCACACAGGGAGATGGCACACAGGGAGATGGCACACAGGGAGATGGCACAGGGGAGATGGCACACAGGGAGATGGCACACAGGGAGATGGCACACGGGGAGATGGCACACAGGGAGATGGCACACAGGGGAGATGGCACACAGGGAGATGGCACACAGGGAGATGGCACACAGGGAGATGGCACAGGGGAGATGGCACACAGGGAGATGGCACACAGGGGAGATGGCACACAGGGAGATGGCACACAGGGAGATGGCACAGGGAGATGGCACAGGGAGATGGCACACAGGGAGATGGCACACAGGGAGATGGCACACAGGGAGATGGCACAGGGGAGATGGCACACAGGGAGATGGCACAGGGAGATGGCACAGGGAGATGGCACAGGGAGATGGCACACAGGGAGATGGCACACAGGGAGATGGCACAGGGGAGATGGCACACAGGGAGATGGCACACAGGGAGATGGCACACGGGGAGATGGCACACAGGGAGATGGCACAGGGAGATGGCACAGGGAGATGGCACAGGGGAGATGGCACACAGGGAGATGGCACAGGGGAGATGGCACACAGGGAGATGGCACACAGGGAGATGGCACACGGGGAGATGGCACACAGGGAGATGGCACACAGGGGAGATGGCACACAGGGAGATGGCACACAGGGAGATGGCACAGGGAGATGGCACAGGGAGATGGCACACAGGGAGATGGCACACAGGGAGATGGCACACAGGGAGATGGCACAGGGGAGATGGCACACAGGGAGATGGCACAGGGAGATGGCACAGGGAGATGGCACAGGGAGATGGCACACAGGGAGATGGCACACAGGGAGATGGCACAGGGGAGATGGCACAGGGGAGATGGCACAGGGGAGATGGCACACAGGGGAGATGGCACACAGGGAGATGGCACAGGGGAGATGGCACAGGGGAGATGGCACACAGGGAGATGGCACAGGGGAGATGGCACACAGGGAGATGGCACACAGGGAGATGGCACACGGGGAGATGGCACACAGGGAGATGGCACACAGGGGAGATGGCACACAGGGAGATGGCACACAGGGAGATGGCACAGGGAGATGGCACAGGGAGATGGCACACAGGGAGATGGCACACAGGGAGATGGCACAGGGGAGATGGCACAGGGGAGATGGCACACAGGGGAGATGGCACACGGGGAGATGGCACACAGGGGAGATGGCACACAGGGAGATGGCACACAGGGAGATGGCACAGGGAGATGGCACAGGGAGATGGCACACAGGGAGATGGCACACAGGGAGATGGCACAGGGGAGATGGCACACAGGGAGATGGCACACAGGGAGATGGCACACGGGGAGATGGCACACAGGGAGATGGCACACAGGGGAGATGGCACACAGGGAGATGGCACACAGGGAGATGGCACACAGGGAGATGGCACACAGGGAGATGGCACACAGGGAGATGGCACAGGGGAGATGGCACAGGGGAGATGGCACACAGGGAGATGGCACAGGGGAGATGGCACACAGGGGAGATGGCACACAGGGAGATGGCACACACGGGAGATGCTTTGTGCCTGTTCCCTGGGGACAGCGTAGCGGCCGCACCCTGGAGACCCTCCTGCAAGTGCCCTGTCTGTTTTGGCAGCTCTTGTTTTGGAAGCGGCAGCAGGCGGGCCCGGAGACGCCCCGCTGCCCCAGCGTGGGGCTGGGCTTCCTGTGTCTCCAGAGAGGCCCTTGGGGGGCGAATGGGTCTGCCAGGCAACTCTGCGTGTGGCCCCACACCCCGTGTCTGCGGCACGGCTGAGCGAGGGCAGCCGGGCCGGCGCTATCAGCCCATCTCCGTAGCCCAGGGTCCGGCGGACGCATGCATGCCGGCAGGTTACGGGAGACAGACGGGAGCTCTCCCAGGGCAGCCGGGTCTTGGGGTTAAAGGGCAAAGGTCAGCATCCACGGAGGGGGCCCATGTGGGATGAATTAAGTCACCGCTGTGCGGGGTCGGACGGCGAGCTCCCGGGAGGACACAATGTGGCCACGCTGAAGCTGCTGTGTGGACGCAGGCGACCCGATGTTCTCCTGCAGGAAAAGTGGGTCCTCCACGCACCCGGCCGCCTGGCTGACCCAGCGCGGAAGCCCGGGGCTCTGGGGGTTTGAAGACGCAGGGAGGTCCCCAGCCCGCCTTTAGCAAGGCTTTGTCCCCCAGCTCCTTGTGGGGTCCTATGCTTAAGGTTCAGGATGTCCTGAGACCGCGTGCCTGCGGCCTCATGCTTCAGTAAAGGAGGTCCCGGCCGCCGGGCCCAAAGCCGGGTTTCCTGTGGCATCGCCCAGCCCTGTGCGCAGCTGTGGTGGCCCGGGCACGTGGACCCCGCACCCACTGGACCTTGCTCGGATCAGGAACTTGGGTTGGGGCTGTTTCTTCTATTTCTTGCTCCTGGAAGTACAGGAAGTGTCTGGACCGTGGCAGCCGTGTGTGGTGACACCTGCTTGCCACAGTCAGCTGAGCTGCCTCCCGGGGCTGGCGGAGGAGCTGTGGAGCTGAGCAGAGGCGCGTGGCCTTGCTAACATCCCGAGGAGGGGGACGGGGGAGGAGCTGGTGTATGACGGTGGAGGAGCTGGTGTATGGGGGGGGGGCAGGAAGGGAGGGACAGGAGGAGGGGCAGGGTGGGGTGGTGGGGCTGAGGTAGACGGGGAAAACAGCCCTTTGCACGGGAGACCAGCAGATCCTGGCTCCCAGGCCGCGCAGGAGGGCATGTCTGCCTTTTTGGTAAATAAAGTTTTACTGGTCACATCCACTTGATGCAGTGTCTGGGCTGTGTTGTTTTTTTTTTTTATCAGCACAGTGGAGGGTTGAGGAACTGCAACAGAGGCCACATAAATACCCACCCCACCCCCACACTCCCCCCACGTGACCACGGGGCCACGTGATCACTGGGGCCACGTGGCCACAGAGGCCACGTGTTGGCTCTCTGGACCTTCTCTCACAGGTCTGCCGGGCTTGGAGCTGCGCTCCCGGCCTCAGCCGCCTCCGTGGAGAGCCCACGGGTGATTCCTGCCCCTCATCTATGCTTCGTGTCCTGCAGAAGTTTCAGAAGTGGGAGCGCGCTGCGTGACCACAAGGATGGAGAACTCCTGAGTGCGTTCGTGTCACCAGCGGAGCGGAGAGAGGGGCCGCAGAGACAGCCCTGGCCCTGACCGCCAGCCTCGCTCTGGGAGGCCTGGAGGCCCGGCGGCCTCCGGCCCGCGTCCCACACCTTTCCCCCACCCCAGTCACCTGGGGCGCCGCTAAGGAAGCCGGTTAAGCAAGGGCTCCCCCAGGGGGCTGGGCCCGGCGGTGTGGGGGTTCGGGAAGTGAGGCCCATCTGGTTTGCGTTAGGTTTATAAGGTCAATAGCAAATAAGGGTATTAGAGCTAATTTTCCTATTTGGAGAAAGACGACTGGGCCCCAGAATCTGTGATTGGAGATGGGGGGGGGCGGGCTCCGTCTCCACGGCCGCAGAGAGGCCCCGGGAGGAGCGCCCGCCCAGGCTCGGGTGCAAAGATGGGTATCTTAAAGGTAGTTCTGCCGGTGAGTGCACAGGACCCAGACTGGACGGCGAGGCCCTCACCCCCACTCCCTGCGCCTCCTCTAGGCGCTCAGACCAGGGGCCCTGGTGCCTGGCCTCCCTCTGGCTCTTCCACATGGTTTTGTGCACGGAACTCAGGCTTCGGGATGACTCTCGGCCTCGCCAAGGCCCCCTCGGGGAGCCGTCTGTGATGAGCTGACATCATGGAGCTGGGCAGCTCGGGAGCGAGGGGGGTCCGGGCTGAGGAGGGGACCCTGGGGTGCCCAGCAGAGGCTGGCAAGGTGGGCAGGGCGCTTCTGCAGAGGGCCGGTGCGTGGCTCTGTGCTGCCCGGGGGCGGGAGCTGAGCCCTCCCTCCCTCCGTCCCTCCCTCTCCACTTCTTCTCTTCACAGCTCGGCTCTGCCTACTTCCTTCTGCATCTGCAGGACCCCGTATTCCTGCGTGGGATTTGTGGTGGTGGCGTCGCCGCAGTGTGAGCTCCAGAGTCCTCACCAGGACGGGGCCACTCACCTGGAAATGATGAGCCGCTGCCATCTCCACGGATGCCCGAGGCAGGAGCAAGCACAACTAACGTACCCACCACTCACGCTGGCAGGACAGGGCTCGCACCTAGGCCTGCCTCTGCCACTTGCATCTTGCCTTCGGTCCACTTACTTTTCGGGTCTGGTCTGGCTCGGCCTGTGGCCAGCTCCCCTCCCACACGGCTGTTTAGATTACAGGTGTGCGCCGCCGCGCTCACAGCACTCACGCTGACGCGTGTTGTGTTTTGGCTTTTGCTAGCCTGGCCTGGAACTGTGATCATCCCGATCTCTGCCTCCTGAGCTGCATACCAACACTATTTTAAAGGATGAACGGACAACAGAGATGGAATACTTTGGGGCTATCTACAGCAGGAGGTTTTTTTTTTTAATTCTTTACTGTGATTAAGTGATTACATAATTTCCCAAATTTCACAGCATTGTGGGATAGTGATGCTTAGTTAAAGTCACAAACACATTCCAACTTTCATGGGGCAAATTGTCTATCACGGTCTGTAACACTGATGAGTTCTATGAGCTTCGCAACACAGTCATGTCCTCCACATCGGGTGATCTGTACATTTCTTTTGTTTTGCATAGCATCAGCTGTTCCCTCTTTCCCACTTGCTCCCTCCCTCCCATCGCTGCCATTGAGTTGCTTAGTTCATTTTGGTCAATGTCCAGTGCAGCGGCTGGGTCCCGTACAGCAGGAGGTTTGAACATGAATCGCGTGGGTAAATGTGCTCCTCGCGGGACTCCTCTCTCCTAGCGATTAGGCAGCATTCTGTGTGGAGTGGAAGAGTCAGGGTTTTTAATAGAGGTTTTGGGGCTCTGCATGGATTTAAGCTTCTCCTCTCCGTGGAGTTCAGGCATGGATGGATCCGGACGCTGGATCCGGACGCTGGGATGGCATGTTGTGGCTCTGCCTCTCTTCCTTGGGTTCTGGGGTGGCCTCGGCGAGCTTTCCTCCTGGTCCTGGCCTCTGCGGGGAAGCTGCCCAGGACGGAGGGCTTCTTGCTCCCTGGTTCCGGCAGCAGCCCAGGCTGATGCTGCTCGGCCTGGTCGAGTGCTGCCTCTGAAGCGGTCGACGTGACTTTGGCTGTCTGAGAGCACTGGCCGGCAAAGGGCCAGGGACAGCTGTTTGGGTGGGGCCTGAAAAGCCCCGCAAGCCCCCCCTGGAGACCAGAACCTCCTGGCCCCTCCCTCCCCCTGGCCCTGGGGGCAGAGTGGCCTTCGCAAGCACACGGACAGGGACTGGGGCCACCACCGCACCACACCCACGCAGGGCCTGAGGCTGACTGGCAGAAGGACAGGAAGTGACCGAAGAGGGAAAATTCCAGAACCCAGCATGCCAGTGCAGGGAGACTCTGGCCTTCAGAGGATGGCGTGAGAACCCTTCGCAGATGCTGCAAGTTTGGAGGGCGAGGCTGGGTGCATTGGCCAGGGTGTCAGGACCTCCCGGGAGCTGGGACCAGCTCCGTCGCGGCAGGCAGGATGCTCAGCGGGGGCCGGTGGCCGCTCCAGGTGCAGCCGGCCTCTGTTTACACTCCCCGCTCCCTCCCACGCCAGGCCCAGGCCAGGCTCTGCATCCGCGTCTCCACCATGCAGGGCCTGCCTGGACCCCGTGCGGCCTGGTTTGGAAGGTCATGTGGGCGGGCGCTCGGTTGAATGGCTGCCGGAAGGCACCGTGGAAGTGACCCTGGGGGTGGGAGATCTGTGGGTAGAGAGTGGACGGGTGAGAGGAATGTGCTGATGAACGGGTAGCTGGTGAGAGGGTGGATGGGCAGACAGGTGTGTCTGTGATGTTGGACGGGTGGGAGAGTTGGCAGGTGCATATGTGTGAGGGTGTGTGTGCGGCTGGATGGGTGGATGGAAAGGTAGATGGGTAGACAGATGGTAGAGAGTGGACTGGCTGTGTGGAGGCTGGCTGAGGGGCAGGGCATGGCTAGACAGAAGAGGCTGAATCACGTGGTGGTGGTGGTGGTGGTGATTCTTGGTGCTGGATTCTTGTATTGGAGCTCGAACTCGAGGCCTGGCCTTGTCCCTGATCTTCTCTACCACTGCAGCCACAGATCCTCTTCTGGCTTTCTTTTAGTAGTTAGTTGGAAATTTGAGTCTCTGGGACTTATCTGCCCAGGGTTGGCTTCAAACTGCGATCCTCCGATCTCAGTGGTGTCCGTGGCTCCTGCATGGTGCGGGTCCGGGCTCTTTCTGAGCCTCCAGCCCCTCCCGCCAGCCGCCAGCCCTGCCCTGGGCGCGTGCACAGCCACAATTTGCAGCCCCTGCTCCCCTGGGTGGGGGGCTTCAGCCTGGGGGTGCTGGCCCCCTCCCAAGCCTGGTGTGTGTCCCCTCCCCAGAGCCGTCGGGCCTGGAGCCAGTCAGGGAGGGCACAGGTGCCGGCCCGGCGGGGCCGCCCTCCCGCCCCAGGACTAATTGGTTCACATCTGCCCACATCTGGATCTCATTAGCTGTGGGATCACCACAGCCCCAGGGCCGCCCGCCTCACCCACGGGCAGAGCTGGACAGGAGAAAAATGGCCGTCCATGAGCCCCACCTCGGCACGCTGCTCAGAGGAGCGGGGGGGGGGGGGGGGAGGGGGCGCGGGCAGGTGCCGGGGTTGGGGAGGGGCAGTGGGAGTGGGGGGCGGAGAGGGAGCTCAGCCCGGGTCGGTGCCGTGGCTCTGTGCCTCCAGTGGACTCTCCCCTCAGTATCCCTGAGAGCCACCCCAGAGCGCTTTTGGGGAGCTGGGCAAAGAAAACAGCCGCCACCACCGGCACCCACCACCACCACCGCCACCGCCGGCGCCCACCGCCGGCAGCCACGGCAACGCCGTGGCCTGCAGGAAATTTCACAATAGGTTTGGAACCCACGGAGACACGTGCCATTCATGGTAACAGAAAAGCGACGGGACAAGACGCGGTGCCGGTGAAGCCGCGCGGTGACTAGCTCGGCGGCAGCTGCGCGCGGCTTTGTCACCTGCGGAAGCAGCCCCTGGGCTGGGAGACTGCGAGTCACGTGATGGCGCGCGTAGAACAGGCACAAGGTTTTGTTTTGCCGGTCGTGGGGCCTGAACTCAGGGCTTGGGCGCTGTCCCTCAGCTCTTCAGCTCAAGGCAAGTGCTCTACCACCTGAGCCACAGCACCACTTCTGGCTTTTTCTGCATATGTGGTGCTGAGGAATTGAACCCAGGGCTTCATGCATGTGAGGCAAGCACTCTACCTCTGAGCCACCTTCCCAGCCCCAAGGTTCTGGTTTTTAATGCTGGAGATGGCCTGCACCATTCCAAATGCCTTCCTTCATCCCTGCTTCCCTTCCTCCTCCCCTCCCTCTTCCTCCTCCCCCTCCTCCTTCTCCTCTTGCTAATGCGGTTCTTTCTCCTCTCTCTCCTCCTCTCCTTCCCCCCCCCCCCACCTCCCCTGCCTCCCCCATTTTCCCGGGTACCTTCTGCAAACAGAAGGTGCTATGTGGTGCTTGCAGGTGCTGCGGGCTGGTTTGATGGACGGCCTTCCTACCAGCACACTGACGGCCTGGAACCTTTCCCATGTCCGAGGCCGGCGGGGCCGGGGGTCAAGGTGGCCTTGCTTGTCGTCCTGAACCAGAATTTAGTGGGGGGGGGGGGGGGAGGAGAATGAACTGTCACCCCATCTAGCAGCCCCAAATTAGGAATTTCCTCTGTGTATTTAAAAACATACTCTAGGGTCGCGACCCTGTTGGGGGTTCCTATTTTTCTTTGCCAGCCCCACATGCGTAATTGAAGACCGGGCGGGAGATAAGCGGCCTCTCCCAGGGCTCCTGCCAAACGCTGTCTGCTTCTCCTCCCTCCTCCGCTCCTCCTCTACCTTCCTAGCCCTCCTCCCCTCGCCCCTCCTGCCCTTCTCCTTCCTCCTCTCCCCCTCCCTCTCCCCCTCCTCTCCCCCCACCCGCCCCTGTCCTGTGCCATGGTGGCTGCCCAGCGGGCTGGCACGGTCTGCGTGTGCGTGCAGCATCTGTTCTCAGACCTGTCGCCGCTGCCGGGGCTGGAGGTGGCCGCCCGGCAGCTCCTGAGCTCCTCAGCTCTCTGTAGGGAGGCTGGAGGCCAGGCCTGCCGGACTCCAGGACGGAGGCTGGCCGAGTTCTCGGGGAGGCAGACCCCCCCCCCCCAGGGCCTCGCCTGGAGCTGCTGGGGGCTGAGGTGGAGCCCCCTCCACGGCCATGCCTCCGTGTCTGCTCCGGCCCTCTGCGGAGCCCGCGGAGCTCTGGGAGTGGACACGCGTGGACGAATCCCCACGGAGGCCTCCCGGCCTCCACCAGCCTCTTCCCTCGCTCCTCAGGCCCCGGCCCACTGGGAGGCCCTGACCTCCATTCCTTTTCTTGAAAACCGGGGGCCTGAGGGCTGCCCAGAGAGGGGGCTGGCTCTCAGGGCGTCTGCCAGCGGAGCAGCAGGTGAGACCCCCCCCATGTCCATGGTTGTGGGGGCGAGGGAGCACTGGGGAGCCCCGGGCGGCGCTCTGTGGACCCCAGGCCTCGGCGGACTTCCCCTTCTTCCTCTTCCACCCCCAGGTCGCTCGGGTGGGCCTGCCCCCTCTCCCCCCACCCCCCCCCCCCGCTATCCAGAGTACCCGTCCCCGGCCCTCCTGCCTGGGGCCACCCAGTGCCCCATTTTGGGGGTGCCATCATCTCCTCCTGGCCCCCAAGACGGGGCTAGATGGATCAGTGGGGCCCAGGTGTGGGCGGCCGCACCTCGTGCCGGTCCAGGGGGCAGGCGTGGGGCCCTCCCCTCTGGTGGGATAGTTTGTATTTGTTCCACAAACTGAGAAAGCAAAAGACTGTGGAGTAAACTAACAAAAGTTTCAACAGAAAATAACAAGAGCGTAATTGATGGATTTATTGTCGGTCATGGGGCCTGAACTCTGGGCCTGGGCGCTGTCCCTCAGCTCTTCAGCTCAAGGCGAGCGCTCTACCGCTTGAGCCGCAGCGCCACTCCGGTGGTTTTATTGGGGATAAGAGTCTCCGGGACGTTCCCGTCTGGGCTGGCTTTGAACCGTGAGACCCTCGGATCTCAGCCCCCTGAGAATAGAGGCAAGCCGCCGGCGCCGGCGCCACGGGTGCTTTGAGGGGCCTCCATGGGTTTGGGAATTTTTCTTTCGTAAAGCAGCCTGGTGGGGCCTCAAATTTGAAATCCTGCTGCCTCCGCCTCCCCAGTGCTGGCATTGCAGGTCGTGTACTAGATACTAACCCCTCCTAACGTGTGGGATCAATGACGATGCTGCTGGCTATTTGGCGTACGTGTAAGCACCGTTGCTGTAAAAAGGGGAGACACCTCTGGGAGCGGCAGGGGAGCGGCGGGTTCGGGGGAGCAACGGGTTCGGGGGAGCGGCGGGTTCGGGGGAGCGGCGGGTTCGGGGGAGCGGTGGGTTCAGGGGAGCGGCGTCACCACAGGTTCGATCTCCCCGCGCTCCGGCCGGGGAGCCGGCGTGGTCAGGCACGGCTCGCGGGCCGTGCCCACGCGGGCGGTCGGGGTGTCCCTGGCGCCCACAGCGTGGTTCCCCTCTCCCCACCGCAAGTCAGCGCAGTGCCCAGGCTGAACCCCGAAACCGAGCCCCAGGGGGCTCCCGCAGGTCTTTGCCTCTCCCCGCGCTCAGACCCTGCCCCGCAGCGCCGGTGGCCGGCAGGGAGAGGCCACCAACCTGGGGGAAGCGGCTTCCCCTGGAAAGGGCTTCCAGCGGAGCGTGCACGGCGGCCCGCGAGGGCCGCGCCTCGGTCTGCTTCGTGCACTCCATGCAGAAACGCTCTTTAAATCTATGAGTTTTTTTAGCTGCTGGGGGGCTGGGGGGCTGGGGGCGTGTGTTTGATGACCAGACTTCTGTGCGTGGCCTCCATGCGGCTGTTTGAATTCCTTCCAAGCGGCTGCCCCCCCCCCCGCACCCCCCCACGGCCCCCCCCCCCCGCGGCCCTCCTCCTCACATCTTACATGTTGTGATTTCACGGGGGGCTTCAACAGTTCATCTGTGCCCGGGCCTCCTGTAAACGCTCCGCCAGGCTCCCGCCTGACCACCCACCGCAGCGGCCTGTCTAAACAGCGCGCGTCTGCGCTCACACCAGCCCGGCCGGCCGGCAGGGAGCCCAGCCCGGGGTTCCTCTCCCCACCGGAGACCGGCCCCGTGGCCGGGGCCCCGGCTCAGACGCGGCCTCTGGGTGATGCAGGGGAGGGGGCTCCGGCCTCTGCCACGTTGACGCCGTTCCCCAGGGCTCTCCGTGTGTCCTCTCTGCCTTGGGGTCAGCCCCTGTGTTGGGGACAGGCACCAGCACGGTCCTCGGTAGTAGCTAACTTATCCAGTTCCCGTGTCCCCACTGGTTACTGCACCAGTGATGGCGTTCTAAGGAAACTAAGGCCTGAGAAGACCTGGGGACCAGCTGCCGCGGTGAGCTTCCCCCAGCATTCGGTGCCCTGTGCCTGTGCAGGGGTCACATGGTGGGATCCTGGCAGCCCCCTGCATATGCAAAGGCCCTGTGGTCGGTGTTCCCCTGCCCCGTGCTGCCTGCGGGTTTTCTCCAGGCTGTAGAAACTGAGGACGTGGCTCAGGGCCGCCGTCTCCGTGCGGTTGTGTGTGCCACCTCTCTGTTAGGTGAGTCATGCGGAGTACACTCGGGTGGACGGTTCTGAGACCATCGCTCAAAAAGAAGCCCCTCTGTAGTCCCGGACCCTTGCTTCCGCCCCGGGCCGCTTCCCGTTGGCTTGGGCCTCCACAGGCCGTCTGCCTGGCGTGTCCCACGAACAGGGTTGTGCCATTCACGCCCTTTTGTGTCCAGCGTCTTCCACTCAGCATCATGTGTTCGAGGTGCGTCTGCGTATTGCGGCGCGCTTCTGCGTTTCACTCCTTCAGATGGCTGAGTGGTATTCCCCTGCGCGGGACCCAGGTTTGTTTGTTGGTTCATCCGGCGAGGGGCGCCTGGGAGTTGCGGCGGCGTGGCCAGAGCGGGCGTGTGTCTAGGTGTGGATCGCTGGGGGGTCCCGTCCGGGCGGGGTGGGCTGTCCCCCAGGGGGCTGCTCCATGCCTCGTTCCCCCTCACCCACACGAGGGCGGGGATGTGACCGCCTTGGTCACGCCGGCCCGGTCCCCACGGGCGGTCCGTGTCCTGTGTGGCCGTGCGGTTGGCTCTGCTTTTCCCTGGTGACTGGTGACGCCAGTGTCTTCTGTGTGCTGATTGGCCCTGCACTCTCCTCCCTGCCCCTCCCCCTGAACACTAGGTGAGCTAGCCGATGGCGGAGGGGGCCGCATGGGACCTGGACCGGACGCCACAGGCTCACGTCCGGCCGGGAGTGCCGCAGGGCGTGCGCAGCGCGTTTGATGGGCAGGAGTGGATGAGGGTAGATTGCACCTCCGATCGCCCGTGGCGCCCAGGCGCCAGGCGGCCTGCGGTGCCTGTTCTGCCGTTGTGAACTGGGGCAGATCTCACTGATCTCCGGGCCTCCGTTTCCCCACCTGAAGTCCTTATAAACACGTCCGGCTTCTCTGGGACAATGCTCGGCCGGGCCCGCGGAGTGCTGTCTGGAAGGGCGGCGTCAGCGCACAGCTCCACACCTCGGCTGGGAACCCGGCAAGGTCTTGCGCTGTGTGGGAGAGCCAGTCTTTCCTCCTGACCTCCGCTCCTCCCGGTGCCCAGTCTCTGATCTCCACTGGGGCAGCTCCTTTCGCCTCAGGGCCTTTGCACGTGCCTGCCTCTCTTTCCCTGCATTACTTCAGTCTGCTTCTTTCTGCTCTTCCAGGTCCAGCTTACTGTCACCTCGGAGATGTCTCCCCTGACCGAAGAGGTCAGCATCCTTCTGAGCGGCCAGACCCTCCTCGCCCCCTCTTGTGTGGATGCAGCAGAAGGTGCAATCTGGGAACCAGAGAGTAGTTCCTCCCAGACGCCAGGTCTGCGGCCCTCTGTCTCCAGAACGGTGAGCCATCAATCTCCGTTGTTTATAGACTACCCAGCTTGTGGTATTTTGTTATAGCAGCCTGTCGGGGCTGAGACAGTAATAAACCACCCAGAACTCGGCGCTGAAACAACGGGTCTCTATCCTGGATCCACGGGAGGGGGCGGGGCGGGCCGCTCCCCTCACCCAGGGCCCAACTGGCGCGTCCTGATGCAGGCAGGGCAGGGCCAGGAGCCAGGGGCCGCAGCGGAGCTTCCCCCGCGGCTCGCCTCTGCACCCCAGCACACAGGCCTGGTGAGGGCGGGGCAGCCCCCAGGGGCCAGCAAGACGGCAAGGCGGGGGCGAGATGGACCGGCCGGGCCCCCAGCTCCCAAAGCACTCTGAGGGGACTGGCTGGAGCAGGCGGCTGGGGGAGAGGGGACGGGGAGGACCCAGGGTCTGTGTGGAGGTGGGCGGGAGAGACAGGCCGGAGAGGCAGCCGGCAGGGTGGGAGGGGCAGAGGGCCCACGGAGGGAGGGCAGGGCGGGGAAGGGGGGATCAGGACTGGGGTCTGAACTCCTGGGCTTTCCTGAGATGCCAGCCTCCCATTGACGGTTGCAGGGGGAGCAGTGCAGGGCTGTGGTCAGTGCAGGGCAGCAGTGCAGGGCTGTGGTCAGTGCAGGGCTGTGGTCAGTGCAGGGCTGTG
Organism: Dipodomys spectabilis; assembly: GCF_019054845.1. Taxonomy (NCBI): domain Eukaryota; kingdom Metazoa; phylum Chordata; class Mammalia; order Rodentia; family Heteromyidae; genus Dipodomys; species Dipodomys spectabilis. Next base: position 71,906 of record NW_024871305.1, on the reverse strand, counting down.
GTCAGTGCAGGGCAGCAGTGCAGGGCTGTGGTCAGTGCAGGGCTGTGGTCAGTGCAAGGCTGTGGTCAGTGCATGGCTGTGGTCAGTGCAGGGCTATGGTCAGTGCAGGGCTATGGTCAGTGCAGGGCAGCAGTGCAGGGCTGTGGTCAGTGCAGGGGAGCAGTGCAGGGCTGTGGTCAGTGCAGGGCTGTGGTCAGTGCAGGGCTGTGGTCAGTGCCGGCCTGTGGTCAGTGCAGGGCTGTGGTCAGTGCAGGGCTGTGGTCAGCGCAGGGCTGTGGTCAGTGCAGGGCTGTGGTCAGTGCAGGGCTGTGGTCAGTGCAGGGCAGCAGTGCAGGGCTGTGGTCAGTGCAGGGCTGTGGTCAGTGCAGGGCTGTGGTCATTGCAGGGCAGCAGTGCAGGGCTGTGGTCAGTGCAGGCCTGTGGTCAGTGCAGGGCTGTGGTCAGTGCAGGGCTGTGGTCAGTGCAAGGCTGTGGTCAGTGCATGGCTGTGGTCAGTGCAGGGCTATGGTCAGTGCAGGGCAGCAGTGCAGGGCTGTGGTCAGTGCAGGGCTGTGGTCAGTGCAGGGCTGTGGTCAGCGCAGGGCTGTGGTCAGTGCAGGGCTGTGGTCAGTGCAGGGCAGCAGTGCAGGGCTGTGGTCAGTGCAAGGCTGTGGTCAGTGCAGGGCTGTGGTCAGTGCAGGGCTATGGTCAGTGCAGGGCTATGGTCAGTGCAGGGCAGCAGTGCAGGGCTGTGGTCAGTGCAGGGGAGCAGTGCAGGGCTGTGGTCAGTGCAGGGCTGTGGTCAGCGCAGGGCTGTGGTCAGTGCAGGGCTGTGGTCAGTGCAGGGCTGTGGTCAGTGCAGGGCAGCAGTGCAGGGCTGTGGTCAGTGCAGGGCTGTGGTCAGTGCAGGGCTGTGGTCATTGCAGGGCAGCAGTGCAGGGCTGTGGTCAGTGCAGGCCTGTGGTCAGTGCAGGGCTGTGGTCAGTGCAGGGCTGTGGTCAGTGCAAGGCTGTGGTCAGTGCATGGCTGTGGTCAGTGCAGGGCTATGGTCAGTGCAGGGCTATGGTCAGTGCAGGGCAGCAGTGCAGGGCTGTGGTCAGTGCAGGGGAGCAGTGCAGGCCTGTGGTCAGTGCAGGCCTGTGGTCAGCGCAGGGCTGTGGTCAGTGCAGGGCTGTGGTCAGTGCAGGGCTGTGGTCAGTGCAGGGCAGCAGTGCAGGGCTGTGGTCAGTGCAGGGCTGTGGTCAGTGCAGGGCTGTGGTCAGTGCAGGGCAGCAGTGCAGGGCTGTGGTCAGTGCAGGCCTGTGGTCAGTGCAGGGCTGTGGTCAGTGCAGGGCTGTGGTCATTGCAGGGCAGCAGTGCAGGGCTGTGGGCAGTGCAGGGCTGTGGGCAGTGCAGGGCAGCAGTGCAGGGGAGCAGTGCAGGGCTGTGGGCAGTGCAGGGCAGCAGTGCAGGGCTGTGGTCAGCACAGGGCTGTGGTCAGCACAGGGCTGTGGTCAGTGCAGGCCTGTGGTCAGTGCAGGGCTGTGGTCAGTGCAGGGCTGTGGTCAGCGCAGGCCTGTGGTCAGTGCAGGGCTGTGGTCAGTGCAGGGCTGTGGTCAGTGCAGGGCAGCAGTGCAGGGCTGTGGTCAGTGCAGGGCTGTGGTCAGTGCAGGGCTGTGGTCAGTGCAGGGCAGCAGTGTAGGGCTGTGGTCAGTGCAGGGCTGTGGTCAGTGCAGGGCTGTGGTCAGTGCAGGCCTGTGGTCAGTGCAGGGCTGTGGTCAGTGCAGGGCTGTGGTCAGTGCAGGCCTGTGGTCAGTGCAGGGCTGTGGTCAGTGCAGGGGAGCAGTGCAGGGCTGTGGTCAGTGCAGGCCTGTGGTCAGTGCAGGCCTGTGGTCAGTGCAGGGGAGCAGTGCAGGGCTGTGGTCAGTGCAGGCCTGTGGTCAGTGCCGGCCTGTGGTCAGTGCAGGGCTGTGGTCAGTGCAGGCCTGTGGTCAGTGCAGGCCTGTGGTCAGTGCAGGGCTGTGGTCAGTGCAGGGCAGCAGTGCAGGGCTGTGGTCAGTGCAGGCCTGTGGTCAGTGCAGGGCTGTGGTCAGTGCAGGGCTGTGGTCAGTGCAGGGCTGTGGTCAGTGCAGGGCTGTGGTCAGCGCAGGGCTGTGGTCAGTGCAGGGGGAGCTGGGCAGGGTATAGGGAAGCGAGGGAGGATCCGGCAGGTTCCTGCTTCTGTCTTAATCTCCTCTGCTCAAGAATTTGCCCAGGGTGTCGAGATAACGGGATCCTCACCAGGCCCCCGCCCGGGCCCTGACGGGCTGCGGCCTGGCTGCTTTTCCTGGGTTGCCCACGGGCTCGGGGCCTGCGCTGCGGAGGGACGCCACCGCCACGGTTGCCTGGGGAGGGAGGATGGAGGCGCGGTGAGGGGAGCAAGCCCCTGCCTGGCTCCTTTTCCCAGACTGCTTTGCAGTGAGGGCGAACCACGTGACTGCATCTAGCCAATGAGCTCCGACCACACGGGCAGGGGCCCTCCCTCGGGAAGCGGGTGAGGTCTCTGCGGGACGGGGAGGCGGGGGCGCCGGCGGGGCGTGTGCACGGCTGCGCCCACACCGGGCAGCACGGTGTCTGCACTCAGGCCTTCGGCGTGAGCCCGCTCTTGAGAGACTGGAATAAAACCCAATGCCCTGTGAGAACATGTGAGGTCATCGTGCATATCAGTCTAGAAGGTTCTAAGCAGGACGTGAAGGAGGCGGGAGGTGGTGGAGGTAGACCCGCGTCCTCACACGCAGCTCGGGGTAACAGGACACGGGCGTGGCCGGCAGGGGCCCAGGGCTGGCAGGCCTGACCCCACAGAGCCGCTGGGGTGAGGAGCCCGTGGGGGCGCGGCGGACACGGGCAGGGACACGGCGGGGTCGCCCTGGCTGAGGACGCGGCTGTCCGCGGGACAGGGAAGGCGCTCGCCCTGCCGACGCCCTGTTTCAGAGCTCCTCGCCAGCACGGCGGGGCCAGGCCCCACTCTGCGTCACCCCAAAGCCCAGGGGCCAGCACGGTCGCCAGCTGGCAGGGCCCGGAGCCGAGCTCCCCCGCCCGCGTCCCCCTCGCCCGGCATGATGTGAGGGTGAGCATGGGGGCGGTGGCTGGCCACGGCCTCTGAATCCCTTTCTGGAAGCTCCTCCCAGGCCCAGCTCTAGAGTCTCCATGGCCTCCAGCAGTGAGAGTTCAAAGCCAAACCAAAAGCAGCGACATCGGAGTGTGTCCTGGAATCCCCCGAGCAGCTGGGCCAGGACAGGGCACCGTGCCCAGTGTGTGTGTGTGTGTGTGTGATGTGTGGTGTGTGATGTGTGATGTGTATGTGGTATGTGTGTGTGGTGTGTGGTGTGTGGTATGTGTGGTGTGTATGTGGTATGTGTGTGTGGTGTGTGGTGTGTGGTATGTGTGGTGTATGTGTATGTGATGTGCTGTGTGTGTGGTGTGTGATGTGTGTGTGGTGTGTGTGGTGTGTGTGCTGTGTGCTATATGTGTGGTGTGTGTGGTGTGTGTATGTGCTGTGTGCTGTGTATGTGCTGTGTGTGTGCTGTGTGTGCTGTGTGTGATGTGTGCTATATGTGTGGTGTGTGTGGTGTGTGCTGTGTGTGTGCTGTGTGGTGTGTGTGCTGTGTGTGCTGTGTGCTATATGTGTGGTGTGTGTGGTGTGTGTGCTGTGTGGTGTGTGTGCTGTGTGTGCTGTGTGTATAGGGGTGGGATGGTGTGGTTCTCTGTGCTGGCATCTTCCCAGGCAGTGGAGGACGTGGCCGGGCCGTGGGTGGGTCTGTTGTAGTCCAGGCGTTGCTCGTGGCTGTGAGGGTCAGGACTGGCCTGTGCTCCAGGTGTTGCGTGGCTGAGAGTGTGCGGGGAAGAAAGGCGGGGAGCTCTGCTGAGCGCCCTGTGGTTGGTGAGGCCGAGCGGGCGTGGAGCAGCCGTGGGGGTGAAGCTCAGTCCCCTAGAGTTGGGCTCCGGTTCTGTGGACCTGGCCCGGGGGTCCCCGGGCTGAGCGGTTCTGAGCTGTGTCCTGCAGGGGTCCCGAGGCTGGCCCAGTGTCTGGTCTTGGATGGCGAGAACCCCGGCTCTGGTGCCGAGTCTTGTCCTGGCCTTGCGGATCTCTGTCCCTGCAGGCCGGCCGCTCCTGGGCATCCTGAGGTGACGATGCCGAGTCAGGACCACCCGAGGCGAGCGCGTGGGGAGAGGGAGGAGGCCGCGCCTGGCTCCGCGATAAGATGTTGCAGAGGCAGCAGGAGAGCTCGGAGCCAAATTCCAACGCTCTGGCTCAGGTGGGGCGGGAGGAGGGGGAGCTGCGGCCGGCCATCTCCGACGCCATCTCCTCCATCCGCTGCTGCGAGCACAGCCCCGTGATGTCCTCCCTTGCCAATGTCTTCAACCGAGGCAGATAACGTGTGCGGTGACTTATTGCACGCATTCCTTCCCGCCCTGCTAGCGTGCCAGCCTGGCTCCCCGGCTCCTTCCACTATCAGCAGGGCTCTCCGTGCCCAGCCTCCTGCTCCTGCTCCTGCTCCTGGTCCTCCTCCTCCTCCTCCTCCTTTTCCTCCTCCTCCCTCTTCTCCTCCTCCTCCTCTCTGCCCCCAGGCCCACTCCTGTGGAAGGCCCCACGGAGACCTTTGGGTCCCCCAGAGCCCCATTCTGTACCCAGCCTGGCGAGTGGACAGCGTGAGGCGGCCCTGCTGCCCGGTGCCCAGGCCCAAGGCCTCCCTGCCACGCTGGGGGGTTCAGCCGGAGACCAGGCATGGGGGTGGGGTGGGGGCGGCCGCGAGGCGCCCGGTCCTGCGCGGGGCCTGGCGGATTAGAGGAATACGTAGAATTTCCAAATTTAGCGCTCAGGAATCGCTTCGTATAAACAAGGGCTGGTTTCTCGGCAGAGATACAAAGTAGATAATGCCAGAAAAGTCAGTGACGGGACCCTGTGAGTCTACAGCCAACCTCCGCGCCACCGTGGTGTGCATGAAGGCTGCTTCCTGCCTGGCCCTCTGCATGGGTGGTCGGGCTTAAAACGAAGCATCCAGGCTGACAAATGCTTTTACAAAGGCCAGAGTATAAACTATAAACCCACTGTCAGCCGGGCGGAGGGAGGCGACGCCGCTCCCGCGCCTGCACGGGCGGTTTGGCCCCTAGACGAAAGTGCCACTCCGGGGAGGGCGGGCGGGCGCGCTGCGGCCGGCCTGCCGCTCACCGCCGGGGCCACCAACCCACACACGAGCAGCCTGCCCACACACCGGGCCTGCGCAGTGTCACCCGGCCAAGCGCTGCCGAGCAGGGGAAAGCACGCAGAGCCGGGAGGGAGCTCTGCCCCGGAAGCATCGGGTCACCGAGGGACTTGAAGGGCGGTGGTTTGAGGAGAAACCAGCAAGCAGCCCGGGAACACACACTCACGCACACACATTCACACAGGCATGCACATGCACACGCGCAGGGCACATCCCACACTCACGCACACGCATTCATACAGGCATGCACACATGCACACACGCAGGGCACATCCCACACTCACGCACACACATCCACACAGGCATGCACGCATGCACACGCACAGGGCACACCCCACACTCACGCACACGCATCCACACAGGCATGCACGCATGCACACGCGCAGGGCACATCCCACACTCATGCACACACATCCACACAGGCATGCACGCATGCACAAGCGCAGGGCACACCCCACACTCACGCACACGCATTCACACAGGCATGCACGCATGCACACGCGCAGGGCACATCCCACACTCACGCACACGCATTCATACAGGCATGCACGCATGCACACGCACAGGGCACATCCCATACTCATGCACACACATCCACACAGGCATGCACACATGCACACACGCAGGGCACATCCCACACATGCACAAAGCATGAGCACGCAGCCATTCACACACACATGCACACTAAAATATATACACACAAATCCATGAATGCGTGCCCATCCATGCACTCACACAAATATGCACACACATGCACATACCAGTGCATACATGGGTGCATGAAATATTCCAACATGCACATTCACACAGACACCTGCACAGACACCTTGTAGTGTACCCACACTTTTACACACACACACATATGCAGGCTAACATGCCTACAAATGCATGAATGTACACACAGGTAGACATACACACATACTTGTGTACACAATGCACTCATGTGCACACACTCGTGCAATTGCACATGTGTGTGTGCATTTATCTGTTTGCACAGGACACAGCATACACAATATGCTCGTGCGCGCACACACGCACCCTTGCACAGCGGGGATTGTTCCCAGGGAAGGGAGTTGCACTTCGTGGGTGCTCACGTGTGGGAGTCCATGCGCGCATGCGTGTCTGTGTGCACACATGGATGTGTGTGTATGTTGGTGTTTGGTGAGAGCAGGTCCTCGGGACAGGGCTTGTTTCAGAGGTAATGAACATTTTCACAATCGCCGGTGCTGATGGCTTCACACTTGCCGGTGACACCACCGCGTTGCCCACATTAAGTGAACAAACGGTCCGGTAGGGGTGCAATCAGTTTCGGTCACTGTGACGGAATGCCTCCATGACCAATTTATAGAGAGAAAACGTTTGGTGAGGCTCATGTTTCGGAGGCTCCGGTCCAGGGCCACTCGGCCCTGTTGCTTTGGTGTGTGGTGCACACCGTATTGTGGTGGCAGCAGGAGGAGAGGAGGCCAGACAAGAGGGGCCTGCGACCCAATACCCTCTCCCAGGGCCCACCTCCCAGTGACATCACTTCCTTCCTCTAGACCCCCCCCCCATGACATCACTTCCTCCTCTAGGCCCCACCTCCTTCCCATAGTGCCATATGGACCTTTTGTGGGATTTAGGCCCTGACCCATAGTAATACGTGCATTATATCTCCATAAACTTGCAGGAACACAATTTCCCTGCGTTTACTTGCTCCACTCTCTCTTCAGAAAATCTAAAGACTACAGATGATCAAAAAGACTAGAAAATACCACCCTATCAATAAAAGCCAAGTCCCGTGAGCAGGCTGCAGAGTCAAATTCCGAATGCTCAAGCTGTGCCTTGGCTGCTTTCTGCTTCTTGGGTTTGATGGGTTGGCGGTGCTGTTTTCTGCAGGTGTAGACCGTGCCCTGGAGTGTGGTTTGGCACCTGACAGTCTTGAACCATCTCTTTTCTGGACAAGACACATCTGAGCAGAGCATGGAGTCCCAGTAAGCGCGGTGATAGAAACCTCTCGGCAGGCAAAGGCCTGCTGCGAAGGGAGACTCGGGGGTCGGGAGGCGGCTGGGCCACAGCTGAATTCAGGTTTCTGACACAGGCGCCCTGCCAGGCTGGCCAGCTTGGCGTGGGCTGGCCATGCCCAGGGCAGGCTGGGGGGTTGAGTCATCTGCCCTAGGATCCTTTCATCCTCCCCTGTGCTGCTTTTTAAATAGAAAGGAAAGTCACTTGTGCCTGTGGCTACAGGAGCCAACGAGCATTCTCCCCCCCTTCCTTGGAGCCACGTGTTGCTCACGGAGGGCCCTGGCCCTGTCCTCGGTCACCTTTCCCACGGCAGGAGTCAAGGCTCTTTGGGGAATTGAATGGCTGCGATGCCTGCAGGTGGGGCGGGATTTATCCGGTGGAACCAGCTCACGTCACATGGGCTACGTGTCAGAGGCCAGGGAAGCCAGTGGTGGGCTTCGAGTCTGAAGCCTGGGGACCAGAGAGGAGCCCCGAGTGGAAACCTGGGTCCAAGGTCAGGAGAAGACCCAAGAATTCAACTCCCCCCACGGTGTGTGTGTGCTACCCAGGCTGTCAGTGGCTCGGACCAGGCCGCTCCTCTGGGGTGGGGTGGGGTGGGATCTCCGTTCACTGAATCCGTGGCTCAGATGCCCAAGGCACCTGAAAAGGATCTTCCAGACCTGCTCTGACAGCATGGGCAAGCAGGACCAGCCCTCTGCCTGGACAGTCAAGCTGGCTCAGTACGAGCCGCCGCAGGGCCTTCATTCTGCAAAAGGAAGTTTGTTTGAAATGTTTTGAGTGTAGAACTGGGGCCTCGGGGTTGCAGGGCAGCGGAGCTGGGGGGTGGGGTGGGGAGGGGTGGAGAGGGACCCCTGAGTTCTGACAGAAGTGTTCCCCAAGGTGGCTACAAAATAGATTCTCCAGCTTCCTGCGTCACACCAGTGGTCTTCCCCTAAGCGTCGACTGCACGGGTTTGGTGGTGTTCCCGATAAACCATTCCTGCCCTGACCGCCTGGCACCTGTGGGGTATGGATTCTGTTCCCATGGCCTCCAAGAGCCACAGACGCCGGCAGGCCGGCCAGGGCACCCATAGCAGTCAGTCTCCGTCTGAATGTTCGGTCCGGGGCCGAGTCCTCTCCACGGCAGACATGGGGGGAGTGAAGCTGGCTTCTGCCCAGAAGATGGGTTGGTGAGGATGTTTATGGTGGACCGTGTTCCAGAGGCGGACCGTCATCACGTGATGTCAGATGCTTCCTTCTCTAAACAACCCTGGGAATAGTCTTGTCTCCGGGGGCTTTGTAAACTATGCTCGGCGGGAATACCGCTGGGTCCTGGAGGTCGGGCCCGCAGGGCGTGCGTGCCGTGTGGGCTTGGGGACTTGCTCCTGCCACGCACCGGCCAACCGTGTCAGCAGCAGCTCTGCGCCCAGGGCCTGGCTTCTTGACTCCTGAACCTCGATTTCAAATAGCTCTGAAGGGATGGCCTCGATTCAGAGGGGTTTGACCCCGGGACTGTGCCGGCATTGTACCTATTCTGAGGAGAGACTGGGAACCCAGTAGCTCTGATGGAGTGAGGCCATGGTGGGGGTCTAGGCCCGGGCGCGTGGGCAACCTCCCGGAGGACCCTGACCTCCCCCAGGGGTGAGAACCGAGACTCCAGCCCGCCTCCCCCTCCTCCTTCACACGGACGATGGGGGCTGGGCAAGCTCAAGTGGCTGACCTGAGTCCCATTGCTAAGTTCCTCTCCAGGCTGGATTAGAACCTGGGTCTTGCAGTGATTTCTCCCTGCTTTTTGGCCCATGTCCCACATCCACAGGGACAAAGGTGAGCCCCACCCACACGTGTGTGAGTCTGGGCTTCACGCTCACATTCGCACGGATTTCGAGTCCCACGTTTGAGCTCATATCCAACCTAAAGGACCCGGCTATTTATAGTTCTGGGCCCCAGAGGCCCTGGGGTCTGAGGACCACACAGATCTGCGGCCCCGAGTGCTGCTCCCCCGCCCCAGTTCACTCCTTACATCCCGCTTCCGTTCCCTAGGGGACCCCATTCCCGGCTAACTAGATGATGGAGACAAATGGTCTACGCTGGGAAGCTGAGCATTTCTGGGGTCAACCGCAGCGCGCCTCCTTCCCTCTCAGGATCACAGGCAGGGGCCGAGGGCATGGGTAGCCACACTGCCCACTGGGTGCAAAGCCTGCCGAGTGCGTGGTTCAGACAGGCGGTCCCGAGGCTGAGGGAGGGGGTGGCAGGGTGGAGGACGGAGCTGGGAGGCCAAGAGCTTGGAGCAGAGCGATGGAGCTGCTGCGGAAGAGCAGGAGCGGCTCTGGGCAGAGGAGGGGCGACCACAGCATAGATGCTGGCGGTCAAAGTACTCAGAGAAGCTGGGCACGGCGGCTCAAGCCAGTCACAACCCAGCCGCTTGGGAGGCAGAGACTGGGGGAGGGAGATCTGGATCGGTGACCGGCCCAGGCCTACACGTTTGAGAGCCTCCGTCTCCCACGAGAGCTCTCCCGTTTCCCCAGAGGCTGGGGAAAGCACATGACTGGACACACTGCCGGGTACACGGGGAGCGCCCCGAGGATGGCAGTCCAGGCCCGTCCGGGCCTCAAACCAGGCCCTGTCTAGAGCATAACCACAGCCACAGCAGGGCGGGAGGCTCAGCTCGGCGGGAGGCAGGCGAGTTGGTACCCAAGGAGAAGCGTGGGAACAAGGCCTTCTCCCGGGTCCCCAGGGGTGGGCGGCCGGCGCCCCCTGATCCCTGGGGCCTCTGGAGGTGCAGGAGAAGCTGATGGAGGTGAGGCTGCAGGCCGGGCCAGGGTGGGGCCGTCCTTCCCGGAAGGGTGTGTGATTGTAAGTAGGGGTTGGCCTTCCCTAATGGCAGGGTTGGTGAGGTGCGGTGGAGCTCTGGGATCGGTCCCATCTCCAGCTCCCCTCCTATTCTCTGGGCCGGGAGGTAAGGAAAATGCTCTTTGAGTTTTTAACTTTGAGAAGAGAAGGCAGATGCTGTCAATCGGGCTGGAGAAGGTGAGGGCCTGGCGTTCTGCTGGGTGACATCCGTTCACCCCGGGTTTGCTGTGGGGATTTTCAGGGAGGGGTGGACGCGCAGGGGGCCGGGCCTGGGGCGAGCAGGAAGGGCCTGCGCGGCAGGTACGGAGTTCCGGCCTTGGTGCACAGCCTCTCGCGCTTGCACAGGGGTGCAGGCCGCAGCTCTGTACCTGTCTCTGCTGGGAAAGCGTTAGAGCCAGGAACTCTCCCGCCCAGCTTCCCCTCCGGCATCCACACGTGCGGTCGGCAGCCTCAACTCTCAGATGTCATCTTGGTGGGTTTTTAAAAGCCTAACCTGGGTCTCAGTCCATTTTCTATTGCTAGAGCAAAATGCCCAGCACTGGGTACTTGACACTGGAAAGAGGTTGGCTTAGCTCCCAGTTTTGAAGACGAAATCCAAGATGGCGGTTCCCGTGTTCAGCCTCTGCTGAGGACTCGCCGGGAGTGCCACCCTCCCGACACTGCAGTCTTCCACCACCCACCCATCTATCCATCCACCTACCTGTCCATCTGCCACCCATCCACCATCCGCCTGTTATCCATCTGTCCATCCATCCATCATTTATCCATCCACTCATCAGAAACCCATCCATCATCCATCATTCATCCATTCATCTACCATCCACCCACTACTCACCCATGCAGCCATAGCAGAGATGTGCAGAATGCCGGTGATACCCTTACCCTGACCTAGGTGCTGAGCACTGAGCACTGAGCTGGGTGCTGGGCACTGGGCTGGTGCTGAGTGCTGGGCTGGGTGCTGAGGACTGAGCTGGGTGCTGGGCACTGAGCTGGGTGCTGAGTACTGAGCTGGGTGCTGGGCACAGGGCTGGGTACTAGGCACTGAGCTGGGTGCTGAGTACTGAGCTGGGTGCTGGGCACAGGGCTGGGTGCTGAGTGCTGAGCTGGGTGCTAAGCGCTGAACTGGGTACTAGGCACTGAGCTGGGTGCTGAGTGCTGAGCTGGGTGCTAGGCACTGAACTGGGTGCTGAGCGCTGAGCTGGGTGCTAGGCACTGGGCTGGGTGCTGAGCGCTGGGTCCCGAGCAGCTCTCATCCTTGCTCTCATGTTCTGGCAGAGGAGGGGGTCACAGCTCCCACACTTAACTTCCCTTGGGACCATTAGGCCAGGCCACGGTCTGGACAGGAGGACCCTGACACTCGGGTCTTGCTACCTGTGGCACTAGGCTCCAGCCATTAGTCTATGGCTTTAAAAAAAACCAGTTCCTGACTCAAAAGTGGTTTACCATTTTGTTTGTGTGGGGCCAGAGAGGGAACCTGGCTCCGACGCATGGGCGGCAAGTCAACAGCAACAACAACAACAACTACTACTACTACTACTAATGACCAGGAAAGACTAAAGTGTTTCCTCTTGGTCCTGTTCAAAAGCCCCTTCCCTCATTTTTTACCTATCTAGCTATCTGTCTGTTTGTCTGTTGGTCAGTCTATCCATCTATCTGTTTGTCTGTCTGTTGGTCAATTGATGTATCTCTGTCTGTTGGTCATTCTGTCTATCTATCCATCCATCTGTCCTCAGGGTTCTGGGTTTTGGACTCAGGCTGATACCCTGAGTAGCTAGGATTACAGGCGTGAGCCACCGGCCCCTGTCATGCAGCATAACTGAATTCTGAAGAGCAAACGGCTTCCCCTGTGAGGCCTGCCCCCACGCACCCCCCTGTTCACGGGCTCAGGAACCACACCACGCACGAAAGGATGCGGTGTCCGGCTGCACCAGAGCAGGACGAAGTCCACCAGGTTCGTGGGTCGTTTTGCAAACAGTCCAAACAGAGGCGTGCACATGCGTGTGTGCAAGCGTGTGCGTGCATGCGCGCTGGGTATGGCTAGTACCTCGGGATGGAACAGAGACCGAGAAAATAGACGACACTGCAGTAGAAGCCCAACTCAGGATGGAGAAAACCAGCTCAGGTGGCGCTGGACGATGGATCATTCTGACTGCGGTTTAAACACGCGCAGGTCACTTAGAGGAGCCTTGCTCTTATCGGGCTCTCTGTCGCTTCCATGATGAAAGTTGAGCCTGCGCCATTTCCTGTGGCGAGCGCGCACAGAGCGGCAAGGGCCGCATCTATTTTGGATCCTGGCTTCTAAGCCTCCCGGTATCGTCGGCATCAGCTGGCACAGACAGCGCTGGCCACCTTCTTTCACAGAAACGGCCAAGGGCGTCTATCAATGAAGCCATGCGCGGGCGGAAGAGCTCGCCAATGGCCGCTCCATCAACTCTGGCAGCTGTGTACATTACGCCTTTTGATCTGCGAGGATGCTGTGTTTAGATGACATCATGGGCCTTCGGTTATCTTTCCCGAAGGTAGAAGGGACGTAAGCAGACATCCACTTTTGTAAGATAAAATTAGCACCTTGCGGCTGGAGCATAAACATGTTTTCGGCAGGAAAGCTCTGATTAAAGTACAAAGCGGCGGAGGGGGCTAGGCTGCGCCCCTGTGCACGAGATTCCTATTTATAATACAAGGAAGTAGCACTGATGTGACCTGGGGCCACGGCGAGAGCCCCCACCCCCACCATCGACCCTCACTATGGAGAAACGGCTCGGGTGGTGCAACCGTTCTGGGCACGGTTCCACGCGGAGTTGCTTCCTCGAAGCCCAGACTGCGGTGTGGGGAGGAGGGAAGGGAAGATGGCTGCGGTGGAACCCGGGCTCCGGGCAAGGATTTCCAGGGGGCTTCGGCTTCTCGGCACTCCCCGGGCTGCCGGGGAGGCTCTGCAGCCTGCCCGCTGGACAAGGGGTTTGGCCTAGGGGCGTGCGCACAGTTCACCAAACTGCTTGCCCAGGTGCCAGACCACGTCTGTCCCCAGGGAGGCCGCCTGCCCTTCCCTTCCCCTGCCATGCCCTCAGCCCACCCAACCCCTCACCTAGACAGCTAGATTCTCAGGTTACAGACGTGCCCACGGGGGGAAACGTGGCCCTAGGAACACAAACCCAGCTGGGCTTCTTCCCTTCCCTTTGGAAGCCCATTTCCTCACACAGCTCTCGGCCACCAGCCACGCAGTGCTCTCACACGGCCCCGTGTGAACCCCCAGGGAACACAGCTCAGCCTCACCACACGCCCGCCTCCAAAACATGAGCTACCTGCATGCTCTTCATCGTTATTGCTTCAAAAAGATGGATGTGCTATTTGACTGCGCAGGCAGAGGAGGAGGAGGAGGGGGAGGAGGAGGAGGAGGGGGAGGAGGAGGAGGAGAAGGAGGAGGAGGAGGAGGCAGCAGAGGAGGAGGAAGAGGGGGAGGAGGAGGAAGAGGAGGGGGAGGCGGCAGAGGAGGCGGCAGAGGAGGAGGGGGAGGGGGAGGCGGCAGAGGAGGAGGAGGGGGAGGGGGGAGGAGGAGGAGGGGGGAGGAAGGGGGAGGAGGAGGAGGAGGAGGCGACAGAGGAGGAGGAGGAGGAGGGGATGGAGGAGGAGGAGGAGGAGGAGGGGGGAGGAGGGGGGGGAGGAGGAGGAGGAGGAGGAGGAGGAGGAGGAGGAGGAGGCGGCGGCAGAGGAGGAGGAGGAGGAGGAGGAGGAGGAGGAGGAGGGGGAGGAGGAGGGGGAGGAGGGGAAGAGGAGGAGGAGGAGGAGCAGGAGGAGGAGGGGGAGGAGGAGGGGGAGGAGGGGAAGAGGAGGAGGAGGAGGAGGAGGAGGAGGAGGAGGAGGGGGAGGAGGGGGAGGAGGAGGGGGAGGAGGAGGGGGAGGAGGGGAAGAGGAGGAGGAGGAGGAGGAGGAGGAGGAGGAGGGGGAGGAGGGGGAGGAGGAGGAGGGGGAGGAGGGGGGAGGGGGAGGGGGAGGAGGAGGGGGGAGGGGGAGGAGGAGGAGGGGGAGGGGGAGGGGGAGTAGGAGGAGGGAGAGGCGGGGAGGAGGGGGAGGGGGAGGGGGAGGAGGAGGAGGAGAAGGTATCCGCGTAGTGGCGATCTCATTTTTGAGGACATCTTTCAAGCCTTGTTCAGGGCTCCGGCGGAGGGATGCAGAGTCTCCCAGCTCGAGCCCTCCAAGGGCTCTGGGCCTTGGTGACAGTGTCCCGCACGGGGCCAGCTCCAGCCCAGCACCAGAGGATGGGACAGGAGGAGGACAGAACAGGAGGCAATGCCACCCCCAGAACCACAGGGAAACCCCGCGGGGAGCAGAGCCCCCGTGGCGCTGTACGGCAGCGTCGTGGACGGGGCACGTCCATTCGCGCTGTTGGTTCGCGTCTGCTGAGGACCGTTGATGTTTTCCTAGTGTGTGTGCCTTTTCAGCCCTATTACTTGTAATACAGCTCATCTTTCTTTTGTCTTTTTAATTGCTTTTTGGTAATAATTGGAAGTTAACTTTTGCACAGGAGCGGACAGAGCACCAAACCTCCGAAGAGTGGCTTGCGTCTTTCAGCTAGCAGAGGCCTCAGAGGGAGAGACCCTGACTGGGGTCCCCAGGGGCCTACTGGCCCCGCCCACAGGGCGGGAGGACACCATCTCTAGTCACGCTAGTAGTTTGGATCTCCTGATAGCTGTGTCTATTGATTCTGGTGGCTGTGGCCGTAGCCAGAGGGTCTCTATGGAACTCACCTGGGCTGCCCATTTTCTATCTGTCCTAGTAAACTCCCGTCTTCTCCCTCCTCCTCCTTCTTTTTTTAATAAAATGATGAATTGTGTCGTGACATTTTCATAGATGCACACAGTGCACTTCCACTGTGTTTTGCTCCGTCTCCTCTGTTTGTCCCTCCCCTGTCCTTCTCCCTCTCCCCCATACCCAGTAGTCTCTCTTGTCAGCTCGTCTGTCTGTGTTCTGTTTTTAGGCTTAGATTTGGCATACGAGAGAAATGTGATTTTTGCTTGTCTCCGTCTTTTGCTTAACACAATGATTTCCACCTCTACCCATTTTTTCTGCAGATGATATGTTTCATTCTTTTTATGACTAATACTCTATTATATGTAAAATATCATATTAATATAAAGTTCTAGTAACATGTTAAGAAAAAATGTATATATAAAATATGTGGGCTGGGAATGTGGCTTAGTTAGTGTCAGAGTGCTTGCCTAACACGCATGAAGCCCTGGGTCCTCAGGCTGGCAGTGGTGCTGTGTCTCAAGTGATAGAGTACTACCCTTGAGCAAAAAGAAGCTCAGGGACAGTGCCCAGGCCCTGAGTTCGGGCCCTGATTTCAAGTCCCAAGACTGGCAAAAAAAAAAAAAAAGTGAATACACACACACTATAACTTACTGATGCATTTTTGAGTTGCTGGGCATCTAGATTGGTTGCACAGCGTAGCAGATCATAGGCTGATAGAGCTAAATATGATTGAAGTGCACTGTACAAAAGTGTGATAATGCAATTCATTATTGTAGAAGGGGGAGAAGGAGGAGGAGGAGGAAGAGGGAGAAGACAGGAGTTTACTAGGAAAGCTAGGGAATGGGGTGTCCAGGTGAGCTCCATCGAGACTCCTGGACCCACAGGACTGGCTGAGTTCAGTGATTTCAGTCTCCACATGCCAGTGCCTGTCGGCGCTTAACTATGGATGAACTGGGTCTCATAAACGTTCCCCTCAGACTGACTTTGAGCCCAGGTCCTCTGTATCTCAGGCTCCCAAGTGGCTTGGGTTTTTCAAGGGACACTGGGCGGCTCTAGGGGAGCAGCTGGACTGGGGGAGCCCACCCTGCAGGTGGCTGAGGGTGGATTTGAACAGGGTCTGTGAGACACCGGCTTGCAAGTCCCCAGCCCTGCTGCGGGGCCTCTGTGCAGTGCCGCCCTCCACGTGCGGGCACGGGTGTTTACTGCCCCTGCGGCTCCGGCGCGGGCACGGGCTGGACTTTGATGGAGTGGAGGGGGCCCCGAGGGCTGGCGGCCGGCTGACACCGCAGACGCTTACGCTGGCCTGGGCCCTGGGTGCCCGGGAGATGCAGTGAGGTGCGTGGTGAGGTTCGGGCTCGCGGCGGGGGCTTGGCACATTCCCCCAGGGAGGGCTGGGGTACGGGTTCTGTGCCCACCCTTCCTGCCGGCGCCCGAGGGCACCTGCTTGCTGCTGAGCCCCAGGTGCCGTGGCCTCTCGCCACGGGGGTAAAGCACCCCCCTTCCATGTAACTCTGGGAGAAGGGCGAGGCTTCGTGATGAGCTGGATGCCAAACCCCATCTGCTTGGGCACCGCTCCGCACGTGGTGGGCTCAGAACCACAGAACCAGCTCGAGCTGGTACCGGCCGGTGCCAGCAGGTCCTGAGAGCCATGGCTTTGCCTTGGTCCCTTGGCCCTGGCTTCCTGGCCAGGCCTCCGTCCCCCCTGAGCCGGAGCCAGGGGACGGGCGGACAAGCCGTGGAGCCGCCACCCAACCTCCTCATTAACCCCTGCTCAGACTGCCACCAGGTCAAGGAAAACCCAGCACGCAGGGCCCGCGTGTGGGGTGGGGTGCACGGCCCTCGGCTCGCTCGGCTCTGCTAATTGGGGTGCGCCTCTCCAGTCGTGTCTGCTCTTTGTCTCAGCAGAAAAAGATAAGGAGGAAGCGGGCTGCTGGCCGGGGTCGGGCTGCCCGAGCTTCCTCCCGGCTCCCGGCAGGCGAGAGGCCGGCCAGCCGGGTGGAGCGGCCGCCGTGCTGGGAAAGCGGCCGCCGCCGCCCGCTTCGGGGCCTCGGCTCTTCCCATTCGGCTGCACGCGAGCCGGGCAACCGTCTCTCTCCCAAAGCAAAATGTCTTCAGAAGAGAGGGGACCCAGAGACTGATTTATAAGGGTCAGGGCGCTGCGTCTAACACACCTGGAAATCAAAGAACGCGAGTGGCAAGCTGTCCCTGCTCCTCAGCGAGCAGGCCTTGGGAAAACAAGCGTATGTTTGTGTTGCTTTGCTCTTTCCCTGCTCCCCCGACTAAAATCCTATCAAAAGAAGGCCGCTCGGTAGAACTGAAAATTAGAAGCTGTAAATGGAAGCAAGGAAAGGCCCGCCTGAAAACCAAAAGCAATGCGTTAGCGCCGATGCTGCTCTCGTCCTTTTATTTAAATATTAGAAAAACAGTATTCTATAGTGTGTTGATATTCGGGCTAAATCTTTCCCTTATAAGGTGTTTGACATACATAGCCTTTATTATGGCAGTCCCAGATCGAAGGGTTTGCGCGCGTTAAAGTTACCAGCTGCCGCTCTAATCCCCGGGGGACGTAAAATTGGAATCCCCAACTTCCAATATCAATGTTAGCACAAACGCTATAAAATGTATCTTGTCAGAATTGGCCCGAGCCGCTAAGCTCTTCACCGGGAACGGATCACAGCTGGTGCTTCTGCCCTGGGAGGCTGACCGCTGGCCACCGGGGCGTCCTCCGCCCCAGGGAGAGCATTGTTTCCCGTGCCCCCATGCCCCCCCACTGCCCACCCGGAGCCTCGGGCAGGGCTGGCTGTGGGGGAACGGGGGTCCCCGGCCTGTGGTGGCCGCCGTGGGCACAGCGGTGGGGACAGGGGCCTGCAGGGCCAGCCCAAGGCCTGGAGATAGGAGCGGCATCAGGAATGCCAGGAATGTTTCCCTTCTGCGCGGAGGCTTCGATCCCTCCCGCAGTGACAGCGCTGACATTTGCCAGAGCTCTGGAAGTGGCAGTGCCCATCCCACGCCGGGAGAAGGTAACGTTTATTTTTCTATTTTCTCCCCGCTCTCTCTCACACACACTACAGAAGACCACCAAGTGTGCATCTTTTTTTTTTTTTTTACATCGTGATGTACAATTCGCATTTGTTCATCAAAAAACCAGCGCCCCAGGTCATCCACCTCGACTTTTTTTTTCCTTTTCTTTTTCTTTTCCCTTTCTTAAACAGGAAATGGTTTCAGATGTTTATATGTTATAAAGTTAGGCGACTAATCTGTTTACCATTTACCAGGTCCTAGGTAACTCTCTCTCTCTCTTTCTCTCTCTCTCTCTCTCCTCTCTCTCACACACACCTTTTAATCTCCAAACCTCAGAGAATGACATTAGTTCTCTCCCTCTCTCTCCCTCCCTCTCTGTCTCTCTCTACTTAAAATTTTAAAAACCAAAGCCCTTACTAGTCCCCTGACTGCCGGACATGCAGAAGGCAGTAGCTCAGTGGTGCGGTGTGGGCCTGACAGTCCCTTCCTCTCCGAGGACAAGTGTTGCAAACACAACACGGCCCCCCCATGTTTGCATTCCGTACCCCAGCACAGACACGGGCAGAGGGGTCGCAGCTGGCCTGATGCCAGAGGCCTCAGACACCCCCGGTGGAGAAACCTATTCATCAGTCACCAAAAACACAATTTTCATCTGATCGGGGTCACTCTTTTCCGCGGCCTTTTTTTTCAGATCAGGGGCACGCAGGGCTAGCTCGGCGGTCCGTCCCCGGGGAAGCCTGCACCCCGATGTTGGGAATAAGCGGTTCTTTTTATTGCGGGATTTTTACCTCCTTCCTCCCGGGGCTGGTCATTTCCCACAATCACTGTAGATGCCCTGTTTGCTATCGCAAATCAATGGTATTTTTTTCCCTAGCTATTTATTTATAGCCCAGGAAGAGGGACCATGAACAGACAAGGTTTGAGTGTTTTTTTTTTTTTTTTAAGGGAACTTGGGAGCATTCAAATTGTTGCTTAAAGACTATTGTAAATGTAGAATTCAAAATAAAGTCCTATCATTTGCAGTGACAGCCTCAAATGGCATCTGAACCGGCTTGTGTCTGAACAAGGGCTTTCTGTCCACAGATCTTGCAGAGGACCTGAGGGAGAGTTGGTGGCAGAGGAAAGCGGGGACGTGAGGAGCAGGTCCTCCGGTCAGTCCCAAATCGCTGGGCTCAAGCACCGAAAGCCGCTTGTAAACGGAAAATATAAAGCAGAATCCCGCAGTTCCCACCCTTGTTCTCTGTCTCTCCCCAAACTGGTAAACATTCACCAGGCAAAAATACATTTATTTTCTTTTTCATCGAGGATCAGCAGTGGCTGGAGAAAAGGTTCATAAAATGCAAAAGTGGATTTGTAGCTAAGTGCCCAAACACCTTTAAACAGAGGCAGAGTGAAGAGACAAAATGAATTTAACATCCTTTTCTTTTTCCTTTTTCTTTTTCTCTTAAACCAAATGAAACAACCATTAAAAAAAAAAAATTCCCAGGTGTGTTGGCACTTGGAGTTGGAGCTGTCCCGGGTGGCTCATCACTACTCGGGATTCCCGGGGCTGTGTCGCCGGCACAAATTCAAGCAAAAGTGACCCAAATGGCTCTTGAGAGAGCGGCGCCTGGGTGGCCGCGGCCCGCGCAGGCGGGGTCGGCAGAGAGCGTGGGAAAGGCGGCGTGAGCCAGCCACGGGACAGGACGGTCGCCCTCCAACACATGCCCTAAAGCCCGGATTCTCACCCAGCGGGACAGTGCGTGGCAGGACTGCGTGGGGACTGCGTGGGGAGCCGGGGAGCACAGATGGGGACGGAGGAGCACTGGCTCCGCCGCGGGCATCGGCACGGCTACCAAAAGCCAGACAGCAGGCAGTGCCGACGAGGCGCACGGGGCCCGGGGTCCCGGGGGGCCTGGGTGGGGGGCAGCCCCTGCGCTGGCCCCGGGCTGACAACATCAGAAAACCACAGGACCGGGGTCTGCTTTGGGCTAGCATAGAATTTTTTAAAATGTTTTCTTGACCCCCCCCCCAAATGTTAATGAATAGAGAAATGCAAAGACCCTCAAACGGGCTGCAATCCCCGGTCAGCTCCCAGGGAGAGGGATTCCCCTGCAAACACCTGGGTGTCGTAAATCACCCCACGGTAAACACGTCAGGCCAGGATGAGGGCTGCCGGGCGTGGGGGACTGGCCGCGTCCATAAACCAGGCGCTGGCCCGGCACTAATAAATGTTCCTTTCACCAAGGAAGACCCCCCCCAGCTGGGAGCAGAGCCCTTTTTGGGGGGGGGCTGAGATAAGGGACAGAGCACCCCACCCCGGCTTACCCAGGGCCGGACCAGAGATAGAGCTGTCAGGCCTTGATGTGGTTATGGATGTCTTTATGGTGCCTGAGAGGCAAGGACCGGGCAGCCGGCGCGGGCTGCGGGCTGCGGGCTGCGGGCTGCGGGGTGGATGGTTTGTGGTACTTTTTTTTTTGGAGGCCGCAGGGGAAGATAAAACTCAAGGTTTTGTTTTTTGTATCATGGTAGTAAAATTGTAAAATACTGATAACGTAGCCAGCGCTGTATGGAAACATCCTCAAAGCACAGCAGCGTTCCTCCATTTCAAACAGCTGCGTTCATTGCGGAATGAAAGATCGCCGTGTCTCCCTCCTCCTGCCTTCGAGTCCTTCCCTGTGCGCGGCCAGCGCGGCCAGACCAAGAGCCCCAGAAAAGCAAAAGCATCCCGGGCTGCAGAAGATGGGGGCTCTGTATACATCTTTCCTTATACTCTTCCTTCCTTTCTTTCTTTCTTTCTTTCTTTCTTTCTTTCTTTCTTTCTTTCTTTCTTTCTTTCTTTCTTTCTTTCTTTCTTTCCTTTCTTCCTTCCTTCCTTCCTGCCTTCCTTCCTTCCTTCCTTCCTTTCTTTCTTCCTTCCTTCCTTGCTCTGTCTCTCTTTTTAAAAATCACCTCTGGAAATTTCTTTACCTTCTGATGCTCAACGTAAAGAGAAAAAAAAATCTCTTCTTACAATTATCTGGCTAGGAGGGGTTTTTAAATGATGTCTTCTGTCTTCAGCCAGACAGACGTGAGGGCAGGCAACATAAACATTGGAGGAGCAGCCTTCCGTAGCTGGTTAATGGCTCTCTCCTTTCTGCCCAGAGCTGGGCCGGCGGAAACGCAGGGCACTGCTCTGCCTCTGAGGAGTGACCCAGCCCGAGGAAAACGTCCCCGAGCTGCCACCTCGGCCCGGAACAATGCCGGAGCCGATGATCTCTGATGGGAGCAAATATTTAAATCAGAGAAGTCAAATGGAGTATTATTAAACAAAGCTTCTTTACGATGTCTCAAACAGCAAAGGCCTTTTGAGGAGTGTTTTTGAGCCGATGTGAGGCACCTGGCCACACCTGGCCAGGGCGGGTGCCCAGGCATCGTGGGCGGGCGTGGGAATGTGCTCTCTCCCCCGGAGGAGCGTGTCCCCTCCTGTGCAGAGGGAGAGCCGCAGGTTTGCGGCAGCTATTGAGACCGTAAATGTCGCATGACGGTGTAGGACAATGGAGCCGTGCTTCAGCGTTTAGTCAGCGGCCGCGGGGACAGCGCGGGTCTGGGGTGAGGAAGGCCACGCGTGGGTCGGCGTCTCCCGCCCCGGGCACACAGTGCCAGAGCCGCTGACCTGGGCTCACACCCAGCCGCTGGCACACCGCTCCGCTAGCTACAGCTTGCATTTCGTGTACAGGACACCAGATGTCTATGTTCAAAAGGGGGAAAAAAATCATTTGCGATATAAAATCCCCGTCTCCCCCACCACATCTGCACTGGGGGGCCAGCTCAGAGCAGGGGTCGCTGGTCCCCGATGAGGGGGAGGAGGTGCCAGAATGGGTATTTACTCCCGGGAGACACCTGTATTCCCAGCCACAATTTCTCCTGTGTAAACTGAAGGAGACAGACGCGTCGTGTCTGGAGTGCTGGACAACAGTCAGGTGACATTGTCCTGAGTCTCCCTAGACCAGCTCTTAGCATGCATGTAAGAAAGCGCCACCTGCCCATCTTACCTAGAGACTGTAGCCTCCGCCAGCACATTACAGCACTATTTACTCCTATGCTTTAACATGCCCTTAGGAGCTGGGTGCTGGTGGCTCACACCTATAATCCCAGCTACTGAGGAGGCTGAGATCTGAGGATCACGGTTCAAAGCCAGCCTGGGCAGGAAAATCTGTGAGGCCCTAATCTCCAATAAACCACTAGAAAACCAGAAGTGGCGCTGTGGCTTGCCTTGAGATGAAGAGTTCAGGGATAGCACCTAGGTCCTGAGTTCAAGCCCTAAAAAATGCCCTTAGGATAAAAGGTACTTCAAAAACACAGCTGACATGTCTCCTTATTTCTTTATTACCTCCATTGTCAAATAACTTGACCCTAGGCCCTTGTGTCAACATCTGCATCCGAAACAGCTTCTCTTCCTAAAACTGATGCCCCCTGCCATGTCTGGGAAAGTGTGTGCCCCCTCTCCCCTCCCCCTTCCCCTGCTCCCCCCCCCCCCCATTTATTTTCCAACCCGGAGCACTGGGGCTGGGGAGGGCATGCTCTGCACGGCGCCCTCTGGTGGTCAGGTGTCCCAGGTGTCCCCACGCATCCCCACCACCCCCAGGAGCGCCCTAGTCCCCGCTCCCAGGGGAGCGCCACCCCGCCACAGCCCCACAGCATGCTGGGACGTGGGCAGCCCAGAGACCGGCTGTCCCACCTCAGATCCCAGCACTAGACCCAGATTCCCAGCCCTAGGTGGAGCTCCACCTTCTCCACCTTCGGGCTGCACGTGCCCATCCACCTCCGGAGGGGAGCGACCCAGGGCTCCTTCTGTGCCCAGCTTGGAAGGCTCTGCCTGCCCTGCAGAGGGGCTGGTGGCTGCTGGCGCCCGGCCGAGGACAGGAGGACTCGGCTGCTCTGGAACTGATGGCCCTGCTTTAGAAGGCCCGAGAGCCGCTGCAATCAGTCAATCAATTAATCAACCCTGTGCCCTGGAGGAGCCTGGCTTTTGTTCCTCTGTAGCCTGCAGCAGCCTTACACCTCCAGCATCAAAGCTGAGGGTGAGCGCCTGGCCGGAAGGAGGCTGTATCTGCTGGCTTGGGAGTGTAGCCCCCCAGGGGTCTGGGCTGAGGCGGAGGGAGGAGGAGGTGAGGAGTGGGGGGGGGGGGGAGCGCTGAAAAGCTTCAGGGGGCGCAGGGAGCTGGCAGCAGAGCCACGGGAGATGAAATGGGTGGGTGGGGGAGGGAGGGTGGCAGGCCCTGATCTCCAAAGGGGGGACGAGGGGGGAGGGAACTCAGCGCCCCCCCCCCACCATTTGGCAGCCTGCTTCTGCTGGAGACGGCTGGTCTGCCCTCCCCACAGCCTCCTGCCCTGACACTTTCTGAGCTCTGTAAACCGGCCTCACGCTCCCCACCTGCGTGGCGGGTTAAGGCCCCGCATCCTGGGGGAAGGCTGCCCGAGGGTACCCCAGAAAAGCCGCTTTACACCTCCAGTCCTCTGCCGTGGCTCCCCGGGCCCTCTGTGGTTTCTCTGGCCCTTTAAGAGCCTGAGATCTTTCAACAGCGCGGCCAAGCCGAGCTTTGAGGACGGTTTGCTTCGGCTGGCCAGGCTGGACGTCTGTGTAGGTTGAAGTACCAAGCGTGAAGTCCTGCTTAATGCCGCTGACTAGAAATAATAAACAGCTTAGCACCCTGCATTGTTCTGGGGCCTAATGAAAACCACCGCCAGGGCAGCCTCCCACCCAGGAAGCAGCCCGGACTGCCTGGCTGGTGGGGAGCTGGGGCCATCCCTGCCCCGACGGTGGGGAGCTGGGGGCGCCTGACTCCGGGACAAGCCAGCCAGCGCGGCCTCTTCTGACTAAATGAAAAGAGCCAGGGTCCCCTCCGGCCCTGGCAAACACAGGCCTGGGAACCCCGGTCCCCAGGCCTCCCCTCTGACGTCTGAAGAGCACCGCCCTGAGCTCACACAAGGCATCTGGAAGAGTGATTCTCGGTGACTGAGAATCCCCTCGCTTTTACTTCCAAGAGCCATAGAAACTTGCCTTTTTAAGATATCTAATGCAAATGTTCAAGCGAATTGATTTTCAAGGGAGTAGGTAAAGCCAGATCCCGGTGGCTCACACCTGTCATCCCAGCTCCTCAGGAGGCTGCGCTCTGGAGATCATGGTTTGAAGCCAGCCCCAGCGGGGAAGTCTGTGAGAGGGTCTCCAATCAACCAGCAAAAAGCCAGAAGTGAAGCTGTGGCTTCATTCTTTTGTCACCTTGAATGACAAGGCTCAGGGACAGCACCCAGGCCTTGAGTTCAGAGCTCAGGACTGGACACATCTCAGAGTACAGAGGGGGAACTGAGGCACAGAGGAAGAGGAAGCGGTATAGTAGGAGAACACGGTACCAGGGCCAGCGCATCTACTGAGCCGCCCGGCAGGGCGCTAGTCAGGAGTGGCTGGGGTGAGCCTCGAGCTCAGGGCCGCTTCTCTGCCCCAGGCCTGGTCCCGGGACCAGCTCTGCCTGGCGGGACGGGCATGTGGGTGTGTGTGCTCTGCCGTGCTCCTCCTTCGGGCTTGGGGAAGTCTACAGTGTGACCCACGGACCGTGCAGCCCACACAGATTCTCCTCTTGTTTTCCAGGTGAGTTTCCAAGAAGTTTTTTTTTTTTTTTTTGTTGGTCGTGGGGCTTGAACTCTGGGCCTGGGCGCTGTCCCTCAGCTCTTCAGCTCAAGCCGAGTGCTCTACCACTTGAGCTACAGCACCACTTCCGGTTTTCTGGTGGTTTATTGGAGATAGGAGTCTCATGGTCTCTCCTGCCCGGGCTGGCTTTGAACCGCGATCCTCAGATCTCAGCCTCCTGAGTAGCTAGGATTACAGTTGTGAGCCACCAGCGCCCGGCTCCAAGAAGTTTTAAAGAAAAAACACTGTGCTGGTCCTGGGGTTTGAACTGAGGGCCTGGGTACGGATCCTGAGCTTTTTCAAGGTGAGTACTCTACCACGTGAGTATGGCTCTACTTCTGGTTACTTGGAAGTAAGAGTCCCATAGACTTTTTTGCCCAGGCTGGCTTTGAACTGCAGTGCTCTGATCTTAGCCTCCTGAGCAGCTGGGATGACAGACGGAAGTCACCTGCCCAAGCTAACCTTTTTTTTTCAATTGTAAAATAATATATTTATCACAAAATTAAAAGATTTTTTAATAGAATATATGTTGAAAATGGAAATGTTTAAGTATTTCTTAATCAATTATAACCCTACCATACTTGGGATTGTTTTATATATTTTTGCTATACTTTCTCTGTATGTGTGTATATATATATATGTATGTATATGCACATGTCTTAAACACATTTTGAATTATACACATACGCATTATATATATATATATATATATATATATATATATATATATACACACACATATATATGTGATCTTTTTTTTTTTTTTGCCGGTCGTGGGTCTTGAACTCAGGGCCTAGGTACTGTCCCTCAGCTCTTCACCTCAAGGCAAGTACTCTACCACTTGAACCACAGTGCCACTTCCGATTTTCTGCTTATGTGGTGCTGAGGAATCGAACCCAGGGCCACATGCATGCAAGGCGAGCGCTCTACCACTCTGCCACCTGCCCAGCCCCTATATGATCATATTTTTGCCATTACTCTTCTACCGTGGCAGTGTCTCCAGGACACAGAGAGGCACAGACCTCTCTGTGAGGACCAAATGTGAAGGCCTGCCTAGTTGGCCTGGTGTTAACTTGAGCCACCGCTGTTGTGGGGCACTGAGCTTGCTCTGGAACATTCCCTTTCATAAACCACCCCGCTGGTGCGAATCCTCAGGTGTAAATGCACGTGAACCGCCTGTCTCTTTCCTTTGGTAAGTTCCGGACAGGGGAGCTGCATCCTGGAGTGCTCGAGGGCTTGGCAAGGCCCTGGCGGCTTCAGCCGAACCAGTCCGCAGGCCGCGCATAAATCTGCCAACAGGGCGGAGGTGCCTTTTAACTAGGATTTAGGGAGCCGGGGATTGTGGTCACAGCTTGGTTTGGATGTAGCCGAGCTCCTCTCTGGAACCTTGTTCTTAGCCCCAGAAGGAGCTCTAGCCCCATGAAGGAGACCCAGGGGCCGGCTCTGTGAGCGTGCCAGGCCCGGGGGCTGGCCCACCTCTCAGCCGTCCTGGAGGTGGACGGGAGAGGCGCAGCGGGAGGTGGGGCACAGGAAGGAGGCGCTGTCGCTGGGGCGTGTGCCCAGGGAAGACAGCTCGCAAACTCTTCTACTTTTGGAAGAGATGCGAGCTAAGGAGAGCTCTTCTGTGGGCCGGAGAAACCTTCCAGGCCCTGGGAACTTGCCGGAGTGCCCTCGGTACCTGAGGCTGGCCCCGGGGGGCCCTGGTTCTTTTGGTGGGCCGGCCATGAGGAGAGTCGTGTCCAGTCAAGGCCTGACCCCTCCGTGTGTTGATCAAAGTGTCCCCAGCGGGTGATGGGAGAGGCAGCCCTGTGAGCGCAGGAAGGCCACGCCAGGCCCGGGCGGCGGGGGCCACACCCCGCAGCAAAAGGCAACCTCAGCCCGTCCGGTCCAGGACACTGGAAGGCTCCGTCCGCGTCTTTCCGCTGGTCACAGTGGCGCCCACAGCCCCACCCCCACCCGTGAGTTTTCACCCTGCGAAGGGAAGCTGGTCCCTGAGTTCTCAGCCTCCTCCATCCGCACAGAGGAATCGCACAGTAGGGAGCTTTGTTGTCGGTCGTGGGTCTTGAACTCAGGGCCTGGGCGCTGTCCCTCAGCTCTTCAGCTCAAGGCGAGTGCTCTGCCACTTGAGCCACTTCTGGTTTTCTGGTGGTTCATTGGGGATAAGAGAACCACAGACTTTCCTATCCGGGCTGGCTTTGAACCGCGATCCTCAGGTCTCAGCCTCCTGAGTAGCTAGGATGACAGGCGTGAGCCCCCGGCGCCCGGCTAGGGGAGCTTTTTCTGTCTGTGTTTCCTGTCCTCACCGTTCCTGGGAATGGGTAATGAGAGGCCCACGTCCCGTAGTCCACACGTGACACACAGGCTGTTTCTACCTTTGGGTAGCCTAGCCCTGCTAGGAATGTGGGCGTCGGTGGGTTGCTCAGCTCTGCTTTGAGTCCTTTTGGGGTTCACAGCGCACCGCCGGGCGGTGGGGTCGCTTTCTGTGTGATGTTTCAAGAAGCAGCCAGTGTCCGCCCAGCGCCCGGCTCCGCTGCCCTCGGCTGTCCCCCCACGAGCACCCGGCTCCCGGGCCAGCTCATTGTATCAGCCCTGCCTGTGGACCCACGTGACCCCCGCAGCGTGGGGCGTGGGGGACCACGGAGCCTCCCGGAAGCTACAGAGCCGCCATGCCCTGGGCGGCCGCCCCTTCACGCTCGGGGCTGCCATTCCGTGGTCCCTTGACCTCTCTGGGCCTTGGTTTCCTGCCGCGCAGGGGTGTGACGTGGGGCTGTGCGGGCGTGGGGGGGGGGCTTCTCCTCTGCCTTACTGTCCCGAAGCTACAATGTGTGGAAGCCATGCTGAAGCCGGAGAGGGGAGGAGAGGGCGGTGAGCCACGCTCTCAGTGCGGAGGGAAGTGTCCAGAAGTTTGGGGGCGAGGGGGAGGAGAGGGCGGGGTCTGCGGCGGCTGCTGGGGGTGTGGCGGGTCTGGTGCTGCCCCACCCAAAGCCAGGGCTGTCCAGGAGGCTGTCCAGGGCTGCCGTGGACAGGCAGGCTCTGTGCAGCCCTTCAAGGGCTGAATAAACACAGTAATTTACCGAGGAAAGGTCTTTCGGGGCCACCTCTGGCTCCAAGTCTCAGGACTCCTGGGACAAAGCCAGTATCCATCTTCTAGTGTGACATGTTCCTGTCAACAGTCACCCTGAGAAAAACAGAACCCCACGGGGGGCAGCGTGGCAGCCCTTCCTCCCCACAGCCCGCAGTCCCGGGGCCGGGGGGGGGGGGGGGGAGGTGGGAGTTGCAGGGCAGGAGCCTGCTGAGCAGGGGTGACAGGGTGGAGGAAGGGGAGCGGGCTCTGGCTGGAGGGAGGCAGGGCAGGAGCCTGCTGAGCAGGGGTGGAGGAAGGGGAGCGGGCTCTGGCTGGAGGGAGGCAGGGCAGGGGCCTGCTGAGCAGGGGTGGAGGAAGGGGAGCAGGCTCTGGCTGGAGGGAGGCAGGGCAGGAGCCTGCTGAGCAGGGGTGACAGGGTGGAGGAAGGGGAGCGGGCTCTGGCTGGAGGGAGGCTGGCCCTTTCCTCACCCGGTGGTCCTATGGCTCTCTTGGGTTTCAAGGCTCAGAGCCTGAGGGTGCCGGGCACCCCGGGAGATGCCTGCACACCCCCAGAGGACCCCGAGGCTGTGTGTGCCCGGAGCTTGGACGGCCCCGGGCTGGAAGGCCAGCAGCGCTCCGTCCACCCAGGAGTCCAGCACGCAGGCTCGGGAGGACGGCCTCCAGCGGCTCCGGCCGGGGCCGCGTCTTCCCGGCGAGCTGCGTGAGCCTGCCGTCCGCTGGACAGTGTCTACACGTAGAACGTGGATGCGGAGCGTGTCAGCCTTCCAGGGCTGGTGAGAGACCAAACGTCCCACGAGGAAAGGAAACGCGTGGAGGGAGGCCAGGGAGGACCAGGCAGCGCAGGTCCACAGGACATCCCCTGTGGTGGGCGGGACTTCCTGTGGGCGGGACGTCCCGCTTTGTTTTGCTTTCTGTTTTATTTATTTATTTTTTAACATCTTCTATATTTGGGAAGAGGCTAATTTAAAAATCGGATTGTGTGTGGATTGTGAGAGATTGCAGAGATAAAGATATTTACTATGGAGAACTTTGGGACAGCTGAGCTGTCCTACAAGGCTGTGGGGCCAGAGGTGTGGACTATTGGATGGCAAACCTAGGCAGCCCGAAAATACTCATGGGCTACCTCCGGCTGGGAAGATCATGGGCTATCTCCGGCTGGGAAGATCATGGGCTATCTCTGGCTGGGAAGATCATGGGCTACCTCTGGCTGGGAAGATCATGGGCTATCTCAGCTGGGAAGATCAAGGGCTATCTCTGCTGGGAAGATCATGGGCTATCTCTGGCTGGGAAGATCGTGGGCTATCTCTGGCTGGGAAGATCATGGGCTATCTCTGGCTGGGAAGATCATGGGCTATCTCTGGCTGGGAAGATCATGGGTGTTTGTCAGTTTTCTTCTTTTTGTTTATCCTTGTTTTCTAATTTTCCCATAGCAAACGTACTGCTTAGGGAACTAAAATCTTTTTTCAAGTACTGTATAAGTAATGTATTTAGCTCTTTGTCGGGCAGGCAAGCGGAGGGAAGCGAGGAGGAGTTTGGCACTCTCCAATGCATCGAAATATTCAGTGTCTGCCCCTGCAGGGCTCAGCCTAGACCCCCAGCAACTTACAAGGTTTCCCTGGACCAGCTCAGCTACTTAGGGAGCAGAAAAACCACGCCGAGCAAGGCCTGCAGAGCATGGTGCAGAGGGCTTCCCCTGGGGCCGAAGCAGCAGGGCATGGGTTAATTCTGACAATAGCAAGGCCCTCGGGGCAGGCACGGGCCAGGCCCTTCTGTAAGCGTGCAGTTGATAAAACGTGAACTGTGTCAGCCTCCCCGGCATCCCTAGCTGGTGAGGCCAGGCACAGAATGAGCCTGGCTATTCAGAGTCCATGGGGAAACAGCGCCCAGGTTTTGAACCCACGTGGGTCTACACCAGAGAGGCTGTGACTCCTTCCTCTGTAGTGAGGAGCCCACCGCTCACGTACAGTTGGTAGAGCCGTGCTGGGCCTGGGCAGCTGCTTGGGTGTTACGGGGTGTCCTGTGGCACATGGGCACAGCTTGTCAGGATGTCCGGGCATTTCCGTGGGGACAGGGGGGAAAGGCTGGCAGTTGTCTTCCTGGAACCCTGACCTCACAGGGACCCCCAGCTTGCTCCTAATTACGTCTGCCATGGGTGGATCTCACCAGAAACTCCTCACTTCTACTTTAGGAAGAGACCGAGACCTTTCCAACCAAGGCTTGGTTCTGCCCAAAGCTGGCAGGGTTACCTTCCTGATTCAAAGGGAAACATAATTTGCTTGTTAGGCTTGGGAGCTTCAAATGGCGCTGGTGGCCCAGGTGTGAAGCTCCCAGAAACAGATGGCTGGATTTCCTTCCCACCAGTTTGGAAAGGGAGGGAATGCCCATGGGCTGTGGCTCCCGGGGCATCGCTCAGTGCCCCTTCCGTGAGATTCCCCTATATCAGAGGGGCGCTGGACAATGCTGAGGCAGCGGGAAGAGTATAGACTTGGGAGTCACACAGTCCTGGGTTCGGATTCTGCCCACCCCCTCTGTGGCCGCAGGCCAGGCTGGAAGAGCTCGGATGCTGCTCACACCATGGTGGAGAGTCGGGGCAGTAGCACGAGATTGGCAGGGGCTGACCCCTGGGGAACCCCCACCTCCTGGACCCGGGGAACTTCTGTGTTTGTGGGCCGCCTCCATGCGGCGCGAGGGTGGATGACCACCAACAGACAGGAGTTATTAAACCACACGGTTCAACTTCTCAACACCAAGACCTTGCAGCCCCTGTGCAGAGAGACATTGCTTAATCCCAGCAGCCCAGTGCTACCAGCCTGGCCGTGGCCTGGGAGCCAGGAGCAGGGCCAGCTCCTGCGTCTTGTGACCTCCGAAGTCACCCAGGACCCACCCAAGAAGACCCATGCTGGGCTCACCACCTAGACACGGGTCCTTGCTGGACAAAATGTGGAGGCCGGGCTGAGGTGACGCTGGTGTCTCCGCCCGGGAAGACTTGTCCCGGCACTGGCCAGCTTTGGCGCTGGCACCGGCCTGCAGGGCTCTCTCTTGTAGATGTCACGAAGTACAGAATGCCAGGGGCTGTCACTCAGATCCTGTAATGCAGAGTAATTGACCCAAAAAGGATACAGGGCAGGAGCAGGGAATCAAAAGTAGCCACAGCAGGGGACCAAACAAGCGGGGAGTGACCAGAAGAAAAGACAAGGCCAGGAGGCCGGCGTGGGGGCCGGCGTGGCGGCCGGCGTGGCGGCCGGCGTGGGGGCATGGCGGCCGGCGTGGGGGCATGGCGGCCGGCGTGGGGGCCGGCGTGGGGGCCGGCGTGGGGGCCGGCGTGGGGGTCCTGGCTGTTACAGCCGTCCTCCTCCTCCGTGGCTTTGTGCCGGCCTCCACTGCCACCCGGCCCTGCGCGGTGGGCCCTGTGCCTCCTGCGCCCCCTGCATTTGTCTGAAGGGGCTTGAAAGTCGGTCCCCAAGGGCCGCCCATCGCCAGCCCCGCAGCCCGTGGCCGTGTCCTTATTTGGAAGAGGGGCCTTCGTCGATGCCGTGGGTTTGGGATTCAGAGGTGAGATCTTCCTGGATTGGGGGGGTGTAAATCTGGTGACTGGCACCTTAGAAGAGAGAGAAAGGAGAAAACCCAGGCACAGAGCAGGAGGTTATGGGACCATGGGGCAGAGATGGGGCAGTTTGGCCATAAGCCGGGGGCCCCTGGGCTGTCCAGAGCCCGGGGAGGGGCAGGCCCTGCTTCAGCTGGATTTCAGGACCTCCAGAGAGCTTATGGCTTTACTTGAAAGCCACAATGTTGTCCCCCAAGGGGCCCAGGCACCACCCAGGAAGCTCTGGCCATCATCCAGAAGCTCTAGGCCACACTACACTGTGAAGAAGGGCGGGCTTATATGCCTGCTGGATGCAGAGTGGTCCTGGGGCCTGAAATGGGGGCAGAGGGCAGCCTGGACACTAGGAAGAGAGGAGAGCTTCCCAGACTCGTTCCCAAGCTCAGCTCAGCTCTCTGCAGAGCCCGAAGCAGATCAGCCGGGGTCAGGGCCTGGGGTGGGAGAGGGGAGGCCTGCTGTGGTGGGCTCAGGACAAACACAGGCTCGTGCAATGCACCTGTGCATGCACACCGGCGTAGTGCACACGTGCGTGCATGCACTATGCACAGATGCGTGTGCACATACATCCATGCACCCATGCGTGTGTACACACAGCTGTGCTGGGTCTTCCAGACTTCCTGTGTGGGGAGCGGGCTTCAGAGAACGGGAAAGTGTTCCCCGCCCCTCTGCGGGTGCTCTCCCTCCTTGTCCAGGTCACTGGCCTGTCCAGTGGCCTGGCCACCTAGGTCCCAGTGGACCCCCCCCCCAGGCCCCACAGAGGAGTCACATGGTCACATGCAGAGCCCCGCCCTGAGCTCGCGGGCCCCAGAATTGGGCAAGAAGCCAAGAAGGCAGATGGGCACAGCTCATGCTGACAGAGCAGGTCTGGACTTTGTCCTGAGGCCCGTCCCCCCCCCCCCCCCCCAGCGGTTCCTCTGCTGAACGTCTCCCGCTGGCCCTCCGCCTCTGCCCTCTCTGGGGTCCTGGAGGCCAACCTGCCTGGGCTCCATCCGCCCAGCCCTCCACCAGCCGCCTCTGGCTGGCAGCAGCCACCGTGGCCCGGTCTCACGCGCCTGTCCCTCACGACTCTGTCCCCTGTCCCTGCAGCCTGCCGGGCCGCGCGGATCCTGCGGCACCCCACAGCCCGGCATCTTTGGAAGCACGGCCTCCCGTAAACTTCCTTAAGGGGCCTCCAGTTGAAGTGGCTGTTCATTTGCATCCAGTACCTGACGGGTGCCGCCCTGGCCAGGGCTAGGCCGGTGGGGCTGGCTCTGCGGATCAGGAGGGGTCACAAACGGCACAGTGCTCCACAGTCCATGTGGAGATCCTCATGGGCCCTTGGGCAGCTGTAAGAAGAACACGGAGATACATGGCGTCCTGTGCATCCTTCCCATTGACCTTTTGCAACACCGGATACAGCGTTACGGCGGGCACGGGTGGTGCCATCCGCCCGCCCTCCCCCCTGTCTGTGTTGTGTGTGTGTTCAGGTGTAGGTGTGTGTACACGCGCGTGCACCGCTATTCTCATGTGCAGATGGGCGCAGATCATCTCCATCAGAAGGATCAGAACAGCTTTCTGCAGTGTTAGGGTTTGGACTCGGCCTTGCCTGGCTCTGAGAGGCCCCAGCCCTGTGCTTTGCCGCCAACCCTTTCTTGGCTCTAGTTATTTTGGGGGGCAGAACCTAGCGTTTTCCACCTGGCTCTTGGAGTGTGATCTGACTCCTCTTGCGTGGTTAGGATGATACTGTGCACCACCATTCTGACTTACTGACTGATATAGGGCCTTAGTAAATTTCTGCCCCATCTGGCCTCCAACTGCAATCCTCCTGATTTAGGAGTCCCGAATAGCTGGCCTCCAACTGCAATCCTCCTGATTTAGGAGTCCCAAATAGCTGGGTTACAGCCACCACACGCCACCATGCCTGGCTACCACAGGGTTTTTAAAAAATGTGATTTCCTCAGGGATTTTTCGAAGATCAGATCACTTCAGCACAGTATTCCCCATGCCCCCCAAAACATCCATGGCCCATGGCAGAGGCTCAGGGCACCAGGCCGGCTCGAGGCCCAGCAGGCTTCGTTCTTCCTGGCCAGGGAGGAAGCCGGGCGCAGGCTCCATCCACCTCAGGCTCCCGCATTCCGATTCCTTCCCAGCTCTGCTTAGCTTCAGTCTGGGCTCTCTTTCTCTCCCCATGCTGCCTTTTGTGGGCCAGAATTTTAGAACCTGAGTGCAGAAGGTTTGGGCTGTGCCCATGAGATGGGAAACGCCATCCAGAGCCCTGGCTTCACCTCCATCCCCAGCCCTGCCCCGAGCCGGCGTCCTCTGGCCCCTCTACCTAACACGCTGATAAAACGCACCATGTGGGCCGTGGAGCAGCCGGGCCCGGAGTGCCAGATAACCGACTCTGCTTTGATGTTTCCCAAGTGCAGGCTGGGCCAGGCCTCCTCAGCCAGCAGCGCATGCTTGTTTATTTTTGTCGCCTGTAGGGTTTTTGATTTTCCCTTCCCGAGTGGGCCAGCTATCATTATTGCTGTCATTACCCTATTGGAAATGTTGCTAAACGCAATAGCCCTCTCCATCCCATCTTCCCCGTGCAGGCCTGGAGACCACCCACGACGCGGGCCTCGCTCATCTCCGTAGCCTCAGGATGGAAGTCTGCGATTTCACCACTCACGCACACACGCACATGCACACACACACACACACACACACACAACCAGGCTGGCCTTTGTTAGACTTCCCACACCCCCACCATGCGGCGGGTTCCAGAGTTACCAAAATGTCCCAAGACCCACATGGCCCCCCGGGGAGGGCGCGGCGCGTTTGCGTCAGACCACGGGCGCGCAGTTCTGTCTCAGCGACGTTCCAAATGCGTTAGATCAGAAGACACAGCTCAGCCACGCTCTTCCCATAAATACTGTAAATTACTCGGAGGCCCCTGGAACAGCTGGGCGCCCGGGGCCACGTGACGTTGGCCTCACCCCCCCCCCCGCCCCTGCCCCGGCCCAGACCACCCTGTGAGTCCTCCGCAGACGCACCTGCAAGGCCCGCAGCCTGGTCTCCGCGTAGGTGGCCATCTTGGGAGCAGCGACCTGGTGTGAGTTGTTCCTTCCTCCGGAAGTTGTTCTTCATATCTGGATTTCACCAGTCCAGTCTGAAAATGCACGTACCACTGTGTGCACACACATGTGCACACTCCCCCACGCACATGCTTCCACACACGGACACACGCTCACGGGCACACACCGTCACGCTGGTGTCCCTCTGTCCATTCCCAGCATGGCCCTGTCTGGTCCTGTGGAAAATGTCCCAACAGGCTTCGACAGAAACAAGACCCAAGCGTCTGCTGCGGCCTAGGAACGCTTGCTGCTTGCATCAGCCAACCCTTTACCCGGGGCCTGTCCACTGTGAGCTCCTGGGGGTCTTTCTGTACTTCCCTCCGCAGGATTACATAGTTGTGCAGTGACTACAGCCCAATCCCCCTTCAGTGAGATTGGGAGGGAGAAATACATCCCGCATCCATCCCTGATGCTCACCCTTCAGGAGCAAGCGGCCAAAGAGACAGGCGGATGCCGAAGACGATGTCAATTCCCCACCGCAGGACAGTTTTTCCAGAATCTCAGGGCTCCTCTGCGAGGCTCTGTGTGGAGTTCCACTGCAGCCCAGGGCCTTTGCCCTTCCACTCATGGGGACCCACCCACCATCACCATGGGCTTTGCGCACGGCCTTCATTCAATCACCCAGCCTTGCTTCTGGAGGCTGGAGGCTAGAGACAAATCGAGATGCTTGTCCCTAGCGGGTGAGTGAATACCACAGGTGGTCTGTCTAGGAAGGAGAAGTGGAAAACTACACAGCCATTCCAAGTGCAGGAGGGCGCTCCGAGTGCTGGGTGGGGGGTCAGCATCGCAGTGACCCTGGCAAGAGCCGGGGCGGGGTCAGCATCGCAGTGACCCTGGCAAGAGCCGGGGCGGGGTCAGCATCGCAGTGACCCTGGCAAGAGCCGGGGCGGGGTCAGCATCGCAGTGACCCTGGCAAGAGCCGGGGCGGGGGTCAGCATCTCAGTGACCCTAGCAAGAGCCAGGGCGGCGGTCAGTGTCGCAGTGACCCTGGCAAGAGTTGGGGCAGCGGTCAGCATCGCAGTGACCCTGGCAAGAGCCGGGGCGGGGGTCAGCATCGCAGTGACCCTGGCAGGAGCCGGGGCGGGGGTCAGCATCGCAGTGACCCTGGCAAGAGTTGAGGCGGGGGTCAGCATCGCAGTGACCCTGGCAAGAGCCAGGGCGGGGTCAGCATCACAGTGACCCTGGCAAGAGCCGGGGCGGGGGGTCAGCATCGCAGTGACCCTGGCAGGAGCCGGGGCGGGGGTCAGCATCGCAGTGACCCTGGCAGGAGCCGGGGCGGGGGTCAGCATCGCAGTGACCCTGGCAAGAGCCTCACCCCGCTGTCCTCATCTGTGTCATAGGTGTAATAGCGGCCAGCTTGTAGAGCTGTTGATGAGATTTTAGGACCGAGCTGAGTGCCTGGTGTTCTGGTGGGTGGCCAGAGCTGGGCACGAGCCTGTGTGCCCCTCCCCCCGCCCCTGCACGCGGGAGGGATGGGGGAGTGTCCTCACCCACCATTTTTGGAACTTTTTTTCCCCATGACGGTCTGCAAGCAGCACATCCGAGTTGCTGCACGCCAGCCTCCGGCCTCCGCCACCGTCCCTCTTTAACACGCTGCTCCACGTGACCACCTCCGTGTCCCGGCGTCTGTCTGTCCAGCCCCGGCTGGCCTAGGCTTGCACGGCAGCATTGCCAGTGCCCAGTGGTGGTGTTCGGGTTTTCTTCCTTAGAGAAAAGGTATGCAGAGTCTAATGCATTGGTGCAAATTGTTCGGTGGTTTTGACCACGTATTAGCTGCTTTAAAAAGAAATGCTCCTGGGCTTAGTGGTAGAGTGCGTTAGCGTTCTGGGCATTAGTGCTCATCTGTGCTCATCTGCCTTCAGGTTCCTGGGGAGGATGGGGCGGTGAGGCTGGGGGGGGGGGTTGCTGCTGCTTTGATGCTCTGTGTGTGTGTGCATGTGTATGCTGGTACCGGGGCTTGAACTCAGAACCTGGGTGCTGTCCCTTAGTGTTTTCGTTCAAGGCTGGCATTCTACCCCTTGAGCCACAGCACCACTTCTGGCTTTTTGATGGTTAATTGAAGATAAGAGACTCACAGACTTTTCTGCCCCAATGGGCTTTGAACAGCCCCATTCTTGGCATCTCAGCCTCTTGAGTAGCTGGGACGGCAGGCGTGAGCTGCTGGCACTCGGCTTGATGGTCTCTCAGTGCTAATCACATCTGCTTTTCTTTCTTTTTTAAACAGTTGAATTGGAAAGACCCAGGCAATGCAGAAGGAGGCGGATTCCTTGTGGGAGAACCTGGGTTCCTCCCCGCAGCTTCTCCTCCCCGCAGCTTCTCCTCCCCGCAGCTTCTCCTCCCCGCAGCTTCTCCTCCCCAAAGCCTCTCCTTCCCCTGGCTGCCGCCACGGTGGGGGAGGGGAACCGGCCGGCTGCCCCCTGCTTTTTCTAATTCTTTGATTACTGCGTGATTGCACCATTCACTCAGTCTGGGGCTAAAAAATCGAAAGAAAACAAAAATTCTTGAGTCTCTTCCAGATACTGAATCTGACACCACTGTTCCTCTGTCGGTTTTGGCAAAAACTTACAAAACGAGTGACCAAGAAGGGTAAACACAGTTAGGTAAACACTCCCCGCTCTGATTCATGATTTAAGTACATCAGTTAGCATTTAGCTGACTTTACCACAATGTTTTAATGTCATTAAGAATGTAACTTCTTAGGAAAACTAAGAGAGTCTCTTTTTAGCCCAGACATGCAATTAAGGGAATTAGTAACGTGATACCTCACCCCTGGAGCTCTGATAGGGGAAGAAATCTCCTGCGACCCTTTCTAAAGACGGCTTTACAACCCAGGCAGAGTTCACTGAGCCACAGTCCAGGGCAGCAGCAGGAGGAGGAAAAGCAGGACAGGAAGAGGGAGCTGCGTGGCCCGGCCCGCTGGCATGAGGGAGGAGGGCAGGTATGGGCCCTCGAGAGTGGGTCCTGCGGCTGGGCAGTGCAGCCTTTGCCTTGGGGCCCC
Organism: Dipodomys spectabilis; assembly: GCF_019054845.1. Taxonomy (NCBI): domain Eukaryota; kingdom Metazoa; phylum Chordata; class Mammalia; order Rodentia; family Heteromyidae; genus Dipodomys; species Dipodomys spectabilis. The sequence goes on along the minus strand of NW_024871305.1, from coordinate 34,684 downwards.
TCACCCCAGGTCCCAAGATGCAGGGAGGCTGGGGGGGGGGTTACTGGGCCAGCTTGGGCAGGGAGAGAAAGGCTTCTGCCCCCCCTTATTTAGAGAACAGGCAAACCCAGGCAGAGCCAGGGCCCTCTGTGCTCTTCGCAGTAGGCTCTGGAGACAGGCCGGCAGCCGACAGGCCTCCGTCCTCCCGGTGCTAGAAGCGTCCCCTTCCATTGTGCCAACCAGAGATGTCCCCAGACACCGCAGCACATCCCTAGAGCGGTCACCCACCCCACAGACGAGTCCAGTTGTTTTGCATGGGTGGGGAAGCTGCGGTCCACGGGAGGTGAACTAGACTCTGAACCCGGAGTGCCGTCCACGGGGCAGGTGGAGGCACAGGGCTGGGCCGCAGCGCTCGGAGCTGGCATGGCTCCCGCACAGGCTGGGTGCGGTTTGGCCTTGCCGAGGGCCGTCCCCACCGGGCAGCGGGACCTCGTGGGCCTCGCGGGGGAGGGTGGACGCAGGGCTGCGGCTCCGGGCACTTCCGGACCCTCCCTGGACAGGAAGCCAGGGGACACCGAGCAGCCAAGGGTGTCGATGCCGGCATCCGCCATCTTGGGTCAAGGGTCAGGCTCGGGGCCAGCCGGATGAGACGGGGTGGATTTCCACGCGCTCTGCACGTCAGTCCGTCATCCATGGAAGGGGGTCCCCACCGTGCCTCTGTGCTGCCCCCCTCAGAGCAAAATACCATGTATCCGCGCTCCCCTGACCTGGAGGAAGGGTGCCCGCCCTGGCTGCGGGGCTGTTGGTGGCTGATGGGGAGGTGGGCATCGGCAGTGCTGGCACTCGAGGTGGCGTGCTGGTGGTGCTGGCGGTTTTGTGGGTGGTGATGGAGGTGCTCATAGTAATGGTGGTGGCGGCAGAGGTGATGGCAGAGGTGCCATCATGGATGGTGGCGGTTTGGTACTGAATGTGCTGGCTTCACAGGGGGTGGGTCACGAGGACTGGAAGAGGCTGAGATGCATCTAGAACTTTCCAGCTTGCATCAACCCACTTGCCTCCCGTCCACGAAGCTACTGAGGGGCAGAAGGCCCCCGCCTGACCAGTCCCACGGTGGGGTGAGGACCCTCAGTGCCCCGCGCGCTCGGCCTGGCTGCAGGGCTGAGCTCCTGGGCCGATGGCCGGGCGGCGGGCGAGGAGCCGGGCCTGGGTGGACGGAGCACTCAGGTGCACTGAGTCCTGGCCAGCAGATGCCGCCTGTGGTCAGCTGTGTACAGAGCCTGTGCAGGAGGCGGAGTTAGACCACGTCGCGTCTCAGGGCAACTGGACACAGGGGAGCAGAGTTCCGGGCTCCTGTGTGTCCCGGGCTCTGAGGCAGGTGTGCACCTGGGCACACCTCCCCGCTACCTTGCCCGAGTGCACCCCACTTCTGTGGCCGGGGGAGAACGCGGAAGCCGGGCTGAGGGTACAGGGAGCCCACGCCATCATGTTCTCTTTCTTCCTGTCACTTCCCAGCGTCCCTCCCGCCGCGGAGTGGGGGGTGACCTCCCATCCCACTTCTAGATGGAATTTTCTTGTTTCTCAGCAGAGACCAATTTGGGATGAATAACTCACGGCCACAGAAACACGACACCAAAGCGCCAGCACTGGGTGGCAAATTTCTCCACGACCACAAATATCCTTCCTCCCTGAGGACCAGATGAGAAGCATTTGGGGGTCGCTTGTGCTGCATCCATCCTCATCAGCCGCCGGCCGCCTGGGCGGGGCCCCGGCCCCGCTCTGCCGCCCGCCCCACTGCGCCCACAGCGTCTCTGGTCAGTGCTGGAAGGTTCTCCCTTCTGGGCTGAGGAGGTGCCCGGCAGGGGCTGAGCCTGGGCCTGGCGCAACATCGGTGAGCGCCGAGAGATGGTGCCGTGGGCGAGAGAGGCCGATCGCACACCGCACCCGCTTCCCTCCGGTCCCCTGTCCTCAGTTTACCCAGCCAGTCAGAACCCACACCTCAGCTCTGGCAGGACGTGGATCCACTCTGGAAGAAGAAGGGCTGTGCAGCCCCCACCCAGCCTCTCCTCCTCCTCCTCCTCCTCCTCCTCCTCCTCCTCCTCCTCCTCCGCCCCAGTCTCTGGCCAGAGAAGCTCTCCCCTCTCCCGCCCTGCCCGCCACCCCAGCCAACATCCCTTTCACAGCAAATAAGCACAGAACATCTCTATCACTGCGGCACACGTTTCTCCTTTATTGGCATGCCGAGACCAGCCGGGTGGCAGAGGAGCTGGCTGCAGAGGAGCTGGCTGCCGGGGAGGGGCGCGTTTCCCCCCAGGTGTGTGGCACACGCGGAGGAGACCACGGCCAGGCTCCAGCGGTCTTTTGACCTGAGGTTGATTGCTGTAAAACACCAGGGCCATGCGGCCCGGGGCCATGCGGGCCTACGCAGCGGGCTCTGGGCTGGAGTATCTTCTGGAAACTTCTCAGCAGGCAAGAGGCCCGTGACTGAACACATGTGGCATCTCATTTGCCAGATGACCTGAGCTTCCAGGGAGGAACAAGCGCCAAAACCACGTCTTCCCAAAGGGACGCCGACCTCGGACGGCGGGTGCGTGCGCTGCGTGGGGCTCAGCGGGCGCAGGGCGGGTGGGGGAGGCCCGCAGCCCGGCTCAGAACGGCCTCTGACGCTCGCCCCGCGCCTGCCGGGTGACGGGCTCCCAACCGAGTGCCCAGCGACTCATCTCCACCAAGTCTCTGATGTCACAGGTGGGGAAAGTAAGGCCGGGACTCCCCCCCGCCCCCCCGTCACCTCCCCCGAGCCCCCGTGCTGGCGTGAGTCTGGGCTGGGTGGAGTTTATCGCACCCCAGAATTTGCATAAAGAATACTGTGCATGTGTGCGTTTTTTTTTTTTTTTTTTCTAGAAGTGTCCGTGGTCTCGCTCAAGGGTTTCCTTCCGTGCCCCTGGCCTGTTACAGGAGAAGCACCGGGGTGGACGTGTGGCCCCCACGGGACCCGGCAAGTGCGGTGCAGACTGGTCTCCACCCAAGAGCGGCCCGGCCGCCTTCCCTGCCAGCGCCAGGCGCAAGAGCGCCAGGTTTCCAGATCATATGTGTCGAAATCGCTACCCCGCGCTGTGTGTGAAAACGCAGTGCAAATAGGCCTGGTCCGTGCCCACGGACGCACAGAGCCAGCGTGGCCGAGGGACCCCAGCATCCCGGGCTCCTGCCCCGTGCAGTCCTGGGCGCCAAGCGCCTCGTCTGGAGCCTGATGACACATCTTCACGGCTGTATAATACTCCTTGGCAGGAAAATGCTGACTGGCGCTGTGTGTCTGTCCCTGCTGAGGGCTGGGGGAGGGGCGGCGCGTTGCTGGTTCTTGGACGCACGCGCGCTGACCTTCCTGCCGTGTGTGCCCTGGAAGTGGACTCGTGTGGTCATCCGGCAGGCATGGCGTCCGGCTTCAGCAGAGACAGCCAAACCTGCTTCCAAAAGGGAAGTTCGAAGTCCCGGAGCGGCCGCCCACATCCTTGCCAGGGTTTAATTTTAGCATGCTGGTGGGTGAAGGCGCACGAGGATTTTAAAATATCCAACAGCTTCCCAGCCCCTCTGTGGTCCCCAGTCTCCAAGCATTTTCCTCAGTTTCCCTCATCCCCAGCCCGGCGGCACGAGGCACCCACAGCCGGGCCTGGGTGAAGAGGCCGGTAGCCATCGGGGTCCCCACGGGCGAGTCAGGGGCCTCAGAGGAGACTCCCCCCCACCCCCCTCCCGTCAGTAAAATGTGTGCAGCCAGGAGGCGTCTGGGCTGCGTCTGACTCCGTCCTGGGGTGGGGGTTCCTGGGCCTGGGCTTTGCTTTCACTCCCTGCTCTTCTGCGTGTGCCGGCTGAGCCACGGACGGGCCGGGCTCGGGCTGTGGGGAGGGGGTGGGAGCCAGGCCCCGGAGCCTCGGGCCCTGGGATTTGTTGGGAACTCGACCTTACACATGATCCCTACCAGCCTCCCGTCCATTAAGAGCAGAAAGATGGCTTCCTTGTGCTCAGCCCTCTCCTTGGGTGGCCTGTGAATCCTGGTGCGCAGACCCTCCCCAGACCACCCACATCTGGGGGTGTGGGGGAAACGGAGCGGGCGGCGGGCCGAGCTGCTGCGCGTCCATACCTGGCCAGTGTGCCCTCGCCTGGCTCCCTTCCAGCTCCGGCCTCTGCTGCTCCCAGGTGCCCAGACCCCACTCACCTGCCCGGGGGCCGGGGGCCGGTGTCTCCCCACCCCCCATCAGAGCTTCCGGTCCCCCTCGCCGGCCCACCCAGCCCTCCCTACCCAGGACCCTGCTGAGCCCGGTTGCTGGGCGATGGGGTGGTGGTGTGGGCCTGGGGACACGGCGTGAGGGGCGCTGGCCAAGGTCTGCGGTGCAGGGCGATCAGATGCAGGGCGACCCTGCTGCGGCTGGGCAGGGCTTTGGTTCAGAGGGAGCCTGGAGGTCATACCGCCCTGGGGACGCAGGACACGGGCAGTGTGCCACGCGCTGCCTGCCCCGTGTGCAGCTTTACGTCGGGGTGACTTGCTGAGGCAGGGACACGAGGTGTTGGCAGGTCTCGCTCGGGGCACCCTGGCTGGCGGGTCGGGGGCACGGTGGGAGGAGCCGCTCTGGACAGCCTTGCTCACCCGCGGACGCTGCGGCTGTGGACTCACGGCTGTTTAGACGTGGGGTGATGCTTGGATTTATCACCTGCCTCGGACCCTTTCCAGAGCGGAGGAGAGCCAGGATCCGGGGGTGACCGGGGCCCCGTTTTCCTTGTCTGGTGGCAGGTGCGGGGAGCAGGGCCTGGCGTGCTAGCCTGGGCGGGGTCCCCTCTTGGAGAGGCCTCCAGCGGCCGCCCCTTCTCACCAGTTGGTGGAGGGAGACGGGCGGTAGCAACACCACAAACCAATGGCTTGGCAACTGCGCACGTATTTTAGGTAGCGTCCATGCCACCACAAATCCAGACCATGGAGGGAGGGGGAACCTGTCAGTCACCGCTCCGTGTCCCACTAACGTGGGGCGTAAACTCCTGGTTAGAGACAGCGACACAGCCGCTAAGTGTCCCCGGTCCGCGAGTGTGCCCACAGGGCAGAGCGCCTGCCACCTGTGGGCAGAGGCCGGGTCGTGCGGTGCCCGGGGAGACGCGGCCAGGGGTCCTGGATGCGGCTCACAGCCGCGGAGGTGGCTCGGTCCTCCCTGGGGACAGCCCGCTGCCGTTTGCTCTGCTGACTCGAGTTCAGCTCCGGCCCCTCCTGGCGCCAGCGTTGCCAGTGAGGAAGGGCGCCATGGCGGTACTGAATGGGCAGCTCATCCTGGCAACATCAAGGCTATTTTACTTAGAAGCCAGGCACCGGTGGCTCACACCTGTGTCATCCTAGCTAGCCAGGAAGCTGAAACCTGAGGACTGAGCTCTGGAGCTGGCTAAAGCACGAAACGTCTCCAAGTAATGCTACAAAGCCAGGGGTGAAGCCGTGGCTCGAGTTGTAGAGCACCAGTCATGAGCAGTGAAGCAGCCAGGTCCTGAGTTCAAGTTCTATACAGACAGGGACATGTTGGCCAGGCTGGGTGGGTGGGGGCTCTGATGTGCGGCGGTGTAGGGGTGCGAAGACGGCCCAGCCTCAGGGCCTTGCTCGGCTCTGGTCCACCCCGGAGAGCGGCGCGGGCTTGTGGGGAGTGGAGACAGGGTGGCCCCCGTTTCCTCTTAAGATAAACTGGGCTCGGAGCAGAGCTCTTCCCGCGGGCTTTAGCCGTGATGTTCCCCAGGAGGGGGACTCGCGACGCTCCCCGTGCGGACACCTCCTTCCTACCCTGGCCAACACGGTTTAATTGCATCCACACAGAGAACTCGGAAGTCTTGCATACTTGATAACTCTTCTCCTGAAGATTTCCTCGTCCGTCTCATCCAGCTATTCCATCTGGGGTGGGGGTGAGGGCGGAAAGGGGGAGGGTTAAATTCTAGAATTAAAGCCTTAAAGGGCACCTATGAATGGTCCCCTCTATTTCTCTGCAAATGTCCCCCCAAAAAGTGGCATTTCTTCCCTTTTGTGGGGTGAGGGCTTCTCTTCAACTGTCCCACAAATCCTCAGATTCCTTTGTTTAAAACAAAACAAAACAAAAATACCCCCCAAAACCAAAACAAAACTTGTGGCTTTTCTCAAAATGACAAACCAAACATGCAGAATCTAAAATTCCCAAAACACAGCCCGGGCCATAAACCTTTCTGACTCAACAAGCAGATTTTATGGGAATCCCAGTAAAACCCCAGGACGGCCGTAAATACATCGCAGGCCGCCTGTCCTGCAGCTGCCCGCCACCGCCTCTGCACGGACCCGAACCCCACAAAGCAGAGGGGAGCCCCCGTGGGAGGGGGTCCCAGGGTCCGCAGATAAACACGCCCTTGCTCACTGTCCTGGCTGCTCGTGGACAGTTCTGGAGCCTCCCCCCACCTCGAGTAGCTCCCCGCCCCTCCACCCCACGCAGGTACCCGAGTGGTCCCGTCCCTCGGCGGGGCCACGGCTCCCACTTGCTGGTGAGTTGGCGGTAAGACTCATGGGCTTTCCTGCCGTGGCTGGCTCTGAGCTGTGATCCTCAGCTCTCAGCCTCCTGACTCGAGCCTCTGGCACTGGATGCAGGTTGTTTGTACCCCTAGTTGGTACAAGTCCCCGGGGGCTCCAGGCCTGTCCCGTCCCTCTTGATGATGCTGGACGTCCCACAGACTCTCCCAGCTCCACCTCCTGCATTGGGCCGGGGTGATCTCCCCGCAGCCCACCAGGCTGGGAACTACCATGCAGAAGGCTGCGGGAGGCACGCTCGGCGCCATGCTTCACAGAAGTCAGCGTCCTCTCCCCCCACGTTGTCCCCTCCCCAGGGGGAGCACAGGGGAGCACGGGGCCCCTGACCCCCAGCCGCCCTTGGCCTTGGCACCTTGGCTGGGCCTTGGGAGACAACGTAGGAGTCCATCCCAGGGATGCTTCCAGAAGGGACAGACACGTGTCCGCTGGTCCCTGCCACGTGCAGGACTGGGGCACAGGCTTCTGAGCGCGTGTGTCCAGAGCCGCCCCCCATCCCTCCTGACAAGGTCCACACCCAGCGTGCAACCGTTTGCCTTAGTGGCGTGACTCCAGCTCCCGGCCCCTGGGGCCCCAGGTCCCCGTCACCGGCCTGGGCTGACGTCTGACAGCCCAGGGCCGAGGAGCAGTCAGTGCCACCGTGGGCCGCCCGCGTCCTCCGCAGATGTTTGGCTCCGGCTGGGCAGACGGCACTGAGTCCAGCTGCCGGCCGCAGCCCCGCAGAAGAGGGGCCATCTGTCACCCCGGCTCCAGGCTGGGAAGGAGCCTGAGGCAGCCCGTCAGGAGCACAGTGACCGCCAGCCTGGCCCTGGCAGAGCCACGGACTTGTCAACGGCCCCCGGCCTGGATGGAGCCGGCGGCAGAGGGGACTCCAGGCAGTCCCTGGGGAGAGGACAGGCTCCCGAGGGCCCCACACCTCCCTCCCAACACCACCACCCGCCCCGGAGTGAGGCAGCGTCGGACTCCGGCACTGTGCTGGTCTGGCAGTCTAGTCAGGCTGCTCCGGGGGCTTGAAGGTCTGGGCCGGGCACCCATGCCAGGGCAGCTGCCACCCGGGCCGCCCACCCAGACGCATGCCGGGGCGTCCCCAGGGAGGGGGCTGGGGCCCACCTGCCGGCGGGGGGGGGGGGGGAAGGGTGGAGGGAGGGGCTGAGGGAGCGCGGCCACAGCACAGTCTACACCCACAGCACCCAGCACAGGCAGCTCCAAACCCGGGTCCCAAACCCGGAGAATCCATGACGTTGGAGCCACTTCTAACAGTGGACAGTTCCTCTCCAAGCCTTCTACCACCTTCTAGAGCCAATGCCCTGGTGCGGGCACTCTGCACTGGCCCTTGGGGGACATTGAGTGGATTTGTTTTCATCTCCCATCCAAGCACTGACCAGGCCTGACCCGAGGCCCGACGGGGTGTGGCGGGTTGAGGGTGATTCGGCCATAGATATTTTTCCCACTTCGAAGCTGGCGGTCCCAGGAGGTGTGGGGAGGGTGACTAATAGGGTAGAGCAAACGTTTTGGAAGTGGGTAGGGGCGACCACCACTGGAAACCATGCACAGGCAGGTAACAAGTGTACACTTAGATTAGGTACGTTTTACCATAAAAGGATCAATTACCCAATATTCTAAACTCATGGGAGCTTTACATAAGCAAGCTTGTATCTCACTAGAGCTGGGTTTTGGGTTTTTTTGTTTTGTTTTGTTTTGTTTTGTTTTTTGTCAGTTGTGGGGCCTGAACTCTGGGCCTGGGTGCCGTCCCTCAGCTCTTCAGCTCAAGACCAGCGCTCTACCACTTGAGTCACAGCGCCACTTCCGGCCTTTTCTGCTGATATGGTGCCGAGGAATCGAACCCAGAGCCTCATGCATGCAAGGTGAGCGCTCTACCACTGAGCCACCTTCCCAGCCCCTGTTTTGTTTTTTTAACAAATTGTTTTAAAAGCTATCCAAGCTTTCTGTGACTATGTGGGTCCAGTGGTCTATGTCGACAACCCTTCAGAGGACAGGAAGACGGCAGAGCGAGGCCAGCCCGGGTCAGAGTGTTCCCCAAATCCCATCTCAACCTAGTCAAAGCTGAAAGCCAACCCAGCTGCCCAGGAAACACAAACTGGAGGAAACAGGAGGATTGAGGTCCAGGCCAGTGTGGGCACACATGTGAGCTCCTACTTGAAAAATGATGAAAGCAAAAAAGGCCAGGAGGGTGGCTCAGGAGGTAAAGCACCTGCCTGGGCAGTGTGAGACTTGTGAGTTCAAAACCCCAGGAACACCTGTACATATTGTGGGCGGGAATGGTCAGAGCTCCCATGGACATGTCTGTGGTCAATAGAATGCCCAACGACCAATTCTTAGTCCTAACCCACCAGGCCTCTGCTGGACAGAACATCAAAGGCTGGCAGAGAGCGGTCAGCCCCGGGGCTCCGCAGACAGACAGACGTGTGGCCGGTTGATTTACAATGTCATTCCTGCTGACATCAGAGCCTCCGAAGGGCCTAGGAATCAGCCAGCACAGAAGCTGCTCGCGACCCCTCGCACAGCAAGCCCCTCCCTCCCCAGCAGGTGATTCCAAGTTCAGTGTTGGGTGTTGGGGAGCCCAGGCTGGCATCTGAGAAGAGTCGTCAATCCCGCGGCTGAGGCTGGCCACCGCAGCCAGCTACCGGGGGGGGGGGTAACGGAACCCCAATCCCAACAAAGGTGATTTGTGCAAAACTCAAAGTGTGCACCCCGTCAGACGAGGAGGAAATGGAGATGGGAGAGGGGCTGGGGTCACTCACCCACCCCACCCCCCAAAAGCAGCCACGCGGTCTTGGTTTGGTTCCAATTAACTTCAGGAACAATCTCCCCGCTCCTCCGGGGTTGTCCTGGGCGAAGGTAGAATTACCATGGCAACTGGCACTTCCTGTAATTGGCCCCGACGGCCACCCGGCCCCCAGGGCCGGGAGAGACGCCCCTCGTGCTGCTGATTGAGGGGAAATGGAACAGCTTGATGTGAGCGACCGCAGAGCAGCTGAGCCGGGGTCCGCACGTGGGCCTGAACAGAGCCCCGCTGTGTTCCAGACGGGAGCCAATCAGTCCACGCCGGCCCGGGTGCCCTGGGCCCGTGGGGCCGTGGGCCGAGGTCCGGATCCCAAGGCTGGAGACCTCCAGCAACCTGCTGCGTCCACCCACTCCCTACCCCCTCCCCCCTCCCTGGCCCCTGTGTTCCCGGCGGAAGACTCTGGGATGTGCAGAAAGGCGGGCGTGCGGAGGACAGCAACGCGGAGGCTGTGGGCTCCCAGGCTCCCCAGCACAGCGGATGACGGCGAAGTATAACAAACATGGCTTCGCCACCTCCTCTGCCGCCTTCTCCGTTGCTGTCTCCTCCATGTAGTACCTGTGTGGCAAGTCCTACTTTAGAAGAATCTAAGTTCATTTTTTTTTTCTTGCAGCACAGGTCGGTGACAATGACTCATTTTATTTGAGGGTGACATTTCTTTTCCATAGCAAGCTCCCTGACATATTTATGACCCGACTCAGAGGAGAGGGAGATACAGGACACATGCTCTGTGTGTGTGTGTGTGTGTGTGTGTGTGTGTGTGTGTGTGTGTGTGTGTGTGTCCATGCACACGTTCACATGCTGCTCCTAGGACAGGAAATCGGGCCTGGGTGCTGTCCCTCAGTGATTTGGTTTTTTTTTTTTTGGTGGTTTTTTTTTTTTTGCTTAAGGCTAGCATTGTATCACTTGAGCCACAACTCCACTTCTGGCTTTTTGCTGGCTAACTGGAGATAAGAGTCTCACGGACTTTGCTGCTCAGGTGGACTTTAAACCTCCATCCTCAGATCTCAGCCTCCCCCAGGCGTGAGGCACAGCCGCTCGGCTCTGGCCTGTTTTGGAGCTGGGCGCCGCCGTGAGCCTCCCCAGGATCCTGGGCCAAGGCCAAGGCCGAGGCCGGGCTCTGAGGGCCAGGCCGGCTGCTCCTCTTCCGTCCCGGCCCGCGTGCCGGTGTGGGGGTGAGAGCGTCTCCCCACCGTCCCGGGACTCTTTGGATCCACACCTTCTTCACTTTCTACACTTACCTGCATTTTTTATGTCGAAGCCTTGAGATAGCTCAAAATAAAACCAACAGATTCTGTCTTGCTTCTCAAACGCAGCATTCAGGAAAGTGTGGTAGGTGAACCCCGGGAATCCGGGGTGCGATAGAAAATCACTCATGTGCTTCCTTTTGGATTGGGCTTCAAAATGGGTTAAACACGGACAGAAATGGCCGGCACAGCGCACATGAGCCTTCACTCTGTGAGGAAGGCCTCTGAGTGACGGAGCTCTTCCAGCCCCTGAACCCCAAGACCAGCCTCGGGACAGGCCTGGAGGCCAGTGAGCCTCAACCTTCTCCCAGAACAGCCCTGGGATGGGGCCCGAGGTCCATGGGCCTATTCACGCTCCAGCCTTAGCTTTTGCTTTTCCTTTTGTCCCCAGCAAGTCAAACAACTGGATTTGTCAAGGGACTCCTACACTGCCCCCAGGGACCTTCCCGAGCCTTACCCCATCCCCCTTTCCGCTGGGTGTTGGGGCTCACCTGACACGGCTCCTGGCAGTGGCTGAGGGGCCTGTTTGCTAACCCTGTCCCTTCCTCAAGAGGACAAACCCAGGCTGGTGAGTGGGGGGGGGGCCAGGTGCCCGGCACAGGTCTTCAGCTGCAGGAGTGGGGCTCCTCGGTCTCAGCGGAAGCCAGGGTTCTCCCAGAGTGGGGATCTGAGCCCAAGTCTGTCCATGATCGGTACCCTGTGTCCCAGCCTCCCTTCTCCACCCAGGTGCCGCCGCCCATCTCTACCATCCCGGCCCCCGCCACCCAGGGCATGCCCGCCGCCAGCCTCCTCTCCCACCACGCTGGGGACCTTCCGGATTGAGACACACGGCTTCCCCCGCCCCAGTCGGCCGTAGCTGCTGGCCCTCCCCAGGGGGCAGGATGACATCTGACCTGGGGGAGACACTGGCGACTTTTGGGGTGGCCCCGGGGAGGAGCTGTCGGCGCGCACTTGAAGCCCACGGCCTCCTCACCCAGGAGAAGACAAACCACACAGGAAGGGAGCCCAGAGCGCGCAGGCCTCAGAGGCCAGGAGAACGCAGGAGAAGCAGGGAGGGGCCACCCCAAGGCCACGGGGGGGGGGGGAGGGAAGGGGGGAAGGGCACCAGTAAGTTCCAGAAGGAGCCCGTCTCGCTCTGCCTGGTTACTTATGCAAAAGCTGTGAGTCTTCAGAAGCTTGGTATTCATTCAGTCAGTCAATCAACCAAACCAGACATAACTGAGCACCTGTCTCCCAGCGCCGCTATGACGGCGCGGAGCGGAGCGCATAGAGACCCACAGCAGGGAGGCCGTCCCGCTTTTATCCTCGAGGCCGTCCCGCTTTTATCCCCGTAGGGCTTCTTCTCCCTGCTCTCCTCAGCCCTCCTCCTGGTCTCTCATCCAGCGCTTCCAGAACACACCTTCGCACACACCAAAGGTTTTCTTCACTAGACTTCCCTTCTGTCCAAAATCCCCATGACCTCCAAACCATTTTTCTACCTTGAATTTGGGAAGAGGGCGAGACTTCAGAAAGCCCTGGAGGAGAGGAGGAACTGCAAGCTGTAAAGTCCTGAGCCGTGACATCAGGACCCTTTGTTTACGAGGAGGGACTGTGGGCCAGGCCGGTAATCGAGCCTCCTGGCCATTGGCAAGGAGGCCGGAGGAGGCCGGAGGAGGCCCGAGGCCGAGAGACAGCCTTCTCCCCAGTCAGAGCCTCGGGGCTGAGGAGTGGGTGCCAGGGGAAGCGGTGTGGAGCATCTTTGAGCTCATCCCAAAGGCGGCTTTGAGCTTTGCCTGGGCTGGGCGGCGGGAGCACGCGGGAGCACTCGGGAGGACGCAGGAGCACGTGGGAGGAAGGCTCCAAGGATCAGAGGAGCCCCTGCTCTTAATCCAGGAGGCAGGGACAGCAGGCCTCTGTTGATTACGCCGCTTCCCTTGGGGCCCTTGGTGGGGAGGGCGTCCCCCCCCCCCAGCCGCTGCACGGCAACATCGTCTCCAGCATCACTGCAAACCCAGCTCCCCAAATGCAATGTGTGGACGCAGCCAAAAGACTTTGCTCACGCGTGTGGAAACGGTGGGACAAAGCTGGGGGGGGGTCACCACAGCATGGCTCATCCGTGGACGCGTCGGAACCAACCCTCCCCCGCCCCGGTGCAACTAACTGATGTTCATTAAAAAATAAAAATCAAGCGCAACGGCCCTTCCCAGCTCCCAGCTCCCCTGGGTCTGTCCCAAGAATCGCACGGCCGTCTCCGCTTTAAAGACGGGGAAACTGAGGCCCGGAGAGGTTAAGCCTCACTCCTCCACTTTCAGGGGCCAGAAGCAAAGAGCTAGGATCCCCCCCCCCCCCCACAGCACCTCTCTGTCTCAAAGCCCCGGAAGGTTCCTTTGCCGAGTCTCTACCTGCCCTCCCCCCACCGCCCCAGGGACAGGAATGTCCCAGACGTCACTTGGCTTTGTGCTGAAAGCCGGGTTTGCGTGTGTGCCCCATCCTGCAAGTTCATAACCCTTTGGGACTGATCAACAACAGAATTAAAGCTCTCCGCAGATCTGGCGCGGGCAGAGCTGGTGTCGGCCAGGGAGGCCAGGGGGGCAGAGGGGCCAGGCCTGGCTCCCACACCTTCCCAGAGCCAGAGGCTTCCTGGGGTGTGAAAGTAAACAGAGGCAGGTCTCCTTTGTAAAGCAGCACACTTAATTACACCAATAACAACTTGAAAGCCAGCCTGGCGGTGGAGAGTGGGTAATGCCGATTTAATCTAAGTTCCAAACCGGGAAGGGTTCCCCCCGCCATCCAAGCCCCCATCCCAGGAGAGGAGGGCATTGTGGGAACTCCTCACCAAGAGCCTCACTGAAGGTAGGAATGGGAGATTTTATCCTAATTCCACTTGGTTCCTGCTCCATGAAAAGAGGCAAAAGCAAATATCTATTCTTATTCTATTTATTCTTATCCTATTTATTATTGTTGTTGAGATGTAAGCAAAGGAATTGGGTAGGATTTCCAGGGGAGTTAACTCGAAGGACTACCATATCCGCAAGTCTTTCTTGGTTACTTCTTTGTTTTGTTTTCTTTCTTTTCCTTTTTTTTTTTTTTCTTGAGTTGCTGATGCAATGGCAGGAGCTCCAGCAGCCTTCTTTGGCCACAAGACCCCAAAGAAAGAAGCTAACAAGGCAGACCAGGAAGATATTCACGGAGCTAACAGCCAGACCCCTCTCCTTGTCTTGTGTTTGAGACAGGGTCTCCCTATGCAGTCCAGGTTGGCCTCAAACTTAGAGTCTTCTCGCCTCAGCCTCCCCAAAGTGCAAGGATTACAGGCATGCACCACTACACCCAGCTTTTTTTTTAAATGGGGAACACATAATATTCCGAAGACAAGTTGCTGGAGCTTATCCACCTCTTACTCAGGCGAGCGACGTTTAACGGCCTCTAGGCCCCCTTCTTCCCTCCAGAGCCCAGGTCCCATCTTTGTGTCTGGCTGATGAACTCTCAGCACAGTGAGTCCCGTTGCCTGGGTGAACGGAGCTGGGAGATGTGCTGGACAGGGTCCTTGGCGCTCCTGCTTGCTCTGTGGCCGCACACACCCAGGTCTGTGAGCTGGAACTCGGGTCTCGCCTCTGCCAGCATTGGGCGGAGAGGCTCTGGTCCCCGAGTCCTCCCTCCCTCCCTCACCCAGCGAGGTTTGCTCGTGATGCCCGAGATCCAGGGAGCCCACCTCGTCCCCAGCCAGGCCCAGCGGGCAGGGCCACCGGCCAGGACGCCCGTCAGCCGCAGCCCAGAGTCCTCCTCACGCACGCAGCCCCGCCGCCGGCCCGGCCAGCAAGGTCCCAGAGCTCCCAGCACCTCCCAGAGCTCGTGAGGCCTGCTCTGACGGTGAAAGCTGCGGGAAGGCTGCGGCGCTGGGATTCTGCTCATGTCTCAGGGGTTCTTTAGCATGGATTCCATAGGAACTTTTCCATCCGGGACCCTCCCAGGAGAGCTGGAGACCCACGTCTGCAGGGGGGAAGTGCGGCTTGGCTGTGGTCTCCCATCAGTGGGGCGGAGGGCAGCCGGCGGCGCTGGCCACTGGGCCACAGAGCCGGCCGCTGGGAAGCTGGGAGCCAGTGGACAGCTGCTGGGCGTGCTGGAGAAGTGGCCCCGGTCACGGCGCGGAGTGTGGTGCCCGGGGGTACACGTGTCTGCTTCTACGTCTGCCTGCCCGCGGGGCACATGTTCCTGTGTGCATACACAAGCGTGTGTGCACATATGTAACAGTGTGCATCGGTGTGGCTTCCCTGTGTGTGCACCTGTGCACCTGTGTGCACTTGCTTTGTGTGTGCACCTGTGTGCACTTGCTTTGTGTGTGCACCTGTGTGCACTTGCTTTGTGTGTGCCTGTGTTTACTTGTTTTGTGTGTGCATCTGTGTGTACTTGCTTTGTGTGTGCAGCTGTGTGCACTTGCTTTGTGTGTGCATCTGTGTGCACTAGCTTTGTGTGTGCCTGTGTGCACTTGCTTTGTGTGTGCATCTGTGTGTACTTGCTTTGTGTGTGCATCTGTGTGCACTTGCTTTGTGTGTGCATCTGTGTGCACTTGCTTTGTGTGTGCACCTGTGTGTACTTGCTTTGTGTGTGCATCTGTGTGCACTTGCTTTGTGTGTGCATCTGTGTGCACTTGCTTCGTGTGTGCATCGGTGTGCACTTGCTTTGTGTGTGCATCTGTGTGTACTTGGTTTGTGTGTGCATCGGTGTGTACTTGCTTTGTGTGCACTTGTGTGTACTTGCTCTGTGTGTGTATCTGTGTGCACTTGCTTTGTGTGTGCATCTGTGTGCACTTGCTTTGTGTGTGCATCTGTGTGCACTTGCTTTGTGTGTGCATCGGTGTGCACTTGCTTTGTGTGTGCATATGTGTGTACTTGCTTTGTGTGTGCATCTGTGTGCACTTGCTTTGTGTGTGCACCTGTGTGCACTTGCTTTGTGTGTGCATCTGTGTGCACTTGCTTTGTGTGTGCATCTGTGTGTACTTGCTTTGTGTGTGCATCAGTGTGTGCTTGCTTTGTGTGTGCATCTGTGTGCTCCTGCTTTGTGTGTGCACCTGTGTGTACTTGCTTTGTGTGTGCATCTGTGTGCACTTGCTTTGTGTGTGCATCTGTGTGTACTTGCTTTGTGTGTGTATCTGTGTGCACTTGCTTTGTGTGTGCATCTGTGTGCACTTGCTTTGTGTGTGCATCTGTGTGTACTTGATTTGTGTGTGCATCGGTGTGTGCTTGCTTTGTGTGTGCACCTGTGTGCACTTGCTTTGTGTGTGCACCTGTGTGTACTTGCTTTGTGTGTGCATCTGTGTGTACTTGCTTTGTGTGTGCATCTGTGTGCTCCTGCTTTGTGTGTGCACCTGTGTGCACTTGCTTTGTGTGTGCATCTGTGTGCGCTTGCTTTGTGTGTGCATCTGTGTGCGCTTGCTTTGTGTGTGCATCTGTGTGCGCTTGCTTTGTGTGTGCATCTGTGTGCGCTTGCTTTGTGTGTGCATCTGTGTGTGCTTGCTTTGTGTGTGCATCTGTGTGTGCTTGCTTTGTGTGTGCACCTGTGTGCACTTGCTTTGTGTGTGCATCTGTGTGCGCTTGCTTTGTGTGTGCATCTGTGTGCGCTTGCTTTGTGTGTGCACCTGTGTGCGCTTGCTTTGTGTGTGTATCTGTGTGCGCTTGCTTTGTGTGTGCACCTGTGTGCGCTTGCTTTGTGTGTGCACCTGTGTGCGCTTGCTTTGTGTGTGCATCTGTGTGCGCTTGCTTTGTGTGTGCATCTGTGTGTACTTGCTTTGTGTGTGCACCTGTGTGTACTTGCTTTGTGTGTGCACCTGTGTGTACTTGCTTTGTGTGTGCATCTGTGTGCGCTTGCTTTGTGTGTGCATCTGTGTGCGCTTGCTTTGTGTGTGCATCTGTGTGCGCTTGCTTTGTGTGTGCACCTGTGTGTACTTGCTTTGTGTGTGCATCTGTGTGCACTTGCTTTGTGTGTGCATCTGTGTGTACTTGATTTGTGTGTGCATCGGTGTGTGCTTGCTTTGTGTGTGCACCTGTGTGCACTTGCTTTGTGTGTGCATCGGTGTGCACTTGCTTTGTGTGTGCATCTGTGTGCACTTGCTTTGTGTGTGCATCGGTGTGTACTTGCTTTGTGTGTGTATCTGTGTGTACTTGCTTTGTGTGTGCATCTGTGTGCACTTGCTTTGTGTGTGCCTGTGTGTACTTGCTTTGTGTGTGCACCTGTGTGTACTTGCTTTGTGTGTGCATCTGTGTGCACTTGCTTTGTGTGTGCATCTGTGTGCACTTGCTTTGTGTGTGCATCGGTGTGTACTTGCTTTGTGTGTGCATCGATGTGCACTTGCTTTGTGTGTGCCTGTGTGTACTTGCTTTGTGTGTGCACCTGTGTGCACTTGCTTTGTGTGTGCATCTGTGTGTACTTGCTTTGTGTGTGCATCGGTGTGTACTTGCTTTGTGTGTGCATCGATGTGCACTTGCTTTGTGTGTGCATCTGTGTGTGCCTTTCTTGTGTGTGGCCTGTGTGCCTGTGTGCACCTCCTCCTCCTCCAGGGGCTGTGGGGTGGGTGGGGTAGGGGTACCTGGCAGGCACAGGGAGGCGGGCACAGGGCAGGAGCCTGTGTGGGCACAGGGAGGTGGGCACAAGGCAGGAGCCTGGCGGGCACAGGGCAGGAGCGTGGTGCATGAGGCAACCTGCATCTTGGTGCTGGAGAGCCCAGCACTGGCCAGGCTGTGCGGCGTACTTGTCAGGGTGCTCAGCCAAGCAGAGCCCATGGCAGGGGCTGGGGGGTAGGGTGGGAGGAGTGGGGAGGGGAGAGGAGGGAGGGGAGGAGGAGAGAGAAGGTGTACAGGGAGGAGTGGGGAGGAGAGGGGGGGTGTGGGAGCTGGAGCCAAGGTCTCTCCTCTGCTTAGTGAGCCTCTCCCCCTCCCCTGCCTTTCCCCCTCCTCTCCCTTCCCTCCCCTGACCCTCTGCCTCTCCCCCCTCCCCCTGCCTCTCTCCCGCCTCTCCTTCCTCTCCCCTTCTCTTCCCGGCCTCTCCCTCTGTGGGCGCCGGGTCTGGGGGTTGGTGGCGTTCCCGGCTCCGGTGGCGCTGGCTCTGCTGAGGCCGAGCTCCTGGACCAGCAGCCCAGCAGGAAACCTCTAGCTGCCGGAAGTGCTGGGTTCGAATCTCAGCTCTGCCTGTCTGCAGCACAGGGAGGTCCCGGGAGACGCGGGAAGGAGGGTAGCGAGGCCCCGAGTCCACGCCCTACCCTGCGGACGGGTGCTGAGGCCCAGCCTGGAGAGGGAACTGAAAACCATCGGAGCCACGCCCGTAATCCCAACTACTCAGGAGGCTGGGATCTGAGCGTGGAGGTTCGAGGCCAGCCCAAGCAGGAAAGTCTGTGAGACTCTTATCTTCAATAAACCACCAAAAAGCCAGACGTGGCACTGTGGCTCACGAGGCAGAGCACCAGCCCTGAGTAAAAATACCTAAGAGACAGCCCCAGGCCCTGGCCTCTCGCCCAGTACCGGTCTTTCTGGAAGCTCACACCCCTGCACACACGTGCACACACGCTCACACGGCACCGGGCCCTCTACCGCGGCTGAGTGCTGAGCTTCCTTGCTGCCTCTCTGTCGCCCGGGGCTCGGCGTGGCCGTGGTCACACTGGCAGGGAGCCCCCGTTCTCCCCCCGGCTTCTTACCCTCCCGCAGCCCCCACCCCAGCGCCGGCACGGCCTCTTGAATCGGACTGATGAACACAGCTCAGAGCGTCAGTCCTATGGAAGGAGAGCTGCGCACTGACACCTAATCGTCCTCCGTGAGGACTGGCTGACCCAAAGCCGCTCACAGGCCGGCGCTGCCCAGGCCCGGGAGCCTGCAGGGGAGCCGTACACGCGTGTGAGTGTGCACACACACAGCTGCACCAGTGACATATTCTCAACCGCCACAGGCTCCACGCCGGCCTTGGGAAAGGGCACACCAGGGGGGCTGTGGGCACAGAGCGGGATCTCGGGTAGCAACGGGGCCCCGCAGCCACTCCCCAGGGCCCCACGGGAAGACGTCTTTGCCATGGGTCTTGGGGTGTCTTTAGACCTTCCAGTGGGGTGATTCCAGTTCCATTCGCAGCGCTCTTTGGGTAAAGTGCAAAAGCCTGTGTCTTGAGATCGCACAGACCAGACGTGGAGAGGTGGTGGGGGTGTGGGCCGGGGGCTGGGGCGGACGGGCTGGGGCTCCTTTGGGGGTGATGGCACTGGATGGGGTGAACACTTCAGCCATGGCCGGCCCTCCGACGTGGGAGTTCTGCGCTTCCACAGTGACCTGGCCTGACTCGCCACCTTGCCACCTGGCCTTGATTCCACCCAGCCCCTGAGCCGGTCTGCAGGAAGCGAATGCTGGAACAGTGCTGGGGAATCTGCTGGAAGGACAAATGGGGAAAACGTAAGTTACCGCAGAGCTGAAGATGTTAAACACGCCACCAAAGCCAGGCAACCCCGCCTGCCCTGGGGTGCTGAGGTGCCGGCCACGCTCCTGTCCCTGAAGTAATTCCCCCCAGCCCTGTGTCCACCCTGGCGAGGTTCCCGGTGGGCAGGGAGAGGCTGGAACTCAGTGCAGGAGCCGCCGCCATGGCACATTCTCCAATCCCCAAGCTGGCCGGAGTTTTCCTTTGGCCATGTGAGCGTGCACGCACCATTGCCACACACACCTGCACGCGTGGGCACACCGAGACACAGTCGAGCACCTGCACATGTAGCCCACGTGCACATTTTCATGTCAGTGTTTAGAAAGATGAACCCCGATCCAGGCAGCCCTCAGCTGGGCGATTTATGGACCTGGGCCGGCTGCAATGTGGGGTGGGGAGCGTGGGGGGGAGGCCGGCTGGCGGGAGGGGGGGACTAGGGGGGTGGGGGAGGGGGGAGGAGGAGGCTGGAAGGTGCGAAGCCGCATGTAAACGGTCCTGGTGATTTATGCAGAATCCATTTACGGCCTGTCCGCCTGTGACGCTTCGCACGGACCCCGGGCGTCTTTTCCTTTTTATCTGCGGCTCCTCAGCCCTCCCTGCAGCTCCCTCGGCCCCCCTCTCCCCTGCGCGCCCCTCCTTCCCTCTCCCCCTGAGGAGGTCCAGCTGGAAGAAGACAGGGCTCTGGGTTCCGCCGTGCAGACAGGACTAAAGTAAACACACTGGCCATTGCAGGCAGCGCGGCCTCTGGACGGATGGCGGTGGCCGGGTCGGGAGGACCACACACACGAAGCCCCTCGGACCACACAGGCGCCCGCCGGCCCGCGCCACCGCTGCCCGCCCCAGGCAGCCCGGCTGCACGGAGGGCGGGGGATGGGTCCCCGAGACTGGGGCGCCCCACTGGCCCTGGTCACCCCGGCTGTCTCTCAGTGCCTCGGCCGCCACCCCCGCCACTCCGGAATGGTGACAGTGGCAGCCGCGTGCAGAGGTGGGGGTGGCCTGGCCTGTGGACGGAGGCTGGCCACGGGAGCTGGCCACGGCTGTCCGTAATCGCCCTGGGATGGCGGTGTCTTCGACGCCCCCCCGGGCACGTTGGGGCGCTGGTGCCTCTGGCCTGACACCCTGTGACATGGCTGGTGCCCAGGACAACGGCGCAGTGCTCCCCGCCCTGCTGCTCCTCCGCTCAGCCCTCTCCTTCCTCCCCATCTGCCTCCCACCCCAATACCCGTGCCCCCAGAGAGCCGCTCCCGTCGGAATGAGTAGGAGGCCAGAGCCCAGGCCACTGCTTGAGAGCGAGGCCATCTTCTCAGGAGCTCCGTGCGTGTTGGGGAGACAGGGAGGTGAGGACAGGGGTGGACCCCCGCCCCATGCCCAGGCTTCCGTGGCCGGGGCCCCTCAGGCAGACTCATCCCAGGGCAGGGCTCCCCCGGTGGCCCCTGCCCTCCCTGCCCACCCCACCCACCCCATGGCTGGACCCTGTGGGTGCCCAGCGCCAGGAGATGCGGGGCCTGGTGCGGAAGATGGCGATGGGAGAAGCAGAAGGAAGAGGAGCCCGTGAGAACCCCGACCACTCAGCGGGGGCCGTGGGGGCAGGGAACTGCGGCCAGCCCCCCTCGTCCCCCCCAGATCCCCGCGGACACGCCACAGCCTGACAGGGGTCCTTGAGCCCCCACTGGCTCCTGCCTCAGTTTCTCCATCTGAAGAGCTGCCTGGAGGACTGGCCCCTGGTGGAGCGAGTAGGAGAGACAGGCGGCTGTCCTGGGCAGGGAGGGACGAGGGGCACTGGCCGGGGGGGGGGGGTCTCCCTCCGACATCGTCCTGTAGCTCCCCCTGGGAACTCAGCCTTCCCTGACCCGCCTCACTTCCTTCTTCCTGGAAAGGCTGTCCGCATCCCTGCCCACGCAGAGAGATCCACGTCCCTGCCCATGCAGAGAGACCCACGTCCCTGTCCACACAGAGAGGCCCACGTCCCTGTCCACACAGAGAGGCCCACGTCCCTCCCCACGCAGAGAGACCCACGTCCCTGCCCACCCAGAGACCCACGTCCCTCCCCACCCAGAGAGACCCACGTCCCTGCCCACGCAGAGACCCACGTCCCTCCCCACGCAGAGAGACCCACGTCCCTGCCCACGCAGAGAGACCCACGTCCCTCCCCACGCAGAGAGATCCACGTCCCTGCCCACGCAGAGAGACCCACGTCCCTCCCCACGCAGAGAGACCCACGTCCCTCCCCACCCAGAGAGACCCACGTCCCTGCCCACCCAGAGACCCACGTCCCTCCCCACCCAGAGAGACCCACGTCCCTGCCCACCCAGAGACCCACGTCCCTCCCCACGCAGAGAGACCCACGTCCCTGCCCACGCAGAGAGACCCACGTCCCTCCCCACGCAGAGAGATCCACGTCCCTCCCCACACAGAGAGACCCACGTCCTTGCCCACACAGAGAGACCCACGTCCCTGTCCACACAGAGAGGCCCACGTCCCTCCCCACACAGAGAGACCCACGTCCCTGCCCACGCAGAGAGATCCACGTCCCTGTCCACGCAGAGAGACCCACGTCCCTCCCCACGCAGAGAGACCCACGTCCCTCCCCACGCAGAGAGACCCACGTCCCTCCCCACGCAGAGAGACCCACGTCCCTGTCCACACAGAGAGGCCCACGTCCCTCCCCACACAGAGAGACCCACGTCCCTCCCCACACAGAGAGATCCACGTCCCTCCCCACACAGAGAGACCCACGTCCCTCCCCACACAGAGAGATCCACGTCCCTCCCCACGCAGAGAGACCCACGTCCCTCCCCACCCAGAGAGATCCACGTCCCTCCCCACGCAGAGAGACCCACGTCCCTCCCCACACAGAGAGACCCACGTCCCTGCCCACGCAGAGAGACCCACGTCCCTGCCCACGCAGAGACCCACGTCCCTCCCCACGCAGAGAGACCCACGTCCCTGCCCACGCAGAGAGACCCACGTCCCTCCCCACGCAGAGAGACCCACATCCCTGCCACGCAGAGAGACCCACGTCCCTGTCCACGCAGAGAGGCCCACGTCCCTCCCCACCCAGAGAGACCCACGTCCCTGCCCACGCAGAGAGACCCACGTCCCTGCCCACGCAGAGAGACCCACGTCCCTGCCCACGCAGAGGGCCGCCCGCGGGAAGTGGCGCAAGGGGTGTGGAGGCTGAGCCAGTGAGGACCTTGGAGGCTGTGTGATGGTGGGGGCTGTTTGAACCCCACTTTCTCCTCCTCGTCCTCCTCTTCTCCTTCCCCTTGGCCTCTGCTGACTAATCCTCACCTTCTCTTCCTCCAGGCCAGGTGGTTTGACACTCCCTGGAACCTCGGCCTTCCAGCCCATCAAAGCCAAGCGGACTGGGAGCTGCCAGCCACACGCAGCCTCCTGGGGCCCGTGGGACCCTGCCGCCCATCTCCCCGCCTCCTCCATTCCTGCCCCTGCCCTCCCCACCCCCCTGCTCCCGGAGCCCCAACACCCCCGCCGGGGGCGGGTGACCAGGCAGGCAGCACCCTGCGGGGGTCAGGGGGATCAAGATGGGGACCCCAGACCGTGCACGGTCCCCACTGCCCCCCACGGGCAGGCCCTGGGGGACAGTGACGCCCCCCCTCATTGCCGCCGGCCTCCAGTGCACTTGAGTTTCCTGGGGGACAGATTCCCCCTTTCACCCCAGGAGCAACAGAGGTCCCCTTTCCCCTTTCGGGCGGCAGCTGTGCCAGCCTGCCACCTGGGGCCCAGCGGACTGGATGTGCGCCAGCGAGCTGCGTGCCCGGCTGCAGGACCAACCCCAGCTCCCACCTGCGCCCACCCGCCAGGGCCCCGGCCAGCGCGGAGCCGGGGTGCAAGGGTCAGGGCCAAGCTCCCTGCCCAGGGGAGGCCGCGGCTCCCGCTGAGAAACACGGGGTCGCGACCCCCGCTTCCCTTCTGCCCTTTCCTGGCTGGGGAGATCTGACAGCGTTATTTATGCAGCTTAATGTGAGCCGGAGGCCCCGGCGAGGGGAGCGGAGCCAGGAGCGGGCTGGGAAGGGAGGGGAGACGGCTTCCACGGGCTGCCTTCGGAGCAGGGCAGCTGCGTGTGTCCTCCCGGAGCAGACAGAGGACGGGGCCCAGGGACCAGGGAGCCAGCGCACAATCACCCACGATTACTGCGGGGTGCGGGGCAGGGCTCCCGGAGCCGGTATTCCCGGGGGACCGCCTGCCCTCCTTCCCAGCCCCGCACCGCGCTCAGCGAAAGCCAGGGCCGGGGCTGGAGCCGAGGGCGTGGGCTCTCCAGACACGGATGCGCTCTCCACCTCAGGAAGATGCACAGGGCCACTGCCAGAGGCCTTCTGTCTGTTTGATGCAATGGCGTCGATGGAGACACAGGCTGGCATGGGGAGCAGGGGCGGACGTAGAAATTCACCCTACGCCGCATGCGGGCTCCCTGCTCCCTCTCCTCCACTCAAGTCTTCCTGGCTCAGTCCTGTGGCTCTGTCCTGACTCTGTCCTGATTCTGTCCTGACTCTGTCCTGGCTCTGTCCTGGCTCTGTCCTGGCTCTGTCCTGACTCTGTCCTGTGGCTCTGTCCTGTGGCTCTGTCCTGGCTCAGTCCTGACTCTGTCCTGTGGCTCTGTCCTGACTCTGTTCTGGCTCAGTCCTGACTCTGTCCTGGCTCAGTCCTGACTCTGTCCTGTGGCTCTGTCCTGACTCTGTCCTGGCTCTGTCCTGACTCTGTCCTGGCTCTGTCCTGGCTCTGTCCTGGCTCTGTCCTGACTCTGTCCTGGCTCTGTCCTGGCTCTGTCCTGGCTCTGTCCTGTGGCTCTGTCCTGTGGCTCTGTCCTGGCTCTGTCCTGGCTCTGTCCTGTGGCTCTGTCCTGTGGCTCTGTCCTGGCTCTGTCCTGGCTCTGTCCTGGCTCTGTCCTGGCTCAGTCCTGACTCTGTCCTGTGGCTCTGTCCTGGCTCTGTCCTGACTCTGTCCTGGCTCTGTCCTGTGGCTCAGTCCTGGCTCTGTCCTGACTCAGTCCTGGCTCTGTCCTGTGGCTCTGTCCTGTGGCTCTGTCCTGGCTCTGTCCTGGCTCTGTCCTGGCTCTGTCCTGACTCTGTCCTGGCTCAGTCCTGACTCTGTCCTGGCTCTGTCCTGGCTCTGTCCTGACTCTGTTCTGGCTCAGTCCTGACTCTGTCCTGACTCTGTTCTGGCTCTGTCCTGTGGCTCTGTCCTGTGGCTCTGTCCTGTGGCTCTGTCCTGGCTCAGTCCTGACTCTGTCCTGGCTCTGTCCTGGCTCTGTCCTGACTCTGTCCTGGCTCAGTCCTGACTCTGTCCTGTGGCTCTGTCCTGGCTCAGTCCTGACTCTGTCCTGTGGCTCTGTCCTGGCTCTGTCCTGGCTCTGTCCTGTGGCTCTGTCCTGGCTCTGTTCTGGCTCTGTTCTGGCTCTGTTCTGGCTCTGTCCTGACTCTGTCCTGGCTCTGTCCTGACTCTGTCCTGGCTCTGTTCTGGCTCTGTCCTGACTCTGTCCTGGCTCTGTCCTGACTCTGTCCTGGCTCTGTCCTGTGGCTCTGTCCTGGCTCTGTCCTGACTCAGTCCTGGCTCAGTCCTGGCTCTGTCCTGGCTCTGTCCTGGCTCTGTCCTGGCTCTGTCCTGGCTCTGTCCTGTGGCTCTGTCCTGGCTCTGTCCTGGCTCTGTCCTGTGGCTCTGTCCTGACTCTGTTCTGGCTCTGTCCTGTGGCTCTGTTCTGGCTCTGTCCTGACTCAGTCCTGGCTCTGTCCTGACTCTGTCCTGGCTCTGTCCTGGCTCTGTCCTGTGGCTCTGTCCTGACTCTGTCCTGGCTCTGTCCTGTGGCTCAGTCCTGGCTCTGTCCTGACTCAGTCCTGGCTCTGTCCTGACTCTGTCCTGGCTCTGTCCTGACTCTGTCCTGACTCAGTCCTGGCTCTGTCCTGGCTCTGTCCTGGCTCTGTCCTGGCTCTGTCCTGGCTCTGTCCTGGCTCTGTTCTGGCTCTGTCCTGGCTCTGTCCTGTGGCTCTGTCCTGGCTCTGTTCTGGCTCTGTCCTGGCTCTGTCCTGTGGCTCAGTCCTGTGGCTCTGTCCTGGCTCTGTCCTGTGGCTCTGTCCTGGCTCTGTTCTGGCTCTGTCCTGGCTCTGTCCTGGCTCTGTCCTGTGGCTCTGTCCTGACTCTGTCCGGTGGCTCTGTCCGGTGGCTCTGTCCTGGCTCTGTCCTGGCTCAGTCCTGGCTCAGTCCTGTGGCTCTGTCCTGTGGCTCTGTTCTGGCTCTTTCCGGGCTCAGTCCCTGGGCCATTTTCAGGGTCTGCATCATTAGTTGAAACCCTGGCTTCCTTAAAGGCCACCCTTTTTTTTTTTTCTAGTCCTGGAGCTTGAACTCAGGGCCTGGGAGCTGTCCCAGAGCTTCTTTGTGCTCAAGGCTAGCACTCTATCACTTGAGCCACAGCGCTACTTCTGGCTTTTTCTGAGTAGTTTTCTGGACATAAGAGTCTCACCGAGTTTTCTGCCAGGGCAGGCTTTGAACAGAGATCCTCAGATCTCAGCCTCCTGAGTAGCTAGGATGACAGGCGTGAGCCACCAGTACCCGGCAAGGCCACAGCTTTGACAAGGTTACCGTGACCAGCCTGTTTTCCTGTAAGATACCAGCTCTGTGATGGGAGGCTGGGTGGACTGACACATCCTCAGTAAATAACAGGAATTTCGAATGAGTCAATGCGTGGAAAGTGAAACACACCTTCGGGAGGTATCTTCTAGGGCACTTTTGAGGGTTAATTTCTGAAGGTTTTTTTTTTAAAGTAGTCTAGGATTTAATGTCCTCAACAGGATAGAGAACAGCTGTGAAGCACCTTGCGGGCACACTTCCGGCTCTCTTCTTGTCTCCTCTGGATCGCACACACCGGTGAGCGGAGCAAGGCGGCTCCTTCCCAGCAACGGCGCCAGCCCCGCGGGGTAGGCAGAGTCACAGACGTGGTGGTGACCACATACAGTCCCACCTGATGGCAGATGTGCCCAGTCCCGATGGCCGGGTCGAAAGGGCCCTGGGGTGACGTGGTCCCGTCTCCTTCCCGTCCCTGGGTGCCAGGCCCGGTTCCGCCTCCCGCACAGCAGCCTGCACTGCCGGTTTCCTCGGGATCTGGAAGGGTGGTGAGGGAGGCCAGGTCCCAGCTCTCCAGGCGCTGCTGCGCAGAGCTGGCTCTGCTTCCTGTTTACAGCTGGGGTGGGGGGAGGGGGGCGGGCCAGGCCGGGGCAGGGTTATCAGCCTATCAGCCCAGATAGGCCTTGGCTCTGCCATCCGTCAGCTGTCTGTCCAGGTAGCCAGAAGCTCCCCGTCTTGGGGGTTGACCTGGCCCCAGCCAGCCAGCTGCCGATGGGCAGATAGAGAGCTTTCTGCAGAGCACGGCTAGTTCATGTTTGTTTGTTCCAAAATCCGGAGGTGTGGGTGCTTTTAAATCACAAAGGAACACCCCTCAGAAACACTCTCCTGCATCTCCGAAGCGTGAGGATGAGCGTGGGCCCAGCCTCAGCCTCATCCCTCCGCAAGGCCATGTGGGGGCGTTTGATGGAGCATCTGCCCACGCCGCGGCGCCTGCCACCGTCTGCGGGATGAGTTACTTCAGCAGGGCTCTCCGCCAGCGAGAGACGGGAGCCGTCTATAAATAGCTGGAGTGCTCCCCGCTGCTCTGCTGTGCTCCCCTCCGGCCGGGACGCCGAGACGTGCTCTGGGGCTCGCTGCTCTGTGCCCTGAGCACCGGCTCGATGCACATCCGTCGCACATTTCCTTGGGATAAATTCCTAGAGTCTAGAGGCGGCTAGAAAATGGTGCTTCTCCCACAACTGAGCCCCTCCCCTCCCCAACAGTCCCTCCCCTCCCCCAGTCTCCCCCCTCCCCGTCCAGTACTGCCCAGCCCTCCCCGGCCACCCAGCAGAAAGCAGAGAGCTGTCACTGCTGCTCTCCAGCCTTTAAAGGCTACTTTGCACATCAGGCATTTATGCACCGGTGGCTAGGTGTTCTAGCTGCAAAGGTGGTTGTCTGTGGGCAGATCCTAACCTCCATTTACACCAATCTATCTATCTATCTATCTATCTATCTATCTATCTATCTATCTATCATCTATCTATCTAGCTAGCTAGCTAGCTAGCTAGCTATCCACCTGTCCATCTATCATCTACCCCTCCCTCCTTCATCTACCCAACCATCTTGCATCTACCGTCTATCCACCACCCATCCACCATCCATCCACCCACCTGTCCATCTGTCCATCTACCCATCCACTATCCATCCATGCACCCATGCACCCATCCATCCACCCATATGCCATGAACGACGGCTTTTGGCAAGAGTCTAGTAGGTCCCCTGACACCACCACGAAGCCAAAGGACCTGAAAACCTGGAGGCAAAAAGGGAGGAAGTCGAATGACTCCATTCAGATGCCAAGTTAGACCAGAGCCCCACCCCTCTTCTCTAAGCCTGGGGATGAGATTTTCTATGTGGAGATTTTAAGCTAGGCAGACCATTCCTCCAGCCTCCGAAGGACGGCACTAGCCTCAGCCAGTCACCTTGAGTATTAACTAGCCCAGCAATGGCAGTAGCTAACGGCAGCAGAAGCTCAGCATTTTTTTTTGAGGCAATGCCTTCTTCTGTGAGCTGGTTGTCTGTGATTTGGACAATTTCACCGAAGTCGATCCTACAATTGCACCTTGTTCTCACTCCATTATGACTTACCTGTCCCGCGCGGTCAGCCCTTCCCGGGCAATGGACAGGGCAGCGCTTGGGGTCTGTGGAAGGCTGGGGCCCAGAAACAAAAATGTCTCTCACTTTGTTTCAGGACACACGAAATAAAATTCAACCCGAAGAAACTCACAGTGGCGCAGAGGGGCGCCGCACGGCCTCTGAGGGTGGGGGGCTGCCCGGCTCCCCATCTTTGCCCTGGGCGGGCGTCCGGGGCTCAGTGCTGTGGGGGGGGGGGCAGGGGCCCCCCAGCATGGGGCTGGAGAGCCGGGGTGTGCATTCTGAATTGAAAAGCTCACATCCCAAGACCCAAGGTGACTCAAGGCCTATTCCGGGTTCAGGCAGAAGGAGAAAAAAAAAAAAGAAAAGGCCGCTTTATTTGGCAAGGAAGTGCTCGCTCGCAGCGCTGCTGGGGCCGCCGGGGCGCCGAGGAAAACCGTGGACTCAGTGCGTTTTTCTTTTTGGCATTTACAGCCCTGAAAAATGAGGGGCAGTTTTCCTCTGACCGCGGGAGCCAGAGCCCAGAGCACTGACCTTTAAGGCCAGCTTGTTTATTCCAGCCCAGGCTGGGGCCTGCGGGGGCCCCAGCTCCACGGATGCCCTCTCCCCTGGGAAGCCCCCCCCAGGAGGGGCCCCCTCCAAGAGGGAGGGCTGGGCTCCTGAGCGGTCTGCTGGCGCCCCATCAGCCGCCACCTTTCACTTTCCAGACCCAACAAGAACCCGTGGCCCACAGGGTGTACCCCTCTCTCATTCCACCCCAGTGCCCCCAGACTTCCCGTACCAAGTTCCCCAGTCAAGACCCACAGAGCCCCAGGGAAGGACTGGGGCGCTGCTGTGACCTTGACCGCAGCTGCCGGTGGCCGGGGCCGCCGCTCCCCTGGGCGCCCGGGGAGGGTCCCACTCCCCGCTCCCTGCCACACCCCCTGCGGATGCCTCTCCCGGCCGGCCGGCTTTCCTTCTGCCTCTGATAACCCTTTGGCTTCCCTAGGAACTGAGACTCGGTCTCCGGAGGCAATTCTGGAGCGTCAAGAAGCTCGGTGACATGAAATTCCGCCACTCAGATGGAATGGAATCAACAGAGGCAAATTTCTTTGAATCTTCTTTCTTTATTTTTTTTTTGGTGCCAATAGTGGGGCTTGAACTCAGGGCCTGGGCGCTGTCCCTGAGCTTTGCTCAAGGCTAGCGCTCTACCACTTGAGCCACAGCGCCACTTCTGGCTTTCTTGTGCGCTTAGTTGGGGATAGGAGTCTCGTGGGCTTTCCTGCCCAGGCTGGCTTGGAGCAGCAGTCCTCAGATCTCAGCCTCCTGAGCAACTGGGATTCCAGGCGGGAGCCACAGGCACCTGGCTGAATCTGCTGAACATGGGTGTCTGCCGTGCACCCCTGCTTTCTAGAGCCCCCTCGGGGATCACGCATAGATGTGCTCCACACAACCCAGGTCCACGTGTATTACGCCCCTTTGCAGGCTCGCATAGGAGTCTGGTGCCCGGTGTCCCCCTGTGATTTATCACAGCATTCCTCCGCCCCTAACAACAACAGACTATCAGGCTTGAGTGTGTGAACTTCCCTTGTGGGGGGGGGGGGGGGGGGAGGAATCGCTGCTGTGCCACGGTTGTTTGTGATTTCCTGAGCTTAGGTAAAAAGCATCGGCCGTTATGTGTGTGAACCAAGTGCTTGCTT
Organism: Dipodomys spectabilis; assembly: GCF_019054845.1. Taxonomy (NCBI): domain Eukaryota; kingdom Metazoa; phylum Chordata; class Mammalia; order Rodentia; family Heteromyidae; genus Dipodomys; species Dipodomys spectabilis. The sequence continues at coordinate 5,293 of NW_024871305.1, read as the reverse complement.
CCTGCTAGATTCCAAGTCCCGGCATGCCAGGACCAGAGGAAGAGGCCAGTGCCAAGGCCCTGGGTGCAGAGACTGAGGTGGAGCCCCACCCCCGGGGCGGGGCTGCTCTTCCCAGTCACCAGCCTGGAGCCAGAGTCCCTGGGGAGCTCCCGGGCCATCAGAGGGTTACTGGGGCCAAGCCCCAAGCCGCGGGGCTGGAACCCTTCAGTCTCTGGGAAGATCATAAAACTCCTCCTCTTCTTCTTTTTCCTGAGGCTGACCGTGGGGGTGTAGCTGGGGGTGTAGCGGGGAGGATGCTTGTTTCTGTAGACATTTGGAAAGCATAAAATTCTTTCTTTCGGAGCCACAAGCCTTTGGGTGCCTCAGAGGAAAAGCAAAAGGTGCCGGTGATTTTCAGCGTCGTGTTGGTCGGTCAGGGCTGACGGTGACTGCCTGGCTCGGTGCGTTCCGGGCCAGCCGAGAGCACCAGGGAAGACGCGGCTTCTGTTCCCCTCCGTCCTCTGTGACCGCAGCCCTGGGGGGCCTGCTCCGGCCCGAGTTCTTCTCCAGCCCCGAGCCCACTGTTAGTGGCTCGGCCCCTTGGGCAGCGTCCTGGGCCCGCAGGATGTGGGCAAAAGTCACAAGTTGCTGAAGGTCTGACTTCCTGGTCTGTGGGGTGGACCACCGGCCCCCAGAGCTGAGGTGCCCAGAACAGAAATGAGAGTCTGGGCCAGCTGGGCCCTGGTGTGCACAGCTGTAGTCCCGGCTACTCTGGCAGTTGAGATCTGAGGATTGTGGTTTGGAGCCGGTCCAGGGCAGGCAAAGTCCATGAGACTCTTGTCTCCAACGAACTGCTAAAGTCTAGAAGTGGAGGTACGGCGCTCGTGCTAGAGACTAGCCTAGAGTGGAAAAACGAAGGGAGAGCGCTGTGCCCCGAGTTCAAGCCCCAGTAAAGGCACAGAGAAAAGAAAACAGAGGCTGACTCTAAGGGGCCTCCTCCATGTCCATCCCCCTTTCCCTGAGCCCCCCCTAATGACTGAGACAGGACCCTGGAGACCCCACAGGAGGCCCCGTTCACAACCCGGGGTTCTGTTTGGGGCAGGGAGCACCGGGAACAGGAGTTGCCATGGGGACAGGCACGGGGCGTGGTCTGCGGGCCCACCGCTGCTGGGCTTGGGCATGGGCTCCCGCAGCATGGGGACCAAGCGCCACCCCCAGAAGGCTGCGGTGGGCAGACCGTGCGTTGCTGGCACTGCCCGGTGCCTCCGCGTCCGCACCACTGTCCCACCCTCCGTCCCCCGCGGGGCCCGCCCCACGGCCCGGCTCCTCACTCCTCTCCTCCAAAGGTACCAGCCCCCGCCGCCGCAGGGAGCCTGCCGCCACGCGAGGAGGGATCCCTGAGAGACCGGAGCCTCGTGTGGGGCTTGCCCGAGGCCGTCGGAGAGCGAATGCATTAGCAGACGGCGGTTTAGTTAGCATAAACTTTGGAACCGGGAGGAAATTAAGGCTATCACTTTTAAATTAAAATATCTTAAGTATACATGTGCTGTAAATGCGATAGGACAGCTATGGCACATTAAGCCGAGGCTACGTGGGTAATGAGAAGCGGGCCTCTGGGGAACGGGGGGGGGGGAGGGGGCGGGGAGGGGGAGGGGAGGGGGGGAGGGGAGGGGGGCTCCTCCCTCAGAGCCACCAGCTCAGGAGGCTCGGAGCTGAGGCCGGGAGCTGAGGCCCCGGCCTCCACCTGACGGTAACAGTAATCGGTTCTCCTAATGAAATAAAAATCCTCTCCGCCTCCAGCCCTAAGCAGGCAGGGGGAGGGGCCTCAAGGGGCTGTGCCCCCAGGAGCCCCCAGCCACAGACTTCCAGAACATTCCAGGGAGACTCAGCAGGGGCCTCCCACAGGGCCCCCTTCCTCCCTCCCTTCTCTTCCTGGTCCTTCTTCCCTCTGCTGTCCCACACTGCTGCTCCTTTCACATACACACACACAATCACACACATGCACACACATGTACCACACGCACACACCACACATACCACACGCGTGCGCACAAACATACAATGCATGTGCCCGTGTACCACATACACCACACCACATGCACACTACAAAGCACATATACCACACGCACACACCCCACACACACCCATGAACACACACTCCTCTCTTTCTTCCTCATGGCTTGTCTGTGTATGTGTTTCTGTTTCCTTCTTCCTTCCTTCCTTCCTTCCTTCCTTCCTTCCTTCCTTCCTTCCTTCCTTTCTTCCTTCCTTTCTTTCTTCCTTTCTTCCTTCCTTTCTTTCTTCTTTCTTTCTTTCTTTCTTTCTTTCTTTCTTTCTTTCTTTTCTTTCTTTCGTTCTCTTTCTTCTCTTTCTTTCTTTTCTTTCTTTCTTCTCTTTCTTTCTTTCTGTCAGTGAACTCTGGGCCTGAGCGCTGTCCCTCAGCTCTTCGGCTCAAGGCTAGCATGCTACCACTTGAGCCACTGAGCCACTTTCAGGTTTCTGAGTGGTTTATTGGAGATAAGAGTCTCATAGACATTCTTGCCTGGGTGGGCTTTGAACCGCAGCCCTCAGATCTCAGCCTCATGAATGTGTTTTTCTTTCTTATCTCGTCTTCTCTCTCTCTCTGTTCTCATCTCCCGTCCTCCTCTCTTGCTGGCTCTCTGTCTTCTGCCTGTCTGTCCTGCCTCTCCACGTTAGCACGTCCAGCTTCAGAGCTGAGCTCTGGGCTCGGGGCCTGTGCACACGGAACCCTGCGGTTCCCTGTCTGCGGTGAGGGGAGTCAGGCCGTCATGCGGCTCACGGGAGGCTCACCAGAGTCAGCGCAGAGGAACACGTCTGTCCACTTTTCCCCGGCCCGCCCCTGCGGGGGCAGGGGCATCTTGTCACCAGCTGATGCTCACACAGAGGCCTTGGGGTCAGATGTAATGTTCTTGGGAAAAAGTGACTCAGGGAAAAAATTACAAGAAGAGAAGGACATGCTGGCGGCTCTGCCCCCCACTCCCCATCACGGGGTCTGACAGGATGTGACTGGCCTCCTGGGGGCAGACGCTCTGGGGACTGTGTCCAGCACCCTGGTCCCCAGCACTTATTCCCTACAAAGCGTTGTTAAGATTAAAAGGTCTGTATAGCAGGGAGCTGGTGGCTCATGCCTGTCATCCTGGCCACTGGGGAGGTTCAAAGCCAGCCTGGGCAGACAAATCTGACACGACCCTTACCCTCCACTTAATGACTGAAAAGCCGGAAGCTTGTAGAGGTGTGGTGGAGGGGGAGGCCTTCGATGGCGAGAGGCTCTGAGTTCGAGCTCAGCACTGGCACACACCAAAAAGAGAATAAATTGAATGACTCAATTTTAAAGTGACAAAGGTGCAGGATCCCCCCCCCCCCCCCCCCGCCATTAGTCATTAAACAGAACCCACCGTGCAGGTGCCGCGCGCCCCTCCCCCGGAGTCCCCGTCGGTCACCGTCGCCAGGCAGGGCCGGTGGGTGGCAGCCAGAGGAAATGACAGAATGGCTTTGGTTATTTTGATTTCTCTGGCCAGAGATCCCAACTGGAGTTCACAGAATGAATCCAACACGGGGCCGTGAGGGGAAAGGCTCTGTCCCACTGATTTTGGGAGTTAGCCGCGGGGAACTAAAAATCTCCTGAGTGAGAAGAACACGCACAAACACTAAGGGCTGAGTCCTCTCTACTAAGGTAGAGAGGGCCACAGTGTTCTCAGGGATGGGGCACTTTCCCCGAGGACCACAGACCCTGGAACAGGGCTCGAGACGTTCAAAACAGCCAAACAACAAGGACAGGAACAGGAAGGGCCCAGGTGGGACCCCGGGCGCTGGGCCTCTCCCTGGGCGCTGGGCCTCTCCCCGGGCGCTGGGCCTCTCCCCCGGGCCGCTGGGCCTCTCCCCGGGCGCCTGGGCCTCTCCCCGGGCGCTGGGCCTCTCCCCGGGCGCTGGGGCCTCTCCACAGGGCGCTGGGCCTCTCTCCGGGCGCTGGGCCTCTCCCCGGGCGGAGCTGAGCGGCAGCGCAAGCGATGGAGAGCTGCAGGCGTCTCTGGGCCGCGCTGGCTCCCGGGGCACTGGGGCTTCCCAGTACCACGCTCACTGCTCTGGATCTGTGCGCTGTCAGCTTTACGGCCCGGGGCTCTGTAGACGGACGGGGTCAGAGGTCACCCAGCAGACTCTGAGCTGACCCTATCAAATGTCCGGGGGTCCGGGGACCCCCCCTGAGAACTCAGGCCAAGGGCCACCCACAGAGGGCATCCTGGGCCCATTCCTTACCCATACCAGGCCTGGGTATTCCTTCTGGGAGTCCAAGCTATGAGAAAGCTGGTTAAATGACCAGGAAAACCATCATGTGCCAAGTAACAGAGTCAGTACTGGGGTTTTCAAGGTTAGGTTGGTAGATCTTCTCCTCCTCCTCCTCCTCCTCCTCCTCCCCCTCCTCCTCCTCTTCCTCCTCTTCTCTTCCTCCTCCTCCCCTACCCTTCCTCCTCCTCTCTCTCTCCCCTCCTCCTCCTCCTCCCCCTCCTCCTCCTCTTCCTCTCCTCCCCCCTCCTCCTCCTCTTCCTCCTCCTCCCCTCTCCCCTTCCTCCTCCTCCCCCCTCCTCCTCCTCCTCCCCCTCCTCCTCCCCTCTCCCCCTCTCCTCCTCCTCCTCCCCCTCCTCCTCCCCTCTCCCCTCCTCCCTCCTCCTCCTCCCCCCCTCCTCCTCCTCTTCCTCCTCTTCTCTTCCTCCTCCTCCCCTACCCTTCCTCCTCCTCCCCTCTCCCCTCCTCCTCCTCCTCCCCCCCTTCTTCTCCTCCCCCTCCTCCTCCTCCTCCCCCTCCTCCTCCTCTTCCTCCTCTTCTCTTCCTCCTCCTCCCCCTACCCTTCCCTCCTCCTCCCCTCTCCCCTCCTCCTCCTCCTCCTCCCCCCCTTCTTCTTCTCCTCCTCCTCCTCCTCCTTCTATCAAAAAGTGGTCCCTTTTGCTCTAGGTGCTTCTTGTGCAGCTCTCATTTCTGCCTGGAACAGTCTTGAAACTGTGCACCTCCTACCCATATCTCTCATGTAGCTGGGATTACAGGCATGAAACCACTGTGCTCAGAATTGCACATCAATTTGAACAAGATTCCTGTCTCACCCAGGGGCCCTTTGGGATGTGGCAGTGCCATCATGGGCATGGGCTGTGGACAGGGCTGGGGACAGGGCTGGGGACACGGGCTGGGGACAGGGGCTGGGGACAGGGGCTGAGGACAGGGGCTGGGGACAGGGCTGGGGGACAGGGCTTGGGGACAGGGCTGGGTACAGGGGCTGGGGACAGGGCTGGGGACAGGGCTGGGG